>NC_057373.1:3130717-3756861 GCF_016906535.1 Rhizoctonia solani
ATAGACAGCGTAAATCAGCATATGGTGGACCAAAATCCGGATCACCGACTCCCTCGACCAAACCGTCTCACACCCATCGTCTGCTTCTCATGATCGACTTTCATAGCAGCGGCCCAAATCTGGTCTTCAGTCATCGCAGAGACTTTACCCAGTTGTCTAATCCCTCCCACCGTCCATGAGTATTTGCGCGCATTAGATGTTGGTGAGAAACTCACCGTTTCTTCTTTTTCACAGCTTCCGGTTCGCCAGGTGCTGGGATATACGTACTTCCAGGCCCGGAGGCTGACAGCCGCGCGGCACGAGCACGTTTGTTGGGAACGATCGCAGCGGCCAGCATACTTTCGTCTCCGTCCTGGTCAGGGCCAGGCGGCGGGGCAGACGGTGTCGAGTCGCGTTTGGCCTTGGGGGTATTGCCAGGTGCTTTCCCCTTGGATTTAGGTGTTCGAGAGGTAGACTCGCGTCTAGATTTAGACTTGGTAGGAGGGGTAGGAACGTATTCTTCCTCTTCCTCTTCCTCGTCTTCGTCTTCGTCTTGCTCGTATTCTTCCTCGTCGCTCTCGACTCGTTGTTTTCGAGATTTAGATGGCGTTGACTGATCTTCTTCCTCAGTTTCTGGGATCTCGTCGTCGTCTTCAATGTCCATACTCGCTTCACCCATCGTCACCTGGGGCTCTTCTCCGCTTTCGTTGGATTCATCATCTGTAAGCTCGGACTCCTCGAAGCTTTCGCCCTCTTCGAGAGTAGCCAACGGCTGTCCAGTCAATCGTTTATGATGGGGCGTAGGACTTTCGGGCTCTTCTTCGTCTTCTTCCTCATCTTCGTCTTCATCCTCGTCCTCTTCGTCATCGGTTTCAGTTTCGTCCTCAACCATCTGGAATACATCACAATAAGTACATATCAAACCAACATAGTAAATTACACACGAACCAAGCTCTTCTCGATGTTCTCCTCGTCCTCGCTATCAGAGTCTTGTCTAGATTGTAAAAGACCAGCGCGCTGGAGCATATCTATCTTTCGATCGGTTTTGCTTTCGCCCGCTTCGACCTAAAAGCGCTTGAGCAAGGTACCCAGAGTGAATGTTGGGGGACAACGTACCTCGCTAGCCAACCGCCTCATGAACATCTTCTCCATAGTCTGCATCCGCTCTTCCATCTCCTTCATGACCTCCTCCCGGATCTCAGCCTCGATCGTACTTGCACGCATTTCAGCCTCAAAGAGCTACCGGCGTGCAAATTAGAAACCCGTAAAAGTTCACGCGTAAATGATGGTACTCACTCGCTCGCGCAAGTACTCGACCTCTTCAAATAATTCATCAACCAGCGTATCACGCGGAGTATCGTCATCATCATCCTCGTCGTTGGTTTCGTCCTCTGCCAAAAAGACCATCAGCCTTGACTCCGATTGACCCTAATCCATACACACCCTCTACGATTTCTAAAACAGTCTCTGCAGGAGTTCCCTCGGAAAGCCTGACCTTTCTTGCAGTCCTTACGGGCGGAGCAGGGCTACCAGCCTTGGGTGCAGGTCCGGTTCCAACGCCAGGACCAATGCTCGTACTCAATCCCCGAGCAGTAGCTAGACCAGAACTCTTTGCTGGGGGAGGGCGGGGTGGCAGTATTCTTTGGGTTGTTGTAGCCACTTCGCGAGCGAGAGCAGAGAACCGCATGACATGTGAGTTTTCGTCGAAACCGGTGTCGTAGGGGTTGACGTTTACAATCATTACCTGGTAGACATATGAGTGAAAGATAGATTGAGAGGAGGGAGACTCACAGCTCGACCCTCTCCAACGAAAAAGTCCATAAACAATTCGGTCAACTTGGAGTGTCTGAAAGGCACAACACCCAACTTGAGTGTTCCACCAGCTGAAATCTTGCGTTGGTTTGCTCGGAGCATTTCCATGCATTGACCAAGGACCATGAGAGATTTGTTAATATTTCCAGCTTCCTTGAGTCGGTCGCCTATAAGATAGGATATCAATACGGGGTCTACTAGGCACGGAAATATTCGAACCAGTGGCATGTGTGTTCTTGCTCCGTTCACTTCCGGCAAGGTCAACAACACTCAATCTGGCGCACTGAACCTCTTCCGGATCCTCCTTGTCTGCCCCTTTATGAACACGAAGAACTTTGATAGTGAACACCGCGTGGGAGCGAGAAGATCGTTCGTTCGCGACAGTCCCGAACACTGTACGGTTGATTTGGCCCAGTTTTAGGATCTGCCCAGAGGCATAAGAATACTCAAGCTAAAAAAGAGAGAAAAAACATACAGCCCGCCCCTCTTGCGCGCTCCGCACACGAATCTCTCTCAGTCCACTAACAAACTTCCCGTTGGTTACCGGGTCCGACTTGAGTGCCAAGGCCTTGCGTGTGATCGATCCAGGTATTTCACCGCCAGGTCCAGTACTTCCAGACATACTGTTCGCGCTGCTACTGGATCCAAATCCAAGGTGCGAACTGAAACTCTTGGGTAGTAACGCAGAGAGGTACTTGGGAAGTGGTTTTGCGTGCAAAGAGCGAGATAGAGATTGTCCAGAGCCAGAGCGGGACATGGAAGATGATTCAGATGTGAGCGACTCGCTGGCCAAGAGATCGAAGATTTTTTCATTATAAATTTCGGCATAAGAAACGAATACCGAGTACTCGTAGTTTCTATCGACCTTGATAGCTAAGGATCCTGTTAGACAGGTTTAGGATGAGTAGTAAGAGACTTACTGGTGTCATCCCTATCGGCAGCCTCCTCGCCCATCAGAGACTCTACATCAGGTTCCACTGCAGGCCCATTCTTAGACTTGATGGAAGAACCATAACTGGGCTCTTTCTCCACACTGGAACATTTAGCAGGGCGCCACTTTGCATCTCGACGTCAGCCACACAAGTCAGCCCCCCTCATCACGAGTTGAACGTACCTTGTTTTCTCCGTGTAGACCATCGATGCTATTGAATAGTACGTCCAAAGTCCGAGGAAGCAGTCCCCCTTCGCCCTTTCCGTTTCCTCCTTGAATAGTAAATGTTTTACCAGAATTGGTAACTCCGTAGGCGAATACGAGCCCGTTCTCGCCACTCAGCAAGTCCTTAACGAGAGGGAGGGTAGTAGAAGCAAAGAACTCGGGTTGAAGTGTTTCAGGCGGAAACACGCGAGTGAATGTGTAGGTCAAGCTAGGCGCCGGAGCAAGTGATGGACGCATACCAAAACGAGGGGCAGCTGGTGAAGGATCAGACATCTCGACCGTTGTTTCTGACAACGTAGCAATGTACGGGGTCGAATTGGCCGAGCTTGGAGCAGGTCGAATGCGCAGGAATGCCTATAATGCAATCTAATATAGGACTGAGCTATGAATGCAGAAGACGTACGCGCATAGGCTCCCTGTCATCCTTATCTTTCTCCTTCGTACCAATAGATTTCTTATTCGTAGGTAGCACTACCGACATCCTGTTTGTCGTCGAGCGACTCAAAGTCGATCCAACGGGCTTTGGAGGCGGAGCACTGCTCGTGGTTGTCGCTGCCAACTTGGACTTGGTTTCACTCGGCGATCTCACCGCTGAGGACCGAGTTGCGCGCGTCTGTTGTTGCTGAGTGGTACCAGATGCCGATGAAGACGAATCTGGAGCCTTGTTGCGCGTTACAGGCGGCATTATGTACAGTTTATGAGTGTCGTGGGGTTGGATAAGGGACAACGATTTGGATATTACAACACGCTGTCTCCCGAGTCACGTGATACTAGGAAAATCAGCGAGAAATTTAATAAATGACAGGTGATGGAGAGCAATGTACAACGTATTTACAACCGGCCAGATGCAGCGCTCCTCCAGTTTGCTGGCACACCCTTCGCCGGATCTTTCCCTTCATCACCTACATAACACCCCCTCTCCTTGGACCAAATAAACTCATGCGCCAGTAATCGTGTGAGCGTCTTGTATGCATATGCATTCGCGTATGGTATGCCCGTCCTTGAATCTCGGTAAGGTGCAGGAAGACCTGTTATGGCACAAGTCGGCTTGACTGGATCTATAAGACCAATCATCAGACTACGCGTGTTTGAGAGAAATGATGGCGGAAACTTACGAAGCGGTTTGACTCCGTGAAGCAGCACGTCTTCCCAATCCGCATGATTCCCGAACATGGCCTGCATGTTCCAGCCAAACGACGCACGAGCTCCTCCACCGTACTCTACAACCACATAGTTGCGCATTTGCTTCTGAACGGGGCAAGCAGTAGGTCCAGAGTGCGTAATAGGCGCGGAAGGGATAGTGCGTGCAGGTAAAGTGAGAGCAGCTGTGGAGGAACCGGAAGGACCGGGTCCAAGATATGGAGGAGGAATAGGGGTGGAAGATGGAGGATCGGACAGAGAGGAACGTTGTTGCACCATCCCGCCAGAACTCTGCTCGGTCCTCGCAGTCGAATCAGGTACCGGCGTCCCGCTCCTTTCCTTCTTCCGTACTGGTATCTCCACAAACATGATCATCTTTCCTTTACTTTTGCTCGAACTTGAGGAGCCCACACTCGACTGGCGTACGACTGTTGGGCGATGTAAATTGTGAAGGGGGTCAGCCTGGGGAAGAATGGATTCCGGAAGTTGCGAAGATGCGGTCTCAGAAGACTGGGTCGAAGTAATTCTTGAAGGTTGAGAAAGCACAGACCCAGGTGGCTTGGAAGAACCAATCTCAGGTACTAGAGGCTCGCAAGTACTCAATGGACTCCTAGGTAAGGATGCTGTCGAAGATAGAGGTGACCTGACCGGTGGCTGAGACAAGGGAGCACTGAGTCCTCGTGAAATTACAGGCGAAGGCGAAGCTTCTCGACCACGCAGAGCCAAGGACGACCCCTGTACTGATGAAGAAGATAGAGAACGCCGCATAGACTTGGATGGTGTGGGTATCTCGACATATACTTGCATGCGCTGAGTCCTCAATGGGGTGCTCGCTCGGCTTGAAGCGTGACTCGTAGTAGAAACGGGGGCGGGGGTAGAGACAGGGGTAAAGACAGGGGCAGAGGTAGAGGTAGAAACAAGAGGGGTGGAGTCCTCGAGTAATACCGGCGTTGAATTTTTTTCCACTGGGACAGAAACTGCATGAGTAACGGGGTCCTGAGTGGAAGGGGCTTGAATGATGGGGGGTTGAACCGGAGCCTGCGATGACACAATTGATGTTTCGTTCGTCCCTTGTTCTACCTTGACCTCTTCAATCCTGGGGACCTCCCCTCGACTGATCCACCTAATCACCGGTCCCTCGATCTTCAGCCGCACAACTTTGCGTGCAGCGGCCCGCTTCTCTTCTTCCTTTTGCAAAAACTCGTTCAATGCTTTGGTATTCTTTTCTTCTAGTTCAAGTGCCGCAGCAATCAGTTCATCTTGCGTTTTCGGAGCTGCAATGGGACGTGGACGTCTGGGTGCATGAGCCTGGTTCGAATTAGCCAAGCTATAGCAGGGAATAATCTTAGCCAGAGATGGAGGGAACGGGGTGACTTACTTTTCGGTTCTCAGCATCCTTTAGTCTCTCCTGTACAAGAAACTTGTGCTTGACAGTGGATGATCTCTCGCTCTGTCTTGTCGCATCCCAATATATACTAGCCCTTTTTTCTACGTTATTCTTGGTTGAAATGCGTCTCTTCTTGGGCGCAGGCTCTCCCCTCATGGCTCTTTCCAAAATCTTCTGCGTAGGTGCAGCTCCGATTTTGGACGCTTTTGCGCGAGCTGCCTGCCCGATGTGTTCTTAGCAGCAGATATTTGATGTAAGGATGAGCTATACTTACACGGCGTTCAGCCTTCTCCTCCATCTGCACTTGTTTCTCCCCATCGTCAACACCTTGTTTTGCATACTCTTCTTCATCGGTACTTTCAAAGTCACTTTCAAACACATCCTCCTCTGACACATATTTAGCATATATTTCATACGCTTTCATTCTTCCTACCTTCCTTCCCTACAAACTCTTCTCCTGGAGCCTCTGCATCTGGATCTGGGGCGTCTCCGTTCTCAAGTTGAACAGCTGCTAGAGCTTCCGCCCATCTGTAAACACATTAGTGTATTCCAAAGTGCTTGTATAAAAATATTCCACATGCCTATTCCCAGCATTGGACCTTCGACTGCGTGTCGCACTCAACGACATGCGAGTCCAGAATGAGAGTGGCAATTACTAACAAACGTAACCCCAGAATTACTTATAAGCGCCGAGGTGAGGTAAACATTTTGACGATCTCTCATTTCGCAATCACAATTACCCAACCTCACCATAATGAGTGCACCAAGACGAAAATTAACAACAGTTGGAAAATCTCTAGCGGAGCTCTCAAAACAGCCTATTCCCTATCTTAAACCTGCTGTGAAATCTCTGAGGTTAGATCTGGCACCGAAGAATGGACATTGGGGCGCTAGGTGCGTACGAAAGAACCAATGCAATAAGATGTCTATTAAAGATCAAGTCTTATAGACATTTCTTAAAAGAAGACTTGCCCCGGATAGCATATGCCAACCCTAGGGTCACATACAAGGTTAACAAGTTTAGACAATTAACGAAGGAAGCCCCATGGAAGCCTTCATTGCAACTCGAGTTTGGTGAGTTCGCATTGCCCTAAGATATATCCCTCTTTTCTAATGACTTTGTCCGCAAGCCGACGGGGCGACGCACGAGATCGAAGTCGATGGAAAACGAAGTGAAGAGATTATGAAAGATCTTATGAAGATTGCGGGCGGACCCAAACCTACACCATCTTCCCATTGAGTATAGAGTGTATTATGTTGTGACTGCTTCATAATCCCTGATACACATATACCCGCTCTATGTCTGTTCATTAGAAACTATTACACGCACCCTCATGTGTGCGTTAAAGATGCGTTTCTTCTCTGGGCCAAACACCCTTGTGAGCTCAATAAAATTACTCCGTAGGCGGGATCCTGGGGAAGTGGGGGATCAATGTCAGAATAATTAACGGGATTTGCACCCACCAAACCTCAGTTGGGGAACCGTAGTCATCAACAGCCACTTTGACCCAGCCCACCTATGCGATTTCATTCAATTATGGCCTACATATAATGAAATAGCACTCATTAATACCATATCCGTGACAGGGAGTAATATCTCACACGAAATTCCTACTAGTTTCTTCGAAGGTATTCGGCCTCGTACCGCGGGTAGTTTAATCGGTTGTGTTTGGTCATCTGCGCCACGTTGTTTGTGCATTAAACTAGTATGTCCATCGAAGCACGAGACAAAAGCACCGATTTCCTCTCCCTCCCTCCCCTCCTCTGAAGTATGGGTTCACCTGCTTCAAGGTCGAAAAACCTAATTGTCAAAGGCATGGTAGATTGCATACTCCAGGGTTGTGTTGCGAGCCTATTCTAGTACCTCTATTCTAACCAACGATTTAGGCATCCTCATTCCGTTACTCATAAACTTCTTCGCTTCCTCGCACCAGAAGAGAGACAAAAAATGGTTCAAATTCTACGTCATATATGTTAACACACTTGCGCTTGCTCAAACGATAGTTCAAGTGTATAACATCTTGGATTTCTTGGAGTCAAGCTTGGTTAAGACACGCCCGGTGGTAAGTAACCACTACAATCATATTCATGATATGATGCGATAACTGTCGGTCACAAAGGTTCTAGTGCTGGGTCCGGTCCTGAATGTAACATTAAGTGCATCTGTCCAGTTATTTTTCATCTTTCGTTGTTGGAAAATATACAAACGGCGGGTTTTGTTTGTGTTGCCATTCTTGACGTTGTGGCTCACCGCGTTACTTCCGGGACTAACCTTAGTAAGTATCAACCCATGGTTTTAAACTCAAATTCATACTATGATAACCCAAAGGGATATTATCTCGCCGAAAGTTTGAGACGAAGGACTTATCGTCAAGTGCGTCATACTTTTCATCCTCAACTAGTTTAATGACTGATTATGATATAGGCCGTGATTGCAAGTAAGGCCGTTTCTATTTACTATACTTTTGGTGCAGAATTTTAATACATCTTTCTTACCAACACTACAGTGGCGATATGGATATTTTCCTCACTTGCCCTGGAATTTTGTGTGACTATCACGAGTGCGTGTTTCATCTCAATTGTTTCTCGTATGGCTAACTTGGAGTTCGGTTCTAGCCGTAATATTCTTGTTTCGTTCACGAACAGGTAGTATAAACAATACTTGCTTCATTGGGAGCTTATAACTAAAGAACGTTTGTAATAGGTCTTTTGGAGCATAGTGGTGTATTCAGGATGGTCTGGCAAGTAACCTGGGTGAGACCTTCCTTTTAGCTAGTGAACGATGCTTGTAGTGATCTTTTGGATCAGATTTCAGCAGCTCTCCCACCAATCCTGATGACTGTTGTATCGATCAATACATACGTTGTACGTCCTAATTGAAATCAATAGGTATACCACTGATAGCTTTCAGATAAATAATATCTCACACCCCCTAACCGGGGTGACAGCTGACTCAACAGGTGTGTGTATGCGCCACTTCTTAGCCGAACTAAAGCTAACTCAAACTCCCTCCCCCCAGGGAAGGTTTATGTACTTTCACTTATGATCACCATCACTGGGTACTCTACCCTTCTTTAAGTACGTAGGAGCTACTAACAATAATGCCAAAACAGGAGAGGACTGATTCGCTCCCAACTTGATTCGGCTCCCAAGAACAGGCTTAATACGGTCCTCACGATGTCAGACCTCCCTGCAATTGTTGTGACTCGTAGATCTATAGAGGTAAATTGGATTGTATGTTTAAGAACCTGTCCTGATTATATGATACAGTCGAGCGCCTATGAAATGGAATCCAGAGGTCCAACGACGGACGCTCTCAACGGCGCCGGATTTGAATGCGAGGTTGTATATCCTCAGGAATCTGTAAGACTCTTTTCTCTGGATAGCTTCAAACTGGCTTTCTCTTAACTTTGCGCCAGAGGCACTTTAGGTCCAAGTCAACTATGAGTAATGTAGAAAGTGTATGCATCCAGCCATGTTCCAAAATGGTCCCACCAACCTTTAATACAAATGTTTAATTACTTACACTGTACATAACCACTTAAATTCAACGATTATTTCCATACGGAGTCGACAAGATTTCAGATTCGTTTTACGTGCATTTGTTTTTGTAACCTGTTGCTTTGCTTATTTTGAGTACACGCATTTGTATCAAGGACACTATGAACATCCCAACCCGCACGTTATGTACCAAACTAGCTGACTGAAATATCACGGTATAAGGGAGTAGGGAGATGATCTCTAACATACATACACACTCCATGTCTATTCATTAGAAACCAACTATTATATTCACCCCCGATCTGAGCCTTAAAGAGGCTTTACTTACTCTCTGCCTGCTCGTCCGCGTCGTCCACGAGACCCAGACCGGTAAGGTTTGGGGAACCCCGCGGCTGCGGAGCAGCGAGGGTGGACCGGGGCGCCCAACTGCAAGACTGGCTCATGGGTGAGCGGCCCAAACCAGCTCTAGCGGCCTTAAGGGATGAAGTTTGTTATGATATTGTCATGCAAAGGTGTACCGCAGCACTCGGTGTGTACGAGGCCAGACGGTGGAGGAGGGCGGACCGCAAGTCGATACGGCACAAAGCGGGTAGTCACGTGACTCGCTACATGCTCCGGCTAAGTCTCTGTTTTGCATCTCCGCAGGCTTTGTCGCAAAACGTCCATCTTATCTGGGCTAAACCCCCTTGTGATTTCAACGCAATTGATCCATAGGTGAGATACTGAGGAAGTGGGATATCAATGTCAGAATGGTCAATGCAATTGGGAAGCCATAGTTGGCAACTACTTTGGCGCAGCCCACCTGTGCGATTTCATTCAACCCCGACCTACATATCATGAAGTAGCGCTTGTTAAAATATTTTATTTGTGACAAGAAGCAATGTCTCGCAAAATCCCCACTAGTTTCTTCGAAGGTATTGGGCCTTGTACCACGGGTGATTTAATTGGTTGTGTTTGGTCATCTGCGTCACGTTGTTTGTGCATTAAACTGGTATAAACTAGTATGTCCATCGAAACACAAGACGGAAGTGCCGATTTCCTCCCTTTCCTTTCCCTCTGAAGGATGGGGTCACCTGCTTCAAGGTCAAAAAACCTAATTGTCAGAGGCATGGTACATTGTATACTCCAAGGTGTGTTACAAACCTATTTTAGTTCTTCTCTGACAAATGATCTAGGCATCCTCATCCCATTACTTGTAAACTTCTTTACCTCGTCACACCAAAAAAGAGACAAAAAATGGTTCAAATTCTACGTCATATATGTTAACACACTTGCGCTTGCTCAAACAATAGTTCAAGTGTATAACATCTTGGATTTCTTGGAGTCAAGCTTGGTTAAGACACGCCCGGTGGTAAGTAACCACTACAATCATATTCATGGTATCATGCGATAACTGTCGGTCACAAAGGTTCTAGTGCTGGGTCCGGTCCTGAATATAACATCAAGTGCATCTGTCCAGTTATTTTTCATCTTCCGTTGCTGGAGAATATACAAACGGCGGGTTTTGTTTGTGTTGCCACTTTTGGCGCTATGGTTCGTTGCGTTGATCCCGGGGCTAATGTTGGTAAGTATTGGGTCATGGATTTGAGTCTCAGACTCATACTATGATAATATAAAGGGCTATTATCTCGTCGAAACTTTGAAACGGAAGACTTTCCATCAGGTGCGTCATACTTTTCATGCCCAATAGGTTCAATCACTGATTGCGATATAGGCCTCGATTGCCAGTAAGGCCATTTCTGTTTATGATAACTCTGGCACATAAATTAGTCTGTCTTTCTTATTGACACCATAGTGGCAATATGGATATTTTTGTCGCTTACCTGGAGTTGTGTGTGACTGTCACAAGTGCGTGCACCATCCCGATCATTTCCCGAATGGCTCACCTAGGGTTCGGTCCTAGCCGTGATATTCCTATTCCGTTCACGAACAGGTACTGTAAACCATACTTGTTTCCTTTGCAGTTTGTACCTAAAGGATGGCTATAATAGGTCTTCTGGAGCATGATGGCGTATTCAAGATGGTCTGGAAAGTAACCTGGGTGAGGCACTCCTTTTCATTACCGGATATTTGTGGTGATCTTTCGGGTCAGATTTCAGCAGCACTCCCACCAATCTTGATGACTGTTGTATCTATCAATGGATACATTGTAGGTCCTAGTTAAAGATTAACAGGTATGCCACTAATAGGTTTTAGATAAATAACATCTCGCACCCCCTAACCGGGGTGACAGCCGACTCAACAGGTGGGTGTATGCGCCACTTCTTGATTGAATTCAAGTTAACCAAAACTCAAGGAAAGTTTATGCACTTTCGCTCATGATCACGATAACCGGGTATCCTGCTTTTTTTATTCGCGTTGGAATCGCTAACAATAAAACTAAATTAGGAGAGGATTGATTCGCTCCCAGCTTGATGGCTCAGCACCCAAGGACAGGTTTAACACAGTTCTCACAGTGTCAGACCTCCCTGCGATTGTTGTGACCCACAGATCTGTAGAGGTAAATTGAGTTACAAGTTAGAAGGTTCGTGCTGACCATATAGTGCAGTCGAGTGCCTATGAAATGGAGCCCAGGGGTCCAACAGCGAACACGCTCAATGAAGCCCCATCTGAGCGCGAGATTATATATTGCCAAGATTCTGTAAGAATTTTTTTCGTCAAGGGATTTCTAAACTAACTTTCTCCTCACTGTATATCAGGGACCTTTTAGGCCCAAGTCAATTATAAGTGCTTCAGAAAGTACATGCACACATCCATCATGCAAAATAGTTCCATCGGGCTATAACACGAATCATGTTTAATCACTTGGTATCGTACGCCTAAAATCAAAGATTATTTACATAGGGAATCGACGCGGTTCTCAGGTTTGTTTTGAGTGTATTTATTTGTGTAACCTGTGACTTTGCTTAAATTTGAATATACGCATTTATGTTATGAATATTATACACACATTAATCATCTGTACGTTGCATGCCCAATTAACGGGGGCAGTAAAGCAAAGAGAGAGTGGGAAGATCCCTGATGATCCTGGTTGTGGTTAAAATATGGTGGGCTGACATGCATGGGGATTTTCAATGACAGCGCTAGCCTAAGTTGACGGGATAAGCCGTGATACTTGAATAGCAAATATATTTTAGGAAAATATGGAGAAGGATGAGTGCGAGCAATTAATTGCACTTTCACCCATAGGATTGACATTGCGATTCCTTACTAAATTCAATAATCGAACGGTCTACACTCACCAGGACTTAATCACTAGCTGGTAAGATCGATCCGATCCAGCATAGGACCGTGAGAGCCTGGATCACGATGTTGAGGCGAGTCTGAAATGTGACCTTTTTCATCCAATCTGACACTCGGGCGGATGGGAGTTTATTTACGTAATATATAACAACCGAGCTACAACCAACAAGTAAGATAAAACTAACTGTATATAGCAATCGAATCGCGCAAGGATCCAACAACACCCTGTCAAAAGGGATTTCTATTTTTGTCTGTGTCAAGGGCGGCTTTACCCAGCACTCGGAAACATCTCTCATTCGGCAGCATTCAACCATTTCCGTTCCAAACGCAATTAATTCAGTCACAGGTATTTGGCCAGTCCTGTTTGGCCACTCGCGCCACACTGATCTGGTACTAGAGTCTTCTAAACCCATAGAAGAACACCATAGGCTTTCCCCCCCTCTGAACAATGGGAAGGACACGATGGTCGAATCAGAAAGTAGCAATTATTGGGGGTATGGTTCATTGTATACTTCAAGGTACGCCACTGCTCCTTTCAGTTTCTCGAGCCTATAGCCATCAGTTGAACGAAGTAATTAGGGGTTCTTGTTCCGCTCCTCATAGATTTCCTCGCTTCTCTGCGCCTAAAGAAGGGTAGATGGCCGTTCAAACTATACGTTGCATTTGTCAATGCACTCGTATTGGGGCAAACAATCGTTCAGTTATATGACATCGTGGACTCTTTCGACTCGGAATCACGTGTATCTCGTCCAGCCGTAAGCTCAGTCAAACCCCCACCCGTAATATAATGTACTAACAACTACCCTGAAAGGTTTTGGTATTGACTCCCGTTCTAAATGTGACAATAAGTGCATCGGTTCAACTCTTCTTTATATTCCGCTGTTGGAAAATTTACACGCAACGTGTGGTGTTCGTATTGCCACTTTTGGCGCTATGGTTCACTGCATTGATTCCGGGGTTGTTGCTGGTATGAATTAAAACATACATAAAATATTAGAGTACGTACTATAGCTAAAATTTTTAAAGGGGTATTATATGGTTGAGTCTGTGAAGCGCGACCTGCTTCAGCCTGTATGTTTAATATATATCACGAGTGTAGTGTATTAACCGACCTTGTTGTGCTAGGCCTCAATTGCGTGTGAGATCAAATCCCACCAGACTCACAACGCATATCTTTGACAACATTTCTTTATCTCTAGTGGGAATATGGACATTTTCATCACTCACGCTAGAATTATGCGTAACAACTAGTAGTAAGTACACAATTCGAGTTCCCTTCCATACTAATCTAAGCTTTAGTCGTCATATATTTGTTTCTCACGAAAACCAGTAAATCACGCCTCCCGTTCGCGTAGGGATTAGCACTGAATTGAATAATGGGTGTATTTAGGTCTCGTCAGGTACAACAATGTGTTTAAAACCATCTGGCAAGTGACTTGGGTGAGACCTTGTCTTAAATTGCCACTAGTTCACTCAATATCTCGAATAGGTATCGGCGGCTTTACCACCAATCCTTGTGATCATTGCAGTAATCAACGGGTATATTGTACGTCATATCTGAACTACATAGCTTTGATATTCACGAATTTCAGGTACACAACATCAGGCACCCTATAACTGTAGTCACAGTGGATATGACGGGTATGTATGCGCCTAATCCCTGACAATATCTGGACTAAGCTCGTCCCGCGTAGGGAAAGCTTATGCTCTTTCGCTGATGATCACTATTGTAGGGTAACTTAATTCCCTCTCTTTCATGGTCTATCGTTTACACGAGCCTGAAATTAGGAGGGGACACATCCGTGCTCAGCTAGAGAAATCAAACGCCAGAAGTGAACTGGCACCGGTTCTGACGAGGGCAAATGACACACCAACAGCAGCTCTGGCTCACACAGAGGTGAGTTTTCTCTAGCTTTTAGACCTATTACTGATGGTAGTACAGTCAAATGTATGTGAGCTAGAAACCAGAGGTCCAGCGGAGAGCACATTTAATGGGATTGGTTCAGAGTGTGGAACTACGTGCCCTCAAGACTCTGTAGGTATTTCTTGTTTGATTGGTTCCAAACGACTCATATCTATTTTATACAAAAGGCATCTATCAGGTCTAAGCAAATCGCAAGTGCTTCAGAATGCACTTGTATTCACCAAATCCAGCTCCCAAAATAACTTAGCCAATCAGCAATACGAATATTTACCCTACACAACGCCGTCCAAACCCGAATAAGGAAGCTGTCCAGATGTGGGGGTGGTAAGAATTTTTCGCATTCATACTCCATGTATTTATTTGTATGATCTATCGCTTTGTTCCACTCTGAGTTTGGGGTACGTACTTCGTATCATGTATATTGTTGGTCTACGTATCTGACGTGCGATTGCATCGTTAGGACGAATTGCGTATGGGAATTTAATGGTGGGAACGACAGTTAAAGACTTGGATTCACACAGTGATCGACCAGGTACAAGATCCTAAGAATTCAAGAAACATTGTAAACCTGAACAACACCGCTGTGATACGGAAGCAGTGGCAGTGAGAGATAGGCCCGTCGAACTCGGCCTTGAGATGGACTTGAGGTAGTTTTGCCATAGAGCTCTGGCGCCAGTGGCTGGGATCGATGGCGCTGGTATACTCCTCTTACTTTATAGTAAATGTGGCCTACTGAGTCGAACGAGCTGAAATGAGCCAATGATCCGTGTAGATATTCGAGGCCCAAGAGACCGTATTAATTTCCCATCCTCGTTGGTTCTCCGAATAAATCAGCCAAGCCTCACGGAGCTGTCATGATTGCTTTGGCCGGTTTGCTCGGCCTTCTGCCGCTGAATTCCGGCGCATGGGGTATTTACTACAACAGTGAGGCTCGACGAGTGGGACACAGCTTATTCATCTTCATGTCTGCCAAAAAAACAGTCAGGTGAACCGGCTCCTCCCTTCAAGAAGGTCCAGAGGATTTGTCAATGATCGTGGGTCTTGATACGCATAGCCTCATGGGTTAGGAGTAAATCTATCTATCCTTTTTTGAGGTACAGGTAGATAGCATAAGTGGCGATCAATTTGGTAAACGATCAAGGCATGTGGTGGGCGTCTTGCCGAGGTGCTTCGCTGCTCAAATTCAGGCCGGAGAGTCCGGTTGAATGGGGTTCTCGATCTTCTGTGCCAGGATATTATCTACACCACCATGGCTGACCTATAAATGGTTGGCCCCTCGCCCTTGCTCGTAAGACCTAACCCCTAGGTTTTCTTCGACCTCGACTTGGCTCGCCTGATACGAATTTGAAGCCATGTCAGATATCGAGAAGAGAGTCTCTCGTGACGATCATGAAACGACTAGCGCCTCGGTTGACCAGGCACCCACTGGGGTGGTTGGAATATACAAGAATACAATGACTCAGGTGGTTATGCTGGGATTTGTATGTTTTATGGGCCCCGTAAGTTACCTTTTGATTGCTTGGTGTAATTTGTGGTATTTACTCTTCGGTAGGGACTGTTCAACGCGCTGAACGGATTGGGTGGTGGCGGACGAGTCGACCAAACGACATCTGCTAACGGAAACGCCGCTCTTTATTCAACATTTGCTGTTGGAGCTTTCTTCGCAGGGTGAGCCGAGTATTCTCAAGAGGTTCACATGCACCATTAACTCTGGGATTGATAGTTCCATTTGTAATAAGCTTGGCCCCCGGCTCACCCTGCTTATCGGGACAACTGGGTACTCTCTGTATATTGGGAGTTATCTGTAAGTCCCAGCTGGATCATATTGCCAGCTCTTTTCAATTAAAGTTTTGGCAGTGCTACGAACATACATGACAATGCTGGCTGGTTCATTATTTTTGCTAGCGTTGGTAGTTTATCGCTCTACTCTCATCCAATAGCTAACCTATATTATACTAGGCTATCCTCGGTCTTTGCGCAGGTCTCCTATGGACGGCACAAGGCTCGCTGATGCTCGCGTATCCAACAGGTAAGAGTAGCGAGGTACTGCAATAGATTCAACGCCAATACTTTACGGATAGAATCCAACAAGGGTCTCTATATTTCTATTTTCTGGAGCATCTTCAACTTGGGAGCTGTCGTAGGCGCATCAGTCGCTTTGGGTCAAAACTTTCACAATACGGCCAATGCAGTGGGCAAGGGAACCTACGTATGAGATCTAATCCGTCACAAAATAAACCTGCTGACATCGTATAAAGATTGGATTCCTGATTTTGACCCTCATTGGAGTTGCTATTCCAATGTTCATGGCCGATCCAAAGACCATGTACCGTGCGGATGGCTCCAAGGTCACTGCTCCTCGCCAGCCGAGCTGGAAGACTGAAATAATGGGGTTATGGATCGCTCTCCGCACCGATCCTAGTATTCTATTGCTTTTCCCCATGTTCTTAGCATCTGTGAGTAATACAACCAAGTACACTGAAGTCCTGCTGATTGAATACCGTGTGTATAGAACTGGTTCTGTAAGTTTTCATTCATTCCCGGAAACTGCATCAGCAGCTAAGCTCTAACCCTAGATACCTGGCAATTCAACGACTACAACGGTGCCCTGTTTAACAGTGAGTCTACCCAAACTTGATTCTGCATATATTCCTTAAACATTACTCGCTAGTTCGTACTCGTGCATTGAATAGTTTGGTCTATTGGATTTCGCAAATCTTTGGTTCCGTGGCTATCGGGCTCCTGTTGGATAGTGGACGGCTAGGGCGCCGCCTTCGTGCTTTCTTGGGATGGGCTCTTCTCTTCGCTATGGTTTTTGGCGTTCATATCTGGGGCTATTTCTACCAAAGGTATTATATCAACTTTGTGATATCGCCGACTGCACTAACATGCATCCCTCAGAGAATACACTCGCCCGCCCCCCGGGAGTCCAGAGCTCCCTCGTATGGATTTTAACGATCACGGCTACGCCGGAAAAGTCTGGCTCTACATCTTCTGCGGCTTGCTCGACGCAATGTGGCAGACTTACTCGTACTGGATGATGGGAGCCATGAGTAACGATCCGGCTAAATTGGCTATCTTTTCAGGATTCTGTGAGTCTAGGCTAGGCACTCACACGGTTGTCGGCAATGAAACTTACCGTCTCTCGGCAGATAAATCGATTCAGTCCGCGGGTGCTGCCGGAATCTGGCGTGCAGATGGCATGAACGTTCCGTGAGCATACATGCACGTTCCAGACCTGAATCCTTTTACTAACCGATGGGCCAGATACATGAACATCTTCGTCTCGACCTGGGCCCTCCTAGCGGGTGGTCTCATTTTTGCTCTTCCCATGCTACATTATCGCGTAAAGGATCACACCGAACTCGCCGATGAAGCACTGTACGTGTTGACTTTGTGCCTGCATCTCGCTAATGACTGACCCTTGATTCGCTCTGCCAGCGCGCGCATGGACGAGACTGGACGTGTCAAAGAAGTAGATGAAGTCGCGCATAAGAGCTAGACTTGTTTTGTCTCCTTATTTCTCATCTTGTTTGGCGGGTCTGAGAGAGTTTCTGATAATACCTAGCTAGTGGAATGATATGACGTACTTCTTTGACGATAAGACATCTATTTAAACCGCCTATCTTTGAGCGATATGTGTACCCGGTTTCAGCTCCGAGTGGATGACTGGTGTGTACAGTAAGTCTGCCCGCTAGAGGTTCGGCCCAGTTCGTGTTCTTAGCGCCCGATTGGCCACACGATCACTGAAAAATCGGATAGGAATGCTACATATATTCGACCGGGCTACTATATATAAACTCAATAACTAAAACCAAGTCGTCCACGCATATATCGCACGAGCAATACATGCCCAAAAATTTCGCCCAGAACAAAAAAAAAAAAAAAAAGGAGAATTATTATAAAAACAACGGAAAGTTAATTTATACCGCGGTTGGAAATATTTAAGTCTCAGAAGCCTTGTCTCCAGTATTCGGGGCCTTTCTTTTCCTTGTGGTCGGCCCGGCTGCAGGAGCAGGTTGGCCAGTCTCGGGTGGATGGTATACCGCATATTGCGAGGGCGGCTGACCCGACTGAGGCCCTGGATATCCATTGGCGGATACAGGAGGAGCACCACGCGGGGGAGGTGGGTATGGATTATTTGGAGGAGGATAGGGGTGTCCAGGGGGTGGAGCGGGGTATCCTTGTGGAGGATATGGGGGATATTGGGGATATGGTGGCCCAGGCGGTGGTGCACCGTTTTCTCCAGGAGCTCCCGGAGCGGGGTTTTGTCCGGATCCTTGCGGAGGGTATGGTGGATAGTAGCCATATCCATAAGGGGGCATGTACCCATAAGGGTAAAATCCATAATATCCTTGTTCGGGCGGGCCTCCAGGAGGCGCAGGTGGATGATAGGGGCCGCCATGCGGGGGGTATGGAGGGGGATGTTGCGGAGGGTGAAGGTGGTGAGGTGGCATAGGCGGATGCAGTTGAGAGTGGTGTGACGGTTGCTGAGCACTTGATATATTGGACGTGGGTGTAGGCTGTTGGGCAGGAGCAGTAGTTTGCGCTGGGGTCTGAGCCTGAACCGCTGCTTTCCGCTGAGGTGTCTTTTGCTTCGATGCAGCTCTAGATTGAGCGCTTGCCCTAGGTTGGGCATTCCTGCCGTGAGCTTGTGACTCGGGCTGTTGAGAACCAGATGAATCCATTGTAGCTGAAGGTTGTGTACCGGTCGCCGATGCCAAGTCTGGGGATGTACTGACAACCCCTGTAACTAGCGCGGGAGCAGGAGCGAGAAGTTGAGCGGACATGGGAGTCATGTTACTCGCCTCGGTTGGAGGGACCTCCGAGCTGGGCCCCGCCTGATTCTTGGGAAACGAAAACCCAGGAACTTCGCCCTGTGGTACAAGGTATGCCATTGGGGGTTGAGTACTGGTGCTGCTGCCGTCCGACCCCACAGGGTAAGGTATGGCGAGTACAAAGCCTGGAGGGATCTGGGGCAAGCCCGTAGGCCAGCTCAAGGGCTGTGGAGCCGGGGCTGGAGGGCTAGTTTCAGAGGCGGTGGAAATCTCATCGCGGCCCGTCTGAAAGGAAGAGTAATTAGAAAAATCCGCAAGTCAGCAAGCTTGTTCCAGGAAACCTCACCTGCTTGAACGGAGCGGCTAGCTCGCCTTTGCAAGTGACATTTGGTTTCATTCGCCCATCGCAAGTTAGCAGCCTGCAATCATGACATACGGCCGGACAGCGCGCTCGGGATAAACGCCCAGGGCACTCTTTGGAGCCGCACTTCATACAATGCCGAGTACGACGTGATCGCTTTGGTAAGCCCCCCTCCTCCTCTCCTTCTCCCTCTCCCTCTCCCTCTCCCTCGCCCTCTGCATCCATGTTGACATCTACATCTCCTGAAGTGGCCATTACAATCCCTAGAGATGCCCGATTAAACGCAGCCCGTTTTTGCGCAACGCGTTTAGGGAATTCAGCTGAGAGGGTGGGGGGTAGAAGCGCACGGAAACGTTTCTCCCACGAGACGTAGTACACAGGGGAAGATAAATCAGGTTTGAGTGCTTTGGGCTTGGTTTCATCATTGCTAGTGCCTGCATCGGGATTTGAACCAGGTACTTGTACATACTTTGCTGCCTCTTCCGTTGCTGCAAAACATTGTGTGCATACGTAACGTCTACCAATGATCCAACATGGGCCATCCTCGTCTCGTATACCAAGGGGTGCATCCAACCAACCACCTCCTGCGGCGATAGCTAGGGGCTGGTGGCAAACCGGACAGCCAACCGAGGTTATGAACAACGGGTCCCAGTAAAGGAAGCGTCCAGGAGGGGCAGTGGCACCGCTATCAAAATATGCCGAACGAGTAGCTAACCAGAAAGACTTGTAGATCGAATACTGTTCTGGGATTCCACGTGAGTCGAGACGAGTGCGAAGGAGTCCTACATGATTGTTGAATTGGGCGAGAATATGGGCAGGAACTGGTTCTTCAGCGTTATCATGATAGTCGCTATCTTCACTGTTATCAATACGACCTTCTTCGTCGGTGGCTTCATTGCGCAGGCGCGGGAGGCTCGCGGGCGTCGTCACATTGCGCGGGCGACCTCTGGGGCGCTTAGCTGGAGGGCCTGTGCTTACTTCCGATTTCCGAGGACGCCCAGGGCCACGCTTGAGCGGCAAAGTATTTGTTGAGTTGGGCGTATTGGGAGTATTGGAAGCTTCGGGAGCTGTTGTAGTGCGAGTATTGACCAGGTGTGGTGTAGGAACATTGAGGGTGCCGGCAGCAACCGGGGTAGAGTTCGATCTATCGGCGGTCTTGTTGTTCATTTGGGGAGATTCGACGGAGGCATTTGTTTGGAGATTGGTGGGTTTAGTTGCCGGGCCCACAAAGGTTTGAGACCTTGTGGTAGCTGGTGTTGCTACAGATGAAGTAATATAAGATAAGATAATGATGATTTCAGCATGTCCCAGTTGCTGACTCACTCTGAGCCTCTCTGGCCTTCCCCTTCCCTTCTGGCTTTGATTCCATACGCTCCTTCGCCTCCTGTGTACTCATCAACGTTTCTGCTTGAGAAGGAGGTTGTACACAGATTGTGGAACCCCCAGCTTTTGCTAAATACATTCTCAGCACGGATCTGCGATTCAATAAACGAACCTTTTATCCTCACCCTGGTTGAGCCCCTGTAAGCCGAACGTATGTTTGGTCTCTTCGAGCGCGCTCATATGACCATCCGTCAATGGAAGTCGTGTTCACAAATATGAAGATTTCTAATTGTGTTGGCACAGTGATAGTATACGTTGAAGGCGATAGACTCTCTGTTGGGAGTTGGTACGGGCACAAACAGTGGCGGAGATTTACAGATTCCATACAATCAACAAACATACGGTCGGACCCCAGGCACCCGGATCGGTGTTTGCACAATATAATAAATTCAATTTGTGTTGGACTGGCACTCTTTTGCATAAGATCACTTGGGCGCGTCGGTGGGCTCCAGAGGTGGAGGGCCATCATCGTCCTCATCAGAGTCATCGGGAGCACCGCCCAGCGAAGTGGGGTCCAAGGCGCTCGCAGCATCGAGACCTGCCCCTGCCCCTCCTGCTCCACCGATCTGCGACATGAGCTTCTCCATATCCATACCGCCCATACCGCCCATACCGCCCATACCACCCATACCACCGAGCCCGCCCATGCCCTCCATACCCTCCATGTCTAAGTCTTCCTTTTCTTCTTGCTCGTCCTCATCCGCCCACTGAGTTATTATGTCAATTCAATTCCTTTGATCGAGGACATTTACACTATGATCTTACCTTGCTAAAGTCTGTACGGAGCCATTGCAGCCTAATCTTCTCCTTAGTAAGTCGTGGCCAGTACTCTGATTTGAGCTCCTTTTTACGCAATACAGCGACAAAGTGTCGGCTCGTTAGGCGTTTCACACATTCCTATGTGCCCAATATCACCCGTTAAAGACAGTCTCGCAAACTTAGCCCACCACGACCTACCTCAGGGACAATCTCGCTGAACAAATCGAGCTCAAAAGAATAGTCCTGTCGTGATTCACTATATCATGATCAGTCTCGGAAGAATTGCACTAGTTGGACCCAACAAGCATACCCAGGGGATTCGGTAGTACCCTCAAACGACAACTTGTTCGGTGTTAATTCATACTTCAAAGAGTCCTCCTTGAGATCGGGGAGGTTAATGGTCAAGTAGATGATGTTCTGCAAAATGAATGCCCCATGATCAGTATAATACACTCATTAAATTGCTGGTCACCATTAAATTCTCGCCTTAGACGAATCAGTTTCAGAACTGCGCTGAGCCCAAAGTACTTCGGGGCGTCTTGTGCCAGACATCTTCGAGGGTGGTGGTCAAAGGTACGCGCATCCATCGCACGCATCATAGGACTATTATATAACCCGCCACCACTGGGACTGGAATGTTCGAGATTAAACTTAAGCGCTGTCGTCCTTCTTTGTGTAGGATGCCTACCTGGAACATTGGGGAACAACGTTCGACGTTCGTATATGCTTTATCACGAAAACTGGATGTGGTTAATATTTCCCGTTCCAGTTTATTAATTGCACAATTCTATTAATGACCTATGCAAAGACTCAAAGCAAGTAGTAAAAATATAATATAGGTGTGTTGATACAAGTGTATGCATCCTTAAAATCTCCTTGGTGGAAGATTCTATTGCGAACACGATAACAACCCTTTCTGATATCCCCAATACTCAAGACTCTTCCTATATACTCGCAAAGATCTTAGTGGTGCTTTTCTTTGGCCCAGTATGGCTACGCGGAGAATCTGCAGGATGCTCTATGTCCAATTACGCACAACACAATCATCAGAGATGAACCCGGCTTTTATCCATAATAAATCAGATATCTAATGTAGGAATCAATCTACAATTTGATACCAATGTCACTCAACTCTAACAGTCGCTCCCACTTAAATTCTTCCGGTCGTTCG
Source organism: Rhizoctonia solani (assembly GCF_016906535.1). Taxonomy (NCBI): domain Eukaryota; kingdom Fungi; phylum Basidiomycota; class Agaricomycetes; order Cantharellales; family Ceratobasidiaceae; genus Rhizoctonia; species Rhizoctonia solani. Next base: position 3,153,312 of record NC_057373.1, read on the forward strand.
TGGAAACACTTCAGCAACTCCTCTCGATCCTTCGCAGCCTCTCCGGTTCCGGGTAAGTAAAACTTTTGCATGGCTACGACCAAAGCCTGTGCTTCCTCTTGACCAAGTAACCACCTCCCATCACCAGACTGCGCGGGTGTGATCTCTCCGCGAAGTAGCGCGACGCCATGCGTAGAAGCAAGGTCGGTATGAAACGTCAGAGCCAGATGGGGGGCGGCAAACGACTGGCGATGCTTGTATTCCTGCAGAGGAGTGAAAAGCAGAGTCATGATCGGTGGGTTCGACCCTGCGGACGCCGTCTGCTCCGTGGATTGAGAGCTAGGAAGCCCTAACTCATCGACCTTGGGGTTTGGCACGGTAGGACAGTGGTGCAACGCCCATTCGATGAAAAACATTTCGGTGCCACCTTCAGGCTCTTTCCCATCCTCTACTGATTTGACTCCTCTCGGTAGTGGGACGACGAATTGGCTGTATCGGCGTGCGGTTTCGATTAATTGACTATACATCTCCAATGGGACGACTGCGCATAAAACTCCCTCTTTTCGTGCATGGTAAGCCGTCCAGAGAGCACCGAGTTGGGCTTGAGTGAGTGGTGGAGATGATGATAGGAGTTTTGGGAGGTTTATTATAGTATCGAGAGACTGTTCAAATACATTTAGAGGGTATTAGGATGAGCTAAACTCACAGCCATACCTTGATAGGCGAACTATCCTTGCGTGTTTTCACAGCCGGAGCCGGAGGACTATTCCCCTGTGGTGCATGGTCGATGCCATTTCCTGTCTCCAAAGTCGGATTCTCGGCCCTTCGACGTATCCTTTCGGCCTCAAGCTCCCTACGTGCTCGCTCGCGCAACTCGTCGACTCCCGTGACTCCCATCCTGTTTAATATGGTTTGAATGATGTACATGGCCCTAATTATCCCATTCGCTCACTCTTTGGCTCGTTTTTCTAGCTTATCTCCATATTTTTGAGTGATATTGTTTCTTTGAAGGCATACGTGAAACGCTCTATGAGGTTGGATTATTGGTAAGCATCTGGGGTGGATAAACCGAAGACGGAGATGGTTCATTTTGAAGGTCATAACACTTGTTACATAATCAGATGCTTAGCCAAACAGCTTGGTCCTGTCAAGTTGAGGCATGAAGGTCCACTTCAGACCCGCGACCAAAGGTATGATATAGGAGAAACTGGATTCATTTTGCTACTTTTTGCTATATATTCAGCATTTTATTATTAAAAATATATGCGCCGAAAGTCCCGGTGAATCGTATCCCCTTGGATGTATTATGGAGCACAGATTAGATAGCTCAAGTATACAATAAATAAAGGTTCAGTCTTCACATCGCACTGAATACTAAATATTTCTTAACATCCACCACCCGAGGCCACTGCACTACTCGCAGAACTCGAACTTGCGGCAGCAGCACTACTCCTGTCTTGTGACTTTTTCGCAGCGATCACCCATGTCACTTTAGTTAGTCAGACAGTCAGACAATCAGCTAGTTGGAGCTGTATAAGATAAAATTTCCGCTCACCAACAAGAATATCCGTTAGGTGGGTCGCGTTAGGGGAGATATCTAGCGTGGCCTTTTTGCCCGTAAATGCTGAAGATAGCTTCTTGTGATTATACGTTGCGATAGGCGAACCATCGTTAGTGGAAACACACTGGAGCAAACAGTGAGTCGCAAAAGACACTTGTGATTTATTACATAACGTACATGTAACTTTGATTTATCTTTCCATTTTAGTCCCTCACCATTAGCAGTAGTGAAAATTCGAGATCTAGAATTAAACGCGCAGCGATTAGCCTATTGGTTCTCACCTCAGTAACTGTAATTTGCCCTACGTTGATAACTTTCCAGCAGACGGAAACACGTCGCTGACGGAAGCAGTCTCGCCGTTCATCGTAAGATCATCCCCAAACATACCCCACCTGACTGTCGCTAATACTTGTCCGTTCCGTGTAACTCTAGTTGTGCTGGGGCCAAGTCTGAAGGGCGTCGATACCTTTATACGAAAGCTCTCACTTAGTTTTGAGATACACAGTGGCTGGAGCTTAAATAGCCTACCTCGTACGCAACGTTTCCGTTGGCATCTGTAAGTGTCGTATTTCTAGGCGAACTCCTGGATACAGTAAGTCTACCAAGAAATAGACAGGTCAATCTCGTATAGATAGCAGCTGACAAGAACCGGGTACCGACGTGGTCATTATACAAAACTGAAGAGCTCGCAGAGGGGTGATAGTGAGATTATCAAACTCAAGCTATTATATACACCTCGTTTAAAGACTATCCGGGCTGACCTGTGTAGAGCTCCAGTGTGGCTCCCAAACCTGCTCGGTCAACTCGGTGTGGCTTTCCTCTATGACGAAATGTTAGAACCAGTCAAGTGGAGTAGAAATGATTTGTATCTTACCCTTCCTCGGGCGGCTGTATCGCCTTGGATAACGGTGGAGCGGGGTCAGCGCTAACAATTCACCAGATCTACATTGAGCGTAATTTACTATTTGATTAATTTGTTGCATCTGCTATAGGTAGCTCATGAGGCCAATTCTTCTTCTGCACCCAATTACAAAACGGTATTTATATCGTCAATGCGAATAATTGACGTTATTTTATTGTGCATATATGCACTGGTACGATAGTAATAACCGTGACAAATGTTGGTACGGGTCGCATGACCGCCTAACCAGCCGCGCAAGGTTGTAGATCATTGATGCAATCATCGACCAGTGTTAGCCAAACAGGAAAGTAGCCCCGCATTATGATACGTCACTCTCATTTATCCTTTTTCGACGAAGCAACCTATACTGATGGATTGTCCATGTATATCAGCATCCACGAGACAGAGGTGACGTTTTGTACTGCCGCCATCAATCCTACTCGTGGAGTGTAGGGTAGGTTCAAGTACAAACTTGTTCGTTAGGCACAAAAGATGCAAACACATCTCATTTAAGATCTACATGTCATATACAATGGCAAATCAAGGTACACTGATGCGTGCAATGAACCCTTATCTTGCCGTATTTCATCGTTTTCACTCCTGAATATCGCTAGAAAAACAAAATCTACGCGTGATGAATTATATATATATGCACGATTAGGATTTACCCAATTTGGTGGAAGAATATGGGCGTGCCATGATATGTCATCGATAAACGAAGGTGGGCCTGAAGGTCCAATCAAGTGTGTAACGCCAGTTTAAGCATGTGCAATGGATTCATTTCGGTTGAGTAAGAGTACACAGAACGCAAGGAGATTTACTCGTGATGGTACAGGAAGAAGGTAAAGATACAGTATGCGTAAGCCGGAATTCCATTTGTGTTGGCTGAGCTAACGGCCCAGCCCAATACTTCCATAATTCGATCAGAGGAGGTCATGCGCACGGTCAGCCAGACGATTGTAGACCGGTTTACTGGGGTCGACAATAGGAGTAGGCGAAGGAGTAGTTGTAGTTGTATTCACTGTGGCCTGCGCATTTGAGTTGTGGTTAGCGTCAATATTGCCAAGTAGCTGCCTCCGACTCTCAGAATTCAACACCACTCTCCCTCTCGCATCCACCCAGGCTTAAGGCTCTATGAGCGCGAAGAACGAAATGATGGATATGAAGCAAACAAATGATGAACAAAACCATACACTTACCCGATCCGAGCCTTCACCCTGACTCAAGATGGTGCCCAAATCGCCCTCAACGCCGCGGCGGGTCTTGAAACGGTGCTTCCATTCACTGACGTTATCACCAGGCTTGTGCGCCTCCCATGCGGGTGTGATAGTACCAAATGACTTGGCAGCATCATGGGTCTGCGACTTTTGTGCGAGGAAATAACCACCGGTCGCTGTGATGGCGAGCATAATAGCCGCCAGCTATAGGACTCAGTGAGCATACACGCAATTCTCGAGTCGTTCTCGCGGCACTCACAGGGTAGAGTTGAGGATCACGCTTTGCGAAGCGGTTGAGAGCGGATCCAGGAGCCTAAACAAGCAGCATAAGGTCAATAGTCTGAAACCCAACTGTGAAGACACGATAGACGCACACCACGGGGGGGTAGAGACGACATTTTCGATGTTTAAGTTGAGAGTGTTAAGAGTGTTCAAATGGTAAGGGAAGTGAGATTTCTGGTATCAAGACTGCACGTATTTATACCCGTTGGTTGCGCCATAATCTCACTGGATAGTTAGATGGAGCAACTGGTTCTGCGTTTGGCGAATGTGGAGCCTGGACTGGTGACATCATTTTAATTCAGTTGCAGCCTTCTATAACCAAAGATCAAGACCGTATGTAATGATACCATAATCAGTGATCGAAACGAATCCGATGGCCAGCCAAGTAGCATGCAAAGATCGTGAATATATGCGCATTTGAATATACATGATTAATCTGTGCTTATATAGCTACGTCATTTCAGCCTGGAGCCACTCCAATTGCCTGTCCGATGTGTTCACCGACGCGTACTTGGACCTCAATTCCTTGTTCGCTGGCATCAGCCAAGTCATCATCCCATTTAATATGATCGCTGGGAAACACGATAATCACAGTGCTCCCTCCGTACTGGAACCACCCAATATCGTCACCTTTTTCCGCCCTATAACCCTCAGATCTATCGGTCCAACCAATAGACCCAACGAGTAGTGCGCCAATTGCGACGAAGCCAACTGGTGTTGTCAAAGCAGATGCGGAAGGGATGTTGGATTCTATGACTCGAATATCTCGGCGGTTTGCCGTAAATACGTCTAATTCGGTGTTCACAGCTTGTGGATTCTGACGCAAAGAAAAATCAATCCCCGACCCGCACAGTTGAGTTTGAGGGTACTTGCCACAGTATAATACTTTGAACCTTGACTAGTGGGAGCGCTAAAAGTCCCTGTGCACGGACTGTGGAACCGGTGGTAGTCGGCAGGGGCAAGACGAAATATAGCCAATGAGGGGTTGGCACCAAACTTTTCCTCGGCTAATTTCGCGTCACCCAACAATTCAGGTACTGAGAAGTGCTTTCCTTTGACCCTGGAGGTATTTTTAAGGACAAAATCACCCGGAAATATTCAGGGGTGTTCGAAGCGTACCATACTTTGGTTGCAGTGGTCACATTGTTCCATACCGTCAAGCGGCAATCGGCTACTGATGTTATTATAGTGGGATCATGGGGAGCATCGATAGGCCTAGCATCAGGTTTCAGCCTACGTGCAAAGAACTCGTTGAATGTCTTGTTTTTAGAATTACATTAGGAATGTACTCGGAGGAGCCGAAACTAAACGCGTACTTTGTATGCATTCAAATCTGGTTGAAGCAACTGAGAAGTATCAATTTCGTATGTTTCAACGAATGATTGTATATGTGGTTGCACAATAGCCGGATCCTCTCGGTCGTAAATCTGGCCCTCTGTGAACAGATCTTCTAGGCTTCTACGTATTATCGCTTCAAGGCCATGTACCTACGTTTGAAAGACTGGTCTTTGAGAAGCTTGTCGACTCGTTTTTCACCGAGAAGGGTTTGCTATGCATCCCCCGCAAAGCATATGTCAGGGGCACAACTAATTGAAGGACAATTTAATGGGTGCTATAAACTCACCGATAGGTACGATTGATTAAATAGAAGGTGCATACCAATACGAACATAGATAGGCATGTCTTCAAATTTCTTTTCCTTGGTCTTCCGGTCCATCACATAGTTTCCTGGTTTCCGGGGTTAGACTAAACGTGGGAGTAATTTGGTGCGTCAGCACTTGCCCATATGTTCATATGCGAATATCTGTGTGTAATTAAGTTGAAAATGTTTCAGATAGCAAGGGTTGGATAAGAAGGTGCACATAGACTATCTAATTCCTGTTCGGAAAACATATCACGAATCCACGCATGTTTGCTAGCATGCGTAGTAGGGGCAATTGCACTATTATGAACTGAAGTTCATTGATGCCCAATTCAAAATTTGACATTAGGGACATCACAAACGAATCACACACTTGTGTTCGACCCAGGGCTCTCCGACTTTTCTGAGTTTTGGACTATGATTTGTAGAGAATGCGCAAGTTTGCCATGAAGTCCTCTTCCTTCTTGCTTGGGTCCAGGTGAAGAAGGGGGCGATGGTGCAACATCATCGGAACTGGAGCTTGAAGTTGAGTCAGACCTGTGAAGCGCACTACGCACTTTCCCAGCAATTTGCGAGATTCCGGGCATCTTGCAGACTCCGGAAGTTTAGACTTGATAGAGTTTGCTTAGGCGGAGCGGTAAGTTATTGCGACGAGAAGTAGAGGTATGGAGTAGAATACCCAATCTCTATATAATCACCCCAAGTGCTATTCTAGAGCACGACTTGACGTCATGGCTCGTGTTATATTATGGGCCCTCGTCATTGTACATCAGTTATCCTAGAATTAGCCTGTAGTGACAATCTCGTAGCCTGTATGGATTCCGAAATTAGACAATATAACTCCGAGACTTGTGAGTAGAGTGGGATGTAGACAAATACCATATTTTGTCACGTGTTGCGTGGCTAGATAATTCGCACCAACCATATACCAGGAGGCTGCTTTTTTGGTTTGTGGAACTTCAGGCGTTCCTGCTGCCACACCTCAGTCCAAGATAGAATTCGAAGCGACCGGTTGCCTAGGAGGTTAAAATCCGTCATTGGCTGAGCGCACCGCGGCGCGAGGAAAATGCCCGAGCTGCACAAGGAGCTCACCGCGGACATGGACAAACTTACCCAGTTACATGACGCGATCGAATCAGTACGCTGCCTTTCTGCTACGCATTATGGTACCTAATTGTTACTCCAGCTTCTTGTTATCATGAGCAACAGTGTTGTGTACCTTGTTACACGCAACTCTTTTCGACAAGTTAATCCCGATATCCCTATTACCAAAACGCGTCCTCCAGACAAAGAAGATTCCCCCGACGTATTCGAAGGTACTGTTATCAGACTATTGTACCAATATTCACCCAAACCTGGTTATTATAGCAAACAAACGCGAACTCGTTAACGACTTGATAACCAAGGCGAAGCAGATCGAGTACCTTATCAAATCTTTGCCGCCGCCCGAACCCGAATCAGAACAGGCATGTACATCCGCAGCAGGCTGTGGCTTCAAATTCAAATGCCTGACGTTTTTATTCGGGGATAGGCTGCAAGGTTGGTCTCACTCGAAGCGGAGATGAAACTAGCAAACGAGGAGTATCGGCAGGCGCTGGCTCGTGCGCGTAAGTGCTAATACTTTTGTTTGTCCAGAATTAGGTTAGCTTTACCAGAACATAAAACTAGGACGATTGCATACTCAGGTTGGGGAGGCGTTGGAACTTATGCTCAATGACGTAGAAACAAGTGGCACAAGTACAAAAACTTGAAGTGTAATCACACGTCAAAGGTAACTTCGAGGAAATTAATTGAGAGTGTGCTGCTTATTGTCGGTACAACTGTACTAATGCTTTTGGCATCAATGTATTATCAAGGTACGATTCTATGCCAATGTATCACAGCCAACCTCGTTACTATTTGTCACTGGGATCAAGGTGAAAATGGTATGCTTAAAGAAACAAAAGTTGGTTGCTCGCGATCAACCTTGCCTACAGTAACTTGTATTTAAGAGTATGGACCCAAACAGAATAGAATAATTTACATTGAAAACAAACGTATTTGTATTCGTTGCCCCACGTCCTTCGATAGTCGAGAAAGTGTGGCTAGACCCGTATGCAACTCGTATGTTCGCGAATTTCCTAATAAGCCATTCTGATTGCGTTCGTATCCTGGCTGTCCAGGCAGGCTGCCAACGAACGGATGTCCACTCGGTGGCGTGCTGGGCGCCACGTTTGATTTTTAGCGAACGTAGGGCAAAGTGAGGTTATAGAGGATTGCTCATAGCACGCAGAATGGCAGGAAATATAGAATAGACATCCAGTGAACTGAGCCAATGGAAAACGTATGCATTCAATCGAATGATACGTCTAATTAGCTTGAATTTATACAACTAGTGCGATGTTGTGCAAGGACCCCGCGGGTGAGGATCGACAGGCTATTTGCAATCGCTTCGATCATGTTCTGGGGTCCTGTTGTCCCCCTGTTCTCTGCTGCTGGCCGACCATCGCACTCCCTCAACGTACATAGTGTAATCTCGGGCTTGTTCAACTTTGGGAGCTCCCTGCCCGATCTGTACCCCGGCGTTGCTTTTGCGCACATAGGCTTCGTCTATCCATATCAATTTTTCATCTTAAACTTAGGTTTGTTGGAATCCTGGCTTGTCCACATTACTCATCGCAGATTTACGGAGCAATCGGTGAGTGAAAGTTAAAACATACAAACTATGGAACTGCTCGGGAGTATCAGTATGAGCATCGTAATGCTCTGGGAAAATTGGCCTACAGTGGTTGGGACCGTATCGATATGGCAGTCAATTCAGTCGTTGCCCTCGTGATTATTTGACCGCCCCATCGACGTCTTGCCAGCGTCAGACATTAGCCTGGGCCGTCACACACCCCACCCACACACCCGCTTAGACCCCAGTTCTCGCTCTTGTTTGGATTGGGTGCTGATATACGCTAGGTCAATTTCACAGATTGATTCCTCTGTAAACATACAAGCAGACTTAGTGACATTGGAGTTGTGGAGTCTGTATTGAGGGTCCTGGCTGCAGTTGTTTCATCTCCCGGGACGGGTTCGTACGATTTATAGTCCTTGATACTTTCATCCCAGTTGCCTGATTCACCTACATCTATTCAGATTAATAGGCACCAATCGAGATATTCAAACAAACCATGGGAAACTGCTTCAGCAATAACAACGATCCCGAAGCAACCAGAGCTCATCATGAAGTTGAGAGGGAGCTGAAAGCTGTACGTATATCACTGCTGAGTTTATAGTTGATATACTTACCTCCTATGTTCCACTTTCTAGCATGCGAAGAAACAGCAGGTTCAGATCAAGGTTCTACTTCTGGGGTCTGGCGACTCGGGCAAGTCAACAGTGCTCAAGGTCTGTCAATTGAGCGCTATGATGTATGGGGAGACCTCACATTTTGAGTCTTTAGCAAATGCGAATAATCCATAACGACAAATTTACTCAACAAGAGGTCGAGCTGTATCGTCAATTGGTATTTAACAATATCATCCGGGGTGCGGTCATGCTAGGCGATGCGTTGACGCTGATGCAATTACAACTCTCGCGAGAGAATGAGGTGAGTCCTTCCGCTTTGGGTTGCCTGTGATCAAGTGACTAAGCCTGTCCTTGCAGCGTTTTGTTGAAAAACTTCGCAGCACCAGTGACCTTCGAGATGGGGAGGCGTATCCTATGGAGCTGCTGCAACCACTACAGGATTTGTGGGGAGATGCTGCCGCTCAGCAGGGGTGGTCTAGAGCCAATGAAGTGGCGTTGCCTGAGAAGTAAATTCTACTTGTTCACATACGTGACTTTCACTGATCACAATCTGATTTTAGCCTTTATTAGTGCGTTGAAAACCGTCTATTTTTCACATTCACGCTGACTTACATATTTGAATAGCTTTTTTGGAGACTTGCCTCGAGTATTTCAACGTGACTATATCCCCACTACTCAGGTGACTCCTTTTTTAGACCCAAGCACATCTTATGCTTACATATTTTGCAGGACATCATCCGGTGTCGGGCTCAGACCACTGGTATTACGGAAACGGTGTTTAAGCTACGAGGGCAAGAACTCCATCTTATTGATGTCGGGGGTCAACGATCGGAGCGCCGAAAGTGGATACACTGCTTTCAGGATGTGACAACTATTCTGTTCTTGGTGTCGCTCAACGGATATGACCAGTGTTTGTTCGAAGACTCCAATGCTGTGGGTATATTTCTCCCCGAAAAGCTCGGTTTGAACTCAACAGTGTGTCCGTCTGGTTTCAGAATCGTATGCAAGATGCTATGGCCATTTGGGATTCAATTTGTGATTCCGAATACTTTAGATCCACTAATATTGTAAGTTTTCCTTCTACACTATCTTACGTGTTGTACCAGTTATTCACTGATGACACACGGGGATAGATACTATTTTTGAACAAAAATGACTTGTTTTCGGAGAAAGTCAAGAAGTCACCCATACGACGATACTTCCCTGTGAGTGCCTTTAGTCAAGGTGGTGATGGGTGTACTAGACACATAATAGGATTACGAAGGGCCGGAAGGCGATGCTGGAGAAGGCCGCATCTATTTCCGAAGGCGATTCTTGAAACTAAGTTCCAAGTCGGCGGCGCGAGAACCAACCTCTGGTAGACATTCTCCGCCGCGAAAACGAGAGATCTATACACAGTAAGGAGGTCCAAGGATTTGCTATGTGTAAACTGAACTCGCATTAGCTTCACAAATGCGACCGATACGGCGTTACTGCGGGTTGTTATGGCTGCTGTTGAAGGTCAGTGTGGTATTGTAATCCATTTACAGCACATTGGCTAACATTGTGGATTTATCTTTGCATCTTTGTTCCTTTAGAGTGCGTACCCTCTCTCCTTTCAAACATCCTCTCGCTTTGTTCTATCTGGGCATGTCCTAACCCCTCCTGGCCCTCAGTATCGCCTTTCGTGTTAGTTTGGTTGATGCACATTTGATCTAACATCCTTTCTTTACATTACATTTGGGTCTCTATGTCATATCGTGGTTACATTTCGGAACATTCAATCCATACCCTCCAATCAACTCCATTTACTGGGTACCTGTCAACCCATCAAAATCTGCCCCCGATACAATGGAACGTCGGAACGAATCGACGGTACATCACCGTATTGCGACACACAGTACAATCATTAGCCAGAGCGTGAGTCTATTCGCTTACTTTCTCGTAATACAACCCTATAACCGGGCATCATTTAGATTAGAGAATTGATGCTTTAAAACAAAACCGGGGGTCTTGTTTGGAAAGTTCACAAGGTGCTCCTTCCTCGAAGCTTTCTTTAAGGGAATTTGGGTCTGGATATCTACTACTCTACTTGTATTCTTGTTCGTTCCTGGGGTCGCAAGGCACGATGATGACGATGGGTGGTCGTTGTGCCTTCTCAATATTTCTTGGTATCGGATAGGTTTTTTGTATACTCCGTGTTAACACGGATACTGGATTGGATTGAATGGATTAGGATATTTTATTGCGGAAGCTCAAATGCCGTGTTTGGAATACACGAGGTTGAAAGCGGAGATCTCGGAATAACCTTCTGTGTGTATTCCTAGGCGCTGAAGGCTTCATACTCGAGCATTGCTGGTAGATCTTCGGTAGATCCCCCTAATCTCTTAACCGACACGAGGCGGACCCAACGCATCCGACGTCCCTTGGGGTGGGAGAACTCAGTAATATTTCCGGAAAATGCGAGTGTACGTTACACTATTGGGCTTGATGAACACCATCAAATGAGACACCCTTCTCGGGTCACCGATATCCATGGTGACTGAAATCCACAAGAATCCGTGCGTGGAGTAGCAGTGGTCTCGGGATCGCAACAGCCGGTGAGATCATGTGACCATGCGCTGGTTTGTTTGTACCGACGCTTTCATTTGATCGGCGCAGCTGCCATGACCGCAAACACATGCTCCGCAACTCGCAAGAGAAAGAATATGAAAGATCCATCGAGTATCAATGAAATAGAAGGATAGCTGAACTTTCATTTATCAGGAGAATAATGCGCTTAACTATACAGGAATACAGACGTACTTGTGGCTATCAAACCACAAATACTCGATTTCACTTCAACCAATTTCACTTCGTTGGAAACTAGCTTGAACAATCTCAATGATCTTATGGACGAACTCTCTTCGTCTCGATATGCAAAAAAATTGACACGAAATAATGGAGTAGCGGATACACTCGATCGAGAAGGTAAGCCCCAGATGTCTCGCACAACGTCATTACATGACAAACTCGGGCGAGCCCTCAGGTGTGCGTCTGTGGAACGCCTCGATCCTGCTTCGTGGCGTCCAGGATCAGGTAGAAGCTGAATCGAGAAAAAGGGCATTTGCGAGCCGTGAGTAATTAACTTGGTGATCCTTTTCTGATTTGATCCCGTACCTGCCATTAGTTCGACTAGCCGCCTTCCGACTTATCGAAGCTGGTAGTGACGTGCCGCCCACCGTTGAATGTCAGTGGATTTACCGTCGGCACGTTGACTATTTTTTGACGGCTTGTGGCGTTTTTAAACCTAGCATTGGTGCATTTGCTACAGCTGGCGAGCAAGACCGCCACAGCGCTTTCAGAGTGCAACGATGATCGAGCACGAAGCATAATGATCAGCGCAGCGGATGTGAGTCACCATGTCCACACCTGTCGACCACTCGGCCTAGATTCAGCTTGAATCCGACCAGTATGAGTCCCAACTCAAGAATTTAAAAACGGATGATCGCGATATATCCAAAAAAGAATACGCCACTGCCCAATACTACTGTGGGCGGATGGATGCGGTAGGTGCTAGCTATTGCTTTGATCGGTTTCGCCCTCATTGGCACATAGGCTTGGAAAGACGGCAATGAAAGTGTAGGTTTCTTCATGTTCGAACAAGCTACGGATGAGCGTCGGTTAAGTACGATGTCTATCCCAGAGGTGCGCGTTTCTCTCATTTTGTTGCTTCGCCTTGCACATTTGACTCGCATATATTTATATTTTAGATCGAAGAAATCCTCGGTCGCGCTCTTGAAATAGGAAAGGCAGCGCTGAGTAGATCATGGGATAAGGAAACAGACACGGACGTGACAACTCCAGCAGCACAAAGCATATCAAGCACCGCGGACGTCAAAGCCGCAACTATTGGAGTCAAGTGGTTCCAGAAAATTCTTCAAGTGCTTGAGCGAGTTAAGCACAATGAACGCTCAAGCTTACCGTCATTGAGAGTAAGCTTGCGCCACTAATTGAATGGTACAGGGCTGACTGTCGCCTATAGGAAACTCTCCTACGCAGCCTTGGTAAGTTGTACAATTGAGCCAACCCGATCATCCTGATTGCTCTACAAGTTTAGCTCGCGCATATTTTGCATCTTCAGGCGCTGTAGAATCAAATTTAGAGCGAGCAGAAGCCACAATCGAAGAACTTATCCAAGGAAAAGATACTACGGTAAGTTCGTATGCCCGAGGGGTGAGTAAAGGCTGACTCGTAACGACTAGAAACTGGATATCAACTTACTCTGGATGAAGCTAGCTGTGTTAAAAAGACGTGGAGCTGACAGCGTGCAGATATCAAATGGTATGATCATCAGCCTCTACCTACTTAGGCTCCAATGCAATTTGAGTTTTCTATAGTGTTTAGTTTAATATTGGATAAGTTGGAGTTTCAAGAGGGAAATGTTATGAGGCCAGTGATGAATCCAATTATTTTGTCGGCACCGCCAATTGACACGCATACACCCAGCTTTCTTCGCGAGGCGCAAACTATGGTTAGCCTTAGGTGAATAATTCTTCTGAAGCGGATGGTCTTGACTTCGTATGGTTACTGAGTCGGGGTATAGCGTAAATCTAGCTATTGTCACAATGCAGGAACTACTCGACAAGGCCCTTAGTTCACCGGATGGGAATGGATACTCGTTCGTAGGCACCATAACCATGGCATTGTTACTTCTCACCAAGTCACTGCAACATTCTGATGCCCACGGTGCCGCTGAGAAAGCGTGTCAAGGTAAATTGGCTAGTAAAAGCAACTGGCGTTTTAATTCCTATATCATCTAGACATTGCAAGGAGGGTAGACTTCGTTATGGAAAAGACCTCTGCTGCCGCGTGCCAGCTCGTACGTAAATGTTTCTAGGAAGGGATGATAGTTTACGCACTAATCCGCGCGGCTTCACCAGGTGCTTTGGCGGAATGGGGAAGCTAGTTACAAAGCGAAGAAATGGATGGAGGCAGCCGATTGGTTTACTTTGAGTGCATCTGCAGCATTTCAAAGTATGGCCAGTGCCCAATCAAGGTCTATCAGAAAAGCTGCACTGTGCTACATACAACAGGGCGAGTATAATCAAGCATCGATACTGGTTTCTCGGTGCTCCCAGGACGAATCGGTGTGTAACACAGTTAAATGAAAATACGGGCTCTGAAATGAGGGTTCGTGATGAGGCAACACATTATATTAGATTTCTAGCCGCTGTGCATCAAGGCAAGTCATTTCTATCATTTCAGGGGCATCTAACCCCCTTACACTTAGTTCCGTCAGGGCTCGAAGAGGAAGGTGCGTCCAGAACCTGTGTGGAGAAGATCGGCATACTGAAATCTCTATAGCTATCCAGACCGTGGAGACCATGCTGAGCACATTGGACTTTGACCGCAAAATGCTTCTACTAGCCATCCAGTTGGCTCATGAAACGAAGCAGAAAGCCCTTCTTTTGGCCGTCTTAGAGGCGATGTACAAAACAATGCAACGAGAACCACATGTAGATGCAGAGACCGAAGGCATCACCTTAGTTAGGTGTAGTATCCGGATAATACTCGATCTACTAAAGGAGCCGCTAGCTGCAATGTGAGCCTATCATTCCCAGAGTGATGGGCCTCTTGTTTATTGGTAATGTAGGACCCAACTGACCGATTCACTGAAGACGAATTTTCAAAGAGGTGGGAAATCCCTTTTTGAGCAAAGCCGGTCTGATGCTTTATTTGTCAAGCACTGGACTTGGTTAAGCTAATGGCTTCGAAGAACAACCTCGTTCTGATTGCGAAAGATCTGTCTTGGCTCTGGAGAACCGCGTACAACGCGGCGGTAACCGGCTGCCAGGACTGGGAAGAGCTGGTGGTTGCTGAGATACTGGATGTGTCTCGAGAGGTAAGGGCGGGAATATACTGCGCCTCTATTTTGCAATGCATCTCATTCATATCGATAGTTGATGGATGTGTATTCGACTACTTTGGCCGCCTCACAGGACTCCGAGGTAAAACAATGCATACTGCTTTCGTCGTTTACAGCCACTTCGGGACGATGTGAGCCGATTGTACCGAGGTCCGTAATACTACTGACTTAAGTATTATTCAAGTATTTGTTGCACGGCGTCTCGGGTCGACCTCACAGGCAGTAAGTCAAGTCACGAATTCCTTTTTTCAGCTATTTGATTTAAATTCGTTAAAGATTGAGCTATACACGAGATTAGCCAGAGATATTTCAGCTTTCCGGGAGCGTGTAAACGAAAGTCTGGCCGACGGAACATTTGATGGCAACGACAAACTGGACTATATGATCAATATATTCTTCACCTTCGAAATTGAAGCACTTTGTCGTATACAGGAATGGCAAAGAATCAGGGCGGTTGTTGAAGTAAGCGCGACCCCTTCTCGAGCATTTTTCGCTAGCTGAATAATTAAATGCAGGCGGCCACCGAGATGGAATGTATAATGTCTTCGACCCTAGAGGCAATGGCTGATTTGCTCGTAAGGCTCACTTTCATCCCTACATCCGGCATCTTGTTCACAAGCTTGCTTGACAGTGGTCGGAAGATGCATGTCCAACTGATGGTAGAGTATTCCTTAGAACTAGAAAGTCAAACTGGAGGTTACTAACGAAATCCCCGAAGTGCTCTATAGCGCTCTCGAGGTATGGGTCCAACTAACGTCAAAAGGAACAACCGGCTAATTTAGGTTTGGGGAAGGCGATGTTGCGTTCGTCCCTTAGGTCTAAAACCATATCCATTGACAAGTTTTCTCGCTGGCTGCGTGCACTGTGTACAATCCTTCTTTCCCGGAACAGGCAACAGGATCGGGCTAGCGCTCTTAGCTTTATTGAACAAGCAGCCGAAGTCATCAAAGATAATAAAGATGAGAGCGGCGATCAGGTTTGTTTTGCATGGCGAGAGGCTTTGCATATGTTGGACTAAGGCGGTTAACAGCAGGTGTATGCGCATGACGAGCGGGAATGGCTTCTGCATGTCACATTCAACACTGGTGTTGAGCGATTTACGTAGGTTTGGCGTCTGCCAACTGGAATATGACTAATCATTCTATGCCAATAGTGTTTCAGATATTGAGGAAGCGAAACGGTGGATTGAGACGGCAACCATGCTAGCCGGACTAGTCCATAACAGTGGCACAGTGTTGGAGAAGGTTTGTTCAATGGACTACATTTACAGGGCACAAGATTGAATTGTGCAATGCCTAGATCAATGCTGTCTACCAGCAGGTCCTCGCCAAACATGGGGCCCAATTAAGCTGATGATCTCGGAGCCTTGATCGGGCTTTTTACCTTTACTCTCGATCCTCCGTTTATTTGTTTGCCGTTGTTACTTTATTGGGTTAATCATATTCTCTTTGCATCTATCGCCTTCCCTTTGTTTGCAGGCGCATGGGAATGATATTCCGCAGCTATGAAGATCATTAAATCTGTACTAGTCATTCAATAACCATCACACCCAATCACCCTCATCGAGCCACGGCATAGTGCCGCAAGTTGTATAACAGCACGTTGCCTCGTGTGTTGCCAATTGCGAGGTATTCACTTCTTGTCGAAAAATCCAGCGTAGTAACATGACCAAGCGGCGTGCCCGATGTCGGCCAGTTAGCGAATGTAGTCAGACTTTTGGTGTGGATCTATCACATGTCACCAAGAACATTAGCACAGGCCATCAGAGCACCAGGATGTGAATCGTAAAGGAGCTTGGGGCTGAATGCTCAGTTGCGATGGTATGGCACTCACCAGTTTGAGTTGATCCTTCTTGGTTTTGCTAGCGCTAGCGAGAATCTGGGCATCATGGTTGAAGCATAATGATGTGACAGAAGTGGTGAGGTGTGGTAAAGTCTTGAGCGGCATGGGTGCCGAGTTGGCTAGGGTTGAAGGGGTATCATAGACGTTAACTATTCCAGATTTAGACCTGTGTGGGGAAACGCAGTCCATAAGCGGCGGAGATATGGTGACGTATCGAACAAGCGAATGGGTCCGACAAGGTGCGGGCCAAAGTCACTCACCCTACAGCCGTGTATCTACCGGGCCCTTCAGTTGCTATTGTTGTCCCAAAACCACCGTCATCTCGCCACCTTCTCAAGCATCTCCGCATGCGTACGTCCCACGCGCAAATTTCAGCGTTGGCGTCCAGGGTATACATCTCCGGGTCGGTATCATCGCGTGCACTCCACCAAATGGATTTCACTGATGCAGAAGCCTTTATTTCTCCTACAATGCCAACACTGGCCCAGTCTAGTAATCGCACACGCCCCTGTCGACCAGCAATTGCAAGGGTACGTCCATCACGGGAGAAGGCGTTGACATCGCACGCCCGATCTTGGGTGTCTGTCTTCGCATCTGGCCGGGTACCTATTGAATCATTTGAATGAGCACGTGATGTTAAGGAAATTGACCATGCACCCACGCCCTGATACGTGATGGGTAGCGACATGCGCCGACTGAAGATCATAGACGCATATAAATGGTCTTGGTCCAGATAGGAGAACTGAGGTTCCAGCTGGGTGGAAGCTTGCATTATTCGGGGGGAGCGCAGGGGTGTGCAAAGTTTGTAGCAAGGGGTTTGTAAGGCCGTCAACCTAGAATTATGATGGGATACGAGTTCGAATCAACAGCAAGTCAAACTGAATAGAAAGCTCACGTTGAATAGCCGAACCCGCTTGTCCGCGCCAGCAACCATAAGCACAGGTACACGCGAGGAGGGATGAAACTGTATTTTGGTCACTGGGCCATCGGTTCGTGCGGCTTGGTTGGCATCTCGCAGCCGCGTTATGGCTAATTCGGTTTGGGGGAGTGCATCGGTTGGAGCATCTGCAACATGCACTAGGCCTGTGGTTGGTTCTACAACTGGCTCCTCGTCTGAGTCGGAACCCGAGACAGAGGCCTGAGATAACCGCCTTGACCTCTTGGGACGTGTGGCTGCCCACTCAGGGACTGGATTGACCTTTTCAAACCTACACATCAGATTAATGAAGAGTCCGACAAAACGTTAAGCCAGCCAGGACTCACTGCCGCCTCAATCTGGATTCGTATTCCTTTCCTGATATTGTGTCCTCTACCGTGCTGTCACGAAGTTTCCGGAGACGTCGGTCTGATGCAATAGAGATATCTAGCTGAATATCATCTGGGTCAACCCAAGCTGCCTTCTTGCGTGATGAGGCCCCAGACAAAAGTGCGCTTGCAACTGCCTGAACGGGCTCATCTTGCTCATGCTGATCCTCGGAAACTTGCGGCACTTGGTCTGCGGTTGGGGCTGAATCGTCGAAGAAAAGCTACATTACTTAAATACAGTAACAGCAAACCATGCCTATAGTCGCACTCACCTCTTCATCCAATAAGTGACCCATAGACGTATCTGCCGCCTCTTTGCCCTGCTTTGTACCGCTCCCCCAACTACTTCCTGCCAAGGGGGTCCCAAAGAGCACATTCTCCAACCTCAACTCCTCGTCATCCTTGAGCTCGTACGCGTGAGTGGCTTGGTTGTCGCCTAGCGGTATAGGTATATCTTTTTTCTCCCTGCGTTGCTTCTTTTTCCTCGATTTGTTTGGAGCCGTAGAGGACATGTTATGGGTAGAACGATGAATTCACAAAAATTTGATGACTAAGTTGCGATCGGTGAATTAAGCGCCGTGATTACATAATTCGAGTGCCGTGGTGTGTCGTAATGGGTCAACAACAATCAACATCTGCTTCTCTCCCACTATCTCCCCCCATGTCGAGTTCAAGTAGAACGCGGTCGAACCGCGCTGTAGCCGGATTGTTTTTTATTGTATCACAAGCTGTCCGTGCGTCTCCCATGTTCAAAATGGCCCCTGAAGAGCCAGAAGAGCCGATTGGCAGTGCTGGCTTTTGGTGGAAAATGGTAATGTCAATGGGCTTAGTTCTTCTTGGTGGCGCTTTCGCCGGGTATGTACAAATACGTCATATGCCCTGCAATTCATACGATGATCACCAATCCTTATGCTTGTAGATTGACACTCGGGCTCATGGGCCTCGATGAGCTTCATCTGCGTGTGCTCGCAACATCTTCTGACGACCCGAATGAGAAAAAGAATGCGAATAAAGTCTTGAGATTAATGAAGAAAGGCCGCCATTGGGTCCTAGTCGTATGTACCTCATACATGCTAGCACGCACGTGTTTCATGCTGGCTCACTGACGCATAGGTTTTGCTCCTTGGCAATGTTATTGTTAACGAATCCTTGCCAATCTTCCTCGACTCTGCCGTAAGCCAAGGCTCCTCCCTGACAAAAATATACTCACGACAAACCTGACAGATTGGAGGGGGTGTTGCCGCAGTGGCCATCTCTACTGTCATGATCGTTATTTTCGGGTAAGCGTTTTACACACATTGTCGCTATCTTACGAACATGATCCACCTACCTTTTGATGGCGGCCCAATAGCGAGTAAGTCTCTGATCCTGCATCGAACCTCTGCGTCCTTAATGCCGCATCCTGTAGAATTATCCCACAAGCTCTTTGTGCACGATATGGCCTCCAGATTGGTGCGGCAAGTGCGCCATTGGTGCTTTGTATGATGTACATATTTGGTGTGTACCTCGTCAGTTACCGTTACATATATGCAGACACAGACCTCGGCTCCGTTCGACAGCTCCCGTTGCATGGCCTATCGCCAAGTTGCTCGATTGGGTACTTGGCAACGGCGAGGCCAATACTTATAAAAAAGCTGAGCTCAAAAGTTTCCTTCAGTTCCATCGTGAAGGTGCCGAACCACTCAGGGATGACGAGGCAAGTCAATCATATTCAGCACAATCGCTTCGTTCACCGGGTCGAGTCGGGTATTTATATCCAGAGGCTCTTCGAACTGTTGACGGCGACGAGCTTATATATCAAAGTATATTGGTTGACCCTTGATTGCGTAGATATCCATTCTGAACGGTGTGCTTTCGTTGAATGACAAGAGAGTATCTGAAATTATGACCCCTATGAATGTACGTTCCCTTACCGCTCCCAGACTGTGTTGTTGACCTGAATCATCTTCTTTCCCTACCCAGGATGTTGTAACCCTTGGAAGTGATACTATTTTGGACCACAAACGGGTTGATACAATGTAAGTACATCATTTCACTCGTGCGCAACCCCAAAGCTCACTTTATGGTCAGTTTGACAAGCGGTTACTCCCGAATTCCGGTTCACGAACCTGGCAGCCCAACTAACTTCATAGGAATTTTATTAATAAAGAAGGTACGTCAAACGCCTGGTGTACTGCCTCGGTTGGGCCGTGCGCTCTTCATTGAGTTTCCAATTGTACCAGGAAGACTTATGATCTTCACGAGCCAAGTGAGGTACCTATGCCGCATGAACTTCATGCAAATGATCCCGGCACGGGTAGCTCCTGAACTCAGATATACTTTTATCGCCCTTTTTTAGCCTGTTCAACGGGTGAATCCGTACCCATTGAAGTGGTCTCACTGATTCATGTACTGCCTTCGCAGTTGCTCTCGTACGATCCATCGCAAGGGCTGCCGGTCAGCGCATTCCCATTATCCATTCTACCGGAAGCCAAGCCCTCAATCAGCTGTTTCCAAGTACGTACCCTACTTTTTTCTTATAACCCACTAATTGAGTCGAAAGCGCTGACGTACGAATTCTCGACTCCAGGCTTTGGATTACTTGTATGCATTACACCAACCCCAAGTTAGAAATTTGATACAAATCTTACCTTTGTTTACAGCCAGACTGGACGTTCTCATCTCCTGTTGATCAGCGAAAACCCGGGGGAGCCTCATGGCGCACTTGGTGTGATTACACTCGAGGGTAAGGAACTAGGCAAATGACAAAGTTAAGATTTGAGCCTCATGGCGGTAACTCACCAACCCAAACCAGATATCATAGAGGAAATCATATCAGAAGAAATTGTCGACGAAACTGACAGATACGAAGACAACCGCCACAAGCGACGCGCAAAACGACAGTCAACAGCTGCCATAATGAGAGGGTAAGCTTCGGGAGAGTATGATTTAGGACTATTTGAAACTGATTCATTCGTGCTTCAATAGTATTGTCGAACGTGAAAAACGCCGTTGGTCGTTCAATTCTTATGGAGATAACGCTGCGGGTAGTGATACTCCCCGCACATCGTCTCGAGCGCCCACGCCCAAGCCGACGCCAAGTCGAGAGCCCATGGAGATTACACGCCTGCTTCCTATTGATGAGCATGTGGGAAATGGACACTATGAAGGACCGAGTAGTTATGGTGCAACCACACCAGTTCAAAATCCTGTCGCAAAGGGGCATGCAGAACGTGGAAGAGACAGAGATCGGTCTCAGTCTCGACACCGGGGTTCGTTTACCGATTCGCCCACGCGATCATAGGCTAGGTATGTTTGGGGCGGAACCCAGGAGCTGACACGGTGCTAGTGCTCGGTTTGCAAAGTCCCAGGCAGGTGGAGAGAGATGGGATCTCATTGTAGTACGCACAAAGCCCACGAGTCCAGGTTGCTTCTTCGCCTTTGTAAATTTTCTTCAACATTGTCTTCAGTGGTCTATGTCGATTCAGATAGCAATGGAATAGTAGCGAACATTCACCCCAGCAACTCTCGAGTTCTAGCGCCCTATTCATCCGATTGTTCGTCGAGCCGCCGAACGTACGCCTGAGAGGGAAATTCCAATCAGATGCGTCCTTCAACCCTGTTCGATGGGTTTGAACTGCCTGGCTAGCCCTACTTACTTCGAGTGCGGATAGATGGCTGTCATGGCTCTCGGGGGCGAGCTCCCGCACAGCGCGGGCCAACTCATAGAGGTATTCCTAGAAGATTGATCAGATTACTTGCTACGCTTTCGGAAAATGGGAGCCCCTGAATCTCGCATGTGAAGAATCCATCTGCGACTGACCTTATTTGGCCCTGACGGCCCTGACGATTCCCAGATTTTCTTTGCAAGTATAGGAACAGGTTCCGATCCAACTATAGATTTTGGCCAGGTAAGATACGTCAATCCGGCTCGCGCAAAAGGCCGATGGCGAACCGATCCTTACCAAATGCTGGGTTATCACTGCGACCAACATAACAGGTAGCCTACATGACCAATCCATACCCGTCAGCTTTTGGCTCTAAATTTGCCTTCACGATGGAAGGCTCCTAGTACTTGGGGTGCTAGAACTTCAGATGAGCTCCCCCTGACCTACGTTTGGAACAATGATCTTCTCGACACCATCAACAATACCCCAAACATCCAAGTGCTGAACTGTATATCCGTTCTTTTCACGCACGATCATTTGTTAACACTTAAGCGGAGATGATTCAAGGGGAGTAAGTTCCATACCTTCTCGCGATGATCTTTGTGGCGGAATTTACACAAGAGGTCAGCGTATTCCGAAAGGGCCTGGATCAGTTCGAATAATGCACGAAACGGCAACCGCACCCAGGTACTCTCTCATTTCCGCAGCATGTTCGGAATTGATCGTATAGCAAACACCCCATACGATATCCTCGTGTGGGAATTCATCCTAATGTAGAACAGTCATGGCAATGTTGTGTAATGGTAAAATCCAATTGTGGAATAGCATTATGTATAGATGACGAACCGTAGATGAAAAGCTGCTCCAATCTGCAGCGGCTATCAAGGTCACAACGCGGCCAGGATGCTGATCAAATGGAGTACAGAAACCGGACAGACCAAGCAGGTGTGATTTGATGAGTACTTTAAACTTGGTATTGAAGCACTGCCTATGCACTTCATACCTCGGGAGTTCCTCGGTGGTCACTTGATGATTGGGCAAAACGCCTAACATATCCTTTGAGAAAGCCGGGGACTAGTGCGCAATGCGTTCAGTCAGTTACCTCCCTTCGACGATCTTTCCACCTGTCGCAACCTGGCCGTTCGAAGTCTCACCTCTTTGGGAATAGTATGGGGGCGGCTTATTGTTTGTTGAGTCGGTACATTTGAGGAAGTCAGGTAGATGTGACGGCTATATGGGGGTTGATATAGCACCCACCTTCCAAATGAGTGAACCGTATCCGAATACGCAGTATTGTTGGGGGCTGCTCGTCGGGATTTCGGTCATGATCATGTATTGGCCAAGTCAACTCAGATATCGTGGTCGGTACCAAACTGCCAGGACTCGGTCGACACATGCCAGGGAAGAGCTCGCACAAGTCGCCCACGTGACAAGGGCTGAAATGAGCAAGCGAGCCCCTGTCTTCGACCCCCATTGCGCAATGGCACTTGCCGGAGTTCATACGCAATGTTATTTCCTCTGGTTACTTGCAATCTTATCCATCACCTATTGCATCGTTGGATTAATTGTATTCTTGAGACCCCACCCGCTCTTTCCGATACCGAATAGTACCGAATATGAGGCGCAGTCTGGTCTGTTTACGGAAGCCGAGGGGAATGTTCCTGTGCAACATTCTACCCCGCGCATTTACATGCTCAACTTACCTCGACGTACCGATCGCCGTGAGCGAATGATGAAGCTTCGGGCAGCAACCGGACTGTCGTGGACATTTGTGGATTCAACGGATTCCAATGCAGAAATCGTCACCCAAATCATGGAGCGTGTGAGATGGATAAGGGCAGCCGCGCATCTCCACGCCATCGACTCAAATTTTCGTGGATGGTGGAGCGATCATCACGATGTATTCGAATGGAGGCATATGTCCAATGATTCTGAATCTGAACCAAGTTCTGAACTTTGGGAACTTGCGCGTTCTGACCCGGCCTCTGCGGACCATACCCACCCCCTGCCTGTACCCCCTTCTATTGATCAGCGCCCGCCCTTGGAAGTAGCGACCAGCCGCATCATTCCCCGTAATGGCGAGGCTCAGGATTCCAGGCAGACTCTAAAGAATAATCCCCTATTCAATACAAGCACAAACTCTGCTCGGACCGCCACCCGAGGTGTGACGAATACCCTTACACCTCGCTTGCCTAAACTTCCCTACTGGCGTGTCCTGACTCGAGCTGCAATTGCATGTTGGCACTCTCATATTAGCGTGATCAGGGAGATCGCGTTGGAAACAATCCAAGCCGGCACTTCCGATGCCGGCGTCATCATCCTAGAGGATGACATTGACATGGAAGTAGACATACAGCAGCGCATTGGTCGTCTGTGGGAAGCCTTACCGCCCGACTGGGACATGTTATTCCTTGGTCAGTCAGATTGGGTTCAAATGCAATACTCCTTACATTGTTCTGCTCTCAGGACACTGTTGGTCGGCAGAGGGCACCTACCCGCCCCTCAGATCGCATGATCAACTTCACCCCTCACATTCGCCCAAATGTACTCACGCTTACGCAATATCCCGAAAAGGCGCAAGAAGACTGGTTGAACTACTCAGGAAACCATCTGTGGCATACAGCCGGCCACTGGACACCGCTTTCCTGGACTTGATTCGGTCGAACCTGGTCAACGCATATTCAGTTCACCCGAGCGTGGTTATCCAGACTAAGAATACCCCTAGTGATATCTTCCCAGGAAACGGTAGCAGATGGAGGGATATCCTGCAAATGCCAGCATTGAAAGGTTCCGAAAAGATCTGAGACTGACCGTTTCCTTTGCATTCCATAAACGGAATGCGTTACCTCCGAGATTAATTGTTCAAGGTTAAGTCTTGAATGGTTGATTTTCATGACCGTGACAGAGAGGCTGTAATGCCACTGAGAGTGTTGATAATGATTCTGACATGGGGAAACCATACCGTACATGGTCAAACTAAGTTACGGTTCCGATTTTCAGGCCTGGCTCCGAGCCCGCCTTGGCTCCGGCGTCAGTTTTTCCTCGAATGGAATACGCAAAGGATTTAGGTATGAGCCTATGTATTTGAAGAAAGGAACCCCACCGTTCATACACGGAACTACTGCTCCGTTCAATAGACCCAAACCAACGTGTTGCATGTAACAGCGGCGAGTCCGCAAAGGGACTGTCTGAAAATAACTTGCAATAGCTGAACATAATTGACACCAATCTGGGGACGATGGTACTTACCGCAAATGCTGGGCACACGGACAACCAACGTGGATACATTATCCACTGCCCAGACGTCCTATCGGCCATTATTACTTTGGCTCGGGGTGTGTTTGTATTTTGTCGTGTTGTAATCGCAACCGAACAATACCTTGAAATCAATTGCTGACGTGATGGTAAATGACGTTATAATATTCTGCCAACGTTTCCTTCATACCAACGCTGTTGTAAGCCTCGTACTCTCTCAGCTATCCATTCTCGTTGACTGCGCGCCCGCTCCTTTGCTGTCGCATATCTGTCATTGCCGAAAATTCTCTAGAGACACTTTTGGACTTGTTTGACTACGGACACGTTTTATAGACTTTTTCTCGTTTAATTGTTTTCATAATGAAGTTTGGGTCTTTTGACTCAATGTGTTCTTCCGCAGCTCTTGTTGTATGTCCTATATTGGGGGAGTACGGGTTAGAGCCCGACTGCTATAGCCGGAATGTTATGCTCGGGGACTACGTATTGTTCCAGCCAGGTATGTTCTGAACACACAATTTCCCAATGGTCTACTTACCGGGCTTGACGTAGCGGTGTTGTTCGTACACATATTGGCCCTTGGGATGACGGGAATTATGATTCTTCACATTCGTAGCAAGTATACAGCTGTGGTACGCGTTTATTCCACTCTATCACGCGCGTTGCCAGTGCAAAATCTTACGGGCATATCCAACAGGGTCGCAAAGAAATTCTTACGTTTTTCTATCTGTACTCGATTGTTGAACTCTTGGCTATTTTTCTTGACACTCAAATCATTCCGACTGCGAATAATGCATATCCCGTGAGTTTCTACCCTCGATTTTAGTCCTGTGCACACGGGAACTCGTAACTCCAACTAATATCACCCGCAGTGGATTGTGGCTATATACACTGGCCTCGTGGCAGCAACCTATTGTTGTCTACTGATCAATGGCTTTATTGGGTTCCAATTCGCGGAGGACGGAACTCCCCTTTCCATCTGGGTTCGTGTTGGGCCCTTACTTAAATGCCCTCCTGCTAAAACAACCCCACGTGTTTCTAGGGGCTTCGTGGTGCTTGCTTTGCCATGTGGGGGCTCACGTTCTTCATCAGCATTTGTACATTCCAAGGTACGTTCTTTGCCCTACTAAATCTCTCCTCTTTTGGAATGGCACAGCCAATGTGTCAATCCATGCCCGAGAAGCAACCCTACCCTGGCCCTGAAGGGGGAAGGGGAAGCCTAATACAGAATCAAGCGCTAGGCCTAGCATACTGACTAGAGTTTACTATATCGAAATTTTGTAGGCTTCGCCGGATTCAGCCCGACTCAACCAATTGGGCTCTGGGTCTTGCACTTTATTTGGCCGGCTGTCTGCGTGGTGATATATGTCGTGGCGCAACTCCTTCTTGTAATGCGTACCTTGCAGGATCGATGGCCCCTTGGGGATATTGTTTTGGGCACGGCAGCTTTTGTCGTTGCTCAAGTCGTTTTGTTCGGATTTGGAAACACCATTTGCACCGCAGTAAGCATTTCGTTTCCTGTTGCCTTATAGGGGTGTTCAGCTCATGATATCGCGCTAGGTTAAGCATTACATAGATGGCCTATTCTTTTATTCATTGTGAGTAGCATCCGAACTATCGGCGCAGAACTTTGTCAACCGACCTTTGTTCGGGCACTGACTTGCCGTACATAGATGCATCCTTCTGGGAGTAATGATGGTGTACAAGTACTGGGATTCTATCACGGGCGATGATCTCGAATTCAGCGTGGGCAACAAAGCCGGGATGTGGGAAATTAAAGACGAGCCGCCTGCGTTCGGAGTGAACAAGTACGTCGACAATTCACCATCGATGCGGTCGGCACCATCTCCGAACGGTGGTGCTAGGCAGAGTTTGTTCCCAGACCAAGGAGATGCAAGGACCCATTCCTTGATTGGGGGTGTGAGTGGCCAGAACGCGTATGTTGGATCGGGCTATGTCGGAGGTGGTACTCGTTGAGGTACACAGGTTTTGATTTGTATCCATGTATGGTATCCTTGTCCGTGTGAATGCATCATCACATTTGGATTATTAAGAGTTTTGCTAGTGAAAAACTAATGACACAGGGTTTGACTCGACGATTAAGCTATCCAATATTAAAATGATGTTGCCACCATAGAGACAGAATTCTGGTACAAATAGCCGATGACGATGTGCTTTGTCGCAGGCTGGTTAAAGATATAACAGCCATCCACATGTCAAATTACGTTGGTCTCAATCTCATGGGCGCCATACTGTGAGGCCTCTTGAGAAGCTTAAGCTTGTTTCGCGGTAACCCGGATGTTTTTTTTGCGGTGGGAGCCATACGTAGGCAACCCTCGTTGCATGCAGGGCCGAACGAATTTGATGACGCCGGTCCGGAGTTGCTCTACAAAAGGTTGGTCCTGGCGCTTTGGACAGACTATGAGATTCAACGTGCAATCATGCGTGGTGCCATTTGAACTCTGGAACTAGCAATTTTTTTTTTTGGTTTGCTTGTCAAGGGGCGGATACGGACTAGTACAGAAAGAGACAGATAGGTAAACCGGGGTATTCAGCCAATTGAAGTCAATTCAAGCTGTCTATCGTCATTGGTTTATCAGTCCGGTTAGTTTTTGCGCTCCCGCTAAATGAGCGACTTTGCCACATCATACCGAGCTTCCTCTCAGGATACAAGGCCGGTAAAACAATGTCTAGGCCACCCACAGGGTACGTTGTCCGAGTACGATTGTTTGGGCCACCGGGTATCTAATTGAGGTGGTCCCTGTAACGGGGTGAACAAACGCACGAGGGACATATGTCTTGTGAAATGTGGGCTTTTGTAGGCACTTTCAACGCCATCAATCGGGGTGCGGAAAAACGGTAGGCATCGCAGCGGTTTCTGATGTTGGGCAGAGTTCAAGTGATTATCAACCTGATTGCCCTCACGTGTGGCGCCGCGCATACTGATCATGGATGCATGCGCGATTCCGGTAAACACCGATCCGATACATGACGTACCGGGTTTCACACCAGAGCTAGCCGTATCGGGCAGAGACCCGAGTGCCGCGGACTGCACGTGCGGGTGCTAGGCAGCATTCCACATTTGTCTCAGCGGAGCCAGAGTAGCGGACAGGGTGCAGGGCTCAGGGATGGCTCCTGAGGATCCGAAATAGGGCCGGATGTAGACCAAAAGCGGTGGGTTTGCAATATGAGGCCATTGTCGCGGATTTGAATCGTATGGGCCAGTTGTTTGGTATTTGCGCCGCAGAACCGCCGAGCCTAGCGAGGTTAGACCATGGGCTCTGGAGGCTATTTGACGATCGCGGACCCTGGCGTTTATGTAGTTTCGAAATGTCTGGGTCGATGACCTGCTCGGTCTTGTCGCGATAATTATTTCCGCTTGCCAGTCGCGGTGGCGCTCATCTTTCCGCAAATGTTAAATACGCTCTGGTCAAACTCCCCTAATGATTCTTCCCTGCATGCCACAATGACTTTGCCGCCGATGCACGCTTACAACTTTGAGCACAGTGCTCTTCGCTACGCACACAGTACGCGACCCACAGACATGCTCTCTGTTTATCCTCAACGGGACGACACCCGAACACAACGGTCAACCCCAGACTCTGTCTTTTCCACACAACCCAAACCTTCGAGACGATCCTCTACACCAGAGTCCCTCTGCACGGTCGCCCAAAATATGTGCAATATGGTCTGCTACTTGTGGTTTGGGCGGAGGGGCCAACGATCATCATCCTCAAATACTGATTCGGTGCACCAATTTTCGCCAAGGCCCGAGTTTGTATCGTTCATTGCTGATTTGCTCGCAACAACCCAAGTTAGCCAATCGGTAATCACGCTCGCATTGCGTTATATCTATACGCTCAAACAAGCCAATCCCTCGATTCGAGGGCGTCGAGGGAGCGAATATCGACTTGCTGTTACGGCTCTGATGTTGGCGAACAAGTTTTTAGACGAGTGAGTGCGCATATACTCGCCATTGTTACCCCATATCTCATCCAACATAGCAATACATATACCAACAAAACCTGGTCCGACGTCTCTCGTATTTCTCTTGCAGAGATCAACCAGATGGAAAAAGAGTTTCTCAGTGGCTTGGGTCATAGCCTCTACGTTGATCAGGCCACCTACGAGTCGTGGGTGCTCATGCTTACGGGTCTGATTGATGCGTGAGTATCTCATCATTTTTCTCACATTTTCAATAACCTCATTCATCATTATACAGTAAGGACCGCGAAACAGAGGCCTATTGGAGTCTTCGTAAGCAGGAAACCAATGGATGCGCTAGACATTTGCCCCTTCCAGCAGGTCAGCAGCCGAGGACACACCGGGCTCGTTCGAGTTCTCCTACATTTCCCTTTACGTTCACGCATCCTCCGGTCTCGGCCCAACAGCCGGCCCCTTTGGTACATGTTCTTCCACCGCGCCCTATTACGCTTCCGCCCCTCGACATGTCACCATCGACCCTGGTGCCAACTCGAAGGGTGTCCACTGGCAAACGTTCTGCGTATGATGCGTTCTCTCCCGCGACTGCCTCAGCATCCGCCTTGCCGTTCAAGCGTGCGATCCCTAGCCCGGATTCGCTCTCCCCAGGCTCAGATGTCGGAGGTTATCTTGCAAGTGCATATGTGGTCGATCACTCGGCTGGTCCGCGGCCAGACCTTAAGGTTAGTATCCAAGGCATATGACTTCTATCACCCCCTTTCTAATCCCAATCTGTGCCTGTAGTACTTGCCTTACCACACATTGGCGTCTTCTCCTGCAGACAATTGCGGGCATGGGGTCCGCAAGGCTGTTCTTAGGTATCACGAACTCCAGAGCCCCTCCATACGTGAACACAGGTACCCCGTCCTGCCACCGATCCGTGTTCCTCAGTCCGCGTGCACAAGCCCAAGGGACTATGTGTACAGCTCTCAATATCCACCCCACCCTGCGCCTCGACACTTTCCCGTACCGCCGCCGATCACGCCGCAGCGAGATGTGGCCATGCACACCCCACCATCGTTGTCCCCTCAAACCAACGTTTCGATGTACACAGCACCTTACCAGCGCCAGTATACCCACACCCGTCAAGTATACGACACCGACATGAACGACCTCTCTCCACGAAGCCAGTCTGATAATGAAGTGAGGAGGCAATCGTGGTACCAACCCAGTCCCGTGATTGCTCCCTTTGCCAACGCGGGTCCACCGGGTGTGCACTGGAATCAAGCGCCTCCCCCTTTACGCACCTCTGTTTCTGTCTCTGCACCAGTCTATCAACAACATACTCCGACATGGAGCCCCATTCGCAGCCGCCGAGCGTGAACCACTTTGACGGCCCCGCATGGATTATGTGACTACCCTTTACTATTCTTTGTTCTTTTTTTCTCTTACTTGACGACTATCTTACATGCACACCTATGGTATCTTATTCGTTCCATCCCCTGCCTTAGGATTACTTTTCTTTTCTTCATGTTCATGTCGCATATACTCGTAAGCTTATCCTGTTTCGGGTTTTTGGTTTTTGGTTTGCGTCTCTACTCTCACGCACACAATTTTTTTTATTGATGGTCATCCATTGCACGCTTTCGTCCCAACCTGTATTTTGTACATCCCGATTTTTCGTTTCGTGTTACCGATCATTTTACTCATGATTAGAATCAAAATATCATAATAATTCCTGAACTACTTGACATGGTGTGTGAGGACAGAAAGAGTGGTGTACTAAAGATTGCAACCATGCGTCGCATTCCAAGATCTGTGGACAAAGTGTTGGGGCTCTATTCCACCGATGGGGACTGGTATATGCGCCCCTAGTTTTTTTGAGTTCTAGATCCGCAAGCGGGGTTTGTTGATCAAATATTTTCTCGACCAAACAGATTGAATGGCCTTGAGTGTTGATTATAACAAATTGCGGCATACATTCATGTGTTAGGCTATCGGGAATACCCGGCCTATCCGGCCAAATGGGTTGTTTTGTCTAGAGGAACATCGTACAGGCCTACAAAGAAGAGGAATTTGGCTTTGGCGTACGATTTGGGGTTTGGTTCGACGTGCGGCAGGCATTTGATAGTCTACCGCTAATCTACCGGCTTGACTGAGCCACACACACACGTGCAGCTGTGTTTTGGTTCGGTTGTCGGAGTTGGGGTAAGACTTTGGGCGATCGCATAATGTAATGGTGTCGGATGGGATTGGATCAGAGATCGAATATAAGAGGTTACCGGGAAGCAAACATGCGTCAACCTGCCTCATAAAGCAGACCGAGACAAAAAAAAAAACACGCTTCCGTTTTCCTTACGCTGGATATGCATATGATTG
Organism: Rhizoctonia solani; assembly: GCF_016906535.1. NCBI lineage: Eukaryota > Fungi > Basidiomycota > Agaricomycetes > Cantharellales > Ceratobasidiaceae > Rhizoctonia > Rhizoctonia solani. The sequence continues at coordinate 3,184,400 of NC_057373.1, forward strand.
TTTGTGCGATCAACCACGTTGCATGCGGCGGCTGAGTCCGCGTGTCCCGTTTGCTTTCAGTTTTCCATCGAAGTCCCTGGCTACGGTCTCCGGCAAAATGAGTTCCGGAAATCATCTCTTTCTTTCCGTCCATGTGAGGATATACGATCGGTCGGGAATCCTGAATGGGGAGATGTGCCGTTGAGTTACATGACCATTTGGTCGTTGCGTTTACAATTTTGTCAGAGGCGGAGATGCTAAAACGGTAGCAACAAGCATGGCTTCTTCCCTTCCTTTCCCTCTTCTGGAACTAAATTGCTAGATCAACTATGTGGATCAACGTATCGCCGCACGAAGGACCATTGTAGGCTGTCTGAGTTCATCTCTTCTTACGCTCATGGCTTCGCAGAAGAAAACAGGGGGTTGTTCGGAATGAATCCTTAGCCCTGTACTGTACAATCCAGGTCCGCCAAGGCACATCATTGAGGGGGAAGGGGGTTTAATATTCTAAGGGATCAACATGACCAAGATTCGTCGATGCTCGATGACTGTCACTTCCACTGGGATGGACATCTTCACGCCATAGTGGGCTCAATCCCCTGGGATTGCTGTTCCGCAAGCAGACGTTGACGCTCCAAGTGAGCCAGCCTACTGGAAAGGAACGCTCGAGAAAAGTAATATCCTGAGCCGACGCCCGTCACTTGGTGCGTATATGACGATCACAAATGGTATTCAGGATACAGAGACGCCTGGCGAGAGAACTCACATAGACCCGTAAAGACGCTCATGTTTCTGTTGAAACCAAATGCACGAGAGCCAATCAGGGCTGTCTCACATACGAGGCAGGGATGCGCAAATGGCGGTGATGGATACCCAATAGGCACAATCCCCGCGGTTGAACGAGATGTGGAGTGGTAGTAGTGTCAGAAGCAGGGCAAGATGTATTCAGATTGAGCCACCAATATACGGACCTCCTAATAGCCCAGCCGTAACCCCAGCAAATGTTCCGTCCTTCTGAGCCTCCTATGTTTACGTGGCGAATGAGGAAACAATTTACACTTGTATTACTTAGTCTCCATTGAACTTACTCTATTACAGTTTGCGTAATCGTTCAATGTCGGTTTAGAGGTCATCTTCAATACGCGATATTTCGTCACCAATGTCACAACAAGTAGCTCAGGTGCTGATCGTAGCGAAGCGTACGTCAAAGTGAATTCGCTAGCTACAAGAAACCGTTTAACTATAGGCCTGCGGCGTCCGTTGGTAGGATGGTTGGAGGTGATAGGAGAATTACCGACAGAAGCGTTGAAGCAGGCAACGACAGTACTAGTTGTAATTGCAGATCCAGCTCCCAAATACATGACATAAGCTGCCGTGAATCTGCTATTGTGATTGGCGGACTTGGGATGCTCCTCACCAAATTTGTTTGTCGAATACGGCCACCACGACTACAGGCTGTTGCTTTATTGAGACCAGGCTATAGTAACCTTCTCTGCAATATGTCATCTATTCGAGAACTAAGTTCTCCCATCGGCTCTCCACCTCCAACCAAACGGGCTAAACTCGATGTGACGGAAGAACCCACTGGTGTGCATCACATAGCGGAAGCGCCTGTCGGTGAGAGCACTCTTTCTCAATAGCATTGTGGCATACTGAAGATTATTTCGTAGAAAAACAGCGTGATGAACACAAATCCAAAAAGCCAAAAAGGTCTCGCGTAAAACGCCAGGATATTGAACCATATTCGCATGAAGATGTGTTATGGCACGACGTCAAGGCCGTGCTCGGTTCCGAGGCAGTCGAGACCGCCACCTCACAGGACAAAGATTGGGAATCCCCGCTGCCGTTTGGAACAGAGTTAGAACTCACTGTAAGCGGACTCACTTCAACAGGTCAGTGGCAACTCATCCGCATTGATTCACTAGTGTGAAACGACGTTGTTTTGCAGGAGATTCCATCTCTGTACACAATTCTCCGGAAGGGCCATGGGCTGTTGTTGTTCCATTTGCATTACCAGGAGAAAAAATACGGACGAAAATCTATCGCTCCAGCAGACTCCACTCGTTTGGAGATCTACTGGAAGTTGCGGAAGCCAATAGTACTATGCGAGATTCCTCTTTAATCCGCTGCAAATACTTTGGGAAGTGTGCTGGCTGCCAACATCAGGTATGCGCGACCGTTAGGTGCTCATGTTGCATTGTCTGAAATATCGGTCTGGGCTAGATGATACCCTATGCGACACAATTACTTCTTAAAGAGGATATAGTACGCAAAGCGTTCGAAAATTTTTCTGGTTAGTAAATGAAGAACTGATCACCTAGGAAAAATTACATTTATAAATAGGAATACCTGGTGATTCCATACCCGCTCCTCTGGCTACGATACCATCACCCAAACAATACAATTATCGAACGAAAATAACGCCACACTTTGATGCGCCTCCTTCAAACAGGACACGGCGTGGTGGAAAGGCAAAGGTTGCAGGTAAATATATGAGTCCAGGCAAGGTACCTGTTCCAATCCGATCTATTTTTCGTAGCCAAGAATGCGGACGCCAGTTGGGAACTTCGGATTGGATTTAACCAGATGGGGCGCAGAAATGTACTCGATATTGAGGTAGGCGAATCGTTGGTTTTGGGCAGGGGATCTAGGACCAAGAGTGTAACCCGTATTACCGTACTTGATACAGGAGTGCCCGATTGCCACCCCGGTTCTGAACACCGCGCTTGTCCCAGCACGAGAGCAGGTCCGTAGGCAAGTGCATCAAATCCCCTTCACTCCAATTTGACGTAAATGAGATATCTCAGTAATATTCACACGTACAAGCGTGGTGCCACGCTGCTTCTACGGGACTCCCTCGAACCACGGTCCTCGCCCTGCGATGATGGCGCTCGAGTCCAGAACGAGGTACCCCTTTCAATAGCCAAGCATAAGGACGATCAAGGGGCTGAACATATATGCATCACTGATTCGAAAGCAGTAGTGCACGAGCGTGTTGGAGAATTTGAGTTTACCTTCCCGGCTGGGCAATTTTTTCAAAACAATAATTCGGTGCTAAAACCCTTGACCGACTATGTTCGAGACGCGATCTTGCATCCTATTCCCTTTGAAAAGGAGGGTGCTGTCGCCAGTCAACCGCCCACGCATCTCGTGGATACGTATTGCGGTAAGTCATACTCGCCACTTGCCACTCGTAAATAGCTGATTCAGGGAATCAGGAAGTGGCTTGTTCTCAATAACGTTGTCGCCGCATTTTGAAGTAATAGCCGGCATTGAAATATCTGCTGATAGCATTGCTTTTGCGCAACGTAATGCTGAGCTGAATAACATACCAACTTCAAAATGCACATTCCGTGCTGGGACTGCATCTTCGATATTTGCTAGTGTGGGCAACGGTGAATTTCCTCCTGAACGAACGGCGGTGGTGATAGACCCCCCACGAAAGGGATGTGATGAGCCCTTCATCGAGCAATTGGTAGCCTTTCTCCCGGCCACGCTGGTATATGTTAGTTGCAATGTACGTCATGGTTATCCACGCACAGATAAATTGCGTTTCAACTTATAATTTGAATTCCAGGTTCACACTCAGGCTCGAGACGTAGGCTCCATCCTGCGAAAAACGCAAGGCGCTGCAGTAGGACGCAGGTACCGCATAGAGTCTATCAGAGGATTTGATCTTTTCCCTCAAACTGCCCATGTCGAAAGCGTTGCGGTTTTGCGGCTTTATTAGCCTTGTAGTCGTATTTGAAGATACATTGTTGTGTGCAGACTGAAACCAACACTGGAGCCTATTAAGTTCATGTGATTGTATGCGATCCCCCAAAACGCTAGCTTGCGATTCCTTGAGTTGAATATTTTTAAATCATCAAGTTGAGCAGCCCTTTGGGAGTGGAAAGGTGTGTTCAAGGAATTTCAACACTTGACTTGCACAACCTAAAGATAGTATACACAGTTTTATCCTCGATCCAAACTCGAAGCTAAATCCCCTGTCCGCCGGTAACTTCGAGCGTGTGTCCACTTACGAAGCTGGCCAATGGTGATACTAAGAAAAGAACGGCAGCCGCAGCCTCCTCAGGGGTACCTGGCCGTCCCAGAGGGATACCAGGGACCGGGCCCTCGGGCTGCTTCCCACCACCTGGAATACCCAATGCAATCTGCTTGCCGTCAACGGTGATTGTGTTGTCACCACCCTTAGCAGCAGTCAGGCGAGTTTGAATATAACCAAATGCAACAGTGTTGGCCCTCACGCCAAAGGCGCCCCACTCCTTTGCAATAGTCTTGGTCATTCCCACCACCGCTGACTTGCCAGCAGAGTAATTGATTTGTCTGGAATAGAAGCAATTGGTATAATATGGTTGTGCAAATACGGGACGTGGACATACCCGACATTTCCGTGCAGTCCCGATACGCTGCTAACGTTAACGATACTTCGGTTAGGGACTGCCTTGGCGGCATCTCCCTTGAGACGCATGTGTGGCGCGGCGGCTCGAATTAGACGGAATGGTGCACGAACGTGAATCTTCATGATCAAGCTAACGTTATACCATCGGATCAGTGAAATCCATAAGAATTGCACAAAAAACAAAAGCACGACATACTCGAATGATTCGTCGTTCATGGTGTGAATCATTTTGTCAAACGTGAAACCAGCTACAAAAAAGGTTAGAAGGGCTGAAGTGAGTTGCATATTGATGCCTACCATTGTTCACGATATGGTTAATTTGACCATACGACCTGAAGAGCGAATACACATGGTCAGAACGGGCGACGTCCGTTGTGTACAGCCAAAATACTAACTTGATCGTAGCATTGACAATCTTTTCGGGGAAATCCTCGGCGCCAACGTCGCCCGCGACGGCAATTGCATCTCCGCCAGCCTTTTTAATTTCCTCAACAACAGCATTAGCTTTCTTTTCGTCCAGGCTGTGAATCTGATCAGTTACATGGTCCTAGAACAGATCCGCGCGCGACTCACTCGCTAACAACGATTTTGGCGCCTTCCTTTGCAAACAGCAAGGCTGCGCTTCGCCCAATGCCCTAGTGAGAGGGTCAGCCCAACCCAAACTATCAACCATGGGATGATCTCAAACCTGAGCAGCACCTAGAGCCCAAAGTAAATAAAGTAGATCATTCCCATACAATTTAACCCCACTTACCGGTAATAATTGCGACTTCTCCAACCAACAAGCCGCGTGATGCGCTGTTGGTGATGTGTCCGGATACCTGAGCAAGTCTCGAGGCCATTTTGAGTGTGAAGTTTAATCTGAGGGGTGGAGAGTGTGTGTGGGGAGGAGAGTACAACGTCACAGAACTGAGTTGCGTGTTATAACTTACCGGCTCGGGAGCTAGGGTAAGCCGGTGGACCGATAAATGCGCTTAGCGCTTAAGATCCGGGGCCTTCGTGATTTCGTCATTTGGACCAGATTATGAATGACCATTTCGACTATACCGAATTCATAACTACTTTTAAAGCTCAGGCTCAAGGTAAAGCCGCGAGTCACCAGTGGCGATTACGAGACTCAGACGTGTTTTTGATAGAACTTGAAGATGCGCTACCAAAGAGCAATGCTCCAGACGCGAAAACAATTGACCAGTTCTCTTCTGACATTGGGAAACTTCGCTTAAAGGTAACTGAAGCAATGGCTTCCGGACGTTTACCTGCATACGATCAAAGGCTTTGTGAAGAGGCAAGTCAAATCGTCACTCGTGCTTTCATTTACTTTACAACAAATATCAGCGCGTAGCTTCGCTGGAAGGTTCACTGGCCAAACTCAGGGCAAACGCGAAGCCCAAATCCAAGTTTTCGTTCAAATCGTCCGTCAACGCCAAGCCGGCATCGCAAGCTTTAAACAATGGTGGCACACCCACCTCTCCTGGAGCTAGTTTGGTCCCGAAGCGGCCCTCGACTGCGGCCGCTACGGCCAAGATTAGCATAAACAACCATGATCACAAGTCATTGACATTTACCGATGCCGAAGGGTTGGATTTATCAAGTTTAAGCTCAGCACAGAGCGTTGTCGTTACCATTGGAGGGCTTTCGAATTGTTTTGTTGATCTTGCTAGGTGGGTTCACCGTACAGCCCAGGTTACCTCGGACTCACATGAACATCATAGCGGAACACCGCCGATTGTTAATGCGTTGCACGTCCAGGGCTTAAAGCGCACTGTGCTCTACGCCGGAAAGATCCAGGGGAGTGTACTGCTTCACGATTGTATTGAATGCACCATCATTGTATCAACACATCAGGTGAAATTTCAGTCTCGATGCATATCACATTCGTATATTAATCGAGCAAATTTAGTTCCGGATGCATACCTCCAATGCAACAAATGTATTTCTTGAGGTATTATCTAACCCGGTAATCGAGAAATGCAATGACATACGATTTGGGACCTATCCACCAAGTGACGGCACGGTTGCCACGATGGAGCCGTCAAGGCCAGGCATGGTGAGATCTACTCCTCCGCCAATAGCTCCTTTCTCACGCTAGTGTGTCTCGTAGTCAGGGGATAGTTTGCCTTATGTCGTGCAGGACTTTGACTGGATGGGCGCCACACCATCACCCCACTGGTCCACAATTGGTTCAGCTACCTTTCATCTGCCCATCACCGCATCTGATGGCACCTTTGATTCTTTACTCGGTAAACTTCTGCCGCAGATCGCTTCAAGTAATACTTGTGCTTTATGAACGCCTATGTGCTTGGAGGCTAGAGCCAGATTATAATCAAGCAATGTTGCTATAATAGTACTAGTGACAGTGGACTTTATTTTACAAACGAGAGTTTGAATGTGATAGCACAATATGAATAACAACAGACACATGAGATTCCGACTAACAGCCGCTGTTAGCCCGTAAAACTCTGCAAGGCGGTCCAAACGCCACGAACATTCAGGCATACTATGAACATTGGTTAGTAAACGGCAGAGCTCGTCTGTAACGCTATACTCACTCTGGTAAAAGTTCCCCGAGTCAAGAAGGTCTCTTTAGATCCCTTTCCATCAACTCCGCCTTTGCCTTGATACAAGCTCTGCACGGCGTTGCTCATCGTCGCTTTCCGGGCCTTTTCAGCGGCTGCCAGCTCATTCGCTATCGCACGCGTGATACCCATGGAAGCATTGATCGATCCAGCCTCCGTCTTGGTCTTTTTCGACTTTTCCTTGGTCTCGTCAGTCTCGCCATCCGCCACAGGCGCTGCTTTGCGCTTTTTCATCGCTTTGGTGGGAGCAAATTCAAGCATCTTCTGGGCCTCTTCCGGTTCGGGGTTGATCGTTCGAATATCTCCGCCAACAGCCGCGCTCTTGTTCGTAAACTTCTTCCCACATTGTGGGCAGGGTTCTTTCTCGGTCGCCCCCTCGGTCTTTTCCTTGTCCTCTGAAGGTTTAGAGACTGCTTTGAGGCCGGCCGTACTGAAGACGCATCCACACGGGGCGAGGTACGAAAAGGGAAGCGAGCCTGACATTTCTTTTAGGGTTAATGGACAGACAAAGGCAGATTTGGGTTTGTCTGATTCCTGGGTAGCCGACGCCGCCGGGTTGGGCGTGAGTTTGAGTTGCTTGACATCCTAAAGACAGCCACATCCTAGTTTAGTCGTCATAGAGTAACAAAGAGGAGACACACACTTTTAGCGACTTTACATGGCCGCAGATCTCCTCACCGTCACCATAAGACGTCCTGTCCAGCAGGAACTCGATCATCGCATCCTTGTTGTACAGCTTTCCGAGTACGCATGACACGATGGGTTCTTGGAGCGGGCGCTACATTCAATAGATTAAAAGCAATACAAAGCGTAACAAATATTTAATTTACCTTTGAAAGGGCACAAAAGAACCAAGCGGCGAGTATCAGGTTATTCTTGTCTGCTTGCTCCGCCTTGGCTTTTGTGCGAACCAAGTCGCGACGGTCAGGGATACTGAGCCAAAGTAAGTAGAGCGCCGCCAGCGCAAATGCAGTGCGACGCACCTTCCTCCATCATTACCCATGGTTAGTTTTGCGGACTTGTTGGTGTGGCGGCTGGTGGTGGTCAAGCGAAAGATCTGGAGCCACCTGGGGCGGCACGCTTAGTCACATCCAATTTGAGCATAAGCGAGCGCCTATTGGCTGGCCCAATGTGTGATGTCAGCGCCGATCATTAGAGTAAAGTACATAAAGTTGTGATCACTAAGACGCAGCCTCTAGTTTCCACCACATCTCCCAGATCCCATTTGTATCCTAGACATGTCGTCTAGCTCATTACTTCAAGGCGTATTGAGGCCTACTGTCGAGGCCGCTGCTGCCAAAGCCAGCGCATCAAACCCTGCGAGCCCTACGAAACCCAAGTCACCTGTGGAGCAAAATTACAGCGATGCAGACAGTCGACGGGGCGTTCAGGTCGACCATCTGGCAGCAATGATGGGCCGCATAGAAATCAAGCGCCCAAAGACTCCTGATCAGCAGAACGATAGCGAAGATGAACTGATTGGAGTTGTAAGTCGCCCGCCACCACTGCCCATTGTCTGAAATGCTCATTAAAATTTGTCCCTTGAAGCAAACACTACCGAACACTCCTGGCGTACTCTCTCGACCTTCATCGAGGCCCGGATCGAGAGCCGCATCTCCCAGTCGGCTAGGTAAGTGATTCGTTGCAAGGGGCATAGGCCCATCTTATCTCTGTTCGGTCATCAGGAGCCTCTGGGCGAAAACTACGTGGGCCACTTATGCTAGGCGGCGCTGTTCGTCACACGGACCCGATCCGAGCATTCCCAACCGAAGTCGGTCAGAAGATATTTAGCCAGCTTGGCATCCATGACCTGGCCAAGTGCGCCAGGGTATGTGGTCGATGGAAGAGGAGCCAAACATTAAACTATGGTAAGTGATAGTCGGTTTATAATATGGGTCGTATTAACGCCTTCCAGTATGGTTCCAACACTACCGAAAGGACAACTTCCAGGATGAGCACTTGCCTGCAGGCAAGTGGACAAGGCGAGAATCCAAGCAAGATTGGGTGAGTTAGGGTGTTGCGCATTTCCAAACCAAGGTCTAATACCGTTTTAGCGCGTTACGTACCTAAGAATTCAGAGGACATCAGACTACAACGGCCCGCGAGTAGCCGCTGATGCAGACGCCCTCGGCTCGGGCTATGTAACTCCAAAGGAGATGAGGGAGGCACAATGGGCCAGCGAGGCCAGCGCTGCTAATCTCAAACCCAGCAGAGTAGAGGCTAGGGCGATGTATAAAGATCTAGGCGGCCGAAAGTTCAAAGGCAAGAACAAATTCGGAAGCGAAACTAGAGATCGTGGAGGCTGGGGCGACGGCGGCGATTAAATCGGTCCTTTTTCGAGACTTAATAGAGCGAAAACTGTCTATACAGCTGTGAAATATTAATCAACCCTATAATACATACATGTTGTGAATCACGGCAGATCCAAAATGTGAACTTGCCAGCCTGATATGAAGCGAGGTTACTGCGAAGGATCTTGCAGAACAATCAGGATATATCTCTCATCTATTTACGGTGGTTAGCATGAGCCCAAATAAAACGTTTGTCTACATACCTGGGGATATCATTAATTCGTGTTTCTTGGTTCGCATTCTCAAAAACTTGAGTTCATCCTATACGCGAGGTTAATACGATAGGCAGTCTATTACGAATATACTCGCCCCCTCATCACCGACTTCCTCGATATTCGTACGACAACAATCAACAATTTTTTTGACGGCTGCAGCATACTTTCGGCCCTGTTCTCCTTCAAACGCTACACCACTATAGCGAATGATTGCTCCTGGTATCTGTTGTGAGGCCGGCCCTGCCGCCACGTCGTTTTTGTATCACATACCTTGACGCGCAAGAACCAAAACTCCTCGTACATTCCTATGTCCACTCAGACGCGAAAGTGTATACTCGATTTCGGGGGGCACATTGGAGGGTGTCGTAGTAGAGGTCGCAACAGGACCCGGGGCGCCATTTGTAGCGGGTGCCACCCCATTCACTTGGGGAGTTGGAGGAGCTGTAGATGTACCTATCGAAGGCTTCAATTAGGTCTTAGACGTGTGTATTATTTGCTTCTGATATTATACGAACCATGGCGAGGCTATTGTCGGCGCGTGGTGGGTGGTGTATGCTTGTCGAGTAGCACGTGATTCAGGGGGTGCGCGTTTTCCATCTCGGATCTTGTCTATTCGACCGACCATGTCACTGGCGCAGCGGTATCATAAAGTGATACTGACCGTCGCAGCCATTGTAGTTATCCCATGTGCGTATAATTTTATTTATGCTGGAGCACTCACCTATCGTACCAAGCCGCTATCTATGGCGGTGTGGTTCTCCGTGACAGAATCAGTGCTCCGACCGATTATGCCCAAAGCCTAGCTGCTGTCCATACAGTGCCGGCATCTGTCTCTAATGACCGTCGTAAATTGTGAGTATATATTCAAATTGTCATACAATTACTGAAACAATCAAATTCATAGGATTCAAGACGAGTTACAACAGCTCTTGGCCGAAAGAGAGGAGGTACAACATAAAATCGATGAGGTTAAGGCTAGAATGGCAAAGTAACTATCTAGCTAAAGTGGCTCCGGGTCCCGCGAAAATTCACCGAACTACTGAACATTATGCGCCCCACTTGTTCATGGACTTGAGATTAGCAATATAATTTTTCAACACAATGTCTAAACAACTAGGCGGTAGTGTATTTTCTGTATCGCTTTCCAGTATCATCCAAATATGGCTCTGGCTTTGGGATTCCCCCGAACTTGGGCTCAGGTTGACCTAAAATATACAAGCTTAATGCGCTGTGCTGGCATACAACAAGGCACTTACCGAGAAATTTCTTGTACACAGACCCAACAGTCTCATCCCACGTCTCACGGAACATATGAATGCCACCCCCAACAGCAAAGTCGTATTCTTTGTACGCTTTGCGCACGTCAAAGTTCTCCCGAGGCAATTCAGACATGTTGACCGAAAGCTCCGAACTCTGGGGAAGGAGAAGCGTAGTGTATCTATGGTAGGGCGTTCCACGCTGAGGGTGGGGAGGAATATACGGAAGTGACGTTTCTGAAGTCTCCGGAGCTATAGTGAGTGAAATTTGCGTCTTGGTTGCGGAGAGTGAGATATTGGGTCTAGACGAGTTAGGACTGGCGCATGGGAAATCGGAACCGACTTACTGAAATGCATGAAGATAAGTTGTGAAGCTTTTCGTAGATGGATCGGGCACATCTGCAGTTGTGTTAGATCAATGGACGGAGATCAAAGATGTTTTCATTACCAGGGTCGATTATCAACAATGTGTATAATCTTTCCTCCGAGTGGTACGGCTGCGCCGTAATACTCGGCGCCGCCATGGTGGAATGCACGGGCAGGAAGACACCAGGTGTGACGTCCGTTTCCTCCCCAAATGAAATACGTAGATCAACGGTCGGATGAAAGACAGCCAATAGATCGGGAATAACTTTCATTTGGTGAACTCGCTCCATCTAAGGGCAAGTAAGATTCATTTCCAACAGCTAGACTTTCGACACACCAGCAAATCAAGAGGGCCGGTTTGTCTCCATTTTTGTTCTAATAGGTGACGATATATTGGCTGGGCGAGATCATCTGGGAGCCATTGGTAAATAAACTCCGGTGCCACAGTCTTTGGCTCACATTTCCCCTGAGCGAAGTTCCATCGTACTTCTGGCAAATTTATTTGGCTCAATATCTCTAACCTCGCCTTGTTTGCAGGATCTGTTTCTTTTTCCAGTAACAATTTCTTCTCAGCGCTGTCCTTTTCCAACAACTCGAGTGCAAGATCATAGACCGGAAGCTTTCCTGGAGGAAGGGGTCGCTGGTATGCTACATTTGACATGCATCGTGACTAACAAAGTTTAGTGGTGGTATTTAAGAGAATGATAGAGCTTACTATGGTTGGTATTCTCGCTGATCTCCTCCAAATTGCCTGCATGCTGGTCAGAATTTGAATCCAGCAGCTCGCGCGACGTCACGTGACAATTGGAATTGAAACTTTGCGACCTTAAATGTGACTCGGGTCTTCTTGAGCTTCTTCCTTCCAAGTCACTCAACACTTTACCCTTGCTCTAATATGCCTACCGCAATCGCAAAGCTCGAGGCTCTGCAACCAGCCCTATCTGTTACTGCCCAATCCCTTGGTGCCCCCGAGGACCTTCCCGGACTCGATGTAAGCTATATTCGCTTTTCCAAAGCTCGGTCTCTTATCCTTGATAGGCTTCCAAAGTGTTAATCACGCACTCGACCAACCTTAAAGAGCTCCCGCCCCCCGAGAAACTTGTTTTTGGCCAGGTGAGTGCCTCTCGAAATGTTATTGAGATTTTTTAGTCTGACCAAACTACAGACCATGACGGATCACATGCTCATTGTGAACTATAGTCCTGAGACCGGCTGGTCGGTCCCTGTCATTAAGCCCTATGCTCCTTTGCAACTTGACCCGGCATGCTCAGGTGACTTGGCTCCGGTACCTTTTTACAGCAGTCATCTGACACGTTTTCAGTATTTCATTATACTCCTGCGCTCTTTGAAGGGATGAAGGTGGGCTGAAATGGCTTCAAAACTCTCTAGTTGAAATTTATTGTTCGCTAGGCTTTCCTTGACCCATCTGGGCAGCCCAGATTGTTCCGTCCGGACCTGAACATGCAGCGGATGTCAACGTCGGCAGACCGGGTTGCTTTGCCTGTGAGTTGAAACGAACTCGAGCTTGCATGAATCTGACTTGCGTAGCACTTTGATGCAAACGAGTTGTTGAAACTCATCAAGAAGCTTGTGAAGCTCGAGGCACGATGGATTCCCAAGATCCAAGGCTACAGTTTGTACATCAGACCAACTATGATCGGTACTCGGCCTGGTGAGTAGTCTGAGCATCTTAAAACCAATATGCTTACATTCGGGTAAAGCTATCGGCGTCGCTGCATCAACGCACGCGTGCCTCTACGTCATCTGCTCTCCGACTGGTCCATACTTTCCTACAGGATATAAGCCCGTTAGCTTATGGGCGGAACAAGACGCTGTTCGCTCATGGCCAGGGGGAACAGGCGCATACAAGGTGCGACCTCCGGTTGTATGCTGAAATACACAGCTCATTTCTATGTAGCTTGGTATCAACTATGCCCCATGCTTCAAACCACAACAAGAAGCGGCTCGTAAAGGCTATCAGCAGATTCTGTGGATTTTGGGTGAAGCCCAGTAGGTACCTGTAGTTGCTCCAGCGCTTAATACTGACCCACATGTAGGCAGATCACCGAAGTCGGCCAAATGAACTTTTTCGCGGTGTTCCAGCGGGACGACGGAGGTGGGTTGAGCTTACAAAACTGATAGCATTTACTAAATGTCAATAGCCTACGATGTGGTTACTCCCATACTGGATGGTACCATCCTGCCCGGAGTCACACGAAACTCGGTCTTGGCACTTGTCAGGGCTGATGGCGACTCTTCTCTATTGGCCAACTTCCAGAGATCCCACAAGTTGTATGCACACGAACGGCAGTTAACACTTCCGGAACTCCACGAAATGTCCGAGAGCGGTCGATTGATAGAAGCATTTGGTGTTGGAACTGCGGCAATTATCTGCCCTATAGGGAGAGTCGGTTACCAAGACAAGTCCACCGGCGCTACGCGCGAGATACAAATGCCCGAATATAAGAGTGGGTTGGGGCCGTTATCGACGGTTCTTTTGGAGAGTATCGTCGCGATTCAAGAAGGGAGGATTGAGTTTGAAGGATGGAGTCAACCTATTGACGTGTAATCTGCCTTTATAATAGTCGTGATGTGACTATTGAACTATTGAGCACCCCCCCCCCCACGCGTCAGCATCCATCCGAAGAGTGATAAATCAGTAGTCTCCCATAAAAATAGAATGTTCAGAACCTGATAATGATGTGGGCCTCCAAAGGGAAGGATTTGAATCGCGCAACTGCCTTGGGCCTATTGCTCCTCCCCTGTCACAAGTCCACCACTCTCGCTTTGGTATTTCCGGCCCTATCAAACAATAAAACCGAGCCATAAATGATGAATGAAGACACCCAAACAGACGTATATACTAAGAATGTTATAAAAATGTCTGAGCCAGAGTGTACAAGCCTCAGTGGTCTAGTAGTATGATTCGCCCTTCGGGAGTCTCCCGTAAGCTGCTTAATAAGCAATTGCTTACGCAATTGGGTGAGGTCCTGGGTTCAATTCCCAGCTGGGGCCTTTCTTTTAGGCAATTTTATAGCCAGTTGTGAAGCTGGGGTCAAAAAGCCTTGCTTAGGGGGAAATACTGATGAAAATGTGATTTTTGACAGAGCTCCCCCAAAACCCAATCACTGTCCTTATTTATCTACTCTAACATGTGACCTAGATCCCCTAGAACAATACCTGATTATGACATGCTTCATTGAAGCAAAAGAGCGCGCATATATCTCAGAATTATGGAAGCGCCCATGACATACACCAAGTGTATGCGCAATATATCGTAAGCAAACATATGCCAACAGACAACCTACCTTGAATAAACCTCAAACTGTACCTCATACCCCCTTCATGCCTATTGTCCAGACATGGATTTGTGTGTCGAGTCTAATATAGCTTCAACAAGATTTAACAGGTAAATTTATGTATGAGTAGACAGAATGTTGCTCTTGTAGCTAAAGCTCAGTCAATGGTATCAATTCTAATTAGGGCTTCTAATACTGAGTCAATTTCCGGGCTTAGGATCTGTGAGCTTATAGATTGATGCCCAAAGTTTGAAGTAGAGATTATTGTATTGTTTACCTATCAAACAATTGCCATGCAACTGAGCCTTTACTTAAATCAAGGCTCAGAACAATCACACTCAATGTACTTAGTTGTAGCAATGGCATTCGATACCACTCATCTACACCCTTTGCTTCTTTCACTACTCCTGTAACTTGAGCAGGTAAATATACATTATAGATGAATCACATATCCTAATTATTTAGGTGCACACAAGACCCCCCCCCCCCAACTAAAAGTTCTTTGAACCCAAAAATATCAAGCAAACAAGTCTTCAGCCCAAGAGAAAAGGGTTCTAGTGCGGACCCACACAGTGAATTGTAAAACCAACCAAGTTTAATTATGCAATATACTCCATACCATCCACTGGGTCGGCAGTTACTAGCCTCATACAGTGGGTACCAAAGATATTTATACAAAATGAAGCAAAGAAAAGATGCACGGTCCAAGCTCATGATCAATGACAGTCCGAACGTTCCAATTACCAGCCATAAAATTGGCTGAAAATAAACTCAATGTCTGTACTTGACTTTAAACGTCCCAAAGGTTCAGGGGATAGACTGAATCAAGGTTACAGAGTTGAGATTTAAGTACCAGGGGGCGTAGCTGCTTCGCTGCTTGTCTTACCCATTAATCAAGGCCCCATTTCCCCCAAACAAGTAGCAAAGCTCCTATCAAATCACAAGCGTGCAAACTATTCCGCGCCGGCGAGTAAGCGTTCGGAAACCAACTAGAGATACATTCCTCATGAGTACAAATATTGCTTGTAAATTCATGTGTTGTAAATACACTAAATCTACTCTGCAAGTTCAACAATCCAGGCGAGAGCCAACTATAAATCAAAATCAGATACGAACAACCTCGTCAAACGTTGAACCCACCTTGACAAATTTGCTGGCCTTGTCAAAATCAAGCCTGTCGATCGTGTCGGACGCGGTATGATAGTAGGGGTTAAGATAGGTGTCGGAAGGACCCGACTCATCAATCGACACCGAAGGGTAGCCCTGGTTGTACCATGAAACTTTACCCAATGTCAATGTTGCGCGTTCTTTGAGCTTAAAGTGACTTACAGTGATCTGAGCAAGCATACCCACACTTGTTTGTGTACAAGGTCGCTTCAGGAACATAAGAGGAAATCAGTTTTTGGCTAAACGACTGCAAACTCGAGTCCGTATCAGTGAGAACTGTGAGCACAGGCTTTGAGGTTGGCTGGTAGGCAACCATATCAAAGTTCAACATCGCATAAACCGATCTATGTGAATAATTGAATGGCATTCACCAAAGCAGGTCTGAAGAAAACTCACTTTCCCGCAGACTTGTACTGCTTGGCGACAGTAGAGCTACCGAGTAGACCACCTTCTTCGCCACCATAGGCGTGGAACTCGACAGCGCGGGAACCCGACCAGCCGTTGGCCTTGAGGATTTGAAGAGCCTGAAGAATAATCGAAATTCCAGAAGCATCTAGGACGGCATTAGTAAATGTAATCTCTAGTAATGGTGTCGCATACCATCATCTGCGCCTGGAGCACGGGCAGTAGTGCTCGATCCAACCGTCGAGTCAAGATGAGCACCTACGCAGGGTCAGCGTAAAGTTTTTGATACGATAGCTTTCGTACCGAGAATGATGATGTCGTTTGCGGTAGATCCCGACTTGCGAGGGATGGTCGCGACAACATTTGGTTGACTGAACGAATTGGCAATCGTTTTGACGTTGGCAGACCCAGCAGCACTGGTAAACTGGGTCTGGATCCAAGTCGAAGCAGCAGCCGCGTTGCTACTCCTGTAGTAACGAGTGGTATAACTAGACAAAGTCGAAACAGTGCTCCTGAGTCCTGAGGCGCTAATGGAGTTGAACATGGTCGTCAAAGACGGGTACTACTCATGGCTTAGTTGGGTACCAAGAAGAAAAAGGGTCTGAAACCAACCTTGGACGGCGTCGGAGTGGGATAGGTAGCACGGGCCTGGAGGCCAGATTCATCATGTCGAACATACTCCATGCCAGTAATGTCGATGAAACCCGCGCCGCGGTGAGTGTGATTTCCAAGTCGGTTGATAACAGCATCCGACAAACCAACGAGCTCGGGGTGAGCAGCACGCAAAGCGTCTGTGCCCTTGGTCAGGTCTACATGTCCTTCACGCAAAAGAGTAAGAGCGCCTTGGGAGACCCATTCTACCTCGTTGGACCCAAATCCAAACTGGAGCTTTAATTAGATCGGGTGTATTTATTTGCTATAGCTACTTGCCTTGATCAGGCGCGCATCTGGGTTAATAGGCCGAATTCCAGCCGGGACGACGGCACCCAAAGTAAGTGATGTAAGAGCGAGCGAACCAAGTGCGAGTACTGCGAACATCGTAAAGGACCAGAATGCCCGACCCGAGACTGTGAAGGAATGGCTTGTATTTGTACAAGAGTCATATCGCAGTGTGCCATGCGGAACGTCTACGCGGACTTCGTGGAAGCCTTGTGAGCATTTGCGATCGAAACATAGCGCGTGCTTAGATGCCAAGACCCCACACGCTTCATATGCCTTGTCGTCGCGATTTGAGTTGTCGAAGTGGTGGAGAGCCATGTGGTTGTAGGACACGTGATCGTGTTCCACCTTATCCACCGGTACACCGGTCCTACAATCGGCCAAACCTGTCACTCTAGGGGTCTGAATGGATTATCTACAGTCTTGAATTGACTTCCAACACCACATGTTCTGTTTTCTGTACACACCAGGATAGTCCGTTTATAGCCGAGATGTACACTTATCGCCAGGCGGCTTCTACTAAATTTCGAATTCTTGGACATTTTCGTATGCCGCCCTCCATGGGTATACCCATGACGTAGAAGACACAACTTGTATGCCGAAAGTAGAATTCTGACGAACGGAAGCTATGCTTCCTCGGCCCTTGGTCGCAGCTACGGATGCGAGATTTCATCTGCAGGTCTGCTCGTCAATGTGTTGCCGCCCTGGACCTACCAGACAGTACTCCACTTGAGTTTTTTATAATAACTCACCATGAATGAGTTGGAGTACGGAATTATCAGTGCTTCAGCGAGGCTCCGCCCAACGCCCACCGAAAGAGCAAATATTTAATCATAATTTATTCTGGATAATACATGCAAACGATCGTCGCATACAGCTCCATCTAAACCTTGGTTTAGACAAAGTGTGTTAATAGATTAGATATGCTGCGTAGATAGTCAACAGCAGTCACAGTACCCCAATTCGAGTAACCTTCGAGTAGAGTCCTTCTTTGCTACTTGTTGAGTAGGTCCCTGCCCAACTACTCTATCGCACCCAACGAAAGAAGATGGATCGTAGACTATAATGAGCGTTAGGATGGACATATGATGCCTTACCGATGGGGATGGCACAATGGACCAGGCTAGTTCCAGAGGCCGGCAGCTCGAACCTCCATCACACTTGCCCGGTAAGAGTATCACTTATGAATGACCCCAAGCGTTGAACCATTTTTTGACGAGCCACGTCTTGGACCAAGCCTTGTTCGATACAATTTCGGTATTCATGTCCATTCACCTCTGGGACTATGCACGAAGGTCAGCGAGCAGTTGTGGGTGGCTTACCACGAAAATCAGCACATTCTGATACTGCATAATACTGGCTATCCATATTTTCGACATTCCGCTTGACCGCTGGGACACGAGCACGCTGCATTCAAGTATAAGCCTGATCGAGATATCAGCCTGCTCCGCCTGGTTCGCATTTACGAGAGAAGACACGAAGTGCTACGAACTCGAGAGGAATAACTGGGTAAAGTACGGGGGTCGCCTTTACCACCGAATAGACGGCGACCATTGCACTTTATAAGATGGAAATGGCCTTTGATATTATCGGAAACTTGGGGAGTGAACCCACCCCCTGCCCAAACCAACTATCGTAACGCCGGTGCATAGGGGTAGGACCAAAACAGCGCCTTAGCGAGACACGAGATTCAAGAAAATGGAATGCCCGGAATAGATAGTGTTACTTGTATTCCACAGCATCACAGCATGAGCCCCAGGTGGGGAGCTTGCAATAGCACTGGCGTGAAAGCATCCGTGAATTGACCAAGTGTGAACGCCGCTGGATGAGCAATCACATGCTTTGGATCAACGCCGTTACTTCTGTACAATACAAAGAACTGGACGGGGGGCAAGGATGAGAAACACACCTAATGGCTGGTTTACCGGAATTAACTCAAGCGCATGTAATACAGTTGCTCCCTTGTCGAGACACCGGTTTGTCGGGGATATGTGGCGCGACTCTATCGAATCAGTGTCCTATTCAGCCAAACTCCATCTCAGGTATGCATTAGCCGAGATAAAAGGCCAATAGAAGCGGAGACTGGGCGGCGACCAGATTGGCATTGGCGAATGAGCATTTAAGATTAGGCGTTTCCCGCTAGTTCACGGGGAGATAAAGTAAAATACTCATGCAATCGGCCAATGGGATGACGCCTCCTCAACTGGGGTGCAATGCACAATTATCAGCCACTGAAGCGGTCCAACCAAGGGACCAAGTCCAAGTCTTATCTCATGTCGCTGCATGACTTCATTAAAGCCAGCCGTTTTCGGGGCGTGTTGGTCAACATATGCGTTCCTGAAAGAAGTCGAGAGTGTCCCATCGAAGACCGTCCAGGCCTATAAGCCATGTCATAGAGGTTAGTTGGTGGAGTAGGTGGAGTAGGTGGAGTACGTAAAGGAAGAGGCGAGAGTACAGCTGTGTAAATCCTCACGTGACACACTGTCATTTGCAAATCTCTTCCACGTCGCGACCTGTCACTCCCACTCATTTATACCCCCTTTGCATGTCAGATTCTGTTGTTGTGAACATGGCAGCACCCTACGGCGGAACTTTGACCACCTACAAATACTCTGTTATTTTACCGACTTATAATGAGCGGAAGAACTTGCCCGTTATCGTATGGTTGCTGGCCAAAACATTCAACGAATAGTGAGTGTATGTCGGGCGCGAAAAGAATTGCTAGACTGAACCACTTCTAGTAATATCGCATGGGAAATAGTAGTAGTAGACGACGCATCTCCAGACGGCACGCAGGACGTTGCCCTAGAGCTGCAAAAGGTCTACGGCGAAGATCATATTGTTCGTTGGGAATGACTATTTCGATAGGAGCGTACTGATCCACGATAAACCTCAGCTCTTAAAACCTCGGAGCGGGAAACTTGGTCTAGGGTGAGACATTTATCACTAGTCAAGTTCTATCTCGATGTTTACCGCAGCTTTCAGCACGGCTTACATTCATGGGCTCAAGTTTGTCACTGGCGATTTCGTTATTATTATGGATGCTGACTTCTCGCATCATGTGAGTCATGCCACTGTATTACGAACGATACGCTAAAACTCCACATAGCCCAAGTTTATCCCCGAATTTATCAAGTAAGTATCACACATGCTTTTGCTTTCGCTCCTGGTTAACTTTATGGTCAGATTACAACAAGCATACAACCTTGATATTGTAACGGGTACTCGTTATCGCAGCACCTCCACCCCACCCATGCCTGGGGATGCCCTAGTAATACCTGGGGGTGTTCACGGATGGGACCTCAAAAGAAAGTTTGTCAGTCGTGGGGCCAATTTCCTTGCAGACACAGTCCTGAACCCTGGTGTCAGCGACCTGACCGGAAGCTTCAGGTGTGTACCATGCCGGATTCGAGAAAGTATATTGATAATCGATTTTGTGCAGGCTGTATCGTAAAAATGTACTCAAGCATATTATCGAGCTGGTCGTATCTCGGGGCTATGTCTTTCAAATGGAGATGATGGTACGAGCCCGCGCTCTCGGATACACTGTGGGAGAGGTTCCGATTACTTTTGTTGACCGCATCTTCGGAGAGAGCAAACTCGGCGCAGATGAGATTGTAGGATATGCCAAGGGGGTCTGGGCCTTGTTCGTTGGTGTATAAATAAAACGCACTTTGTACGATCCACTATTTGTTGTTTGATTGGAATTTATTCACTCTGCCTTCACCCAAGTGTTAGAAAGAAAAGCCAGCTACTTCAGTGCCGATGGTTCTAGACATATTAACATATGCACTCAATAGGTATCTTGAAAGCACACCGAACCCATCAGCATAGTTTCCATCGTAGCGAGCCCTGAGCTGGTCGATGGCCATGCGCCCACTCCTTGGTCGTGTCCGAGTTAACCAGTGACTGAATAGGCCATAGATTTGACCTATGCCTCTCAATTGAGTCATTGACTTGACTATTCTACTGAAAACATCCTTGCAAATACCTAGAAACACCCAAGCGTAGATTATCTAGGCTCGCCTATACACGCCAACAATGCTCAAATGTCGCTCTTTTCCTTTTCGGACTCGAAGTTACTATCAATAAGCTATACGGCTTAGAGCATTCGCTTGATGGATACATGTGATGAAAGTCCAATAGATATATTTTGGACACAAAACAGCCTACTACGGAGTGCACGTGATGGTCGTCATTCATATTTAAAGAGCTACATGCGAACAAGGCAAACCGCTCACGCACGTGATGGACGGTTTCGCCTAATCAAGTATTATCCTGTCTGTCAACATCCATTATGGCGTTTTTCATAGCGAAATCAATACAGGGGAGGCACACATGCAAACATGAAAACTAGTTAATACAGGTTATCAATTCCTATATATGATTGTCTGCTCGGGAGAGCATCCATGTAAGTACGTGCACATATGCATGTGTAGTATGAAAAGCCAATAGTTTTGGCTATGCTATAGCGCTATGCACTACATATACTATACATGTCTTGTAGATTTTGCCTCTTATATATGTTTGCATGCTTGGGTGATCTGTTTCCTCCCAGACCATAGGTTTGGAAGTAGATGTGATGCATATAATCGAGAACAATGCTATTATATCCATAGAAGATATCGTAAGCCGTAGGGGCCAAAGTGCAATTACACGGCTGGTCAATGGATATGAATAATAGAACCTAGAACGATTGTTGTGCGTCTAACTATTGTTGACCTGGTAATTTTACTTCATGAGTGAGAGCACAGTGATGCATTGGATGTTGTACTCACCGCGACACGTTGAGCACGAGGGCACAGATCCAATGCTTGTTGGACAGTAAGTTCTTTCTTCTCACTTCCCATCCCGGCTTTGTTAGTATACGCAGGAACAACACATAGTGTTTCGGGCATAGATGTCCAGTTAATGCTTTGAGTGGTTGTGCCGAAGGCATCCACAGCTGGCTGAGTTCGGTTGACACTCCTCTGCGCGTAATAACGAGAGTTAGACCTAAGCACTGGTACATCAGAAGCATAAAACTTACCACATCATCTACAGGCTTTCCCTCTTGAGCGGCAGCAATTGCTGCGGTTGCAGCGGCGAGTATGAAGCGAGCGTAGAACATAATGGTTGTGCTAGTAGATAGGAGATTGAATGGAATAGATTCCTTGCTTGTCTTGGCTACCGTCCCAGCTGGTTAAATAGCTACGAGCTCTTGAATCATTGGTCTCATACCATTTCCATTTACTGCGTATTTGAACATGAGCACTTCGACCAAATTTGATCCTGAAATGCACTCAATCGGTGGGTTATCGGCAGTAGTAAATTTGAACTTTCTTGGCAGTTAACCGAGGGGCAATGTGTCTTAGATATCCATAACTCACCCAAGTAAATTTGAATTTTCATTCCAAGCGCAGCAATACGCCCGCTTCGCTATCCGCAGTCGCTTCGAATTGATACAGAATACCGTATTTGCATTCCTATTGACCAACCAGGTTGCTATATTTAATCTTAACTCTTGTTCGGGCAAATGATTCTGGTTCGCGACCAATAGTGAGTATAGCTGCGCATTGAATGGTAGATCGTATCAATTGTGACAAAGCAGGGGTTCACCGTTAGTCGGCCAGATGATCATTTGCCTGAAAGGTGAGGAAACGAATGATTACTCAATGTATTACTGAGGTCGCGACAATACATAGTTATAGATACGATGTTTAGCTCAAACCCAAAGAAAATCCCATGATTCTCATATAGCAGCGCTTCAGGAATGTCCCATGGTCTCGGAGTACATTTTCAGCGAAGCGATCTCCCAGTACGCATTCTTGAAACTCTCTGGATTGTTGTTGACATAGTCTGCAAGTCAAGGTAAATAACAAGCATATTGACTGACTGTGGATCCATAGAGTTTCTCACCAATACAAGTTCCGGGGCATCCAGCTCCTTTGAAAATCGCGTCTTGGCCAGCCCAGTCACCGCCTGAACCAAATTTAGTGGATCGTTAATTATGTCCCACAGGGAAGAACTTACACATCGTCAGGTTGATAATAACGTTCTGCAGCCCCATGATCTTCTTGAACTCACACTCATCAGACGAGTCCCAGGTAGCAGCAGGAATGCCAAAGTCTTTGGTGCAAATCAGCGGAAGCCCCTGCTTGACAGCAAACGGGACGTTCTTGTCATTGCGTCCCCAGAACCAGATAGAGATCTTTTCTCAGTCCTTTCGGTCACGAACCTAAGTCAACTATGTTATTATAGGACTGGAAGAAATCGATCATTTTTCCTACCATCCCGCACCCATCTTATTAAGAGCGGGTCCGTAAGAGTCCTGGCGGGCCCATTGGACAGGGCAACCTTGGTTGTAGTTGTGCAACCAGCTACAGTTCGTTGCGGTTGGTGTGCTGATTCACAGCAATAGTCAGTATTTTTCTCGTTTGGACCAACATCAGCTTACCCCGTCATCACGCGATTGGGAGCCACGACACAGCCAGTCACGGTATGGAGAGCGGAGTGATTAGGTGGTTGACTGATTGAATGGATCAGTAAATAGACCAGTATAAAAAACCAAATCTCATACTCGTGAACCTGGACGTTGTATCAGACTAACATTCGGAATATATAGACAAACGGCACTTACTCCCTCGAGAATATCAATCTCTCCATTGATTGGCCAGTTTTCTACTTGAGTCATCCAATATCTTTTGAGAGATGTAAGACGGTGGACGAAATATAAAGGCCAAATTTGAAAACTCACGCTGGCCACGTCCTAACCGTAGCAAGATTAGTTCCAAATGAGACCACCCATGCAGCACATGGAACCGAACTCACCCACATCCTTCGGGCATATGTTTCTATGAAGTTATTTGTGAGTGGTCCGTCTTAAATTGACACGGTCGATTATGTCCATACCAGATCAAATACCGAAACGCCAGTCGTCCACTGCTTCTTGGACTGAATACGAATAGAATCACGTCCAGGCCCGTTGGGGTCCAAAACGGTCGTCGAGTCGGCTCGCAATATAAGGTTCCCATTTTTCACCTCAGTAAGGTTTTTTGATATGGCTGTCTGCATGTCAACATAGCTGTATAAAAAAGAAAAAGGCTTTGGTTACTGGTTCAAACTAAAGAGCAAACCCTACTTGACGCGACCGTGCGTTGGATCCGGGATGGCCTCGAACGTGAAATGCTTATAAAAATCCTTCCCTTGAAAATCGTCCGTAAGTTTCCAAGTAGGATGGTCCTTGGCGCCAATGCCGACACCAACACCAACACCAACACCAACACCAACACCAATTGCACCATTGACATTTACGTCGGCATCAACCTCAACTTTGACACCCCTCTTATTTCCATGTTTGTGTCCATGTCTACGCAAGTAATGATTGTTGGAGTCCTCAAATCCAAGAGTCCCAGGAGCAACCCCTAAGAGCAAACCAAGAGCACAAAAAGAAGAGTAGCGCATATCGTAGCCAGGCTCAAAGTAAAAGTGGAGAGTAAGTGAAAGACCTGGGTTGTATTGCCCTATATTTATAGGTCGCCTTGGCCGGTGGTCGGTCGCCGTGCGACAAAGTTAATAAAAAACTGCTACCGGGTTCCTCCGCTACTCCGAAGTCCAGGGCTGGACAGGGCGCGACACGACGTCAATACGCTATGTATTACTGGGACCGAATTGAGCGATAATAAGGACGTGGGCTGAGCTAGAAGATACATCACGTCTATGATCAACTTCGAACGGCCCTCATAAACCCTCAAAATCAGGCAAAGTAAGACATGAAAGCCCGCAGGTAGGCTTGAATCTGCTTCTTCGGGCATCACCCCTTACCAGACTGTTCCTGATCGATTTATGTTCAGCCTAGGAATGCCAGAATCGGAATACCAAGCCGGAATGTTCGAACGCTATGACACATTGGCACTCCACATCTTTGTTACGATTACTAGCTTTTAATAATACAATGAGCTGATCATGAAGATACGGTTAAGCCCAAGTCTAGGACACTTTATAAATATTGAGATTGGGGGAGGCCAAATCAAATTCAAAACGGCATCGGTTTGAGTGTTGACGTTATTGTAACATTTACCTAATCTACGCGTTCAGCACAACCCAATTGCAAGGGCCTTCACCACGAGGGTCCAAATCGGTTTAAAGTCTTATAGCCCTTTCGAAAATGTTGTGGGATTCTATTTTTTACTCAACCGGTTTGGTGACTCCCAGCGGAACTTACCGCACGTGAGTTGCCACCCATATGAGTACCTGCTCCACTCGAGTGCCGAGTCTTGTAGTCACTCCAGACGCTTCAAAATGCTACCAGCGCGTAACATAACACCCGAGATGCGTACGTGCATCGTTCACTAGCGCTTGAAGGAGAGGTTGCGCGTCGCTGAATGTGCCGAGCTTTCCGGGCGATCGCAACAGAGGTCTATGTCCGATATGTTCATTTGTTCGCTGTAGTTCTTATTCGCGCGTATATGTTGATTTTCGAACTAATACAACTGCCTGTGAGCATATAGATAGGGTGGATGCGTTTTGTAGACACGCACCGGTGTGCCATCGAGGAGCACATCTCTATCTGGTACACCAGGGTGGCGGCTCACGTGCGGTGCGTTCCGCGGACAAAGTCACCAAACAACCGGTGGGGTAAAAAATCTACAGCCGTCGCGGAAATAGTGTGCACTTTTAATTTTCCGTCCGCTGTGGCCCCACCACAAATGATAATTACATTACATGACAAATTTGCCAATCGATTCATAGCCTAAAAAGTTCAGCATACTCAATGGAACAGCGTGCTCTCGTTACGGTGTAAGTGGGTCGTGCGTGCCCTCATCTATGGTGTGATTGTCAGCGCCATATTCAGCGTGTCGTTACAAAACAAGGCGAGCGGGGGGTACATTGGTGGCCATTCACGTGAGGCGTGTTCCGCGGACTAAGTCACCAAACAACGAGTAGAGCCACAGCCAGGCGGAAAGTTGAAAGTGCACACTATTTCCGTAACGGCTGTAATCCCACAACATTTCCGAAAGGACTGTAGCTAGTGCAGATCTTCAGCCGAATTATGACGATACCGTGTATCAGTCGTCACCGCTCATAATTTTTTCTGCTCATTTTTGTACCCATGATTTGGGCACTGACCATGCCCACAACAACTCTTGGGTTATGGACCTGCACCACGGCGAAAACTTCCACAATTTCGGACATCATTATAAATTCATTTAGTACCCACTTCCCAGACTGTCTGTTATCCAAATTCTCTGGGGCTATGATAAAATTGCATATCCCGTATTACCGCTGCCAATCTTTTAAGCGATTCAACGCTTAGTTCTAGATGGCCGCCAAATTCACACTTAGCTTACCTTAGAACTCTACCATTCCTCGGAGTCACATAACGAATCTATTTTGTTCTAGATCTGGAGTATTTCAAGCACTGTCTCATCGCTTGGGCGCGACTGGCTGGACCAACAATAAGGCATACGAGGACCGACGGCCAAGAGCTCAAGACATTGCGCAAGGATTCAGGCAACCACGCGAGAACTGGTTCATCGATTGTTTCTATGACGCTTTCTCGAAAATAGTAGACCTCAAAATAACTATTGGGACACAATGGTTAATCAGAAGCTAACCTGCAAAAGCTGTGGAAAGATACAACCATTTCACAGGAAGTATTACAAGACTATTCACCAAACGGACGACACTTCACGAATTCTCGAAGAATACTAAGTGCGCGAATGAGCCTAACCTGTCCGCTACTGCAAGATGTGTACACATCAATGGCTAGGTCTTGCGCTTTCCCTTGCCTATCCCTCTTGCGACCGCTCAGCCTTTGTATGATTCAGAGGCTGAAAAATCAATTATGGATTTAGTACGCGCATTACGGGCAATTTTTTGCATTTGTGCGATGGGGAGTATTGGTGGCTTGCCATATACGGTAGTGATGCGCAAACGCTCATCCCGACTAATTGACATTATTGTCCAAGGTATGCCGCCACTCCTGGGATGTGCGCATTCTCTCCGAGCTGTACTTCATTCTGTGCACTACACACAGCGCTTTTTATCACACTTCAACGAGTTATAAAGGGTGCCACGAAATGAGCCCTTTCGCTATCCCGCTCATTAGTTTGTTTAAACTCTCATTTATATGACTTCTCTGGTCTGTAGCCGTATTTACACTCCTGAAAGTAGCTCGGAGTTCAGGGATCAAATAAACAACTGGTGTGACCGTGTTCGCATTCCCCACATCCGATTCAACACCAGCGAAACCACGTATTTTGACAAGGCCGGTCACAAACTATACCGAGCTGTGCCTATTCGTAAGTCCCAGCTTCAAATTTGATAGATAAAGTTTTTGACGTTGATCACCTAGTTCCCAAAATAATCGTCCTGGGTGGCAGTAAGTCTTTTCGAATATAACTTTCCCTCATAGCACTGCTAACAATGGCTACCTCAGACCGAGCACAATACGACGAGCATTTTACAATGGTCCCAACAGATGCCCAAATCGGGTGGGGGACCAGCATTCGTAAAGCCGAAGAGAATTCAGCTCAAAATTTAATGATGTCTGGTTATTGTGTAAGTCTTTCTCGCTCTAAAGATGTACAATCCGAAATAACGCTGGGTCAAATAGTGTATTTAAAGGCTGAGGGCGGGTCTTCGACAAGGCCTTCTGGTCATGCATACACTCCTTTCGGGACTCTTACGAAACGCCTCGTCCCTGCTCTATGCCTCATGTGCTCAATCATTCCATCACTACCCTCCGCTCAGTCTTTCAGCGCCCATCTATATCCAGTCAATATGCCCGGCTCTATACCCGTGATTAGACTCAACTCTGCTTTCTTTTTCACAGCCTGATTCAATACCCCAATACATCTTCCTCCGTCCTAAACGTCTATCATGGCTACCCTTCCATCTCCAGCTCGTAGGCCCAGCCTCGGGTGTATCTGTTCTCTCTTCGGTCAGGTACACCCGGTGATGGATTCACATTTCATATACCTTTGCGTCATATCAAGTAATTTACGTTTTATCTTTTTACATCTTTACGCTGTATTGGTGGTGATCCTTGTGTCTATGATTTATGCGCGAAATATACCACGATGTACTTCACACCCACTCAGACTATTCAATTGATCGAATAACTTTACCCAGACTGATCAACAACTACGAGAGCACTCATTTGTACTGCCACTGTTCTTCCCGACTCGGTTGCCAAGACCAAGAAACAGCCAATCATATTTCAGGTAACAACATTTGGTGCTCACCTGCCAAGGTGTCCGAGTTTACAACATATGAACAACATGATAGAAAGGGTAGGAGAAGCCATGTAATAACATCGGAACTATATCATACATCAGATCCAGCACGGAGCAGACTGCACACCAAGTAACACAGAGTGGCGAAAGTGAACAAAAAAGCATCCACCAAGGCGAAGAGAAGAACTAAAACAAGCGCTAACGGAAATTGAAGGGAGAAGTGAACTGGTAAAGACTGTGTGGGTATGCGCTGAAACAAAAAAAGAAAAAGAAAAAAAAAGAAAAGAAAAAAGTTATGATACGACCAGTATCAAAACCAGGTATCCAATAGTAGACGACAACACAAGCACCTCTTGCAACGTTACACTTCGCTTGATACACCCTTACATAGGTGGTCCGCTAACCACCCCTGCTGCTACACCTCGCACGATCGCACCAATAGTCCTTCCCATAGAACTCACGCTACTCGATCGCCTCCTTCCTGCACTAGGCCTGGTATCTGGGGACACAGATGTAGGAGGCCTTGTGAACTGTTGGGATTGAGGAGGAAGTTCGTCAACTTGAGCCATCTCCAACTTGGTTATTTGGCTCCTTCCGCGATCTTCCTTAGGCGGAACCGCCGGTTCGGGGTCACAATTTGGAAAGCTTGGAGCGGTAGGTGTTCCAGATCGAGGAGTGGGGGCTTCCGATCCAGGTACGGGACTCAAGCGGTGTCCTTCGAACGCTTGTTGCTCCAACAACCGTCGCATAGCGGGCACAACGACTTCAGTCTTGGCCTTTTCGGCGCATTTGGTAGCAATGACCTCAGCACACTTGGCAGGGTTGGCCGTTTCAGCACATTTCGTCGTTAGTTCATCGCTCGCGTTAGGCGAAGGCGTGGCCGATGAGTTGGAGTTGTTGGGGCTGAGCTTGCCTTGGGATTTGGATCCGCGACAAGTTGGTGAGCGAGCTCCACGAGGAGAAACAGGAAGAGGAAACAAAGACTCCTCGTCTGTATCGTCTTCGGTACAAGCTCGCGGAACAGGGCAGGGAAGCGCCAAAGGATGTTTGAGCGCTTGTGCGGCAATAGCACCACATCGTCGAGTGGCAAGTGATGAGGGCGGCGGAGATGTTGTCCGACGCCCAGTGGACTTTGAGGGTCCAGTATGACACCCTTTATCTTCTGTGTCAGATTCAAACGCAAGCATATCTTCCCAACCATATGCAGTATTAGAACCTGGGTCACGTAGACCAGCTCGAGTTTCACGCTCTCGCTCTTCACGATCTTCTCTTCGCTTTCGTCGAGCGCCAGGGGACCAATGAACTACGCCGTCGAGTTTGGAGCAAGCACTTATGCAATCAGGGCAGCATTCTCGGAGTGGTACGGTGGCACATGCGGAGGGAGGAGGCATACTGTTCGATCGGGTAGGGGCCCGAACGAGTACGGACGGCAGGGAGGTGGACTCATCATGTGGAACGAGTGGGCTGTTGTTAACCGGGGACGAGGAGCGACAACCGGTTCGGATGAAGCAAATGACGAGGCAGGCTCTGTGCTATGCTGAGAGTCTGAACGATGCACAAGACACGGCCTCAGCGGAAGGGATGAATAGGATGACGGCTCACAAGGGGCCTGCTTGTGTTTACGCCCAAGCCTAAAGTTAATTCAGCAAGGTCAGAGGCGTGAAATTACGTTTGAATTAACGGGAAAATGAACGCACCCTGGGATGCGAACACCAAGCAAGGGGGCTGAGGGGCTATGCTCTCTATCCGGGTCTGAAACGCGGCGCTTGGAAGTTGTCCAGGAGCCAACCGCCAGCATACGAGCTGCAAGGCCAGGGGATTTCATCGGGTTGTCGGGAATGATAAGGCAGGTATTCTGAAAGCGTACATGAGCAGGACAACCATCACTTTCAGATTTTCCGCTCGACGCAGAGGGACTGTGTGCTGCTGGGCTTGATACTCGAGGTAATTCGAGGGTAACCCAGCCGTTGGGGGAAGTGTCGGATGCAGATAAAATCGAGCGAGAGAGTGAGGGTACTGGTGAGGTTATATCTGTAGGTGATACCGGCGCTTGTGCGGTACGCGTCTCTTCCATATCTAGACCTAGACTAGACCGGGGGATACGCAACGCAGATAACATAGCGAGAGGTGCACGCAAAGTGGGTGTGGTCGTCTACAAGTGCATTTGCATGGAACGACTAGCTCTGTCAAGCTCAGGTACCCCTGCAAACCACGTGCCGCACAGACCAGCAGTGGGGATCTCCATTGATTGGCAATAGACAAACAATTTCATCACAAGTTGGAGCCTTGTTGTCGAGATCCCTAGCATGACCTCACTGCCACTCTGCCTTGCACACCCCTCATGGTCGACTGACCTCATTCTCTAACTAAGTCATCCATATATTCCTCAGTTTAGTGACCAGCGTCAGTTACATCATACTTATCGACCTAGTTCCACTCGTACCACACGAAGGTGCTGGCATTGTGGTCCCTGAACGCGTGATACCTTGAATTACATTGATTTGAAATATTTCTCTCTGTTGTCAACATACTAATTCTACGACACGTTGTTCGTCTCGATCCCGCATACAACTTGGTTCTCAGCAAGTCAAGCGAGTGTCATTGGAAGGGATTGAGATTGATAGTGCGCCTGGACAAGCCTGGAATAACTTCGTTTTCCCATGCTACCTGTTGCTACTCCTTTTAGGCTTCTTGTGCGCGAGGCCAGGGACTAACTTTGGTAACCGATTAGGGCTGCCGTCCACGGTATATTTCGACGAATACTCACGTAACGAAGTGTAACCTTGTCGTAACCTTTCGGTGCACAGTCTGGCTCTAGCTGCTGTAAGTCGGCAAGTGAATTGGGTTTGCACTTAGTATCTGACGATTATGGACGCAATATTCTATTCAACATTTTGTGTAAACATGTTACGAGATAGTGTACCTCATGAAAAAGGACCTTCTTTCAATCTCCAAGTGCTTCTAGGATATGTTTTATAGAGGACTCCATCTTGTCGATATTGAGGAAGTTTGGTATCATATAGTTAGGGCGATTTTTCCCGTAGCTTATCATGGAGTCACGAAATATTCTATAGTTCTGCGATCGTTTTGTAAGCTACATACAAGCCTGATATTGTCAGGCTAAGTTTGCGACAACTAGCTGGGAATGGCGTTTGACCATGAATCTGCACAATCAAATACTCAGTTCAGGCAAAAAGGCTAAATATGGCCGATGGTGAACGAGGATCATGCCAATCTGAGTTGAATAAAGGTATACACGAGGCCGGGGCCTGAGGCAAGAGGAGAAGAAGAAAGATACCACTGTAATGAGGGGTCTCTCCTAACCAGCATATATTATATACCCCACCCTGTTAAATTAAAGGTCTGCCGATTTGTAAAAGCGGGTTGGTCCGGAGCTCGTAGCTCTCACGAGGCTAACCTAGAGTAAAAATTGCTCATTGAGCGAAGTGCCATGTGTCCCAACGAGACTGTAGGTTGGTCTTCCAACGCCTATCTTCCTGATCTTTTAAATGACAGTGCTCATCATCGTGTTCGAGGCGCGATGCGTATATCTATTATCGGAATTCAATATTGTATTGATCGGGGATTGAGTGCGTGTTGTATCTATCTCTCTGTGGGTATGTTTCTAGTGAATAGCCCACAATTATTTATAGGTGTAACATATCACCACTACGACACAGAGTGTGTTCGCTAAAGCACGAGTAGAGCCTTGTCTGAGGGTGGGTGTCTGTGTGATTCAGGAGGCTGAATGCCGATACTTGGACTAGATAGACGCTCAATACCTTTGAAGTTGATCGCTCCTGCATTACACAGAAGGGAAGAGCAAGTATAGGGGGAAGACAGACAGTCGAGACTTACTCGGCATGAATCGGCTCTTCACCATCAAGATGCCGAACAAATATCTCGAACAATTACACGAGTGGTGTCTCGAACAATCGCTGGTCGGAGAATTCTATGCAACGGCCCTACCGATCTAAGCGAGGGCACGCGAGGATTGGCACTGGGGTGCTGGATGATTGACTGCGTAACTTCTCCAAGGCATCATTTCGATTGACGTTGGTAGCACAAGGGCTTAGATCAGGGGGGTGAACATGTGTACCTGGATCTCTCATTGGAGCGCGGAACCTGATCGGAAAAGCGACCCATCAATGAGTCGCTGGAATGTAGATTAAAGCGGAAAGCGGAAATTGAACCATGGTTAACAGTCGGTTTTATTTGTGGATCGCTTTCTCATACAAGCAACCAGAGAAACTATCTGGAACTTTGCTAGTTCAAATCTTGCTTGGATATCAACCCTACTCTAAATTAAACAATTAATGTCAGACACTGACACTATTTTCTTGAAACTCATCAAATCTTTTATTGGCATCAGCCATGTCTGGTTACAAGCTGGAACAAGCGGTCGACTTTAAGACTATATATTGATTATTTATAATTGATAGTGGCGCATACACTCTTATAGCTATGGCATTTCTCGGGGGGTAAAACATCTTAAAGTGAGGTGGGGTCACGAGGTCGGCGAGGATCGGGCACCATGATTAACTCCGCTGGCTTCACTTCGTTTGAAAAGCTGTAGGCTTCTATGCTTTACAAAACAGTTTACTTCACCTGACCCATAGGGGGTAGTCGATATGTAGCTCTCGCGGCGTTGTTTTCATATACATGTAACTCTGGCCAAATGAGGGTCTGGGCTTTCTAAAGATTTGAATTGTATCCACAATCGATCGACTCGTGATCGAAGGGTAGGCTCAAAAAGGATAATCTGTCCAACAGCGTTTTTAACAAAACTTCGGAGATGACAAGTCTTTCTGGAGCTCATAGAGGCAATGCCCGTACGTGATAACTTGATTGTCTCCGAGTTCGAATACAACATGGTGAACATCACTATCTGAATTTCACACTAACACGAAGTCATCACTGAAAGAATACGTTACAAGGTCGAACACATCATGTTCAAATAATACCATGGTCTAGGCTATTCAGAGACTGGAGTGGGATGGTGCCTTTATCCACACTTTCTTTTTGGTCAAGCTCCGGAGCTAGTTCACGCCGACTGTTACGTGGGAGGCAAGTAGTACCCCATGCATGTGGATCATCTATTGCCGAGCAGAAGTATAAATCGCTCATGTACTCATCGTGAAACTTACGTCTAAATCCGATGGCTTTATATCTATTCGATCCTCCACCAATCAATGATCGAGTTGCGTTGTTATACGTTAAATTTGACATTGGACACTCCCCTTAATAGTACATTTTAATTAGCACATATTGGCTATCAAGAATCAAATATTCTAGCGTATGATTATTGGTTATGGTCATATGCCAAGACGATTTGTTTGCCTACCAGGTATGCATGTTCCGATTTATCGATCATCATTACCAATTTAACCCGAGCGTTGCGAGGACTACTTCCTGTACCAACCAGAGGAACAGGTGTTCCATCGACTACGGACGAATAGTGTACAATTGGTCAATACAGCCCGAATATCACGAATGCTAATGATACTTACTCTTCACACTTGCGGTATACATATCGCCAGACTTATTGATATCCCATTCAAGTTTACGATGTGTCCTTTGCGACCACGTTTCGAGTTGCTCCAGCCAGTTGACAGTTTCTTCAGGGACGCCGGGGGGACAGAGCATGTATCTTCTCATAGTTCCGTAGAGAATACGTAGTGCAACTAGTGGGTGGTAAGTAGACTTATCAACGCTACATGGGTATTTTATAGACTTGCATGCCCACCGAGTTGGTATGTTATTGACGCGAAAAAAACACGAGTTAGCTGCATGTTTTTTTGGCGCCCGTCTTAAACCTGTGGGCTGGCGGTAGCTATCTCAATGAGAAAATCTAGATCTCGGCGTAAATCCTGGACTTGCGACATGCTCTTCCTCGGAGATTGGTCCGGGTAGTCCATTGGTTCATACCTACTAGTAGAAGCGTTCCGTTGATTTTCCTAAAATTGCATTCGCCCTAATCGGAGTCGGAGGAGTTTGACACAATAGCCTTGAAGCTCGTTGCAACTTGTGCATAGCCTAGGAACTATGAGATATTTGCGAGTGTTTGAGGAAAAAGTTGTTCTAACCAATCTCGGGTGGCAGCGTGCCACGCGATTTTCATTTAATCCCCGTATCATAAATGTATGCATCCCCAACTCGGAATCTTTGAAAAGCTCTCAGGGAGAGGGCCTTAAAGGCCTGCTTCTTAGGGTACGCACAACGGTCTCAGAACGGTAGCTATACATGGACTTGCAAGAACTCTGTTTGCTTTTCAAAGGGCAAAAGAAATCTGTCCAATCTGGAATGAAGATGGAACGCTTTTATTTTTTTATCGTATCTAGACAAGCATCTGATTTATTCTGTGTGGGATTACTGTGACAGGTGAGCCGCAGCGTGCGGAGGACTCACATGCAATACTTGACCAGGGAACGGAGGTCCCTAGTCACGTGAGCCACCTTATTCGATTCCGTCCATACCACCTAGAATAATGCATCAGCCGCGCTGATTGTTCCTGCCCTTTTATATCATAAAGTTCTGTTGGGTCGCACTGCGAGATCTTATATTGCTATAGGTTCAAATCACAGGTGGCATCCATTCTTGCTTGATTTTCAACAACCTACGGGCTAACGTGTTCAAGAATCTTACGATATCAATGTCCACCACATCGAACCATCAATTTAAACACGACGTACTATGTCACCTACAATGGCTGACCAAGGGAGTAACATGGGCCTCAGATGTGAAGGAATAAAAGGCTGGTCGGGGTAGTGACTGTATGCGTCATTGTGAGTGTCATATCTATTACACATTGCAGGCTTTAAAGGTAAAAACAATCCGGATTTCTATGTGGATTTCTAAGAAGTTCAGCATAAGCCCTTAGCTACTTATTGGCAGCCATATATTCATAGCAATGATAAAAGATTATGTTTCCCCTAAAACTTTTGGGTGAAGCACAGGTTATGGCATACAGATGATCATCTGTGGTTCCACATTGAAATGTAGCAGTGCAAGGAGATACATCTGAAAAAAGATCACGAGCGTTAATTCTCGTGTGCCAGAGAGCTAGCGATGTAACCGAGTGAAATTCTATAACTAGCTTACAACACCCAGCTTTCAGGGCCAGAAATCCCCCCTCCCCGGCTCTTCAATCCGGTCAAATACCATGTTCGAACAACTACATATATAAAATGTAGCCGTAGTTCGGTTACTAATATCTTCCACTCACTCTAAATACACTGTGTCTTGGCTGAACGAATCTATTTAATTCGATCAGTCAAATAATGGATTGAATAGCTTGGAATTTTGGGTGTGTATTTACATGGCTGGATGCGTGAGTGAAGTACGATATATGTGTCCTCTAAGATCATGGTTTTAATTTGATTGGGGTAATAATAAAAGCTTTACCTTCTGGATCCTGCTCATGATGAGGATGACCATCCTGTGGCTGAAAGCTACATACTAGGATGTAGGGATATCGATGAGGACTAAATATAGAAAGTACTACCTGTATTGTTAAGCTCAATGTTAGTGATAGTGTAATCCTATTTATGTGGGTGGGTCTCACCAAACCGTGTTCATCCTGAGAGTATGAATTGCTTGTTGATGTTCGAGTAGGCATTTGATACCAGCGCTTCTTTCTGCATTAGGGACTCAGGTGGGCGCTCGTGGGGCTCGGACGTAGGACCATAACACGATCACCTGTTTACTTCATCAATTGCGCGCGTCATATACCGTCATTCATACATTCCAAATATACAATATTGTTGGCGAGCTTGAATAGTCTGGTATGGAATTCTTATCACCTATATGTGTTGGAACCATAGCGCGATTGGACTTTAGTAACAACCATCCCCATTTCTTATACAGTAACCGGTTTATATCTATGGTACACATTCAGCGAATTGGTACGCACAACGGAAACATCTCAGCGCCGGACCATAAGCAGAATTTGTTCCAAGTTTATAAACAGTGGAAAGAAATATCCGAACAACTCTCGTCGACTGTCAACGACTATGCTGGTGCCTGTAGTAGATTAGCTACTGTAGCCTCAACGGCAGATCGGTCGACGATCGAAACCGTCTTTACCAGTGTCGACCAGGGCTTGCATTACCTGGGGGCAAATGAGGAAAAATTGACTGCAGCAAAGCAACTTCTTAGCGCACTCAGAAATAGAGTCTCAACCCTATGCCCGATTGACATACTACCGGACGAAATACTCGGGTACGTTTTTGAGTTGGCAAGCGTGCCTTGCGTACAATCGAATCGCAATGAACAAGCACAATGCCATATAGTCATATGCCCCGAGTTACTCTCAAGTGTCTGCATTAGGTGGCGCCATGTCGCAAGCAATACATATAACCTATGGACTCACCTTGACCTCATTCCTACCGCTCAGTCATCCCACAAGCTATACAACCGTTCGCGAATATGGCTCCGCAAGGCTAGATCTGCCCCACTTCACGTTCATATCCGCCAACGTTCCTGCGCAAAAAAGGATGAGATTATACAGGTTACTGGGTTTTTAGCGCCCATTATGAGGCAATTACATACAATCCACCTCGAGGCGGACTGTCATACTATGGAATTATTCCAGGCGGTTTTGGGATGCTGGATTGAATTTGGCCAACCAGGCTCGACCAAGTCTCTTATTTTGCACAGGCCGGGCCCAAGTAGTCTCATGAGTCATCCAGGTATCCGCTCGCCAGACGAGCAGCTACTTGACCATTTACAAACGCAACACCCCGACGAACATTTAGATCGATTCTTACTACCACTGCGCACAATCCGCTTGCACAACGTATATATAGGATGGGGGACAGCGGCTCTTTGCAGATTATCTGAATTACATCTCGAGGCACTTCCAGCTTGGGTTGGCCTGACGATTAGCCAACTGATTTTGACGCTCCGCGCGAGCCCAGAAATTCGCTCGCTGAAGATAGCTAGAGTGGGTATTGTAGATGCGCTTACGGAGGGTGAAGATCCTTCTCAACCTATCTATCTCGGCAACCTTGAGTGTCTGGGCTTGCTTGGGGCCGACTTTGAAGTGCTAAAACGGCTCCTGACCCTTGTTGTCCCAGGAAAATCACCACTATCTATAAGTATGAACTTATACGAGCAAGACCGTATTCTACCTGAACTCCAATCATTCCTTGATCGATCAAGTGTTTCGGCTTTGTACCTCGATGCAGGGGAACAAAATTGGGTACCCGCTCTTTTTGGATGTATGCCGTGCTTAAGGTCCCTGGCTATACGGGGCTTTCACCTCTCTCGGGATAGTTTCCCTGATTCACCACCGGAGCAACTAACTGCTATATGCGCTCCCAATCTCGAGTCGCTTTACTTTATTGGGTGTCGAGTAGGTATAAAGCCGTTGCGGGGTATGGTCGCTGCTCACTCGGGCACTCTTCGATCTCTGAAGCTCTGGCGGACCAATCTATATGCGGATTCTCTGTCGGACGTTCCCGACACTGATACTGGTGATGTGCTCGACACATTGACCGATCTAATCCCGCACGTCCAACGTTCCTGTCAAATGAATGATTACCCCGTGTTGAATTGGGATGTGTGCGATCGTTTTAGGGGGTGTAATGTCATCACCCCCTATGATTGATAGTCTGGGTCTCGAATGAATATTCTGAGCTCTCCATGGTTTCGCCTGTTTCTTTGTAACAATAACTTGTGCATGTGAAAATAGTGATCGGTTATGTAACCGCAGTCGAGCGGAGCCAAATAAATCGCGCGATCGCAAATCAATTTGGCCTTTCAGGGAAACGTATAACCGAGCTCACACGCTGATGGAGAATTCAACAGTCAATCACTAATTCTATGCGACAAGATATCCACCGATGGTACAGGAGACACACTCTTTATAAAAACACAGTTCTTCGGGCCGAGTGCAGAAAGGAGAAGGGATGAGAAATGAAAATCACACTACAGGCGAGTCAAAATGACATGATCTTCAGAGACTTAGAGGCTGTCGTTGACCTAGAAAACAAGAGTATTGTCAGAATCAAAGGATTAAAATAGGCGATGGTGGCCACGAACAGCATCAGTGCTCACCTTGGTGCGGAGAGAGTCGGCGGGAGCGGGTCCAGTCGTGATGTAGGGGGCAACCACGGGGCGGAGGACGGACTGGTGGAGGACGCGGGCGCCACGGGTAGCGGGAAGCTGGAGCCAGAGGACAAACGCGGTCTTGAAGATGTAGTAGAAGGGGAAGTAGTAGAGGACCATGCGCAGGGCAAAGGACTCAAGGAAGTTGAAGAATCCAAAGACAGTCCAATAGGTGAGCCTGGAAGATGGATTAGGTCATATGCATCGATCTAAGGCGCAAGCTTACCATTGGATGTCATCCTCAGCTTGGGGAGACTCGATGGCTTTGAGCGAGAGGTAAGCGGGGAGAGCCCATCCGATGAGGTTGGAGACGGGGGAAGCAAAGGCGTTGATGAAAATCACTACCGTAAATCACAAATTTGATCAGATTACCATGCTCGATTTTATGTAAAACGGATATAAATTTTACTTACGGAGTGTGATGAGACCAGCGGCGCCGATAACACCATAAGCCTTGGGGACCTGAGTGCGTTGCTCGAGGTTCAGGAGGACGGGGTACTTGTTAAGCTGGATTGCGATCAAACGCATTAATTCACGCGACCATGATTCCGAGCTAATATAATGTGATCCTTACCTCCTTATCGAGCTGGGCGACGTAGTAGGAAGCTTGGGTGGAGAGCTGTTGAACAGCGGGATGAGTCTTGACTTGTTCAGCGGACATCGTGATCTAGGGATATGCGATGCGCAAATGGGCAAATGGGCAGATCAGGGCTCGTCAGTATCTGATAATGCGTTGAACACTGGACATTGACCACACTTACGTTGGTTTACTGGGCTTTTAATTCAAGTTAAAATTTGAGGTCGTGCTCGTCGAGTCCTGGAAGGGGGAAAGACGAGGATGGTACATGACGACACCCGAGTTTTTTAGGGTGAATGAGGGAGCAGGACCCCGGGGGCATTCTCCTAATGCAATATTATCGAGTTCTTCCACGTCCTTACCTCACCTGTTAGGAAGCTCCGATTTACCACATAGGAGGATAGGTCCTGGGTAACACGTTGTGCGTCCCGCAGGGCACTGCAGGTGAGAACACGAGGTGATCACACAATAGACGAACCAGGTATGACGCTAATTTCAGACGTCTCTGGGGTCCCCCCGCATATAGCCGCCCGGCGCATATTTCACATCTATATTGACACGTCGAGGTGGCGGTACACTGCTCGAATTAGTTCCTGGCTTTGCGGACAACAGCCCTACTACGACAGCGACCATGGTGAGCTCACAATTGGAGTCGGCGGATTATGCACAAATAAAGGTAGATGGCACTATACCATGATGCGATGACGCGCACTAACACGTTGAATAAAGGCGTTGCATGAATCACTTCCGGCTTTTGCGCCGTTGATTCCAACTGGAGTACTCCCATACCTTGCGTTTGTGCTATTGACTAGCACGTTCGCACTCGGGTTTTACTTTTCTACGTAAGTGCTATTCTTCCTATCTAGCTAAGGTTCACCCCTAAATGTCTCCGACAGTCTCCCCAAAAACATCACGCGGCCACATGAAATCGTCGTGTCTGTCCTCGCCAGTGTACTGAGCGGCCTAGGTGTTGTCGCATTGTTCAATAGTGTTGGAGTATATGTCTGAATCCTATCCAATATACCCTCCGCTGCTTGGTACTTGGCATATAGCGTGGTCCTGCTGCGGAGCCTAGTTGTTGATACGCCATCCATGTCGGCATTCCGGGTTGAGACACTGTGGACGAGTTAGTATGTCGGTTGAGGGATGACAGGCGTAACACATGCCTCCAAAAATATGGTACTGCCTTCGTCGGCACTTCGCAACTAAAGTCGACCGTCAACTATTGAAATCACATTTATAGTCAAGAAGAGTACCTGTCGCTCTTGGGAAAGAGCCTCTTTGTGGCCGCACTTAGGGCATGTTTCCGCAGTCTATCGATACAATCTCAGCATATTCTAGACGATTGGGAGGGTGCATGCACACTTACTTTGGTTTTTACATTGGCATCCAAATGCTCTTTGGTCTGAGTGGTGCGTTTCAGTTGGAGAACAGAAGGGAACGCATCAGGGCGTGAGCGGGTCTCGACTTGGTGATTCTCGTAGGCTGTTTGTTTTCAATTGAAGGAACCATGTTAAGGAATATGCAGACATACAGCTAGCAGGCTCGAGGTGACCGCATTGCTCGCACTTGACATGCGGGGCATCCTCCCCAGGAAGATCCAAGAGGGTGCCGCAAGTCGGACAAAAGAGGAGAGAACCTACGTGTGCATCAGTTATGAGGTATATCCCAAGTTAAGATTATCTCAGACCAATGCGATGAGCACGCGGCGGTTCGACTTTGGCAGGCATCGAGGTTGAAAGAGGGTCAAAGAAGTCCCCATAAACTGACGCTCGGCTTTTCTGAAAATCTCCATCTTATCTTATCTCGTTTTGGATAATCACGTGATAAATCAAACAACGCTCCCCTTTCCTTGCTGCGACCCCTATTTACGACATACTCACGACCTTTTACCTTTACTGAAATGCCTCATATATGGAATCGTGGTGGGGTTGATAGCTCTTTCAGTACGCCACCCGCATCCCCGAAAAAACGTGGGGTCGAAGGATTACCCAATACAGACGAAGACGTACATATGCTCACGGCCAAACTTGCAATCGACGACGTTCACATGGATACTGCTCGCACTGGTACTCGAAAGGGAGCTGGCCTCCAGATATGGGAGCGCGAGGCACTCAATAGTCCCGAGGTTAAACGAAAGGCGGTGGTCGCGCAAATGTGTAAGCACACGCTACGCGTTTAAATATATCCAGCTTACCAGTTCCATGATTCTTTTCAGTTTTTCTCGACTATTATTTCCAGAACCTAGGATATCTTGCATCTAGAAAGGAACGACGCGCCGCGTTTGATGCAGATACGCGTGGACGCGGGCTCAGTCCTGCCGAGTATGCGGCCGAGTTCAAGTCGTACTGTGGTCGTGAGCGTGTAGTTCTGCGTAGGCGCCGTGCCAAGCTACGCGTCGACCAGTTCCATATTATCGCACAGGTTGGGCAGGGTGGATATGGAGAGGTTTACTTGGCACGCAAGAAGGAAACAGGAGAGGTTTGCGCGCTCAAGAAGATGCGCAAAAGGACACTACACAAGATGGATGAGGCGAGTATGAGAATATAGCTTTCCAATCACATAACTCATACTTCTTTCCATAGATTCGGCATGTATTGGTAGAGCGTGATATCCTGACTGCAACCAAGACACCTTGGCTTGTTCGCCTACTTTACGCTTTCCAAGATCCCACATTCGTGTACCTTGCGATGGAATATGTACCAGGTGGTGACTTCCGTACCTTACTGAACAACTCGGGAGTCTTGAAGGAAGAACATGCGCGCTTCTATATTAGCGAGATGATCCAAGCTGTCTCGGAGCTTCATAAACTAGGATACATCCATCGTGACTTGAAACCAGAGGTGAGTTCGCTTTTAGCACGCGGTGCCTCGTATTAATCAGAATCTATTCAGAACTTCCTGGTCGATGGGACTGGTCATGTTAAGCTCACTGACTTTGGGTTGGCCACCGGTGCACTGAATCCTAAAATCGTTGAGTCTCTTAAGCACAAGGTATGGGCTTTTCTTCGGGTATCCCACATACTGTCACTTATTTAAATCATCTATGCAGCTCGAAGAAGCATCAGATGAGAACGTTGTTCACCGAAGTACATGGACAGGCGTAGTATGTACCGAAGTATGCGGAATGAGGATGCCCGCTATGTAAGCATTGACACCCCAGCGCGGTACATGACCTGGTATTAATGCTTAAAATGATACCCAGGCCGACTCAATCGTCGGCTCTCCTGATTACATGGTGTGTATTCGCCCCCGATCTGACTCTACAATCGGTCTAACACCATACTAGGCCCCCGAGGTCCTTCGCGGAAAGCCGTACACATACAGTGTAGACTTCTGGTCGCTGGGATGTATCCTATTCGAATTCCTCTCGGGATTCCCTCCATTCTCGGGTGGATCATCTGATGAGACCTGGGCTAATCTCAAGAACTGGAACAAGGTGTTGAAACGGCCTGAATACGACCGACCTGAAGATTTGATCTTCAATCTGAGTGATGTCGCCTGGGACTGCATCACCAGGTAAAATCACCCTACTAAATGTCCATGAATGCATGCACTAACAAACAGCTTAGGTTAATTGCAGGCGCCAGCACCCGACCTTCCAAACTCCCCCAAATCGCAGACCATCCGTTCTTTGAAGGATCTCACTGGGAAGATCTTCGCTCGATCCCTGCGCCCTTTGTACCAGCATTGGACAGCGAGGAGGACGTTGGTTATTACGACGACTTTACCAACTCTGAAGATATGGCCAAATACGCTGAAGTCCAAGCAAAACAGCGATCCGTGGACAAGGTGGCCGAAAAAGAAGAGAAGTTTGGACGGGGCGTTTGGGTTGGATTCACGTTTGGAAAGAACGGGATGGGTCCAAAGGGAATGAATGCGATGGTTACGGGCAGCGGGATTGCCGAGGTCGAGGAGGGCCATTTGGACACGATTTTCTAGTGTGGGCTTTGGTGTAGACTATATTACGGCTATCATGAGATTTAATGATTTCGATTGTTTGGTTTAAACTCTGGGCGAGGCCTGAATTCCTAGTTGGACCGGGTAATACTTATCAACTCAATCAATCCTGATCGGGTACGCACACAATGATATGTTTATAAATATCGAGTGTTCGTACTTGGGTATCGTGGTCGGCGGCGCAGTTGATGCAGAAATTTATTGAGCCTTATACATCAGTCTTTTATTGATATGACTGTGCCGCTGTGACCGTCGCAGCAAGTGGCTGTGCCCGATCACGGCTGGTCCGAACCGATGTCGGCCAACAGTATATGATGCCTGAAGCCGAGATAAATGTATCAAGATAGCCCTTCATAACACTCACGCACGTTGATCAAGAAACAAGTATAAATGACACACTTCGAGCCACATATTTATCCATAGCGCACTTCTACCTCTCCCCCCCTCGCATACCAGGACCATGGCTACGCAAGTGGATAACTAGGCCGGGTGTTTGCTTCTACTTATAGACGCTTTCAGGTACACCCTTTCGAGCAATGATCCGAGAAACACAATTCTTACAGATCAGGAAGGTAAAATCATATATAATGTATGTTTCAGACTCACAAGATCGAGACAAACGAGCTAAGGGAATTCTACAGATAT
Source organism: Rhizoctonia solani (assembly GCF_016906535.1). Taxonomy (NCBI): domain Eukaryota; kingdom Fungi; phylum Basidiomycota; class Agaricomycetes; order Cantharellales; family Ceratobasidiaceae; genus Rhizoctonia; species Rhizoctonia solani. The sequence continues at coordinate 3,227,865 of NC_057373.1, forward strand.
CGACACCAAATCTATTAATGAACGTGTCCACCACAATCACTCGAGGCGACGGCTCCGTGGTCGCGGTCATCCACTGGAATGTCCTTGGTAAAAACGAAATCTCAATGAATGGGACAACTCAGCGGGTCGTTGATGTTTTTCCCAGGTCCAAGACACTAACAAGGTGGGTATATGCATATATCTCATCATCTTGGGTCTAGTTCTATTTTCTTTGTTGCTAGATCTCGAGTATACACAGCAGGTGCAGAACCGTTTAAATGGAAGAACAGCACCAAGTTATATGTAAGTGGTTCCGATATGTGATTCCGATAGCCGGATGGCAACTATGTTCGTAGTGCGTGTCGGAGAGCAGTGGATTGAATATAGCAACCTACTACAAGTCACTGTTCGCGATGTTTAGGGAGAAGAAGTCGACCCTTGATATTTCGCCGAGTGCACTACACCTTTCAGATCTTCTAGTAGGCACGTAGTATTAACCATTAATTCCATTGAAACTATGACTAACTGCGGGGCTTAGTGACGTGGTGCATCATGGAAAGGGAGGGGGAGGATTAGGTTGTGGTTGTTGTCTAACCAGAGCTTAAATCACCTCTTCAAGCAGGTAGTCGGTGAATTGTTCTCAAGTCGATACTTTCATCTTCCTTCTCGACAGAAGCTTTCACAAATCTGGCAGAGTTTTATCATCGGGTACGCATATAACTCGAGCATATCTCACAATAAATTTCCCTTGTTATTATGAGAGGATTCGTAGCTCTGCACGGTACACGAAACCAATCGACGCCATCTTTATTTTTACTTGTTTTATTTTCTATCGCCAATTCCTCTCAGAACTTGTGAATATATCGTGACCTTCCATAGACCTTGGGCTTGGATCAGTTCGTTCCCGACGGTCATTATGAATCAGTAATCATCAATTAACCCCTAGTTTGCATGCATCTATCTCTTTTCAATTTGACTATGACAGTCGCAGACCCTCCTAACTACCACACCTTATGGCGTGACAGCAAATATAATATATCTCAAATCTGACATAATACTCGAATATATTGGGACTCAATTGTGGATCACATTATAGTTTCGCTGAAACCGCAGAACCCACCCTGGAGCGATCCACGGCGCTTATTCCTTCCGCTTACCAACGCGGTGCCAAATCAACCGCCCAGCGCTTTATCTTACACCAAGCTGACTGACGACCCTAAAGAGGCGCTCGGGCACAAAGAGTGGTATATAGGGCTGCAACGCACGCACTGCCCATGAATCCAGTATATTTGAACTCACGCTGGCTCCACATTTACTATTATTTTTCTCCCTCTTCATTACCGCTATCGCTACGATGATAATTCCCGACATTGACACCGTGGCTACGAACCAAAGTTCAGCCTTGCCTCTAACAGACGACGCATGGGAGACAGCTCTGGAGTCCCTCCCTTCAGCTGAACGTAATAATGGGAAGATACCTGCTTTTTTCTTTGCTCACGGAAGTACGTCCTTTTCTCAATTTGTGGCGGCTCGGTAATTTAGCTTTGATTATCTATGTTGATAGGCCCCAACCTTCTTCGCGACACTACTGGAGACCCCTTGTTCTCTAACATGCGTAGTCAAGATATTAACGGAACTCTACCACGTTTTCTGAAGAAATTTGGACCCGCATTGATGGATAAGTACAACCCCAAAGGCATCGTAGTGTTTAGCGCACACTGGGAAGAAGATGAAGAGGTCCTAGGTACGCTTTAATGCTCCTCTTTTTGAAATTATATATCGACAAAAGTAGTGAGTAACTATGATGAGAATCCATTGTTAATGGATTACTATGGTTTTGAGCCTTGGGTATGTGTATCAATAGGTCATTCAACCATAATGGAAGAAACTAACAGATGCATAGATGTACCGAGTCAAATTCAAATCCCGTGGTGATCCGGAGCTTTCTGAGCGAATCGTGAATGTCCTGAAAGCTGGGGGGTTTAAGTCACGTACACTCGGGAAGACAGAGTGGAGGGGGCATGACGGAAGACGTGGGGCTAGCGGAATCGGGGTTAGTTACTGATTGAAATATTTGACTACAGCTGGTAGACTGACTTGAATATCTGCATTGGCTTTGGCTCGCTCTACCTAATTATCTTTCGGTATTTGTATCCGATATGACGATATGGTCTTGCGGACATTTCTCCTTTCACAACCCCTCCCTAAAAGTTCGACCATGGGGTGTTCGTCCCTTTCAAGTTCATGTTCGGTGATGAATTCACTTCTATACCTATAGTTGAAGTTTCCCAAGACGGAGACCTTTCTCCAGAACGGAATTGGAAAATCGGAAGAGCCGTGGACTGCCTGAGGTAGGGGTGCCCTATTTATTTCCTTCCGTTTTCTCGTCACCACCCCCGACCTCGATTTTAACGTCAAGGGATACCACTTTACAGGTCGGAAGGCTATTTGGTACTTTCTGGGGGTTAACTATACACACTTTCCAAGACTGGTCAGCATGGCATGAGGACAGTGCCGCCCCGCCGTACCTGGCATTCCATAAAGCTTTGTTGAGAGCCTTGATCGTTCAGGATGTGAGCTATTTTTTCTTCCATCCCCGGATGTCGTCTATTTAATGCTAACAAATTCATATAGCCGACTGAACGAAAAAAGGCCCTCCTATCACTTACTTCTCACCCTGCATTCCGTATTTCTCATCCAAGGGAAGATCATTTCACTCCACTCTACGTTGCGGCCGGTGCCGGAGATATTGGCGGGTCGATTGTGTTAGACGCAAACTATGGCCTAGCTAGCGTTGCATTTGGAATCGAGAATCAGAGAAATGCATAAGAGGATAAATTAATGGGATTGGGTATCACGCTGAGTGTATTATTCTTTACTATACACAGCCCTTATGTGAATATTCCTCTGCCTACTCCTTTCGAGTGCTTTGATCCCGCAGCTAGCATTGGAAAAGCTAGGGCAATCCACGAAAGAAGTACGCCCAATCCAAAAAAGTGTGCGACCTTGATCCTGGTAACTAATTGGTCAAACGTAACTATGTTGAGCGAATGTAGCAAAAATTCCACTCTTGGGAAAATACCAACGCTATCCAAAAGTCGCTAATTATAACTTGCTATCATGATTGATGGTTTCGAGCGGGTGCGTTCCAGGGTGATTCTCAAACATGTTTGATTATCTATGCTTTGTTTGACCAATTGTCTTAAAACCCGCAGCGAGGAAGTAGTCATATGAAATATGGTATGAACAAGAATAGCCGGAGTTTGTGACTTCTTGTCATTTGCCGAGGGATTTGGAGCATCGGTCAGTCTTCCTATTACACAAATACGGTTCTAGCTCCGTAATTATGCTCATAATCTCTAAAACACGCAGTCTTTTGACGCCTTTAGGGCCAACGAAGTGCGGACCGCAGCATTTTCTCTCAACGCTTCAATGCACAGGTTCTTACCACTTAGCCCACCTGGAGGAGCCTGTAGACTGAGGTTATAGCTATATAAGACCACTAATCTCGACCGATCAGCCCAACATTCATCCACTCTCGTTCTATTTGTACTCACTGATCATTGTATCTCCCTTGACCTCATCATGTTTAAGCTTACTCGTGCTTTCGTCGTCGCCGCCGTCCTCAGTAGCAGCGTATTATGTGCGCCTGTTCCTCAAGACCTTGGTAAGCCTATCAGTGCTGGCGTGAGTATCGCACATATATTACAGTTTATCGATATCACTCAATATGGCCTGCGTTTGCAGCAATCCGCCGATCCGTCTGCGCACGCGAGCAGTGTATTCGGCACCACCGCACAGGACCCCAACTACCAGTCTCGTCCCACCGCACTTTGCATCGTCCCTGACATGGCCAAGGATGCTGGACTCTCACAAGGTCAGGAGCAGCTGGTAGTCAAGCAGGCACTCGAGCTGTGCCCTCAGGCAAAGACAATTGCTGTACGTCCGCTCGCCAAGCCAAAGAGCTATGTACTGATGTTGCATTCGGTAGGTCTCGTCAAAGAGCCCAAAGCGCAGCCGACAAGTCCCCAATGGTGGCGTACCAGCACCTCCACCCGTCCGTGAGCCTCAGCCAGGTGCCCCTCACGCGGTTCGTTCAGTCAATGACCAACCTCTAAACGTGGAAGCTCCTCAGCCACCACTCCCCAAGCCTGTTCCCGCTGTTCCCGCTGTTCCCGAGCCACATGTAGCCCGCGACCTCCCACCTAACCCCGAACCTGTTCCACACTTTTCACCCGAGCCACTTCCTGCCGTACCTCACCAGGTCGCCTCTCGCTCTCCGCCTACTCCAGCACCGAACCCCCAGGTGCCCCCTCAACCAGAGCCTATGCACCCTCACCCGGTCGCTCGGACAGATGCGGGGAAACCGCCAAAGGACGAGCAACCTCCGCGTCCGCTGCCATCGCCTGTTCCAGAAGCCCCTCGGCCGCATGTGGCCCGGTCCAAAGGTCAACCCCAGCCCGTTCATCAGCCCGAACTTCAGCCAGTACCCGAGGCAGCTCCCCAGCCAGATGCTCCTCATCCCCGTGTAGCTCGTTTTGAACACCCCCAGGTCACGCGCCCGAACACTGAGCTCCCACCCCAGTCGATTCCTCAGCCAGACGGACCTCTCCCAGTTGAGCATTGATTTTATTTTTGCGTTTCAGAATGTTGTACAGATAGGTAGAGCACTTGGACATTCGTGCATATAGTCTCTCCTATAGCTTCGCTCCTTATTTTTTAATGCATATTAGTTTCCTTGGACAGATACTCGCACGTGGTGAGAAACTTGCAGATGAAAAAAAAAGCCGCTGCACTTGAACACTCCCAATAATCCGATTGACGGTATCTCCCGTTGAGTACCACACGGGCCAGTAAGCTCAAGAAGACTGCTTGAAGGATGGTATTGCTACTATTCGTATTAAGCATCGGTTGTACTGGTGATACATGATGGATATATCGGAAACATGAAGACAAACGTGGGCACAATGAAAGAGACGAAGTGAATTCGAAAGATGTATTTCAGGACGAGAAATGCGAAGGGTATGAATTACTGAGAGTATCCGGATGGCGAAAATAAAAGTCTAATTCCCGGAAAAAAAAGAACCGAAAAACAAAGGACAGAGTAACAATAAGAATACTGGACGATGATGGGATGCAGTTCAAAAAGTCAATGTCTTAGCCGTGCCTCCTTTTTCTATCCGTATAAGTGTAGATACCGACTGGAAATATGACTCGCTCCAAGTTCGGATGAATCCGGTGCCATGACTTTACTATTTGTATATGGCATTGCTGATCATGGAGCGCGTCAGAGATTGGGATCGACCAGCTATCTGTGGCTCCGAATTCCGATTGTGGGAGTATGTAGCGAGGTGAAGGTACCGAAAGAACATTAGAAATATTTTCTGTTAGGGTATTCGTCTGTGATAGCATATCAGAAGTTGTTCTGGTAGGCCGTGGGCCAGGGATTTTGCGAATGTATGCGCCTAGATCTGGTGGCCGAGACATCAGGACGAGGGTTCTGAGGCTTGGAAACTTGGGTAGAATAAATGCGAACATATTATGCAGTTCATCCTGACCATGGTTGCGCTAAGTAATATAAATGAGTGGTCATGGACTCCAACTCACCCGTTTGATACAGCCTTCGTGTATTTCCAGTCTCAACAGGGCGATGAACGGAGCGTATAGACCGAGAACAGCTAGTCCCGGTGTCAAAATCTTCGGGACCATCGAAATAGCGTTAACGTCCACGCCGACAACAAGCTCTAGCGATTCCGGCGGCTTGGCCGACCGAAGTGCCATGATAAGTTCAATGAAGGAGCCGGATTTGCCGATTGTCCCCAGTACGGAGAGTCGAGAAAGGCGTGACAGACGCGTCCGTATCAGCACGGGGAGCAGCTGTAATGGAGCAGCCAGGTCTCGTAGCGCGGGAAGCGCTTCAGGGTCAAGAGTAGATATATCTTCCGGTCGACAGACAACATACAGTTCCTCAATACATGGCTGGGTTGACAAGAATTGGGAGACTGGGTATGAAGGGTCGGAAGCGATAATGCAGACGAACTTTTTGAGCCGACAGGACATTTGGCTCATGACACTAGATGTTGCGTATGTGCCAAGCTGAAGCGAGAGTGTGTGCAACTCCGTCATGTTACCTAGCGCACGGGTAAGGAGGGCATGGAATGGTCGTAGGATGTTGGAAGGGGAAAGATGAAGAGAGAATGACCGTACCATATGCGCCAGCTCCAAGTTTGTTGATAGCGTAAGCAGGCATCGTGTGGTGCGAGATATGTTCATGTGCGGGATGGACGCGTACAATGTACGAATAGAAATGGAATAAACACTGTGGGATACCAACGAAAGTTGAGCTTGAGTGCCCATATCTGCGTATCGAGATACGAGATCAAGCAGCTCGGTGGGGAGTCTCACAACCATCGTGGTCTCTCTCTGGCGGTGATGGACTTGGCTAAGCCGGGGAGGTTGATCGGCAATGTTGGTATATCAAATTAGCTAATCACCGTGGGGTTGGTTCTTGACCCTGGCCCTATCCCTGTCCTCTGAATAGTATCTATGAATTGACGTTCATCCATGAAAAGCACTCAAGCACTTAAAATATCTGTGTGAATTCTAACTCTCCGGATTTCAAAAGGCTTTTTGTGGACTTTTCACAACAAACAGCAGATTTTCGAACGAATAAAACTAAATGTCCGGTGAACGCGTAAGTAATACGCCTCCGGACTATGATTGCCTCTGTGGACAACTGACTCAATAGTAAGAATAAAGACACGAGCACGATTCAACACATCTTAAATAATGTACTGAATGATGAAAGCTCGTTAAGAAGGACTGATTTGCATACAAGTTATCAGATACCAGTGGTCGATCATAGTGAGCATAAAAGCGATTCTGAAGCACTTTCTCCATCGACTCACAATCGTACGCGTGCCCGTAGCTTATGAAGCCCTGCTTCAGCTAGGAGCTTATCATTTTAGTCAATATCGGCACTCCAAGAAACTCGAAGATATCCATAAAACAATTGAGTATGGAACTCGCGCACTCGATCTGACTCCCCAAGATCATCCAGATTTGCCACGCCGCCATGCTGCGCTAGGCATGTCATATGCCCATCGATATCAACGACTTGGTGATACCAACGATCTCGAGAAAGCACTTGAATGCAAACATCGGGCCCTCGCACTCACTCCTGACGGTCACCCAGATTTACCGCGCCATTACGCTGCATTGGGCGTATCATACACGGATCAATACCGACACTTTGGTAAACTCGCTGATCTTGAGAAAGCGATCGAATACGACTACCAAGCACTTGAACTTACTCCAGATGGCCACCCGGACTTGTCACGCCGCCATGCTGCACTCGGTGTGTCGTATACCGACCGATATCAACGTCTGAACGAAGTCGGCGACCTTGCGAAAGCAATCGAATTCAAGTCTCGAGCGCTTGCATTAACTCCCAGTGGCGACCCGGACTTGCCAGATCGACATGCAGCGCTAGGTGCTTCATATGCTGATCGATATAGGCATCTGAGCGAAGTCAGTGACCTTGAGAAAGCCATTGAATACAAGTCACAGGCGCTCGCCTTGACTCCCAGTGGCCACCCATCCTTACCCGACCGGCATGCTACGTTGGGTGTGTCACATAGTGATCGATACCAACGCCTAGGGGAAATCTACGACCTCGAGAAGGCAATTCAATGCGACTCTTGCGCACTTGAACTCACCCCCGTCGATCACCTGACTTTGCCAGATCGGCATGCTGCGTTAGGCGTATCATACCGTGATCGACATCAACGCCTTGGTGAACTCGGTGACCTTGAGAAAGCACTCGAACATAATTCCCGGGCACTCTCATTAACCCCCGGCGATCATCCAGCCTTGCCAGGCCGATATGCTGCGCTGGGGGTTTCATACAGCGATCGATATAGACATCTAGGCGAACTGACAAATCTCGAGAAAGCAATCGAATACAATGATCGTGCCCTTACACTCACTCCCGATAATCACCCCGACTTGCGGCGTCGCCATGCTGCAATGGGTGTCCTATATGCCGATCGATATAAACGCTTAGGAGAGCTTGCCGATCTTGAGAAAGCAATCGAATACGACCGCCAGGCGCTTGTCCTAACTCCCGACGGCCATTCAAGCTTGCCAGATCGTCATGCTGCACTAGGCGCATCACACGGCGACCGGTATCGACGCCTTGGCGAACTCGTTGACCTCGAGCAAGCAATCGAACGCAACCATCATGCACTCATGCTTACTCCCGAAGGCCACCCGAACCTCCCAGACCGACATGCTAATTTAGGCGCGTCACACAACGACCGATATAAGCGCCTTGGTGAACTCAACGACCTTGACAAAGCAATCGAATGCGACTCTCAAGCGCTCGCATTGACCTCGGACGATCACCCAGACTTTCCGGCTCGATATGCTGCCCTGGGTGTCCTGTACACCGATCGATATCGACACACGGGCGAAATCGCTGACGTTGAGAAAGCAATCGAAACCAAGTTCCAGGCGCTCACGCTTACTCCTAATGGTCACCCAGATTTGCAACGCCGTCATGCTGCGCTGGGTATATCATACATCGACCGATATCGGTGTCTGGGTCTAATCGCTGATCTCAATGACGCTATTGAATTCTTCACTGATGCGCTCACATTCACTCCCGAAGGACACTCTGATTTGTCAGACCGCCATGCTAATCTAGGGGTGTCGTATAGTGATCGGTATCGACGCCTGAGCGAGCTTACGGACCTCAAGAAGGCAATGGAACACCACTCTCGTGCGCTGAACCTCACCCCCTATGGCCACTCGCAATTGCCTTTAAGGCATTTTAATTTGGGTATATCTTGCCATCAACAATACCAGCAGACACACGATTCTTCCCACTTGAACAATTCACTCAGCTCCTTCCGTGAAGCTTCTCAACTATTGAACGGAGTACCGCGCGATGTGTTTGACAATGCTTTCCGCTGGGCAAACCTTGCGTCCAAACATAGCCACCTTGGATGCATTGAAGCCTTCCAAGCCACAATCGATCTTCTTCCTCATTTCATATGGCTTGGCTCTACAACGACTCAACGATATCGTGATATATCATCCACCGAGAACCTAGCCGTGCGAGCTGCCTCTGCTGCCATCCTTTCGTGCAAATACGCACTGGCACTTGAATGGCTCGAACACGCACGATGTGTAGTTTGGAGCCAAAGCCTTATGCTTCGGTCTCCTGTGAATATACTTCAAGCCTCCCACCCGGACCTTGCTACTCAACTTCAGTCGATTTCTCGGCAGCTACATCATGCGAATTCTCAGTCTTCATCATCTCATCCGGTCGTAGATGCTCCAGACCATCGCCACCGTCTAGCCAGGGAGTACAATGATTTGGTAGCCCAGGCACGCAAGCTACCAGGATTCGAGGGTTTTCTTCTACCGACAAAGACCAGCGAGCTGATCGAGGCTGCTCGAAACGGACCCGTCGTGGTTATCAATTGCGAAGAAAATCATTGCGATGCACTCATAGTCATGCCTGGGAGTGGCGACATTACCCATGTTCCTCTTCCTAATTTCACTGGCACAAAAGCTCAGTACACTCGTATTGAAATGGAAAAGTCAATCAGGAGTAGGCAACCAAGTGAACGTGGCACGAAGCGCCGACCGGCACAAGAGGAAGAAGTTGATTTTGAAAAAATACTCGCAAGTCTCTGGTATGACATCGTGAAACCAGTGCTAGACTTCCTCGAATATACGGTACGTTCAAATATTTGGACCAAATAAGATGTCGCTCATCATGTCACAGCATAAAACTGATGAAATCTCCAGAAAAATGCCGCATATAACATGGTGTCCAACTGGTGCAATATCGTTCCTACCGCTGCACGCTGCCGGAGATTACGAACGACCACAATCAAGAGTGTTTGACTACGTGATATCTTCTTACACCCCCACCCTCACTGCTCTCCTCTCTTCGTCTTCTAGCACGCTGGATCGTGACTGTCGCGTACTAGTCATTGGCCAAGAGGCTACACCAGGTCATTAGCAGCTGCCAGGAACTACGAAGGAGCTCGAGTGTGTTGTAGGTCGCATACAAGACCGAGCGGGATACTTACAATTACTGGGAAGTCAAGCGACTACCACGGCCGTGCTCGATGCAATGGAACATCATGACTGGGTTCACCTCGCCTGCCACGCTCACCAAAACGTCCACGATCCAACTGACAGCGGATTCTTCCTGCACAACGGCACCCTGAACCTCGCGTCCATCAACCAGCGGTCGCTCAAGAACAAAGGCCTGGCCTTCCTCTCGGCTTGTCAGACCGCAACAGGCGATGAACAGTTACCTGACGAAGCGATACATCTCGCATCCGGTATGCTGACGGCTGGGTACTCGAGCGTTATTGCGACGATGTGGTCGGTTTATGACGATGATGCGCCGCTGGTAGCCGATAGGGTGTATGCGCAACTAATGAAAGATGGAAGGATTGGTAACGGAGAAGCAGGGAAAGCGCTACACAATGCACTCGGAGAACTGCGGGACAAGGTCGGAGAGAAGGAGTTTAGTCATTGGGTACCTTATATCCACATAGGCTCATAAGTAGGCGGGGATGAATGTGATCAAGGGCTTGAAAGATTCCTGAAGGCTGCGGTGGAATACGAAGTAGATAAAGAATACTATAGGATGTGATAAATGTATGAAATGCTACCTTACCGCCGTAAAATGGATAGAATTAAGATAGAAGGAGTGTATAACACATAGCACCTATCAAATCAATTTCGCACATGCATAACGCCATTATTCTAGTTCGTCAATCGTTCTAATTGGGATATTCTGGTTTGAATTTATCTAGGGAGAGAGGTAGCAACAAAGTTATGTAGTTATAAGTGATCACAAAGAGAGTGTACTACAGTAGAAGGATAGAACAAATTGCCCAATTGTTGTACAGTGAGCAAGTGAACATGAGGAGGGGTTGACTTGGATTTGAAATTTAATGCCACCTTAGGTAACATCCAGTGGCACACTACCACCCAGCCACCACCATTGTGGAAGAGGCTCAGAAAATGTTTGCTATTATATCTTGGGTATCTTGCTGTGTAACTTGCTGAAATAATAATTTACAACTTTACAAGGTCTCCTTGCCCAGATCTGGTTCCCCAGAGTCTCAAACGTGAACTACTCACAGTCAGTAACTTGTCACCCTGGGAGTAAGCCTAAATGAAGTGAGAAAGCAGTTATGACTTCTGCACTACCCAAATCCCAGAGTTCAGCTGCTACAATAACAAACTTATGAATCCAGCCAACATACCAAGTAGTGCATATTGATACCTTAACACAAGGCAATGGCACTTGTGGGACAACCAGTTGGCTATGTTGCTTAACTCTCTAAATGATTCAGGTTGAATTCACTCCAAATAAATGGGACTTGGCTTGATAGGAGAGTTAACTCATTTATTTATGTGCTGCATACATGAATTTACTTCTGGTGTAGACAACTATATAAGAAAAGGTCCAAGATTCATGTCCAAAATTTGCCCCTACTTCTGCCCTTACCTTTCCCATATCCTTTATATTGTTTCTAGCAACCCTTACCTCCTCAATTACAACAATAAGTACACTTACAATGCAAAGCAATAGAACAACCACACCCACCCTCCCCTATTATTCCTCCCTTCCTACACATCAACATCAAGCTACCAGAAGCCCCTATCCTGTTGGCCAAAAGCCTATGGTCTCAACCATTCCTGGTCACAAGGCGTTTGAGCAGGTCAAGTTGGCCCTCTCAAGCTTCATGTTTGGCAGGGCCATGAAGACAAAACAGGCAGCAGTGGCCATTGGGGTCTCTGGCAGTCATGTACATGCACTTGGTGACCAATTGGTACCAATGTATACAAATAATATTCAAGCCAAAAATAGTAAGATAGTGAGTCATTACTGTTATCCCATCCTCTGCTGGTCTGTATTTCTTGATTGTTTACATTTAATACAGCCAGCACATGTCAGAGGGGGTTATATATCTGACGGTCAATTGGCACCAGAACACGCAAATAGCACTTGACAACATTTAGATGAGACTGTGAGTCTTCAGCTATCTGCCAATAATGGTTTATTTGGCTAGATTTCCTATGTTGATTTTGAGGAGTACCATGGATGGATGCAGGCAGCCAGGACCGGTGCCAACTTCCTATCCACTCTTCTCTGTTGCCCCAAGACACTCCCATCACACAACCCAACCAAGTCCTACCCTGATCTTGCTCATTTCATTACCAGCGCCCTCTACAAAGCTTGCCTTCCATTGTGTGTGCATGAGTATGCACTCTACCTTATATGGCATCTCAGACTCCTCAATCCCAACTTTGCTCCAAAGCATGCACATGGCACCTACTTGACTGCACTTATGGTTGCATCCAAGCAATCTTATGACTGCAAGTACTCAATTGGCAATTGGGCTTCAATTGGTCAGAATATCTTTGAGCCTTCACAGCTACAAGAAAACAAGTGGCAAATGTGCAAACATCTTGGTTGGAAGCTGCTTGTGCACCCAATGGATCTGGTCAAGATGACATGGATGATTGAAATGAAATATGGCAACCTGACCAAAGATGCTCCTGTCTCAAGTCCAATTATGCATACAGAGTCAGATGTTGGTTTAAGCAGGATGTTCACCACCTTGGTTGCATCTTTGCTCTTGGAACTTTTGTCATTGTCAAGCTGCAGCTTGAGCTCCCCTTGGTCTGGCTGGAGTGACAAAGTGCAATCAAATTCATCCACCTTGACTCTGTGTACTTTTGATCTCACCTGTCCTCCAAATGTTTTGTTATGGATATGACATTTCTTCATTAATCTGTACTTATTTTATTAATTACACTAGTAATCTTGCAGTAAACAGATGAGATAAAGATGCAAACTAAGGTTTTCAAGGTCCCTCTATCCAATAGTGACCTTTGCAAAACCTATAAACCTCAGGAATACCCTCAATACGCAATGCCTTTTGCATATATGCTGTTTTCTCACTCATTTAAATATATATAAATTCAGCTGAGTAGATAAACAGTAACAAATAATATTTCTCTTGTTTGTAGTATTTATTATTCAAGATTCTATCTTGTGGCTACACACAGAAATATTCAGGGTCCCCCCTGTTGCATAGGCAAGTGCTCTGGCGCTTAATCAGCCCTTAAGCGCCAACGCACTAAATGCACCTTTTCTCCATCACCTGGGCATCCCACACTGCCAAATTGCTTGCGCCTAGGTGCGCTTGTTTGTGCGCTCCAGAACGCTGGGTCAAACTCCCAAAACAGACAACATTTGGCAGAGTTATGCCCCATTTACTGTAAGTACCCAATGCAGCAGTATCCTACCTTTGGGACTGTTTACTCCAAGGATGAAACACTTAGCCTTGGGACATCTAAGGACCCACACAGGTAAATACTGCCTTGGGTCAAACATTGCCTTGGGGCAAATATTAGGATCTGTTGTTTGTTTATGTCCTAGACGTCCTTAAGGGGTGTCAAGGAGGCAGGCGCTTACAGCCATATGGAACTAAGTAGAGGTTGCTTAAGGCAACAAGCAAGCTACCTACAACAATGTCCAACTATACTATGGTGACCAAGCCTGTAAGGGCAATGGTGAACTAACTAAGTACAACTGAGAAGCTGCTTAAGGCAGTGGGAACTAGTAGGCTAAGTAGTTACTGGACTTAAGGTCCTTGTACAATGGGTGATGCAACAAGAGGTAATCAACCTGGGTGTTACCATGGTTGGTTGCCCTCCTTATATATTCTACAGGTGAGTTATTTACAAATATACTATATGCAATATCTAATCCAATAAGAACCCCGCTCTGCAGTTGGCCTTACTCATGCATACGTGTCACTGATGTGTCATAATGACATCATAGGTGGAGGTGGCTACATATGCTGATTAAGCACAGATGGGGATGTGGCTCAGCGCTTATTTGTATGATATAAGTGCCAATGTCATGTGATCAAAAATGTAGTTGTCCTAGACATCTGTAAGGGGCGTCAAGGCAGCAGGCGCTTGTGGCCGTGTGTAACTAAGTAAAACTGCTTAAGGCAGTGGGACTGCTACCTACAACAACTAACTATCTAAGCACAACAACCAAGGCCTTAGGGGCAATGGCAAACTAAGTAGCTACAATGAGAAAGTTGCTTAAGGCAACAAGTACAGGTGGTAGTGTCTAAGTGGTTACTGGCCTAAGGCCTTGTACAATAGGGGGATGCAACAAGAGGTAATTGACCTGGGTGTTACCATGGTTGGTTGGCCTCCTTATATATTACAGAGAGAGAGCAATTTACAAATACATCATATGCAAAACTGTATCAAATAAGAACCCTGCTCTGCAGTTGGTCTTACTCATGCATACATGTCACTGACGTGTCATGATGACATCATGGGTGGAGGTGGCTACATGTGCTGAATAAGCGCGGATGGGGACATGGCTTGGCGCTTAGCGTATGATATAAGCGCCAAGGTCACGTGATCAAAAATGTTGTCCATTCAACTTTGTTTAAATTCAAGAAAATTGGAATAAATCCTGTGGTATTGATTGTGTCTACAACAGTAGTCCAATTGCCTTTGTTTAAAATTGAGAAAAATAGGAATAATTCCCCTTGGTATAATTGTGTCTACAACAGTTTACTATGTACCAAAGTATTGGCTCCCTCAAGTGTTTCAGTTGCCACATGTACCTCCTGTACCCCCTCTTGGTATCAATCATGTATATACTTGTTTGTGCACCTTCTCAGGGTATAAAAGGACCCTGTGAAGACGCTTCTAATGCATCCTACTTTTACTCTTATATATTGACATATACACACAAGCCTTTAACAGCTTATCTGTGCATTTACTTTAGTGATTGACTCACTGTAAATAGCATAGGAGGTTATTTGGCGCACTAAGACCATAGGCCAGTCCCAACAGACACAGGGTAACCTATTAGTGTACTTACTGCAACCCTGTGCCCCTTGACTGTCACAGTTGTTGAGTTCAACATTGAGTATAGTTGTCCTAGATGTCTGTAAGGATGTCAAGGGTGCAGGCGCTTACGGCTGTGTGGAATACAAGTGAGAACTGCTTAAGGCAGTGGTGTCTACCCTACAACATCTAACTAGCTAACTACAGTGTCCATGCGCTATAAGGCGGCAGCAAGCTACATATGTACAGCAAGGACAACGCTTAAGGCGTGTAACTAAGTGACTTGCTGGGCTGTAAGGCCCTTGTACAATGTGGGATGCAACAAGAGGTAATCAACCTGGGTGTTACCATGGTTGGTTGGCCTCCTTATATATTACAGAGAGAGAGCAATTTACAAATACATCATATGCAAAACTGTATCAAATAAGAACCCTGCTCTGCAGTTGGTCTTACTCATGTGTACGTGTCACTGACATGTCATAATGATGTCATCAGGTGGAGGTGGCTATGTATGATGAGTAAGCATGGATGGGGATGTGGCTTGGTGCTTAGCATATGATATAAGCGCCAAAGTCATGTGATTGAAAATGTTGTCCAAATGTCTTTGTTTAAATTTGAGAAAATGGGGATAAATTCCCTGGTATCAAGTGTGTCTACAACACTGCCCCCCCTCTAAGGGCCTTCCTCTTCATCTCTTTTTCATAATTCTTTAAAATTTTTTCTGCGTTTTTCAGGTTCTCCCATGGTTCCCGGGTGTTCTCCTTGGACCCATATCCTTTCCATTTCACCCTGAAGTACCATTTCCTGTTTCTTTCCTCAGCGTCTGTTATCCCTTTGACTTTGTATTCTTCTTCCCTGTCCACAGTGATTGGTGGTGGACAGTTTTTGAAGGCGCATTGCTTGTCCCTTCTGACCTTAGACAGTAATCCCACATAGAAGACATTGTGGATTCTCATGGTTGGCGGAAGTTCTAGACAATATGCCTGGTTGGAGATTTTCTTGATAACCTTGAACAGTCCCAGGCATTGTTCTGTCAGCTTGGGACTTAGGGTTTTGAGGTTGATATTTTTGGCGTCAAGCCAGACTTCTTCTCCAATCTCAAACTCTGTTGGGTTTCCTTCTTCTCTGGCCACCATTTGTTGTTTGGACTGCCAGAGGGCAGATTCCACTTCCTTCCATTGAGCTTCCATTGTCTGGGCAAGGTCATCCGCTTCTGGAACATCCATTGGTACATTGGATGGGGTTAAGGTAGGTTCCCACCCATACAAGGCCTTGAAAGGGGTCTTGCCTGTGCTACTGTGTATGGCATTGTTATAGGCAAACTCTGCCATTGGGACCCACTTGGTCCAGTCCCTTTGATTGACCCCCAAGTAGGCCCTGAGGAAGTGTTCAATAGATGGGTTGGCTTGTTCTGTTTGCCCATTGCTCTGGGGGTGGTATGCCAAGGAGAAGTGGGGGTCTATCCCTAGTTGTTTGTACAGTGCTCTTAGGAACTTATTGTTAAAGACCCTGCCCCTATCCAAGATTGTTTTTTCAGGCATGCCATGTTGTTTCCAGACGTGTTCCAGGAATAACTCCGCTAATTCAGGGGCCTTGAGTTTCTTGGAGCATTTTACAAATATCCCATACTTGGTAAAGCTGTCAATGATGACCAGGATTGAGTTGTAGTTCCTGTCCTTGGGAAGGTCTACTATCATGTCATATGATACATGTTGCCAGGGTCTAGCAGGGAGTTCAAGAGGCTGAGGTGGTATTGACGCATACTTGGGCTTTCTGATCCGTTGACATGTTTCACAAGAGTCCACGTGCCAGTATGTGTCAGCACGGATTCCAGGCCAGTAGTAGTTCCTTGACACTAGTTCTAAGGTACATTGCCTCCCTGGGTGGCCTGCTAAGGGGCTGTTGTGGAAGATGCAGAGCAAGTCTGTTCTTAGCATGCCAATGTCTGGTACTACAATGCGTCCTTGGTAAAACAACAGCCCTGCCTCCATTTTGTAGTCCTTGAATGCGCGTTTGATGGAGGGCAGGGCCTTTGACTTGTTCTGTAGGAACTGCAGGATTTCTTCCAAGGATTCATCCTGGTCAAGGGATGATTCTATCTGGTGTTGTAGTTCCTTTTCCAGCAATACTAGGGCAACATTGGCAAATACAGGTTCCAGTAGCATGGTTTGGTTGGCAGGAGGG
The DNA here is from genome assembly GCF_016906535.1 of Rhizoctonia solani. Taxonomy (NCBI): domain Eukaryota; kingdom Fungi; phylum Basidiomycota; class Agaricomycetes; order Cantharellales; family Ceratobasidiaceae; genus Rhizoctonia; species Rhizoctonia solani. Next base: position 3,244,956 of record NC_057373.1, read on the forward strand.
ATGTTGGCATGGTTGGCACAGCGTGAGAGGGTGTCTGGTTTCCCCAACTGCTTCCCTGGGCAATACACAATTTGGAAGTTATATCCAGCCAGCAATAGATGCCATCTAGCGTGGTGGTGGTTGAAAGTCCGGGATTCTTTCCAATACTCCAGGTTCCAATGGTCAGTAAAGACTGTGATGGGGTGTGCCATTCCCTCTAGGAAGATGCGCCAATACTCAAAGGAGCGGATAATTGCAAGAAGCTCCTTATTGTGAGTATTGTAGTTTTGCTCAGCTCCTTTGAATGATTCTGACAGGAACCCAAGCAGGTGTAGGCGGCCATCTTCCTGTTGCTGGCTGAGTATGGATCCTAGGGCAGCTCCCAACGCGTCCATTTCAAGGAAGTAAGGTTTTGTGGGGTTGGCATGACAAAGTACCGGAGCATTTGTGATTGCTTCTTTTAGGCCTTGGAAGGCTGCCTGCTCCTTTGTATCCCACTTCCAGGGTGTGTCCTTCTTGACTAGGTTATGTAACAGCCTAGCCATGTGGCTGAAGTTGGCAACAAATTGTTGGAGGAAGTTAGCAAACCCTAGAAATGATTGGACCTCTTTGACCTTGGTGGGTGTTGGCCATTCTTGGACTGCCTGGATTTTGAGCTTATCCAGACTAAAACCCTTATCCAATACAATTATTTGCAAGTATTCCACTGAGGTAATGTGAAAGGTACATTTGGAAGCCTTACAGAACAATTGATTTTCCATTAAACACTGTAGGACCTCATGGACGTGTTGGGTGTGAGTTGCGTCATCCTTTGAGTAGATCAGGATGTCATCAAGGTAGATGATGACGCATATGTCTAATAAGTCTTTGAACAGCTTGTTCATGAAATGTTGAAAGGCAGCAGGGGCATTTGTTAAGCCAAAAGTCATTACCAGAGATTTGTATAGTCTGTACTTGGTCCAAAAAGCTGTCTTCCATTCATCACCTTCTTTTACCCGGATGTTATTGTAACCCCATTGTAGGTCCAACTTAGTAAAGACTTTGGCACCACAGAGCTGGGCCATGAGGTTGTCTGGACAGGGTAGCAGATATACGTTTTTCTTAGTCTGGTTATTGAGACAACAGTAGTCAACTACTAGGCGGCAAGAACCATCCTTCTTGGGGACAAACATGACAGGGGAACTGATGGATGATTTGCTGGGACAGATTTTCCCAGCCTTGAGTTCATCCCTGAGCCAGTCCTTGAGTGTGGCGGACTTGGCGTCAGTCATGCTATAGAGAGGGGAGTTCAGGGGGCCTTCCTCTGTGAGTTCAATGCTGATGTTGTAATGCCTGTGGGGAGGGAGCTTATTGAACTCTTCTTCTCCAAATACCTTGGCGTATTGATGGTACTTGGAGGGTACTCCTTCAAGAGGGTTTTTGTCAGCTTCCTCCTCTTTGGCAATTGCAATGTGTTCCGGTGGACTATGAGGGAAGGAGAGTGTGCATGAGTTCCAGTTGATCTCAGGATTGTGGGCTTCCAGCCATTTGATTCCTAAGATGGCAGCATGTGACCCAGTGTTGCAGATTAGGAAGGTCTCTGTCATGCGCTTGCCATCAACTAGGAAGGTTAGGTTTGCCTTCTTCCAAATCTTTCCAGCCTGGGGGCTTGACCCATTGAGCATAGTAACGGTGCAAGGTTGCAGGAGGTCTATTAGGGGGAGGCAGAGTAGTTCTGCTGTGCAAGGGTGAAGGAATGAAGAGGTGGTGCCTGAATCTATCAGGACTTCTAATGTATCCGCTTGTTTCTCTGGTTTGATTGGGATTGTAAACAGGGGTTTATTTCTATGGGATTGCAATATATTACAAAATTCCAAAACAAAACCAGAGTCTTTAGGGTCCTTGCGCGCAGCAGCAGGTACCCTTAGTCTTTTCCCAATTTGGGTCCAGATTCTTTGCCAATTTTGGCGGCTTCCTTTTTGATGCCTTCCTCTTTTGGCATGGCTTTCCAGCCAGTGTGGCATTCTGCAAACTTGTGGCCTGTCTTTCTGCATTTGATGCAGAGGCCTTCAGCCCTGCGGCAGTTTTGTTCCTCCTTGGAGACAAAGTTAGGATTGCTGGATAGGCGTCCTGGTCTGGTGGCCTGTTGGCCAGTACTTGCCCCCCTGTTGGGGGTGGTGTTGGAGGCGCCAGACTTATTACCCTTTGGCGGGTGGCTGGCACACTCCTTGCAGAGGGCGTTGTCAATGACCAGGGCCGCATTCTGCAGCTCAAGGAGGGTGGTGGGGCGCCATTCTTGGGTGGCTATGAGGTGGCTGACCTCCCAGTGGAGGCCACATGTGAATTGCCCTTGGAGGGTGGCGTTGTTCCAATCCAGGTCCATAGCAATGGTCCTGAATTTTGTAATGTACTCAGCGCAGGTACCTGTCTGAGCAAGGTGGGTGATCTGCCGCTCAGCAGCTTGCGTGGCATCTGGGTTACCAAATGCAGCCAGAAACTCTGTCCTAAAGTTGTCAACCGTTTGAATTAGGGCCCTGTGTGACCCAAGTTGATCAAGATGAGGGTGGGCCCAAGCCCCTGCCACGTCCTTCATGTTCATCAGGAGGAAGGATAGAACCTCCTGATCCATGGGGAACATCTGTTGATTTAGGCGTACCCATGCCAGCATTCTTGTGAGCCACTGGCAGGCTTTGTTCCCTATCTTCCCAATATAGGCGTCAGGGTGGTCTACCTTAACTGGGGGTTGATACGTGGCTACAGGGGCCACTGGTTGTGGGACTTGGGGGGAACAGAGTTGGATAGGCAAAGATGGAGGGGGAGTATAGCCTTGCAGGGGGACCCAGACAGGAGTTGGCTGTGCAAAGGTAGGGGGAGCTTTGGTGGGGTTGGCCCAGGCAATGAAGGGCGCACTAGGCGCTGGTAGAGGGTTGGTTTTTGATATGGGCCTGGGCGTGGCCTTGACTGCTGGAGGTTTCTGGTCTTCTGGTGTGTGGGGGGCTCCACCCCTAGCCTCAATGCAAGTGAGGGCTTGATTGACTGCACCCATCCAGTCTTGGGCTTCCTTGGTTGCTTCCTTTGTTTCCTTGAGTTCCTGCTTGAGCCGGAGGACTTGGTTTTGTAATCCCAGGATGAGGGAGATTGCTTGGCTGAGGGAGATTTCCCTGTAGACCTTGGGTTCAAGGCTTGTTGACTCAACAGCAGTTGCTGGAAGAGTGGGTCCCAGCTCTCCTTGATCAAGAGGGGACAGGGGACAAGAAGAGCTCCAGGAATGGGTTGCCATCTCATGAGGGTATGAGCGGCCTTGGTGGGAAGCAGTGCGCTGAGAGGCACAGGAGGAAGCGCAAGAGGGGGTGCGGGAAGTAATGGTGGGCAAAGTGGGGGGAATGGTGCCTATAACAGGACTTATGGGTTGCTTTATTGTTCTAGCGCTAAGAACTTGCGTCAACCGCCTAGCATTGGACAGCCCCTATTGACCAATCAACTGCTGTGTGCGGGTGTGATGTGGAACAAGTTTTCTGCAAGCAGGTGGATCTGCTGACTAGTTCCACTGACAAAGGGTGCAGTAACCAGTGGTATGCAGACAATTAGAATCCATCTGCCTTATAGCAATTTGGTACTACCTGGGGCCAACGCTAGTTTGATTATTGATAGCAAAAGGCAAGCCTGATCAGGTGATTTCCCTTGTGCTAGTACAGGGGACCTTCTTGTTTGTTGAGTCTGAGTATGGGTGCTTTGTGGGCATGGTTTGCAACTGACTTAAGGTCAATTACCTAGTGTCCTAGATGTCTGTAAGGACGTCAAGGGTGCAGGCGCTTACGGCTGTGTGTGTCCTAGACGTCCTTAAGGGGCGTCAAGGCAGCGGGCGCTTACGGCCATATAGAACTAAGTATGAGCCGCGTAAGGCGGCAAGGGGTCTACCTACAACAATGAACTAACTAACTACGGAGACTAGACGCTATAAAGCGTCAACAAACTACCTAAGTACAGTGAGAACAACGCTTAAGGCGTGTAACTAAGTGCTTTGCTGGGCTGTAGGGCCCTCGTACAGTGGGTGGATGCAACAAGAGGTAATTGACCTGGGTGTTACCATGGTTGGTTGGCCTCCTTATATATTACAGAGCTACCTAATTACAAATACAACTATATGCAATACTGTATCAAATAAGAACCCCAATCCGCAGTTGGCCTTACTCATGCATACGTGTCACTGACATGTCATAGTGATGTCATCAGGTGGAGGTGGCTACGCGTGCTGAGGTAAGCGCGGATGGGGACGTGGCTTGGCGCTTAGCATATGATATAAGCGCCAAAGTCACGTGATTGAAAATGTTGTCCAATTGTCTTTGTTTAAAATCAAGAAAATGGGAATAAATTCCCTGGTATCAAGTGTGTCTACAACAGTGTGGAATACAAGTGAGAACTGCTTAAGGCGGTGGTGTCTACCCTACAACATCTAACTAGCTAACTACAGTGTCCATGCGCTATAAGGCGGCAGCAAGCTACGTATGTACAGCAAGGACAATGCTTAAGGCATGTAACTAAGTGACTTGCTGGGCTGTAAGGCCCTTGTGTCCTAGACGTCTGAAAGGACGTCGAGGGCGCGGGCGCTTGTGGCCGTGTGGAAGTACAGTAAGTACTGCGTAAGGCAGCAAGGTCTACCCTACAACGTCTAACTACTAATCTACGATGACCAAGGCCGTATGGGCGATGGCAGGCTACGTATATACAGTGGAGTCAACGCTTAAGGCGTTGTAATACTACTTAGTGATCTGGCTGTAAGGCCTCGTACAAGTGTAGATGTGACAAGAGGTAATTGACCTGGGTGTTACCATGGTTGGTTGGCCTCCTTATATATTCTTCAGACAAGCTATTTACAAATACATTATATGCAATACCATATCAAATAAGAACCCCGCTCCGTAGTCGGCCTTACTCATACATACGTGTCACTGACGTGTCATAATGATGTCATCAGGTGGAGGTGGCTACGTGTGCTGAGATAAGCGCGGATTGGGGACGTGGCTCGGCGCTTAGCGTATGATATAAGCGCCGATGTCACGTGACTGAAAATGTTTTCCAATTGCCTTCGTTTAAATTCGAGAAATTGGGAATAAATTCCCTGGTATCGATTGTGTCTACGACACTGCCCCCCCTCTAAGGGCCTTGGCAGCGCCGAGGGCCTTTTTCTTCATGTCCTCCTCGTATTTTTTCAAAATTTTTTCTGCGTTTTTCAGGTTCTCCCGGGGTTCCCATGTGTTCTCTTCCAAGCCGTAACCCTTCCATTTTACTCGGAAAAACCATTTCCCGTTGCGTTCTTCTGCATCGGTAATCCCTTCCACTTTGTATTCTTCTTCCCCGTCCACTGTGACTGGTGGGGGGCAATTCTCAAAGGCGCGCTTCTTGTCTCTTTTGACCTTAGACAGGAGTCCTACATAGAAGACGTCGTGGATTCGCATGGTAGGGGAACTTCCAGGCGGTAGGCCCGGTCGGAGATCTTCTCAATAACCTTAAATGGTCCCAGGCGTTGCTCCGTAAGTTTGGGACTCAAGGTCTTGAGCTTGATGTTTTTGGCGTCCAGCCAGGCTTCTTCTCCGATCTCAAACTCTATTGGGCTCCCATCTTCTCCGGCCGTCATGCGTTGCTTGGATTGCCGGAGTGCCGATTCCACCTCCTTCCATTGTGCCTCCATTGTCTGGGCAAGGTCATCTGCTTCTGGGACGTCGGTTGGTACGTTTGACGGGGTTAAGGTGGGTTCCCACCCGTACAAGGCTTTAAAAGGGGTCTTCCCCGTGCTGCTATGTACGGCATTGTTGTACGCAAATTCCGCCATTGGGAGCCATTTGGTCCAGTCCCGTTGGTTGATCCCTGAGTAAGCCCTGAGGAAGTGTTCAATGGAGGGGTTTACCCTTTCCGTCTGGCCGTCGCTCTGAGGATGATAAGCTGAAGAGAAGTGAGGGTCTATCCCTAGGCGTTTGTATAGCGCTCTCAGGAATTTGTTGTTGAAAACCCTTCCCCTATCCGAGACCGTTTTTTCAGGCATCCCGTGCCGTTTCCACACATGTTCCAGGAATAGTTCCGCCAGTTCCGGTGCCTTGAGTTTTTTGGAACATTTGACAAAGATCCCGTACTTGGTGAAGCTGTCAACAATGACCAAGATTGAGTTGCAAGTTCCATCCCTGGGCAGGTCTACTATCATGTCATAAGACACATGTTGCCACGGCCGTGTAGGTAACTCTAGGGGTTGAGGAGGGATAGACGCGTACTTGGGTTTCCTGATGCGTTGGCAGGTTTCACAGGAATCTACGTGCCAGTACGTATCAGCGCGTATGCCTGGCCAATAATAATTGCAAGAAATCAGCTCCAAGGTTTGTTGTCTTCCTGGATGCCCTGCCAGTGCGCTGTCATGGAAGATTTGTAAGAGATCCGTCCATAAGGTTCCGACATCGGGAACCACAATTCGCCCTTGGTAGAAGAGCAATCCTGCTTCCATTTGATAGTCCTTAAACACCCGTTTGATGGATGGCAGTGCCTTTGATTCATTTTGGAGGAAGTTTAGGATTTCTTCCAGGGACTCGTCTTGGTCTAGGGCAGCCTCAATTTGGCATTGGAGTTCCTTTTCCGGTGTGATGACGGCTACATTGGCAAATACAGGACCTGGGAGCATTGTTTGATTGGCAGGAGGGACATCAGCATGATCCGAGCGGCGTGAGAGGGCATCTGGTTTTCCCGACTGTTTCCCTGGACGATAGACTATCTGGAAGTTATATCCGGCAAGGAGTAGGTGCCATCGTGCATGGCGTCGATTAAATGTCCGGGACTCCTTCCAGTATTCTAAGTTACGGTGGTCTGTGAACACGGTGATCGGGTGTGGTGTTCCTTCCAGGAATATGCGCCAGTACTCAAAGGAGCGTATAATAGCTAGAAGCTCCTTATCGTGCGTGTCATAGTTTTGCTTGGCTCCTTTGAACAACTCCGATAAGAATCCTAATGGGTGCAGACGGCCATCTTCCTGGCGTTGGCTAAGTATAGAACCCAGGGCTGCACCGGAGGCGTCTGTCTCTAGGAAGTATGGCTTGGATGGGTCCGCATGACAAAGAACCGGAGCGTTGGTGATGGCGTCCTTTAGTCCTTGGAAGGCATCTTGTTCTTTAGTATCCCATTTCCAGATTGCGTCCTTCTTGACCAAGTTGTGCAAGGGCCTAGCCATATGGCTAAAGTTGGCGACAAAACGACGTAGGAAGTTGGCGAACCCCAGAAACGATTGGACCTCTTTAACCTTAGTGGGTATCGGCCATTCCTGTACCGCCTGAATCTTGAGCTTATCCAGGCTGAACCCTTTATTGGAGACAATGATACCCAAGTATTCCACCGAGGTGACGTGGAAGGTACATTTAGACGCTTTGCAAAACAGTTGGTTCTCCATTAGCCGCTTTAGGACCTCATGAACGTGTTGCGTATGGGATACATCATCCTTAGAGTAGATCAGGATGTCATCGAGGTAGATGATGACGCATACATCCAATAGGTCTTTGAACAGTTTGTTCATAAAGTGTTGGAAGGCGGCGGGAGCGTTGGTAAGACCAAAGGTCATGACTAGGGACTCGTATAAACCATATTTGGTGCGGAACGCGGTCTTCCATTCATCGCCTTCCTTAACTCGGACATTGTTATATCCCCATCTTAGGTCCAGCTTAGTGAAGATCTTGGCGCCGCAAAGTTGGGCCATGAGATCATCTGGACGGGGTAATGGGTATACATTTTTCTTGGTCCTGTTGTTGAGGCGGCGGTAGTCGACAACCAAGCGGCGGGAGCCATCCTTTTTGGGCACAAACATTACGGGGGAGCTGATGGAAGACTTGCTTGGGCGGATTTTCCCAGCTTTGAGTTCATCCCTTAGCCAATCCTTGAGTGTGGCGGATTTGGCATCTGTCATGCTGTATAGGGGCGAGTTCAAGGGACCTTCCTCTGTGAGTTCTATGCCAATATTGTAATGTCTGTGAGGAGGAAGCTTATTGAATTCTTCTTCTCCAAACACCTTGGCGTATTGGTGATATTCGGAGGGTACTCCTTCAAGAGGGTTTTGATCAGCTTCCTCTTCTTCGGCAATGGCCACGTGTTCTGGCGGGGTGTGTGGGAAGGATAGGGTGCGCGTATTCCAATCTATTTCCGGATTGTGGGCGTCTAACCATTTCAAACCTAAGATGGCCGCGTGATTGCCGGTGTTACAGATAAGGAAGGTTTCCGTCATCTTCTTGCCATCATAGCTGAAGGTAAGTACTGCCTTCTTCCAGATTTTTCCTGCCTGGGGGCTCGACCCATCAAGCATAGTAACGGTACGGGGAGTAGGGAGATCAATGAGTGGAAGGCGGAGTAGTTCCGCGGTACGGGGGTGAAGGAAGGATGATGTGGCGCCTGAATCAATCAGGACTTCTAGTGTTTCCGCTTGTTTCTCTGGTTTTATTGGAATAGTGAAGAGTGGTGTGATTCTATTGGTACTAGATATATTACAAAATTCCAAACAGATGCCAGAGTCCTTGGGGTCCTTGCGCGCGGCAGCAGGTACCCTTACTCTTTTCCCGATTGGTACTCAGAGTCTTTGCCAATTTTGGCGGCTTCCTTGGCCTTCCCCTTATCCTCCTTTGGGGTAGCCTTCCATCCGGTCCAACACTTGGCAAACTTGTGCCCTGGCTTGCCGCATTTGACACAGAGACCTTCTGCGCGGCGGCGGTTACGTTTGTCCTCCGAGACGTAATTGGGATCGGAGGAGAGGGGACCGGTTTTGGTGGCCTGTTGGCCGGTACTCGCCCCCCGGTTGGAGGTGGAGGAGTTTTTACCAGACTTATTCCCCTGTTGCGGGTGGCTGGCTCGCTCCTTGCGGAGGGCATTGTCAATGATGAGGGCAGCATCTTGTAGCTCCCTCAGGGTTCGGGGTTGCCTTTCCCTTGTGGCGATTTGTTTTCGGACCTCCCAGTGGAGCCCTTGCGCAAATTGGCCGCGGAGTGCGGCGTCGTTCCAATTGAGTTCCATTTGCAGCGTGCGGAACTTAGTAATATATTCGGCACAAGTGCCGGTCTGGGTGAGGGAAGTAATCTTCCGCTCCGCTGCACGGGTTGCATCAGGGTCGCCAAAGGCGGCCAGGAATTCAATTTTGAACTCATCCACGGTCTGGATGAGTGCGCGATGGGACCCTAGTTGGTCCAAGTGAGGATGGGCCCAGGCCCCAGCTGCTTCCTCCATATTCATGAGGAGGAAGCTGAGGACCTCCAAGTCCGAGGGGAACTGCCTCTGGTTGAGGCAAACCCAGGCCAACATGCGGGTTAGCCATTGCTTGGCCTCCGAGCCTATTTTGCCTTTGAAGGCATCTGGATGGTCCACCTTTACGGTGGAGGGGGCTGGAGGCTGCGCCGGGGTAATGACAGGCGCTGGTGGAGGTCCCTGGGGGGCTGGAGCCGGTCCAGAAGGGAAGGAAGAGGAGGGGTAGGGGTTGAAAAGGGTGAGGGGGTCGCGCCTAGGGGCCCCTGTGGAGAAGATGGGGGCTGGGGCCCCGAGGGATGGTTGAGTCTTGCCAAAAGGCTCGACTTTGGGCGCGGCCCTGGGAGTTTCCTCGACCGCGGGGGGTTTTTGTTCTTCTGGGGTGTGGGGGCCCCGGGATTGCTGGAGTTGGGCAAGCCCATCCTTGACAGTATCGACCGCTTGTGAGATGTTCTCGACATTGGTCCAAACCTCTTGGCTAACTTCGGCTTGTTCCGAGAGGGTCCGCTCGATGCGGTCAACCTGGGATTGGAGTCCCCAGAGAAGGCGGATGACCCGCTCGAGAGATACTTCGCCAAGCTCAGGGGAGGCTGGCGGAAGGAAGGGTCCCAGCTCTCCCTGATCAATAGGGGAGCGGGCTCGAGAGGGTGGCCGGGAGCGGGTTGCCATAGGATGTGTGGGGTAGGACCGGCCAGCGTGGGTGGATGCCCGGGAGGAAGAACGAGGGGGAGTGCGGGAGGTAATGGTGGAAGGTGTGGGGTTCTAGTGTGCCTATATCAGGACTTATGAGCGCTTTATCGTATGTGTACGCTAAACCCTTGCCTCAACCAACCTAGCGTTGGACAGTTCTTACCCTGATCAACTGCCGTGGACGGGCGTGATGCGGGGCAGTGCTTCTGCAAGCGGGTGGATTAGCTGTCTAGGGTCGCTAACGAATGGTGCGGCGACCGGTGGTATGCGGACGATTAGAACCCGTTAGCCTTATAGCAATTCGGTACTAGGTGGGGACGACGCTGGTTTGATTATTGACAGCAAAAGGCAATCCCGATCACCTGATTTCCCTTGTGCTAGTACTAGGGGCCTTCTCGTTGTTGGGCTGAGTGGGTGTGCTAGTGGGCACGGTTTGCAACCGACTTAAGGTCGATTACCTAGTGTCCTAGACGTCTGAAAGGACGTCAAGGGCGCGGGCGCTTGTGGCCGTGTGGAAGTACAGTAAGTACCGCGTAAGGCGGCGAGGTCTACCCTACGACGTCTAACTACTAATCTACGATGACCAAGGCCGTATGGGCGATGGCAGGCTACGTATATACAGTGGAGTCAACGCTTAAGGCGTTGTAATACTACTTAGTGATCTGGCTGTAAGGCCTCGTACAAGTGTAGATGTGACAAGAGGTAATTGACCTGGGTGTTACCATGGTCGGTTGGCCTCCTTATATATTCTTCAGACAAGCTATTTACAAATACATTATATGCAATACCATATCAAATAAGAACCCCGCTCCGTAGTCGGCCTTACTCATGCATACGTGTCACTGACGTGTCATAATGATGTCATCAGGTGGAGGTGGCTACGTGTGCTGAGATAAGCGCGGATTGGGGACGTGGCTCGGCGCTTAGCGTATGATATAAGCGCCGATGTCACGTGACTGAAAATGTTTTCTGATTGCCTTCGTTTAAATTTGAGAAAATGGGGATAAATTCCCTGGTATCAATTGTGTCTACGACACCTTGTACAATGTGGGATGCAACAAGAGGTAATCAACCTGGGTGTTACCATGGTTGGTTGGCCTCCTTATATATTACAGAGAGAGAGCAATTTACAAATACATCATATGCAAAACTGTATCAAATAAGAACCCTGCTCTGCAGTTGGTCTTACTCATGTGTATGTGTCACTGACGTGTCATAATGATGTCATCAGGTGGAGGTGGCTATGTATGATGAGTAAGCACGGATGGGGACATGGCTTGGCGCTTAGCATATGATATAAGCGCCAAAGTCACGTGATTGAAAATGTTGTCCAAATGTCTTTGTTTAAATTTGAGAAAATGGGGATAAATTCCCTGGTATTGAGTGTGTCTACAACAATAGTGCAACAATACTGTAAGGATTGTTGTGATTGAGTGATAGTGTTTCAATCCACCATACCCCCTATATTGTAGATAGCTTTATCTACAATATCTCATAAGTCCTAGATATATTTTAGGTAAACCCCATAAGTCTTAAGTCTTACTTAAGCATCTATAAGTCCTATACTTATTAGGCAAATCCTATAAATCCTGTACCTTAGTCAGGTAACCCTCTTACTTAAGGTACTATCCCAGAGACCTTAAGTATACATACCCTTAGTCACTTAGGCTTAAGTAACATTAGTCTAAGGTACTATACATAGCCAACCACCTGCACTTCATAGTTGCTAGACTATTTGTTAGGAGTTGTTATTCCTGATAACCTAGCCTATATTGTGCATATATTCTGTGCATATATTCTGATTCATAATACTAGTTCTTAGTTATTCCCATATACATTTTGTATATAGTAATTCTTTCTTACTCCTGTACTTACACAACTCTTAACACATTTCCTCTTAATGCTTCCTGGATTATCCCCACCCCCTGCCAACTTATTATTTGCTGGTCTTGGCTTTGACTCTGGTTTCAAACAAAAAAAAAAACACACAAAAAAAAATGAAAACACAAAACTACAAAAACAGATTGGTTGGATATTTTACATTGTTTTGGAGATTTGCTTTTGACTTGGACTTTTCACTATTATCACTGTCCCCAGAATTCCTGTGCTTTGACTTAGACTGTTCTTGTATTCCTCTATGTGTTACTACTAATCCACTTCTCCCCCTGGACTCTCACAGGTACAATTGAGTATTCAAGGCTCAAAAATCAAGCCCAGATCTCTTGTTGGAACTCCCTCCCCCCTTGGAATTAACTCTCTGGTGCTCTGGCCTTGTCTTGGTTCTCTCTGGCTATCTGGGTCTCTGGGTCTCTGGGTCTCTGGGTCTCTGGGTCTCTGGGTCTCTGGGTCTCTGGGTCTCTGGGTCTCTGGGTCTCTGGGTCTCTGGGTCTCTGGGTCTCTGGGTCTCTGGGTCTCTGGGTCTCTGGGTCTCTGGGTCTCTGGGTCTCTGGGTCTCTGGGTCTTGTGCTCTTGTGTTCTCTGGCTCTCTGGCTCTCTGGCATTCTGATGTTCTGGTTCTCTGGTTCTCTGGCGCTCTCTGGTACTCTCTGGCCATTTGGATTTGACTTGGGCTATCAACTCTGGATCTGAAAGGCTATATGGTTGTGGTCTGCTCTGGCGCTCTGGTTCTTTCTGTATGACACTCTTTAGCTCTGGCTTTCTGGTTCACTTGGAAATCCTCAAGGCACTCAAAAACTCAAAGGTCAAAGGTAGAATGTGGGCTAATACATAGTAAGTATATCTATACACTTATCTTCTGTTCATTGAAAAGTGAAAAAAAGGGCCGGGTACATGAAGTCATAGCCTTGCAGCTTATGACTTTGTATATCCGGCCCTTTTTTTTGTTAGGATTGTCTACCTGGCGTTGGGCGTGGAGCCGGCATCATAATCATGTTTGGTTTGTTTTCTTATCTTTGCTTTAGGAAGTAAGCAGCAGAAGACGACATGTATGCATAATAATGTGTAGAAGACGTACGGGTCGAGTATTGTCAGAGAGAAGGGTCAGCTACACAGAATGGTTCCAAATTGTCTGGAACGGATTAACCCTGAATATCTATATCATTTCCACCAATCTTACTTATGTCCTTATACGGCTGCAGTCGTCACAACTCTTATGTCGCATTATTAATACAATTATAATGTTTTGCATGTTTCTGGCATTTCCTATGTCGTGTGAACCGCATGCTCTAAGAGAAACAATAGTAGGTAGGACCGATAGGATCAAGCGCTGCTTTCATAGCTGCGAGATCAATTTAGGTTACTATATTTGGCCGCAAAGATGAGTTTCTACAACAAAGCAAAGTACTAGAACATGGGATCAAGTACCAATAAAAATACACTGTATAACAAGCGACGCATGCGTTTGAGGGCGTAACCCGCTGCGTTAGGGTATGACTACGAATGTGTGCCTCTGGATTCAGAATTGAGACAAAATTACTACTGTTCGAGGTTTACGGCTCTCGACGGAGTAGACATGAGCATGTAATGTAGTTAGTCGCGTTTTACATTGTATCGGCGGTGGCCCGGGCCCCATGTGTACGCGGATAGGATCTTGCCTAGTAGATAACATGTCCTCCTATTTTCAATCTTGGAAAACTAAGATGCAGAACTGCTGTACCAATAATAGCCGGTTCTGCGATACGAATTTGCTGGTCATTAGTAGGGGCGGCGTGGTATCCACTTGAAGCTTTCAGTACTATTGAACGCAATAAATTCCCGGAATGATACCATAGGTCCAATTACATAAATCGAGGGAAAGGTGAGGCAGTCGAGAAGGTAGAAGTATGTTCAGTAACCCTGACATGGTAGAGACCCTGCATCATAGTGGACACTCGAGGTTTGACACCTTGATCCGCGCACAATTCGTAGCCTTTTGGGAGCGGACTAGTCCAATAGGGGTTGCTAAATTGAACACGATGACTCAGTACCCAATATACAAACAACCTTGGCCGGTCTACAGAATGCTTTCCGCATGACAGTGAAGTCAAGTGAGTCAAAATAAAGGGAAAACCTAAACCACCCAGGTCGGCCAGTGCTTGGGTAACAAGTATATGAAAAACATGTGTAAAATACGAGAACGAGAGATAGTCAAGTGTGCGTACCAAGTGCGTCAAATCTAGCCTTCTTGACAATATAGGTAGAGATAGGGTGGTACGGGTCTTGTTCAAGCAGGGAAGGTTTGATCGACGATGGGTCGAATTTGCTAACCACCAATCTCCAATTATTGGTTTTGAACATTGCCAGGCTCATCTTGGGTATCCAGGCAGTAGTGGTGGATCTACTCCGAGTACGCCGAATATTCTGAAACGGCGAGCACCTGTCCCTGAACAACTGCGCACTAGGTTAACTATAGAAAGTTAGTTTGTTGGTTTCTATCTTGATTTCTGATTTCCGACGTCAATGCCCGAGCGATGGAGACTAGTTTATGGGATATGTTGAGTGACTTGGGTTGACTTTCTCACCCATCATAGACCAACCTGAGTAGCCTGCGCATCCTGTTGTATAATATGAGTACAATAGTATTTTCAACATTGGATACTAGCACTGGCTGGTCCCTAACTGGTCGATCGACCTCGATTACGCCCATAAACCATACTGGTCACATATCTAACTCGATTACAACACTCTCGTCTTCGTCCATAGCTTTGACTAGCTTTGCCTCCCTCTCGTCTATCACAGATATCAGTTCAACCACTCCAACGGCTAAGCTCACGCCAGTGACACAGAGCCTCCCGGTATCAACGTCCAAGCCCGCTGCAACCCAATTTTCCACCGTGTTATCACAAACATCTGTTAACCAAAATTCACTATCCCAAACGCCGTCGATCCCATCCCCAGTCACTAGTGGTCAGTACTTCGGCCACCCGAAGTTGTGAATGCTTTGACAAATGCCCGCACAGTTGCAGGGGTGTCATCGGTCACAGCCTCATATCACGAGACCACGCTCTCGAACCAACAGTCCGAGACACCCGTCCATCAAAATACCAGGCCAACATCGACGGAAGAGCCCCACCCTGTTCCCACCACCTCACCGGAGACAGTGAAGCCTAGCGCTCATCGACTGTTCATTAGCCTGGGTGACTGGTATGAACTTTTCTATCAAATTTCTGTGCGCCCACTCACACTCTCGATTCAGTGCCGATTTCACTTCGCCAAGATTGCGCCTAGGAGGGGGAGAACTAAGTGACCTAGTTGCCGTTGACGCTGGAAGGTTCGAAGTAGAATTAAGGTCTGATCAGGACTCGAACTATTTCAGTCTTGATATTTCTTTAGATGACGGTGGGATCCGGTGTGGTACCAATGAGCAGCCTTGTGAGTGATCCTGGGTCTATTTCCTGTGTTAAATTCTTTCTTATCAGCCTTTAGCATGTACAGCTATATTTCTTGGCTATGGAGGGGCCTCTTATTTGGAAGCCAATGTGATAATCTCTCGCAAGGTCACGGCAATGTATCCGTTTAGCATCTGGTTGGAAGACGGGGTGGCATGGGACGGCCGTCTTACTGATTCTGCCGAGAAGAACTATCATTGCTGGGGATGGAGCGATGCTGAGTGCCCTAATGCTTTTAAGGTGAAGCGCCAATTTGCCCTCTATGGTGAGCGATGAGTGACCCAAGTTGCAGAATTCTGGCTCTAACAGCGTCTGGTGGACGCTCTCTTCAAACAATCCAACTGGAAGTGTGTATATTGACTTTTGTCCGCCCGATGGGCCTACATGGTCCAATGTCCCCCCGAACCCTAGTTCTGCTTCTCTCGGTTTATCTGGTCCAACCGGGAAAAGCACGTATATTGTACTACCGACTCAAACTACTATACCAGTCTCGACATTTATCAGGCCTATTGAAGTCACTAAACTCGGCGCTCCGGCTCCAGATGACGACTCATTCACTCGCGGCACCCGCACATTTTTTGTCGGAAAAGAAACGATTACCCATATATCCACGTTTATAACTCCTATAGCAGAGACCACGCGGGATGGAGAAACTGGGCTTATTATTGGCTCTACGACAACTGTACTGGAAACAAGTTTCCTTGGCATGCCTATGCCAACCAGAATATCGTCGGAAGCCAATACGAGCACTGCATATTTGCCCATTCAGACAATACGGTCTCCTTCCACCTCATTTTCTGCTCCTGAAGCCGCCTCGACATATAGCTACATCACAGATAGCCTTGGGCTTGTTATCTCTACTCTGACCTATGACCCAACGGTTCCCCCCGCACCCACTATTACATCAGCTCCCGGGGCACAGTATACCTTTACCTCATGGTCGACATGGATGACGATCAACGGATCGATCGCTCCAGCTATTGCTGGCGAGGTTGGGGTGGTGTCCACAGTCTCGGAGACGTATCTGTTCGAGTCTGGGTCTATTATCCCTGTCTCAGAGCTGAGCACTCGAAGTACGAAATCCGCGCAAACAGGCACACCATCTCCCACCGGGTTTGCCAAAACCAACGGCAATTCAAGCGGCCAAAGCCAAGGCGGGAAGATTGCAGGCGCAGTAGTCGGTACGCTTATGGGACTGGTGCTAGGGAGCTTGCTGCTGTGGTATATCTGCCACCGCCGACAACGGAGACGAAGACGAGACAGCTTTGCGCGAGGTGATCCTTCATGGCTTGTACCCAGGCATGAAGTCGGGTCGGGTAGCAGTTCAAGGCTGAGGGTGGATCTGAACGAGGAGCCAAGGATGAGTAGGTCGTATATCGAGCCATGGGTGCCACCAAGGGCTATGGTCCAGTCATCAAGAAAGGGAGACCGGCCAGAGATGGAGCATGTGCCTAGAGTATATGGCGTTAGTAAAATGGCTGGTGCGTCGCCTACGAGTTTATTTATTTGCAAGTACCGACTAACGCTAGTGGGATAGCCACGAGCAGAGAGACCGAGTCATCAAGCAATGAAAGCGGACCAACGGAGTCTAATCACAGTCTGATAATCCCATACCAAGTCCCCGTAACCACCACTGCGCAAACCAGCAGATCGACATCTAAAAATGAGCCAAGGCACCGGCCAGATGTGATGGCATCTCACCAACCAGTCCCGACGAGCCACCTGAACTCATCATCTGCCAACCCATCCTTGTCATTGCTCCCGACCCCCTCTCTAAACGAGTCCCCTGGCCTGCTTACGTTGATAACCCCACCTATTCGAACTGTATTGTTACCGACTCAGGCAGACCCTCCAACTCAAGCAGGGCCATCTCGCAGACGACACGGAAGGGACGAGGAGCAGGGTGGGCATGATGCTATCCCTCCACTGTATAACGAGGCATGGAAAACCGCACGATAGCTGAGTGATGCTGGATTGATATCTTCTGCGGCATTGTACTTCATTCACATCTACGCTCGATAATTTACGAGCATCTACCTTGCTATCTATCTTTCTATATACTTTTTACCAGACAAGTTCTTAGCTGTAAATATTATAATTGGTGTTATCAACAGGATGATGATGGCGTTCGGGACTGATTTGATAGGTGTTGTACTGCTGGGTGTGAGCGATAGTTGCGACTTAACTTATCACTCTTTTATGCACTCCAAGCTCGATTCTACTGCCGTGCTATCCTCTCATCTATAGTTATTATGTTCCTCTATTTTGCGGTCTCAAAGTTGACGTTTGAGTTTGGAAGTTTGTTGGTATTAGTTGGTAGAGCGCACTAATGTTTAACAAAGCACGTGCAGAGCAATCTTGCGATAAAGTTAATCCACTTCTTTTACACGCGTATCTACTAATACAACCCAATATAGAGCATATTCGAGACCCCAGAATTTGCGAACCTAGATCTTCTCTCTTTCTTGATCCTCTCATAGAGCCCCACTTTTAAGCATTCCAGCTATTCCACCTCTGACCCAACTATTGGTCTGTTGTCTGCTCTGATTTTATGATGGCTGGTTTCTTTCGGCTCGTTTTTTTACTGATTTTCCGGAAGCTAAGTTATGAGTATAGCTTCATCTTCGGTCCACGAATGGTAAAAAAAAAAGCTGGATGTCCGAAATCCCCCGTCGTACAGCTTTGCTCTGCTGCGCCTGACACTCCTTTTAGCACTAAGAGCTCTTCTGAGTCTGAATAGACTGTAAGTAATAGATCGAGTATTATTACATATTGTTCTTTGCGAGGTGTTTTAAATACTATGAATGATCATATATGCGCGGTTCCCAGAAAGTATGTGGGTCAGCGTTTTGCGTCTGGAACAAACAGAGGGTCACACGAAACAAAGTTCGCTACAACAACCGATTACAACACCGTGTAACTAATTTACATTTATCAACTACCTTATAACACAGGCATTATCGACCAGGTCGAAGTGGAACGTAGGGGACTCATAATGTTTTCCATCGCCCTCTATAGCTCATGGACCCCATTGGGAGGTATCTCATTCAACTCCCTCTACCCAATTACACTTCCCAAAAGTTGACGCTTTGCATAGCTCAGATTATAGAGCTCTTTTATATGCTTTTGAACCAAATATAACATGCTATATGCACCCTAAACTTGATGCCAAGCTCATCTCTGGTCCCCCAGTGTCTGTCCCAATTCGTTCAATGTTTCAACTTTTTAGACAGTTCTAGGTAGTATGTTCGGAATTTCACAAGTATAGAAGCGTTCAGTTTTGTGCATAAGCTCGCCTTACATGCGCGCATCGAGATAATACATACGTTTGAGAACTTTGTTATACCACAACTTTCCACCCTACCATTGTATATATATTGCGCAAAGTTATGAGGGTAGGCTTGATGCAGTTGCGTATTTGAGATAAAATATTAGAATACGGGCGGTCAATATAACTTTCCCTTGACAGGACGTGCACAAACTCAATGAGGGGCCTTGCGGGTATTATCTCACCTCCGCCCGTATATTTATATGAGTTGACCCAAAAACAGCTTCCAAATCACGTGCCAAGGGTCCATTATTCTGTTGCTGCCTGGACCCTGACTGGGGATCGAGCAAGTAAGTCCGCACCGGGTCGTCGAGCACGAGCTTTGTTCTTTTTTCCGTTGCTGTCTGGGGGTGAGTCTCGCAGCGGAGGCAGTAATTATATGCGCTAACCAGCAAGACTACAGTTGCCCCAGTTAATTGTTTATTTCTTTTTCGTACAGGAACCGGACGGAGTCTGACAAGTCCCTTTCCTTTTGCCCGAACCTGGATCCTTTAATCGACCTTTTCCGTTTTCGAACATGGCAGGACCTAGACGCTCTCCTTTTGACCAAGCGGATGACGGCCACCAGGTCTATTCACCCCTTACAAACCTAGTACGCAGGGCCTCTAACCGCCAACAACACTCTGGAGGTATTCCAACTCTACGCTCGCTTGCCAACTCCAGCTCGACCGGCACATACAATATGGACCACCGACCGCCTAACATGCGCTCTATTTCAGACGAACCCCGGAAGAGATATGTGCCTCCCAGCTTGGTCTTGAATGACTCGTCGTATGAAGTCCCCATGACCGGTCATCGACGAGCACAACCTTCTTCTCCACTGCTACACACCCGTTTTCGAGCTAGCGTGGCCACGTCTATCGACTCTTCTTCGGACTTGGATTCTCAGCATCGCGACTCACAAGACTTACAGTACCATCACCAGCCTCACTCTTCTGGATCGGACTATACACCCAGCCCCACTGCTCACCGTCCGTTTCAGTATATTATTGACGACACTCATGCGGGAGACAGTCCTACCAGCCAATACTCTGTTCCTCCGAGTCCCAATCTTTCGAAAGGCTCAAGGAGCCCCTCCAGCCCATTGGCCGGTTCCTACATAGCACCTTCCAGTCCGAACACGGGTCCAAGCAGCCCAAGTTTTCAATTTGACGCCCGAACTAGCGTGGCGCCGTCAGACATAACATCCACACCCCCCTTCCAATACGATCCTCGCTCTTCCTCGATTTCAGACCCTCGTGCCTCCTCGCTCACGGACACCGTCCCATTCCATTACGATCTTCAGCCCGGCAACACCTCCCTCTCATCCAACGATGCGCTTTCCCATAATATGATGAGAGCATCCACTCGCTCTTCGACCGCGTATAACCCGCGTGGAACCTGGAGAAGCAGTGCTGCTCCAGAACCTGATCCATTTTCGTTCAGGGACTATGAAGCCCCAAGGGTCGAACCGCCTATTGTCGTTGTTCATTCTCCAATGAGCACGATTCAGGATTTGGGTGATGAGGACGTCGATGGAGATTTCTACTTGGGTGATCGTACTGCTGGGTCCAATACGAGCAACCACCGCTCAAATTCTCGGGACTCCACCAACACGGCGACTGTGGATGAAGATGTGGGGAAAACATCTTACCATGATGCGTACGAGTATGTGTATGGGGCTATTGAGGCTGAAGACGAAGATGATGCCGCAACGGAGACTGGACACCAGCTACCTTACATGACCCAAGGATCTTCTGTAGCGTACTCTCAGCAACGAGGAGGCTATACCTCACAAGAACCAAATAGGGGCTCCCTCGCTCAATCCGAAGGGCCCGATCGTTTCTCGGTATCTGAGTATACCGATTCAGGAAGCTTCTTTACCCCCGAGCCTGCACCTGTAGCGAACTCGAACTCGAACTCGAACTCGAACGCGGCAGGAAGAGCTGCGAGTGTTGCTGCAACCGGACCACGGTATAATTATTCGAGGCCGATGAGAGCTGGTGGAGGAAGCATTAGTGGAACTGGAGGTATCCAACCTCAGCCTTTGCAACCAGGAGCTACACAACCCAATTTGGCACTGAACACAAGCGTATCTGGCTCAAGTGGCCAAACGAGCCCCGTTGCCGGACCTCCTAATGGAAGGACACCCATGCGGAAGGGAACTGGACCATTGATTTTCCAGGATAACAGTCCTGTGGAGGAGAGGGTAGAATATCCGTACCAGTACAGCCCGGTACCCCCAAGCGCTACGACCGAAGGCTATCATTCGCAGCACAGTGCTTCACCACATCAGACTCGGCATGCCTCCGCTTCACCAAGATCTCAGCCACGAAACGTGTCGCCAAGTTCTGGGCCTCAGAGAGGAGGCCCCTCACCACAAGCGTCATCACCCAGCTCTCAGGAATATACCATGTCGCCCAGCTCCCAGCAGACCATGATACCACATTCCCAAGGGTCCCCACAACCTCCATCTCCAAATGGCCCCACACCTTCGCTATATTCACAATACTCGTTCTATTCTCTCCCCAATTCGACGCCTCCTGGGTCCCCTCATTCAGGAATCGATGAACAGTCCCGACAAGTGAAGCCAAAATCGTCCGGTAGCCTACTTAACCCGGCTAATCAGGCTCAATCTCAACAATCAACCTCTCGCTCGGGTTCACCAAATAAGCCACCACCATCGGCAGCTCAGCAGGCTTTACAACTGGGTATCACTGCACACGAGCAAAACAATCTTCGCGAATCTGCACGATACTTTGAGCGTAGCGCGACTGTCGAGGGAGGATGCGGAGTTGGTATGCTCATGTGGGGACTAAGTCTTCGGCATGGGTGGGGCTGCAAGAAGGACGAGCGAAACGGGTTCAAGTGGTTGAGAAAGGCGGCCGAGGCAGCTGTTGCCGATCTGGAGGGTGCAAGGAGCGGAGATGAGGCTAAAGCCGTCAAGGTCAGTATGGCTTTTATGGATGAGCAAAACCAATAGGCTAACTGGAGTTATCTAGAACGAGCTCGTCCTCGCGATCTATGAAGTCGGACAGTGCTTTTTCCATGGATGGGGAGTGGGGCAAGATAAAGTCATGGCTGTCGTATGTCATAACCCTTGCTCTAGTTTTCAAATACTTACGATCCCTCCGCGAACAGAGCTATTTCCAAGTTGCTGCTCGTCTCGGAGATTGTGACGCCCAGCAAGAATTGGCATTTTGCTATCTCAACGGAAAAGGGTGCAAGAAGGATATGAGACAGGCTGCGAGGTGGTATCGCGCTGCTGTAAGTTCGAGGGCCTGTATATGCGTGTGTAATAGTTTCTCATTCGTGTGATTTCTAGGCTGCACAAGGTGCAAGCACAGTCGGACTTGCATGGATTTATAAGCCCAAGTACGCGTGATTCTCGATTTGGTTTGAGAGCACGCTTGGCTTGGATCGGCTATTACCTTTGTCTTGGACACTATTTTCGTTTTAGGGCACTTCCAGTTTTGCGGATTATGGATTAATTCATTTTGTTTCAGTTCCAGTTCATCTCTATTTTCTTGCTCCTATTGTTCACTTTGCTTACTTGTCCAACTACCCTTGGGGTTGATTTGTCTTGGACCACTATCTCACCTCTTATTGTTACCACTTTCGTTCCTCTATTTTCTGCTGGGCGGACTTTTTATATACTACACGTCGCGTGTTACAGTCACTCGTTTAGTCATTTTGTTTCCTCTCTACTCGTCGCATATCTGGCAATTACATTCAGTAACATGTACATCGAACTTAGCGTCCTCACTTAAAATGCATTTCATACTATTCGTTCGCACCAAGTCCCCTGTTTCATGCGTGACTGGTAGAAGCGGTACAGCAACCCCCTGCTCTCCCTTTGCGATCGCTAACATTGCTACTCTGGCCAGTTGATATGCTCGCTTACAGCTTAGGTGGAGCCGGGGCAGATCCACAACCCGTAATATTCCCGTGCCTGGGTCAAGGTCTATGTGGATTGTTACGCATAGTCCGGAGCCCCGGTTACGGTCCCGGACTGTGGAGGTCATATACGAGAATATTAAATCTCAGCATTATGGAAGGTTAGCATCTCCCGATATCGATGCAACGTGCCGGCGCGCATCTGTATCCCATAAGAAAAAAGATTTTCCCAGTTTAAATTTCCTGCTTCACTTCTATGCGAAATGAAAGGAAGCAAGGGGAACGGAGAGCGTGACCAAGGGGAATCGGGCCGTTGAACCATGCATATTGCCACGAAGGTTAAGCGAAGTCCAAAAGCAGGATCAACGCTGAAAGTCGTCATATATGCACAGTCGGTAAACGTGTCCGACCTCCTGTCTCTAGATCATTTTTCAACGATGGATGCGTGAATAGGATCGGCATTGTCATGCGGGGCCAATCGTTGAAATGCGTGGGCACGCGACGACGACAAGACAATGGAAAGAGTAATCGAATCTGCGCCGATTCGTTTGCGTCGAGTCGCAGCGTCCTTGGCTCGATCCGACTCTAAGCGAGGCGTGACTTTGAAATATTCGGCCATGAAATATGTACTCCGAGGAGATATGTGAGATGTATATTGATAAGACAAGCCTTCTTGCGATCCGTTCTTGTCCGTTGCTCTCTGTTAAATTTAGTTTAATCATATTTCATAAAATCGACTGGATCAACGGATGGTCCGACACGTGAGCGTTTGAAATATCTTTATCGAGAAAAGCCCCCCCCACACGTCACGTGACTGTGACTAGTGGCGCTGTGGAGCACCACTGGTTCTACAGCCTACCGGCTAAAGTGGGGCGGTACGAGCGAAAGCAGCCGATCCGCACGACGATCGGAGTTCGGTGAATCTTGTATCGGCACGGGGAAAGTGCAAACGTAATTGGCGAGGGCGAAACGAGCCCGTGCTAACCACAACCGTACAGGTAAGTTGTGACGCCAATGGAGTAAAGACTTGTTTGAATGGCATCGTCCCTGACTAATCATTTTAGGTACTTGATTAACGGCGACCATAACCTGAGATTGCCTCCATGCCATTTGAGTCTATGCCTGACGCGCCACTGCTCTGCCCATCCGACAAGGCTCGTCTCGTGATTGTATGTCGCGCGAATGTCGAACAGAGATTGTAGGTTGATTAGGTGTCTAGGCCTTCGTCATTGCGAAGCACGTGCCGAATGGCCTTACTCCTATAGGTAGGTTCCTTTATCATCGATTACAGGCCATTTACTTACATTCAATGGATCAACAAGAGTATGTGAGGCGGCTTCGAAACGCATTTCCTGTATCATCGAGTAACGATGGTATTGCAAGCCCGTGGATTGAGCAAATCGAGCTTCTTCAACAAGAGTTGAAGTTTGCTCGGGCAAGCGAAGCCCATGCGAAGCTTGGTGAGAACTTGTCTCGGGCACAAATGTCCTCGAAATATGTCACATATATTTATCGTAAAGCTCCCGGTTGCTCCAGAGCTTGCATCCTATCAGATCCAGCATCCCCCTTCCTCGGCGCCAGGGATAGATGTTGATCTTCCAGTGGGCGAGGCCATAACCAAACGTTCTGCCCCAGACTCTCCATCATCTGGGTCCAAAAAGAACCCCAAAAGGAAGAGAAAGCAAGCCGATACCCGTTCCACGAATTCTTCATCAAAACTTTCTTCCGCTGAACTTGAGCTTGCGTTAGAACAAATACAGTCCGGCAAGTTATCGTTCTACGGCATGCCAAGGCGCTAACCCGAGACCGTGTATTACCTTAGTCTTTGATCCCGGGGCGCACATACAAAGTATAGGTCTAGTTGCGACCCTGCTACGTCTCAAAACTCAAACTCAATCCGCCCAACTCTTTGTGAGCAAGGATAAGCATATCTACACAGTAAATTAACTTCTGTCTAAAGGAGGATCCAGGAACAATATCGCACATACATAATCTCGTCAAACGCTGTTTGACAGATGTTGGCGCTCATATTCGCCATGTATGCACCAATCCGATAGACGAACGTTCGTTTGATGGCTTGAACGCCCTGCAAACAATTCTTCCACCACTCCTAATTGCCACCACTCACATATCCCGCCCAGGTAAGTACCCCCGATCTTATCTTGTACGTTCCAGGCTCCATAGTCTAATTAAACTAAATGCCATTAATGCATCCCTTCCTCCTTGCGCCGCACCCAAACACATACCGAACAACTCCGACGATAGGCCCAGACCTTTCGCACGCCCTGGTCACACTCGTTCTTCCCATTATCCATGCTTTTCATCCTATTTCGTTGGCATTGGTTTATCCTGCCATGCGAGCGACCGTGCCCAGCCGGACTCGGCGGGGCAAGCCTAAAACAGGTGCACGCGCCGTACGAGAGTCCGAGGAGATGTCTGCAGCATATCTAGCCGACGTTCGACCGGGGCTATCGGCCATTCTGTCTATGGTGGCGCGGGCAGGAATCGGGAATGGCATGATGTATGCGGTCTTACCGGTCGCATGCAAGGCAATTCGTGACCTCTGTGCAACAGTCACGCAACCCCGAGACTCTGACCGACGAACGATCCGTACAGGTGCCTGGGCGGTGCGAGATTCCGTATGGTACTTGTGCAGTGCTTGCCACACTGTATTGGAAGGCATACGACTTACCAACCAAGATGCAGAGCTATTGGGTAGTTGTGCGGATCTAGTCGTCGAGGCACTACGATTGGGTGTATGCACTGAGACGCGCGTTCTTGATAAGGCGCAGCTCGGAGCCCAAGAGGCGCGTCCGAGTCAACCTCTACCAATTGCTTCGCGAACGCACATGAATGATGCGGTGCGAGATATGCTATGCGCGCTCCTCGAACGGATCATGCTCGGGTTTCCAAGTTCCTGATTTATGAAGCTTTTGTTGATGCCATGCGAGAAGTTCGCTTGTTGTTTGGTGTATGTGTTATTTATTCCATATATTACCTGTGTCTTATTATAAATAAGAATGTAATTTACCTTTATCCTTCTTTGGGTCCTGTTCGAATAATACATGCCATCTTATGCGCCAATGGCACAGGAGCAGTAAGCGAGTGCTGTGCAAGGGTGTCCTGAGTTCCCAACTCGACGACGAGATCCCTGGATAAACCAATCGGGAATCATAGCTATGATTTCACCGTCGATTACCCAATAAGCTAGACGTTCTTGAAGCAATGTCACCTCATGTCACCGTATGTACGTACGAACAAATAGCAAGCCATCTCTCCGTGATTGACACCGAGAGGTTTTGATTTAGTCTCGAATATTTATGATTTTATTGTTGAATATATTTACATTGACCGCGCCACGAAGGATTGTCAGGTAAAGAAGGTTATATTTTACGACTAATAATCAACACGCGCGCTCCTATGGCTTAGTCTATCAGGTTTCAGTTTAGGCGATCCAGGAAGGAGTATCCAAAGCAAGCTCACGCGAAGGTTTAACAGAGAGCACCCCAGACGCTAGGGACGGGCCGGGGGCGTCAAACCATCACCACCGCCCATGAACTTTGTCCGGGCGTAAAGTGCCCCCTTTCATTAGTGTGCAATAAACATTGCATGCCAGCGCACGTCCAACAGCCTACAGCCCTGGGCGTCGGTAATACTCCACTCTGGCAATCATACACGGCTATCATGAGTGAGCCAAGTGCTCAGGGTCAGGACCTATTTTGACTATAGCCCCAATAGGCGTGACAAGGATCGCCATAACTCGACTACCTCGTAGGGTGTATCCCTTTAAACTCTCCCATGCATTCTGTCGGCAACGGGAGTCTGGCGCCGACCGGCGGCAGGAAGGACGACGGCCGCTCAAATTGTCAGCCGGCTAGATAAAGACATCAACGCACGATTATCTATCCCTTCAGCCTTGGCGGACAGGTAGATGCGGCAAGACAGGAGGGTATCATACGGGTGTGTCTTAGTGTGAGAACTCCATTAGGAATTATATCCAGGAACACGCGAAATGACCACACAACCGAGTTGATCACGGGTGACCAAGTATAGACGCAAGTTCATCGGGCAGGTAATATCGACAAGATATATATTTTTGATCCTAGTCGCTACGATACCTGTCCTCCCGGCAAACTAAGCGGCAGGCTTAGGTTATCAAGCTATATTGCCGACCGGGGCGCCCAGACAAAAGCGAAAGCTGGAGCCCTATGCCCGGGCAGAGACAACGGAGAATAGAGCACAAGGGGAGTAGAGTTGAGTTATTGACCAGAGAGCTGCGACAATCTCAACACGTTGTCCACTGCACGGTCGTCGACCAACACGTTTTGTAAACGAATTTAGGTCGACTGGACAGAGGAGCCGCCGCTAGCGGTCCGAGCATGGGCGCGTGCGGGTGGAGGTGACTCGAGATTCACCTAGGATGACCATATATGGGTTCCTGAGGCACCGGACGGGGCAGATAATACGTAGAGATGGTGTCAATGGCCGAGTATACGCCACTTCTCCAACACGAGGCTGCACATCTATAACGTGCATCCCCCTGGTAAACTTTGAGATCCAAGCAGGTAGGAGTTGTTTCTGAAGCATTAAACTGCAGATAGGGGCCCGGTGGCCAAGTCTCCCATATATGGGTGTAACGCTTGGTTACATGTATTTCTCCGAGCCAAGTGCCATGCTCTTTTTTTTTTTTTTGTTAAGAAAAAGAAAATTTAAATTTTTCATTGTCTTCTTTTCTTTCTTCTTGTTCTTCTGTTGCGCGCGCCCTCCAGGTTCTGAGCGTGTTCATATTTCTCATGCTTGGGTTGTCCAGAGCGGGCCGGGAGCGGAGCGGTAGAATCAACATCTATATATGTGTGACAGATGGGAGAGGGAAGTTGAGGAAGGTGTTGAATATCTTACAAGTTTGCTTATGCGTGACTGATGACTGATGGCGCGACTCGCCCTGGTTTGAAAATGCGAGTGACAGATGGGATAGACTGGAACAGATGTTTCGAAACACACACAGCAACAGTCGATCCGAAATGAGACCTAGACCGAACAAGCCACAGTGGCCGCCCCAGGTGCCACAAGTGGGTGTCGCGCCTACCTGTTCCGGGTCGATCTCCCTTTCATATTTCTTCACTCTCTTTTCGCCTATTATCACTATCATTACTATTGTTTTTATTGTGCAGCGCGAACTCTGAGGGAAAGAAACGGGTTGACAAAAGGAACCAGTGGGTCCGTTGTCGAGCGGGGCGGTGGAGCCTTCCTCGTATGGCCAATCAACCTCGATTAAGCCAAGTTTGCATCGCACTTTGAAAAGCCAACGTGAATGACCAAATGTATACCAGCACGGAGTCCGTTAGTGCCGAGATAGGCAAAAGAAGAGGGAAAGCGAGTCGGGTTGGCCGTATATCCAATACCGGGCGCAGTCTGCGACTTTGTCCGGACATGACTTTGACAGCTTTTATAGAATAGCTCCAAAATGGCCGATTATTCGTATCCCATACGTGAATATATTACGATTTAGTCCAATGCCGCTTGTTTACCTTTCCGGCCGGCCGAGATGTGTTGAATTCAGTTCGCCCGAGATGATTGACAGATGAGCTCAAGCCGGGACTACGTAGATAAGGATCAACGGGCACATACACGCTCATGTATATTTTAAAAAAAACGTAGCTTTTTCTACTCGCTAGAGAGATAACATCAAACAAACGTGGACGGCAATACGGCTTTACATTCGATCAACTTTCTCGTCCGGCGGTCCTTGCGTTACCCAATAACCCAGTCACACACGTACACGCTGTATAACATAACACGTATTCCAATCAAAAACACATTAATTAAAGAATCATAAATAGGTCCCGTTTGGCACGTGGACGAGCTGTGATGGGAGATATAAATGGGCCAAACTGGCCGGTCAGAGACGGGCTTCCCGTGTAACAACGTGCAAATGACCTTCTATATGTGTAGCATACGGTGCATGTGCATGCGCACGGGTCGAAGGGATGAAGATGGAGGGGGAGGGGGCGATGTAACATGTGCGATTGCGTCGTCGTCGTAGGTCCGGCCGCATACACCTCGTGTCGTTAACGGGTTGAAAAAAATTTTGGGAGCTCTCTTAGGGGTTGAAGAGATCTGCAAAGAAGGAGGGGGGGGGATGAATGGGTGCATGTATGCGGATATGGATGCGATTATTATCTAGGTTCATCGTCGAGCTGAGATGGTGTGGGGCAGAGACCTAGGAGGGGGCATACCAAGGGGAACGAACCACTACTGGCATGTGACCTCGCCCGGTCCCTATGTCGGGATCCCGGATCCGGGCCCGCCCCCCCCCTCCCGTGCCCCGACGTCTTCCGAGAAGGCTATACCTAAAGTGCCTGACACGTCGATGTGATTTTGGACTCTAGGTGGGGGGTGGGGTGGTCAATCGAAGCTCTGGTTGTCGAGTCGCGTGGACGGGGAATCGTCGCTACGCCGCGGATAAATTCTGAGCATTTACCATCACGATCAAATCAAGGGGCAGACCAGACACGAATATTAGAACTTTTTTTTTTACATGTGTGCAAAGGTAGAACTCTGGAAGGATGCCGGGAGAAGAAAGAACTTGGCCAACTAGAAAAATAATGGGGAATGTTTACTTGGCTACGAGCGGTATGGACTCGTCCGTCATGATCATCCATCACCCAGAGGCAGGGAGCGCTCGAGTTTCCTTTCTTGGCGGAATGGAACGCATTGCAAATTCATTTCACGGGTGGCTGAACTGTTAGGTCGTTCTCAAACACGCCGACGAGGACACTAAAGGGGGGGGGGGAAGACCACCAAGACGACGAGCGACTGTCGACCAATGATTTGCAAGCTGGTTGTAATTGATGTGTGTCCCAAGACGCGACACGCTCCGCGCGGCATGTGATTTTCATTTCGCGAGTGGGTGGTGCCACCCAAGCGGACTAATTGACTAGCGGACGGGTTGTGGTGGCTGTGGCTTCAACACCTATGCGAATTCCGCATGGCACATGTGGGATGTGGATGACATGTCGGCTCAGGCTTATCGCCATAACCGGTCGCCAAACCACGCACGACCTGTCGCGAAACGTCGCGCCGCATGGGTTAAATTAGGCAACTCGCTAAAAGTGCAACGCCGTGTCAAGTGTATCGTGTGACAAGTTGGAACCATTATACTCCACATGGAGTAAGGGAGGGGGGGTTCAACATATGAGCTGAGATTATATTAGAACCAACGGAACGAGCGAATGGGCTTCGAACAAGTAGTAGGAGCGGTCGATCGTCCATGACTTCGAATGGTTCTCTCTAAAGGCTATTGGAGCGGGGCAAGACTGACGGATTTAGCGAATGGACCGAGTTTTGAGCGAGGTATGATTTACGCCGTTGGCGATCATCTGGCGAATACGAACAGAGTGCCTAAAGAGGGCGGTATATGCTTAAACCGCAAGTGAAACACGGAGACTGGGTCCCTGTGACTAAAGACTAAATGGCTCGCTGAGGCGGGCGGGGCCCAGTGGTACCCCGAAAGTGTCATGCGAGTCTGGATTCACGAGCCACGGCGAATTTTAGGCAATCGGGGGGCTGTTTTCTCGTAATTGGACTAAGAAATTGTATAATGTACATTATGTTTTTAGTGCTACGCGGGGACAGCATGGGACGGCAGGGAATATGTGCGGGGACAGGCCGGTTCACGTGGAAAGCTCCCCGCCGCTTGTGCAGCCGGGCCGGAGGCAATGGAAGAGTGGATTACCGGAAAATAAAAACGAAATTGACCCTGGATTGCCAGCGACTCATGGACTCATGGAGTGTGTGTGCGCCACGGCAGGGAACAGGGATACCGGCAACTCAGGACGACGGCAGACTCGGAGTGAGCAAGGCTGTCGAGAGCACAAGGGTGAGAGCGCAAGGGAACGAGTGTGTGACGGGTACCGTTACGGTGGGTGGAGTGGTGACGGATCCGCGGGTGGGAAAGAAGCGGGCGATTGGAGATTGGGTGTTGCTTCGTAGCGGCGTTGGGCACGCGGTAGATTTGGAGTGATGAAATTTGAATCAAATTCTAGAAGCGGTTAGCGCTGCTGGTAATTGAGAGAGGACCCGGGAGTATATACAGACCCGCCCCAGACCTGTCCCCACATCGTTCCCCCTCGCCACAATGTGCCTCTCCGAAGTCCTCGCCCGCCATGCTCACGAGCAGCCTGTTCTGGCTCGTCAACCAGCGTCTGCGCCCTCGTCGGCCTACTCTGATGAAGACTTGGAAGGATCGGTCGAGTCGGGTGCGTACTACCGCATGCCTCCATACATGCGCATATGTGCTTACTTACTTGTTTGTCCAGATGCCACCTCTACCTCGAGTGTGCCCGCCACTCCCGATGTGACCCAGCCCGCCTCCCCCTCGCGCCCCGCCCTGTCTCTGCTCATCACCCAGATGCGACCGAAATACGCGGTGAGGCCCAATGAGCGCCTTGCCGTCCTGCTCCCCAAGTCTCTCTGGAAACCAGACAACATGGCGGACGAGTGTGATATCTGGACTTGCACTACCCGATTCTCGCTGTTCGAGCGCAGACATGTAAGTCACAAGCCCCCTATGTCTAGTGGCGTGTGCTCACAAGTATATGCAGCATTGCCGCAAGTGTGGAGGTGTGTTTTGCCAAGCGTGCTCTTCCCAGCAGACGCTCTTGCTCGATACGACGGACCTTCCGTTCTTCTATCCTCCGGCTGATCTGTCGCTTGCCGACGGACCCCCAGGGCCGATGGTCAACTCGCGTGTGTGCGACGACTGCCATGCGCTCATCTACGGACGACCCACTCCCTCGTCCCTTGCCTCCCAATCCTCCACCACCGACCTCCCGGGTCTCTCCCACTCTATCAGCTCCGCATCTTCGTCGAGCGTTCCATTCCCCTCTCGCCCCTCCCTTTCCCGCACGAGCTCCAACTTGTCTTCCGAGCGTGCCCGTGTCCGCCGCAACAGCGCCCAGCAGCCGAGGTCCTCTTCCTCCTCTGTGCGCTCTGTCAACTTCAACTCCCACCCGGCCCACCGCCGCACCATTGTGCCCGAACCCCCAGCTCCGGCCGACCTCGGTGTGCTCGCGACATACCCGCTCCGCCAGCCAAGTGCTCAATGCAAAGCCAACGGCGGTGGCCTCTGGCAACCCCGCCAGTCCCGCTACGACTCTCGCCGCTCCTCGCCCCGACGGGTCCTCGAGGAAGACGACGAGTCCGAGGACGAGGGTCCATTGCCCAAGCAATCCCGACTCCGCATGTACCGCGCCTGGGACTGAGTCCCTTGTCTGTTCTGCCTTTTCGTCTCCCATCCGCGCTAGTAGCCTCATCTTAATTGCTCTCGGTCTACCATGCCACGCTTTCTATGCAACCGACTGCATGCTTTCGGATACTCCGCGTCGTCCCTCCACATCCGTATAATCATTTATGATACTATTTATCACCTTCTGTATCGGTTAGCGCTTTGCGTTGTACTGGTGCCCCTGTTCTTCTATGTTGTCTTAAACCTGTACTTCTGCGATGTTATGGTGGTCAATCTTTTGTTTATCCTCTATGTCTTACATCTCTCTGTCTCGCTGGGCTCTTGTTCATCTGTATTTTTTCTGCATCGGTTTTGTGTCAATCGATATCTCTGCGTTCATCCCACACAATTCATCCCGCGTGAATAAGTAACAAGGTTCAATTTCAACCCGGCCAGGACGTTCCAGTTGGAAACAGAAACACTCTTCTTGGCGCTCAAGAAGGCAAGAGAATGTTCCAAAAATGGATACCCGGACTTGAGAGAGGGGATCCCCATTCCCCAAGGTAAATCGTGGATCGTCCTCTCTCTTGGGTGAAAACCTGCCCAAGCCGGGTCCGATAAATCCCTTGGACTGGCAGGCGGGGGAGGGAGCGACGTCCGAGCACCCCGAATCTCGACAACTGAATGCCACACGCAGGTATATGCGCATACGGCCGAGACCGCGCCATTCCCTTGTGATTTCGCCCGCACCAT
Organism: Rhizoctonia solani; assembly: GCF_016906535.1. NCBI lineage: Eukaryota > Fungi > Basidiomycota > Agaricomycetes > Cantharellales > Ceratobasidiaceae > Rhizoctonia > Rhizoctonia solani. The sequence goes on from NC_057373.1 coordinate 3,277,366, forward strand.
TCAGTCGCTCCCCATCTACATCCGTATCAGTATCTGCATCTCCCATCCTCTAGATCTCCTACCCACCTCCTCTCCCCTTCCGACACTCTTCCCTGGCTCAAGCTTTGAGCCGTTCCACAACTCACCACCCACTCCTTCCATGTCCGGATCTGATCCCACGAAATCAGGGCCATCTATAGGGGCTCCTCACTATTGCGCGCAACGTGTTGGGTTCTGCATATGATACCTACCCAAACCTCCTTGGAACATCACCTCGAGAACTCGAACTTGCTGAGGTTATGCCGGGTGGCTGTGTTGACTTGTGATCCCCCCCCCTCGTACACGTCTCGCAAGTCTGGCCTTGGAGCGTAGTCATGTGTTTGTCTTGTCATGTTCGAGTTATTTTGGGATTACGAATCCGATGGGGGGGGTCATTTCGCCGTGGTTGTTCAAATAGAGTCTTGTTCTGGGTCTTGCGTGATCTCGCTAAACATTGTTGGTTTTTTTGGTCATTCATTTCGTCCTTGCCGTTGTTTGAGACCTGTGTAAATGGGGAAAATGGGGCGCAATGTCCTTTTTTTGACACACCCCGCTCACGTACAGAATTATTGGATACCAGGTCGCATAAATTCATCCTCCATCTGAACAACTCCGCTTTGTCCTGTGGCGCGCGTCGGAGGTCGGTGGGATGAATTTGATTTCTGTGTTCTCCCGACTCGCTCCTTGGTTTAAGCGAGCGAAATGAACGAATGAATACATGAATGAATGGACGAATCCATATCAGATCTCTCTCGCTCGATGACAACTCGGCAGAACATGTTATTTTTCTCTTGTTTTTTTCTCTCTCTCGCTTGCTGATATGATCAGGTTGAATTCCGTCCTTGTTCTGAATCAGATCATGATCAGGTTCAGTGTGGGGGAACAGGAGGGGGGGACACTTGGTCAACTGGGGATCGAGCTCATGGCCAAGATCACAGAATGAACTGTATGACGATGCCGGAATTCAAATGGGTTATTCTGTCCCCCCCCTTAAGGCCTCCCTTCTTCATTCCAGGCCCCCCGAACCTTTATTCATTTCAACCTGCGTTCCACGCATAATTACAACAACGATCTGGCTATGCCATATAAAGTGATCAATCAGAATCTATGATTGTATGCATACGTGATCGACATGACTAGGACTAGATGATAATTAGTCCCGTTTATTTCATCGAGACGTCACTGGACCTGCGTGGCTCACCGGTGAATAGTCTCGGCCCAATCATCAGCGGGGATCTTTAAAATTCAATACCAATAATTTAATGTGGCGGAGACCTAACATTCGTTAGTCTATCTAGGCTAGCTAATGAGTGGGCAGAACTTTACACACGGTTTGAGGGTGCTCCCTCTTCTTCACCAGAGGTGCACACGAAAGGAATTTTGACCCACGCAAGATACGCGATTCGCCCTTTGGTTCGTGGTGACCTCACTATGACAGCCCCCACCCCGATCAACCTTCTCCTACGGCTTCCCTCGCCACATACAGCACCCCCCTCCTCACCGCATACCCGAGCGCGAACCCGCCCGGGGGACAGTCCTGCGCCTGTGTCCGCTCGATAAAGCAGGTCCAAATGAGCTCATCATGCTATCTCCGCGATAACCCCTCGTCGCGTGGAAGTTTCTGACGTCAGCTTTTGGGGAGGGGGAGGAATAGGAGCTTAACCGTGTGTGGTGCCTGGGGTAGAGTCCCAAGGCCCGTGAGTTTGGTGGCGGATCATACGCATCACCATCATCATGGGGAGTGTTGTTTTTACCCCATGTAATGGTTGGAAGAAGGTGTGGAGTCGTCGAGGCAGAATGGCCGTACACGGCCAAGTCGAGAGGATACGTTCGCACGCGAATGCTTGTCAACCTAGGATTATTTTCGGCCTGTTTGAGTGAGCTCGGTCTTGGTGGGTGGAAAAGCTGGTGGAGTCGAGTTAGCGCAATCGGTTAGAAGACCGCGAAAATTAGGAGGTATTCTTCATTACTATGAACGCATAGTCTCCACCGCCCGAGTGTGACACTCACCAAAAGATAGATGCTGAAATAACAATCGAATTTACTCTTCTCGAACATCGACCATATGCTCAGTGGCGTTTGGGAAGGGCGACACCAACAATACGCGACGGGGCTGAAGCCCGTTTAACTCACTAGTATATCCAGGGGTAGATATATTGGCTTCTAGTTGTGATCCATGACGCAACACCGAAGCTAAACGTACACCCGCTACACATCGGGTCGTGCCCAGAGATCGACACATAAATAATTGAACAAAGCAAAGCGTGACACGGATAGATCACTCGTGCTCGTCGTGGGTGATCTACAGAATCATCATTCAGTTGGTTCAATAGGAGCAACACAACCGCCGACTGAATATAATTGATCTATATGGACTCACCCTAGCGAATCTAGACGCATCCCACTCGTCTTCGTCGCTCAGAACATCCAATTGATCACGGGGCAACCACCACTCTAAAAATGCAAAGAAGAAACAATCAACGACAAGAATGATCACGTAGATCGGCCCGGCGAACATCCCCAAGTCGTATGTCCTATTGAACGTCATCAGTAACTAGACCGCCACACGGAGGTCCGGTCCATACCGGCATAATCGTTCCCAAAACGAGAGAGGTTCCTTGGTGGCAACCCAATTGTATATCTCATTCGTCCGCTGCGCCACGTCCGTCCAGCTATACATTGATTTAATTCGCTCGTGTGCTTTTTGTGGATTGTGTTTGCCTTTTGTGACAATGGCAATAGCTTCTCCAAGTGCGCGGGTCACATCTGTGTTGCTTGTGAATAAATACAAACATATTTCAAACAAGCGCGTACCGTCTTCCTCGGGCATTGCGAACGATATCATATCTTGAGGCAGAACTTCAGGTACACCTCCGACTCGGGTGCTCACCACATATAATCCTGTGCAAGCGGCTTCCAGAAGACCGATTCCGAAAGATTCGGTTAATGACGTATTCAGATAGATGTCTCCTTTCAACAATGTCTAGATATGAACATTGGAGCGTCAATCAATCAATTGAGGCTGAGCAGATACATACCTCATGAACTTGATCATGGCGTAAAGAGCCCAGAAGATGAATTCTGTCTTGTAACATGTGCCTCTCACGCATCTGAAGCAGGTTAGTCAACTTTGGACCATCACCGCCTGAATATAGATCAACGAATGTGTTGCTCGCATAGACAAAGGACTTACCAATAACAAAGTGCACTTGAGGGAATTGAGCGCATATTCGCGGAGCGGCTGCGACTAGCAAGTCTACTCCTTTTCGGTAGGCCAAACGCGAAATCACAACGATAGTGACTACACCAGACAGAGTTAAAACGCGTAGCTACGCGTAGCTACGCGTCTCGGACTGAAACGTACTTTGCTTCTTTAGGTCACGCTGAGTTACAGGGCCTGGCTGAAATTGCTCTGGCAATATTGCATTCGGGACGACAAAGAATCGCGGATCGGCCGGATTTTGGAGAACTTCAACAACTGCATTAGCGCGCAACATGGTATTCTCGCGGCTGCGGATGTGTTAGAAAGTTACGGACGAAAACAAATGTGCAAGTACCCGGTATGTGAAACGCCAATTATAGCATCTACACTTTTCAACGCCCCAGCCAAGAGTTTATTTGTCAAAATACCGGTAGCGTCGTCAAGGCTAAATAGGCTATGATCTGTAAAAACCGTGCGTATGCCGAGGTGGTGTGAATGCAAAAGCCCTTCGTGGGCAAGGGAACTCAGGCTGCACAAACGAATATGAATACATTGGGCGAGAGCCGTGTATATGTCGTACCTCGCATGTCCGTGAACGAATTGTACCCGCTCTCGCAACATAATCGTTCGAAAGTACGGGAGGAACGTGAAAAAGTTAGGCAACGTCGCTGAAGCCGTGAGTGTCACGAATGGTATATGATACACTTTGATCCCGGGATTCAGCCATCGCACACCATGGCGATTGGGTGGATGGGAATGTGTTATTATAATTACCTGGTCTAGTCTGGTTAAGGAAGGCATCTCGGGTATAGAATAACGCGCCTGACCTTGTGACCCAGTCTTTGGAGATGTACACTCAGCATATAAATGTGATTCTCTACTCCGCCGACGTTTGGATGAAAAAAGTCGCAAATCATACTATCATCAAACTCGTCAAGATGTACCAAATCATTTTTCTCGGCATGATACTTGCGCGACCTTGAAGCCCATGATAGGCTATGCCGTGTGATTGTATTATATTCGTTAAGTCTATACCCAGATGAGGTGTGTGTATAATAATATGCCGAGGACAAGTGAGGAAGTCGCCACCCGAATGGGAAGTCAGGAATCGAGATCAAGTTCTCCTATGGTCACGTGTACTGGAGACGTGGCTATAGTCAGGTGATCCGGCAAACGATTCATTTGTCCCTATTCAGGAAATCCTTGGGGCTTATTCATTCGCGGAATATAACATTTGTGAGCAGCGATCATGGTAAAACTGTGGCTTCCATCGTGGATCATCAATGAATGGAGAAGCAGAATCTGGTATCGACCTTGAACATCCGAATGTTTACTCAAATTTCAGGTACTTCCGCCTCGTTCGCCGACAATATCATCCATCCAATCATCGGTTAATTAAGGTTAGAATGTATCCTTCAAAGCGTATACCGCCACATACTCAAAAGGTATAGATGTGTAGTTATATCTTGTAAATCTGTGCATGCCTCGGGCGAGGTTGATCCCCCATCAAGAGCACTGCCTTTCCGATATCCAATCTCCCCAAAGGATCGTATCCGTTGTATATTTTGAGAAGAGGCCCATGCCTATCCCCCATGATTTCATTAGTGGGTTAATGTGCAAGCGCGATGACCACGTATGCATTGGATATTCCACATCTATCGACGTTAATCAAGTGTCATTCAGATCGATAGGCTCAAGCTTTCCTTGTCTCGAGATTCGCCGATGAACTCTACCTTGAGTAGCCTAGATGGAAACATATTGTACGTTGCGAGTGGTAACGAACAGGAGACTGGACGCTTTTGTAAAGCCGGTGACTGGACCAGGATCGAGCGTAAATGCGAGTACGAAATTACGGTCGTATGGCGTGTGGATAGGGATGAAATGATATATGTAATATGAAAGTCACCCAACGACGAATGCTCTAGTAGAGTCAGGCAGGCTGACCCATTTACAGAGCTACTTCAAATAGATAATAGGTTGTGGAGCAGGTGTGACCAACATTGGCGAATAATGATGGTCAACGCATATCGTGTTTCAGCAACCGATTTTTCCACAATACTACCAGTTAAATGTTTCAATGGGAAATGGTTACTGGGTGACTTTAAGTTAGTGCGTACAAACCCATCGATCCACTACCCGAAAGATGATTCTCATTGTGTGAAAAAGCGCATGTATGAAACAATGAGACTGGCCTGCAATGGCCTATTGTTAGCCAAATCGGGGCATTTTTAACGAAAAGAAGAATGCATGTATCGGCCTATCTGAACAGACGGCTGATGGCTAAGATCATTTTATCAGTGCGGCTGATTCACTTGTCCAGCCGAATATATGCCAAACAGGTTTTGACAGCTATCATGAAGAGCGTCAGTTATTATCAGAGGCGATCATATGCTCTGGAGGGGGCCGGTGCCTCACCATACCGTGACCCGCCATTGACTAGCATGTTTCTGTGCACCTCTAATGAAACGACCTATGACGTGCCGGAGCGTTTTGATTAAAAGCCTCCATCAACCTTCATCTTTGTACATCATCGATAGGCTGTCAACCTTTGTTCTGTCGTTTGAGATGAATCTCGATATACTTGCGCATTCGGATCTCGGCTCGCATCCATTGTTCACTTATCGATTAGCACGCTTTTAGATGTCTACAAATCAGGCTCTGTGATGCTTTTAATTCTTCGAGTTGGTTCCGTCATGTGTTCCAGTACCCATAATCCATCTGAATGACCGTTATTTCGCGGGTACCTTGATTAGAGTCATTCATGAACTTACTCGGCATATCATTGTTCTCGGCCCGCCAGTTGGCTTCTTCTAGATCCTTTGCTACCCCTGTCACAACATGCCTGTGATCCACATTGAGAAACTCTGGTCTATAAACTATGCGCCAGAAGATACCTTTGAACCAGTCTTCGAGTGGCTTCTGGTATGTCCACCTCGATCAACCATCGCTCGTCAAGTGCTTCTGCCGCGAGTTTCCACTCTGGAGTATCAATGAATGTGTAGAGCCCTTCGATTACTACTATCCGATGTGAAGGAAGAATGGATTGACCGTTTGGGGTAGGATCTTTTAGCGCGTGGTCGAATGTGGGTGCATATATGATGGAGGTTTGCGGCGGGGGCGTGACGCTGAACGAAGGGCTTTGTCGGAGAGCTGTTACGAACTTGACGTACGAAGCAGAGTCAAACGTAAAGGCTGGTGACGACGGACGGTTAGATGGTGGGACTATTGTTAGCTTGGTTAACTCACCGGCCCCTCTGCGATCATAGGCTTCTTTCACATTGTCGAATTTATCTAATTCTGCACGACTGAGGTTGATGCATAATGATTCATGACTCAATCATGCATGAGTAAAGATCTAAATTACCTGTAATGCCAGCCGTCCAACCCTACGAGGACAGCAGCTCCATTCTCTAGCAAATTAATCTTTTCGACTATTTTCTTGGATAGAGTGGTTTTACCACTGGAAGGAATTCCACATATCCCAACAAGGAATCGGCGCTCTGTGGATAGACTGAATCAAGACGAGTTTATATTAGCCGAACTGGACTAGTGTTGAAATGGCCGACGGCTTGAGATAATACCCTTTAAGTTTGTCAATGAGATATGTAACTAGCGAATCAGCCACTGCGTCCATTGTACCTGCCGGTCGTCCCAACTTCGTTAATTAGAACTGTGGTTGATCTTGTGTTCAGTTGGTGACAAGAACACTGGCGTCATAGCCACCTCTGGCTTGGTCAGCACAGCGCCTAGTGGAGAGCTCGTCGGCAACCACCATCACAGTCGGCCAAAATCTCGTTCTCGCAGCAAAATGGATCGATCTGCCGGCCACGAAAAGTCCCCCGACTCGAGCGAAGTCGACCCGTTTGTACACAATATTGCTATCAAACTATCTCGAGCTCTGAATATTGTGAATCCCAACGACCTACTCGCCACGCGAGTTATTAACATTGTTAAATCTAATAGCCCCGACGGGTTTATCAAAGGTGCGCCTAGTTTTCCCCACTTGGGTGGATTGTGATTGAGTACAGCTGTCACTGATAAAAGGTCTTGTGTGATTTGACAGCTGCACGAGCATTTGGCAAGTTTCAAGATTCGTTTTTACAGGATATACATTCGGAAATTAGTATACATCTTGACCAGCAGAAGGATGGTCATGTACCCCAACCGATAGCCGGGATCGAGGTGCATGACAGCGAAGTGCTGGAGCCGGAAGCTCCAAGGGCAGGTGGATTAATGCGGCCTGACGGTACTGTATGTTCTTTTTCTCTTGTGGCAGAGTCACCACATGCTGACCACAATACACAGAGACACACGTTCCGGGCCCCAGCTAAATTAGAACCGCCGACACCTCGGACTTCTGTTCTTGGTCTTGACAGGCTCGCCCGGGAGAAACGAATCAATGCGACCCTAGAGGCAGCAAGGAAAAAACCCCGACTTGATATGCCTGCTGACGGAGATGTGAACCAGTCGGTATTTAAAGGTACGGTGAACTATTAGTAGATCGTGTAGCCAGGCTGACTCACTGTAATACGTCAGTTCCCGCGTTACCTGCGAGATTACAGAACCAGAACCCACGTCAACGAGCAGAGGAAACCCCTTCGCATGGTGGGGGTTTGAGCGACGCGGCCCGGAAGCGTTTGGACGATTATCGTCGATCGAGGGACCAGCAACACGGTACGTTTCTTATCAGCCTCTGCGATTTCTTAACCTTACATTATTATATCTGTCTTTTTGTTATTAGACGGAGTTGCTGCGCCGCGTGAGTCTCGAGACGATGCACCTCGTGGACTGGGCGACTTTCAACAGCGAGCCAACAAGGACCGCCGTAGGGGTAGATACGACCGAAGCCAATTCGCTGAACCTCCTACCCCAAGTGCGAGTGTCCGGGTTCCGAACGTCGGCTGGGATTCTACTCCCAGGGTAGGTGGAGGTTCAAACGAAGGCGGCTGGGGACGTGTGAAGGAACAGCGATGGGATGCGACTCCCATGGCCAAACGAAAAGGAGACGAAGACGAGGATGAATTTGGCGGTGCCCTTGAAACAAGAGAGTGGGAAGAAGAACAAGTTAGGTTGGACCGAGATTGGTATATGACCGGTGAAGAAGGCGGGGTGGTAAGTTTCTCAGCCCAACAGTCGGATCACCTCTCATGCCAAACCTTAGGTTGGAAACGAGGAGTATAACCCACTTGCGCAATACGAAGATTTGGATGCTGTTAAACAGGCTGAGATTGCTACTAAGCAAGTGGTACGTGATCAGTATCTGTGACCGCAACGATTGACTAATGGGAATGTACAGAAAAAGATATCCGCTCGTCAAGCCCAATATGTATGTGCCACACACTTCGGACCGATGGTGCTTGCTAATGCCTTTGATAGAATGCCGACAATGACCTCTGGGAAGCCAACCGGATGGTTACGTCAGGTATCGCTTCTCGCAAACAGCTCGACCTCGATTTCGCAGAGGATGATTCTGAAAGTACTGTCCATGTCTTGGTACACGATCTCAAGCCTCCTTTCCTCGATGGACGCACGGTTTTTACCAAACAACTTGAACCCATCAACCCTCTGCGTGACGCAACTAGTGATATGGCCGTATTTGCCAAAAAGGGGAGCGCTCTAGTTAAAGAGAAGCGTGAACAGGCGGAGCGGGCCCGTGCAGCTGCTAAAATGGCAGCCTTGGGAGGAACAGCTTTGGGCAACATCATGGGTGTCAAGGACGAAGAAGCAGAGGCGGAAAATGAGGCGGAAAAAAATGCGGCGGGTAAGAAGGAAGAGGATTACAAGGGCGACTCCAAGTTTGCGAGCCATCTCAAGACGAATGCTGCCACCTCGTCCTTTGCCAAGTCTCGAACGCTCAAGGAGCAACGAGAGTACCTGCCTGCGTTTGCCTGTCGTGAAGACTTGATGAAGACTATTCGCGAGAATCAAGGTACGGACGAATGTGCTTTTTATTACTCATCTCTAATTTCTGTTGCAGTGATCGTCGTCGTTGGTGAAACCGGATCCGGAAAAACGACTCAATTGGCACAGTTCTTGTACGAAGACGGCTATTGTAAACATGGTATTATTGGATGCACACAACCGCGTCGTGTTGCAGCAATGTCCGTGGCGAAGCGTGTTAGTGAAGAAATGGAGGTAAGTTCATCAATACCACCGCCTAAGATGGGAGTGGGCTTAGACAATCTCATAGGTCACTCTCGGTTCGACTGTCGGATACGCAATCCGTTTCGAAGATTGTACCTCCAAAGAAACAAAGATCAAGTGTGCGTATCTCGAGCATTGTCATTACCTGCAATGCTAATACGGATCCCTAGACATGACTGATGGTGTCTTGCTACGTGAATCCTTGAATGAGGGCGATCTCGATCGTTACAGCGTTATTATTCTTGATGAGGCACACGAGCGATCGCTTAGTACTGACGTACTGATGGGTTTGCTCAGGAAGAGTACGTGTTTTTGTGGTGGTTCGAAACTGCCGACTAATTTCATTTGTTTAGTTTTATCACGCAGGCGAGACTTGAAGTTGATCGTCACCTCTGCTACTATGAATGCTGAAAAGGTAAGTATCACAATTACGACACTGGCTTGTAATTCACATTTCTTCTCTCTAGTTCTCCGATTTCTACGGACAGGCCCCTTGCTTTACAATTCCCGGTCGTACTTTCCCTGTCGAAATGTTCCACAGCAAGTCTCCTTGCGAGGACTATGTCGATAGCGCAGTCAAACAAGTACTTCAAATTCATTTGTCCCTCCCTCCTGGTGACATCCTAGTGTTTATGACCGGGCAAGAAGATATCGAAGTCACTTGCCAAGTAGTCACTGGTGCGTCTGCCTCGGTCACATGTACAGCCTGTTACTAATGTTTATTTCGTACAGAGCGTTTGTCTCAGCTAGATGACCCTGCACCGTTGGCCGTGCTTCCTATATATTCTCAGATGCCGGCTGATCTACAAGCCAAGATCTTCGAGGCCACAAGCGATGGCCGACGCAAGGTTATCGTTGCCACTAACATTGCCGAGACTTCCTTGACCGGTATGTGTTTACGTATAATATTTCGAGAATCAATAGCCGATGTATCCCGTAGTGGATGGTATCCTTTATGTCGTGGACTCTGGGTATTCGAAGCTCAAAGTTTACAACCCAAAGGTCGGTATGGACGCGCTACAGATCACTCCTGTCAGCCAAGCCAATGCAAACCAACGTACTGGGCGTGCCGGACGAACAGGTGCTGGGTAAGTGTCCCACGACGATGGTTTCCCAAGTACCCCACTGATAACGACGTAGATTCTGTTATCGGTTGTATACTGAGATGGCCTTTCGAAATGAGATGTTTCCAAATACCATACCCGAAATTCAGCGTACCAACTTGGCCAATACTGTCCTGTTGCTTAAATCGCTGGGCGTCAAGAACTTGCTCGAGTTCGATTTCATGGATCCTCCGCCACAGGTACAACTTAAATTTGGTTACGTTGATGTTCTGATGTCTAATTATTCCAACAGGCGAATATCTTGAATTCCATGTACCAACTTTGGGTCCTCGGAGCATTGGACAACGTTGGTGACTTGACACCGGTTGGTCGCAAAATGTCGGAATTCCCCATGGAACCGTCCATGGCGAAGATGCTCATCACCTCGGTCGAGTACAAATGCTCCGCCGAGATGCTTACCATTGTCTCGATGCTCTCGGTCCCTTCCGTGTTCTACCGACCTAAAGAGAGGCAGGAAGAAGCCGATGCCGCGCGCGAGAAGTTCTCAGTCAATGAGAGCGACCACCTCACCCTTCTCAATGTGTTCCAAATGTGGAAAACCTATGGGTGGGCCTGACATTTTTATCTGGTTGGAGCTATCGGCTGACATCATCTATTCAGGTATCGGGATGACTGGTGTATGAAGCATTTCCTCCATCCCAAGCTGTTGCGCAAGGCACGTGAAGTACGGCAGCAGCTGGAAGATATTATGAAAATGCAGAAAATGGAAATTATCTCGGCAGGAACAGATTTCGATGTAGTCAGGTGCGTGTATGCTTTAGAAAACCTCAGTTATCAGAATTCATGTGATTGTATCCCCTTAGGAAAGCAATTTGCTCTGGATACTTCCATCAGGCTGCACGCGTGAAGGGTATTGGTGAATTCGTGAACATTAGATCCGGGTAAGTCGATATTTCATTGTTATTCTGAACCGAGGAATGCTCACCAAGTGGCGTAGTTTACCTACTCATCTGCACCCCACAAGTGCACTCTATGGCTTGGGATGTAAGTGCGCCCATTCAGGATGAGGGGCTCGGCTAACCGTTTGAGAAGATACACCATCATATGTGATCTACCACGAACTAATTATGACGTCAAAGGAATATATGACACAAGTCACAGCAGTGGATGCATACTGGCTGGGTGCGTTTTACTAATTCAGATCGCTCATCTTTATGCTAACTCCTTGAATCTATTACCAGCTGAGCTTGGTTCTGTATTCTATTCCGTCAAAGAGAAGAACTTTGATGAGAGAGGAGCTAGGCGAAAGGCCGATCGCGAGTTTTCTAAACGAGCGGAGCTGGAATCTGAGATGGCGCGCCAGCGTGACGAGTAAGTTAGAACTGGGCATATTGGTTTTAAAAAACTAACATCCCTTGCTAGGGTTGCCAAAAAGCAGGCAGAATCCGAGGCCTCTTCGAATGAACGGAAATCTTCTGCGCGCATTGCCGTACCCGGTACTCCTAGGCATGTAGGAATCGGTGCGGGCGCCAGGGTCGGCCAGACACCCCGACGAAGAGTTGGATTGTAAATCAGACGGACATTGTGTTATCATTTATGAGGATCGAAGCTACATGTATGCGTGTTATCTGCTTAATGCTATCTCGTTTGGTTGGTATTGTATTGAGAATATCAAGCGCTGCATCGGTAGCCGATAGGCTTTCTACGCAAGTGCTATAGGTACAATCGATATTGGAACATAAGTGGGAGAGGACGCTTTGAAAGAGGGTCGTGTACATGTAACGATGCTCGTGTATTTATTAGAGGAACTACCTCTACAGATGGCCTAGTAGAAGCCTGGCTTCCTCATAACGGTCAAAGAGAACAAATTAATTAATTTGAGTGTTAGGGAAGGACTAATTGGACCTCAACCAGATGAGAAGTCCGCCAGGGTGTGAGGGCAGAGTATAGGAGGGCCGGAGTCTCACGTGGCTCCTATAGTTGGAACATTGATTTGGCCACCCGATTCGAACTGGTATGTAGCGTAGCTGCAACTTCACTTTCTTTATCCCTCTTGATCACATCAGATAATTGAAAATCGAGGCCACATATGTCTCCCAGAGTTAATCTGCAGCCTTGCGATGTATATTGATGACGGGTATTCCCGTATGGCCTTCAATCATGACTTTAGACTTCGTACGAGTGACATTGGACCACTCAATCGAAGCAACCACTGCACCATCTCGAGTGATCGTAGTCATAGACCCAGGGCGCGACGATGTGTTGATCTTTAAGCGTGGTGATTTAGGTACTGTATTGGCATTAGCGCGATGCCACTCACCTTATAGGTCTTCACTCTCTGATGATAAAGTGTACAGTACAGAGGAGAGCCGCCCGAAATACCGAAACTAGCGCATTGCCTCAGCGAGATGGATAGAGGAGAAGTCATATTGATTACGTTTGTATCATGTCGTTCTTTGTCAATCCGGGCTCGAAATTGCTTCATGAAAGGGCGGGGGGTGATATTAAAGGGAATGTTCGACGACAAGTCACTTTATTGTGTCCACGACTTTGTCACGGTCGATCAACAGTGAAAAGCTGCGTCTGTTCGCTCTAAGCCAATCAGATCCATAGATGAGCATAATCCCCGTATGGAGCTCAGGCGTCCGCAGCCAAGAACCGTCACTGCACGAATTAGAGTCGTTTGCGTATACCAAGAAAGCGAGGGGTATATCAAGTAATTCGAAGTTTGCCATCATGGGCAGTTAAAGCCTGTGGGTTAAGTACCGTAACGAGTCGAACTACAACCTTCGAGAACCGCTCTTCATCTTCACCGTCATCTCAGCGCTAGTGCCGCGGCGGGTCACGCGGCGAGCAACACATTACGACGCATGTCTCATAGAACTACCTGAATATGGCGAAGCTCTAAAGAGCTGACGATGACATGTTGCCCATAGCTCGCGTTGTGAGACACTATGGCGAATACAGTTGACTAACTTGGTGACCAAATTGCGAGATATTCTCTGACTGTAACTCTTCGCGAAGCCTATTTGTTGAGACTAAACACTTTTGACCTTGAATGAAGCTTTCTGAAAACAAATTTACGCTGAACTATTTCTTACGTTCCCATACTTCACATGCACCCCACCGAGTATGTCCCTTTTAGCAGTATCCGTAGGCCAATATCCGGCCGACCATCTCGGCTAGGAACCCCGCTCGCCCGGGCTTCCTGCCTATCCGACTCACCCAAGAAGTAGTATCGAGGATATTAGTTGATGAAAGTGATGGAGGATCGGCGTCATGTGTTGATCCGCACATCTGGCCATCTGACCAACTACATGGTATAAAGAAGAGGGTATCTTTGTCGAATGGGTAGCTCCCCTTTCCCTCAATGCGAGCTTTCTGGGTCGGTGCTGTATTAACTGGCTTTGCCGCAAGTGCGAGAGCACAGGCGTCTCACACGGATGTAAGTTACGCACACCCTGGGCTTCGTATTCTTACGCGGCTAACATTCACCCTACTAGCCATTCAAAGAGTATACCATCGCTGCTTCCGATGGCTCCATAAAGGCAAAGTTTATTGGAAGTGGAGCCTCGTTGAGCGAACTCTGGGTCAAAGACAAGTATGGCCGCTTCCGGGATGTTGTTCTTGGCTATGATAATACGGTGTGTCCTTCAACACGCTGTTTTTATATCGCCTAAAATGTCTGTGAAATACTGTACTAGACTTTGTGGCAGACAGACCCGGGCCACCCTTTCCTCAATTCTATTATAGGGCGTTACGCCAATCGTATAAAGAATGGTAGGTATCCAGCACCAGAACGGGCTTAGATAGAATCAGTATTTACATTGAACATTATCAGGTACCTTTAGCATCCCAATATCGAAAAATCCCGACCCAAATTCTCCTAACACTTAGTAGGTCTCCCTGGTAGAAACGTGGTTCGGGTGGTCTTAACGAATGCTACTAGCCATATATTTAGGAACGGACCAGACGGTAAGCTTCACTCATACAATACCTACGGTTACACTATAACAATACTTATATAGATGCATTTGCTGCACATGGTGGAGAAATCGGATGGGACCGTCGTAACTGGACACTTGTCAGCTCAACCCCGAGCAGCCTGACCTTCCAACACTTCGACCCAGCCGATGAAGGATTCCCAGGAGATGTGACGGCCAAGGTAGGTACTTGGATCCAACCATATCATACGTACAACATAACAGATTGTTAGGTCGTCTATAGATTATCTCCAGGCGGCAAGTACGATGCTGTTGTGACTGCCACAGCGACCCAGAAAACGCCGATTATGGTGACGACACATGTGTATTGGTGAGAACTCATTATAGTCTGTATTCGTTAGAAGCTAACATCAGTGCATTAAAAGGAATTTGGATGCATTTCAAGAAACGTCCAATATTTTCAATCACAGCCTGCGAATAGGCTCATCTAAGTATATTCAAGGAGACATATATCTCATACCCACTGGGAACCTTACTTCAGTCCAAGGAACCGCGCTAGACTTCCGCAAGGAGCGAAGCCTTGGTCAGTACTTTCCTGAATACATACAGGAACCGTCCCAACACATTCGCAGGTTCCAAATGGAACGAGTCCATTGGATACGGTGGTTGTCCAGGTGAATAGCTCATTACCCCCAGTAAATCCACTCTAATTCTACCTGGCTTGCAGATTGTTACGGCTACGATACTCCTTATATGTCAGCTACCTATCTGATATGCATACATCCGACTAACATCCAGATCCAGACACGATAAGCCGGAAAGTAAGACCCCGAACCTATCCCTTTACAGCCCAAACTCAGGCATAAGGTTGGACGTAACTACAAACCAACCGGTGGTCCAAGTCTATACCGGGAATTGGCTTGCGATGCCACGGAAAAAGGTGCACGGTGGACCGAGCCTTCAGTACGAAAAGTTTTCGGCAGTTGCAATTGAGCCCGAGGGATATGTCGATGCGATTAACAATCCGGCTTGGGGGGTGGATCAGATCTGTGAGTGACTATATGCTTGACAACGCATGTGGCATGGTGTAACCCCGAGTATGGCTAGACTACCCGGGCAGGCACTTTAAATGGGCGACAACATACCAGTTCTCTGTCCAGAAGTGATGCATGTTGCTTAAAGTTGACAAATCCGTTCCAATGAAGTGATAGTGTAGCGTATGTTTCAAGGGTAGCATCGAAATCTAAGGTTCCAATCGAACAATTGATCGAGTCTGTCACATCACGAGGCCACAGCAATGCTTGTCTCGCCCAAAACATGTCTCATTCCCTTAGATTCAGAAATATAAAAAAGTAATGATTACCTCCGAAAACGACCAAAATATTTACAGGGAAAACTGTCCAACAAAAAGTCTCTAAAAAGACAAATAATAACCAACATGCATACTCGTACAAAAGCGTAAGCATAAGACAAATACAGTTCCCACCAAGGA
This sequence comes from Rhizoctonia solani, assembly GCF_016906535.1. NCBI lineage: Eukaryota > Fungi > Basidiomycota > Agaricomycetes > Cantharellales > Ceratobasidiaceae > Rhizoctonia > Rhizoctonia solani. The sequence continues at coordinate 3,293,230 of NC_057373.1, forward strand.
GCAAAGTAGAAGCCGAAATCAGTCCATTACCGCGCAGTTTTCCATGCTTCGTTATACAATGGCGGGATGACATCGTGTCTGCCCTGCTCTTCATCGTGTAGCTGGCGTCTGCGAGACGGCTCTGCTCGAGTCAGCAGGGCCTCTTGTCTTGATATCGGAGTGGCTCGACTAGGTGGGCTCGTTGGCGTGCGTTCGCTGGGAGGTTCGTCTTGGAAGGGTGTTGGAAGAAGGCTCATGGATGGGCTGGCAAGTGATGTGCTTATGTGGCTCGAAGAGACTGGTCGCTGAGACACCATTGCGTTCGGCTGAAGAGTGGACTCGCTCCTAGTGCTGGGTTTACCAATTCGTGTAGCAGTGGCAGTAGGGACTTGATGCTGATCAGTTGAACCATGAGACGAAGATCCCCCCTCATTGCTTAACAATTCGGGCTCTCTACTTGAACCTATCCGTAGTGAACCAAGATTAATTAATATTCAAAACGAAAACGATACGAGGACGACTCACCGGATAGCACGCTAACACCATACGCCCCGGCGCACTCTCCATCCCTAGCTGGCCCTCTTTTCTCGGTGGCCAAACCACAGGCCTCGGCGGAACCCAAGGCTGAATGTACGAGCTGCTCATCCGCGGTCCCTCGTCCAGATCCACCAACAACCTCGATCCACCGCCCAATCCGGCTTCATGCTCAGGGGCCACCCAAGACGGATCGCCTCGCGCAAAGCTGTCCCGCATTTGCCTCTGCCGACGGTAGCAAACGTACTATACTACCAAACTCCCTGGACATAGTAGAGCCTAGACTATCAGTGATGTAGCTGTATGTCGGGACGAGAGTGGGTGCCGAAGTTGAAACTGCAACGCGAGATTCAGTTGACAAAGTTTCCGTTGGATCGCGGATCCTTGTCCTGGTCGGTGAAGACGACCATTCTGACTGGAAGGAGGAAGATTGGGGACTCGTGGTCTGGACTGTCGAAGATACTGTAACTGGCGTGGGTGTAGTAAGAAAAGTCGTTTTTGGTCTTGTATATTCGGGACCTGAAGGGGCACATCCAGTAAAACTAGCCTTGCCCAGTGTAATCCAGCCTACCTGGTCAGCCTCCCGGCCTTGGGAAATGCTTTATCCAGTTGTGGGTGGAAAGGTTCTGTTCACAAAAGTGGCTACCAACATTGAACTGATAAATACATTCAAGGTGATTCTCGTAGAATATTAGTCTCCTTTTCAGCTTCGTGTTACTGTAACTTAGGATGTACGACCAGGTCAGAGTCAGTAAGCCGAATTGGCCCTCTACAATGATATTGGCCATGGGCCGTCGAGCCAAAAAAGGGTCTGTGGTTCGTTAATTTCACATCGACGCCCGCCGATCAACCTTCCTGGTTTGAGAGTGAGACTGTTCAACACCAACCGAACCACAATGACAGTCGATCTTCCTAACGAGGTACTCGATCTCGTAGTACAACATGCAACGAGAGGCACACAAGCTCGACTGTCTGCTGTGTCTAGTCGTATTTATCATGTTTCTACTCGCGTATTATACGCGTCGATCCCCAATATGAGCATGACGCGCACGACCCAGTGTCTACTCACACTGTCGCAAAAGCCCGAGTTGGCGCGTCTAGTGCGTTTGTTCTCATATATATCCTATTCCCATGTTCTACGATCCTTCTACGCGCTCCTTGCCCGTGCGCTGCGCAACATGACCAGTTTACAGACGCTCTGGTTTTATCACGACACATATGTACCAATGTCTGGTGTCATGAGCCAGACGCCTTTTCGACTTACCAAACTTATTTATGTAGCTGAGTCCGACCCATCGTACTCTATCTTTCAATTTCTATCGACCCAACCAGCCATTGAAGAGTTGCACATTTCATGTCGGCTGGATAACATGTCCACTCTTAGCCCGGAAGCACTCCCTGCATTACGAGATTTGACTGCTCCATTACACCTGCTTCCGATATTGCTGCACTCACGGCTATCTCGTCTATCTCGTCTCTCTGTATTGGGGACAATGAGCAAAGCTGAAGCCTTTATTCAGCTGCGCATGGCTCTCGAATCGACCAAACCACCAGATTCAATTGAACTAGTGATTGGCACACATGCACGCATTAGGGCATCTTCGATCCTTCACAATGTTGTTACACCGGGGCTGGCCTTTCTTGGTTTGCGTATCCCGTTCATAGGTTCGCTGAGGTTAAACATACACCAAGGGCGTGTCGGACGGGTAAGTTGCCGTTCATAATTTGTACATATGATCAATATTAATACGATTGGGGCCAGGAACAATTACAAGATATGTTCACTTTTGCTTTGCCCAACTTCCCGAACCTCAAAACACTGGCCGTTATGTCTCACCTCCCAGCCTCATACACACAAGTTTACCAAGACCCTCCAACATGGCTAGTACGAATGTCCTCTGATGCGCCAACTCTCTCGCCTCAGTCCCAAGACCTACAATCTGAATTGGTTTCGACGCAGCGCCGGTTGAACCCCGACCCGCTCTACGATACATCATGTCATATGCAAATTCTGAAGTCGTGGCGCCACGTTCATCCTGGTCTCGAGCGCGTGGTGTTCCCAGTTGGCGCGTACATTATTACAGATTAGCAACGCGGAAGGACACTTGGGGAAGTTGGATCATAGTTGGAGGCCCGCCAGTCCCTACTTGTTTAAGTAGCTCTCTTTGATTTCCTGTCTGCGTGATTACTTCAACTCCACTTTTTCAGGCCTACACTAGTTCAGCCCGTAAGCTTGCCTGATTCTCCTCCCCCCCCCCCTAACTCATGAGACTCCCATATTGCTTGCATTGTGCATTCTAATATTTCTCTATTTTGTGTCATCGTATCAACAATAATCTTTGTCCCTGTACATTCACCATCCAATAAATCAGTATGGCTATACAGCTATCCTGCTCAACTTCGGCCGTTATTCGATAGCGTCGACAGGAAGTTTATTCAACCAAGATAAACTCTTTTAATAAGAGAAGGGGCGATTGTCTATGAGCTATCCCGAATGGTGCGCATATATAACGATTGCAATTGAGCGTAGGTCCGTAACTAAGTTAGTTCAATGTGTAAACTGATATCTCACTGATTATCTCTAGATCTGAATAAGCTTGCCATTCGGCGGCAATGTTGCGATAGCAGTCCGGATTGCTAGGCCTTTATCTCGAAATTCAAAGCTCAATAACGTCCGCGCAAGCTGAGCAACCGCCTGCCCTATAACTAGATCGGCGTGCTTATTGTTCTAATTAGCTCCGATCAATCCCATAATAGGCCGGCTGGATTTAAACTGCTTACCATGAATTCCTGCCCATAGCGCATTAATATTACGCCTAGAGCTCGAGTTTCACGTTTCTGGCGTTTGAGCCACGATGGCAAACAACTCAAGTCAGACATTTGTTCTTAGAATAGCTCGAGCAACACTTTTATAAGAGCCAAAGCATATATATTAAAAAGTAAAAGAGGGAAATACAGGAGAGACTATATGCACGAATGTCCAAGTGCTCTACCTATCTTTACAACAGTCTGAAATGCAAAAGTAAAACTAGTGTCCAGTCGGGAGAGGTTTACCCAACTGAGGGACTGGCTGGTGCGGAAGCTCAGAGTTAGGACCCGGGACATGGGGTTCTTCAAAGCGAGCTACATGAGGACGAGGAGTATCTGGCTGAGGAGTTACTTCCGGTGCCGGCTGGAGCTGGGGGTGGGCCTGAGGGACGGGCTGGGGTTGACCTTCAGATCGAGCTATAGCAGGACGAGGAGCTGGAGCGCCTTGGATAGGCTTAGCCGGTTCTCCGATCTTAGGGGGCTGCTCGGGAATAGAGCGGACTGTAGCGGGGTGAGCAGGGAGAGGAAACGACTGGGGTGGCGCCTCAGAACTCGGATGCGGAGCCTCGAAGCGAGCAGTGATGGGGCGATGGGTCTCTGCCTCTGGCTGAGGTACAGGTACGGGCTTAGGCACAGGTTCCGGCTGGCGAGGAAGGTCACGAGCCGCATGCGGCTGAGGGGTTTCTGGAACAGGCGATGGCAGCGGACGTGGAGAGTGCTCGTCCTTTGGCGGTTTCCCTGTACCAGATCGAGCGGCCGGGTGAAGGAGAATAGGCTCCGGCTGGTGCAGAGCTTGAGAGCCCGGCGCCGGGGCAGGGAGAGAACGAGCGGTATCCTGATGAGGTGCTCCAGGAAAAAGTTCAGGTGAAAGGTGAGGAACAGTCTCAGGATGAGGTGAGAGGTCGCGGGCTACATGTGGCTGGGGAGCAGCAGGAACAGGCTTGGGGAGTGGCGGCTGAGGAGCTCCCACGTTCGGAGGCTGGTCATTGACAGAACGAACTGGGTGAGGAGCACCTGGCTGGGGCTCACGGACGGGTGGAGGTGCTGGTGCGCCACCGTTGGGGACTTGCCGGCTGCGCTTTGGGCTCTTTGACGAGACCTGCCGAACACAACATCAGTGTGTGACTCTTTTCCTTAGAGAGTGAACGTACAGCAATTGTCTTTGCCTGGGGACAAAGCCCAAGTGCCTGCTTGGCTGCCAGCTGCTCCTGACCTTGTGAGAGCCCAGCATCCTTGGCCATGTCAGGGACGATGCAAAGTGCGGTGGGATGAGACTGATAGTTGGGGTCCTGTGCGGTGGTGCCGAATACACTGCTCGCGTGAGCCAATGGATTGGCGGACTGCTAAAAGTATGATAGACGCCGAGTAAGTCAAGAGTGACGGGCCTATATGTATGCGGCACTCACGCCAGTGCTGGTGGGCTTGCCAACGTCCTGAGGAATAGGTGCGCAGAGCACACTGGAGCTGATAACAGCGGCGACAGCAAAAGCACGAGTAAGCTTGAACATGATGAAATGAGTGAGAAAGGCTAAGAGGTGGGTACTGAATATGAGACTATGGATGGTTGTTCAGTTGGTTCGCTCACCAGGTGGTCTTTTATAGTTGTTATATCGCACTAAATATTGTCTCAAAAGACAGAACGATGGAATGTCCAGAGTTGAAACATACCAGGCTAGTGCTGCGCCTGTTACATGCTCCAGCCTAGCAGTTGTAAATATTACTGCGAGCCAACAGTCAAACTTGAGGGATAATAGTGTGAGACAAAATAAGAAGACCAACCTGAGGCCTAAAGCCCTCGGCGAGCGCATAAATCCTGGCTATTTTTATTTTGACAATTGGTATAATATCTTCTTCACTGCGCACCCAAGACTAATTGATCAAAGAAGCGCTAAAATGATCGAAATGTGTTTCAGAAATGGATAGGCGGCATGACACAATTCGTACAAACCTTTGGAGTTGGAATTATAAGCTTGATATCACATAGAAGACCTCCTAGAAAACACCAGCTTTGTGAACATTACCAGAATTGCATTGTAGCATATTATGTTTTGGACCAATGTGAAAGTGGATATGAGCTGTTGGCCCCGAAAATCTATCATCACCAACCACTGTATTCAATACCAACCACTGTACTCAATACCAACCACTGTATTCAACACTAACCACCCAACCACTGTCTAGGGCGTTCACGTCAGGTGAAAATTTCCTCGAAGGCTAAGCTATACACACTGATTCAAATGCGGTGTCTGTGTTTCCCCTCCCACGGTGAGAATGCTCCACTTTTTGACATGCCAGCTGCGGATGAATACCCGCCAGCTGATTTAAATAAGTGATACGTCTGCAACTAAAATTGAGCCAACGCTTTAAGTGACAAGAGTGGTTATGTGTGCAGTTGATAGTTTAGTATATTCCGGGAAAGAACCTGTGTCTACAGGCTGGCCAATATGACTTCAAGAGTATCCTGCGTAGACGGCGTTACTGTCTTAGACTCTTCGCAATGGGTTGTCGGGGAGGGGGGGGGGGTTGGTGATAAACATCTCTCGTAATATGATTAAATGCAGGGTGGAAAGAGCTTCCTCAGTGAAGGACGTAGCGATGAAACTTAGCAAAGACGGCTTTTGATCGTGGTGGGACTGTTTGGTACTATCCCACCGGCGATTAGCTAAGCGAGTAGTCTTGGCCTCGGTAATTCCTGGAATTTCACATAAACATCTGCCGATCAAGTTTCCAGGCTCAGACAAATTATCACCACCAGGCTCGGGACCACGATGGTGGCCAGACTGCCCATCGAGCTGCTTGAACTCGTGGCGCAGCACTCAAATAGAGGGAATCAAGCTCGACTATTAGTAGTGTCTCGTAGCACTTACTCTGTTTCCGTTCGAACGTTATACGCATCAATCCCTCATATGAGTGCATCTCGCACAACCCAATGTCTGCTCACATTATCGACAAAGCCGGAGATAGCATGTCTCGTCCGAGTCTTTTCTCTTCGTCTGTCTTCCTCTCGCATACTCCATGAATCTCCCAACATTCTCGCTCATGCATTGGGTAACATGACCAACTTAATTTCTCTTTCTCTCCATTTGGCTGTATTCGCCACATCTGCTATCCTCAGCCAAGCCACCTTTCGGCTTACAAAACTCGTTTGTATTATGACTTCTGATGAAGCATATTCTATATCGACGTTCCTATCAACCCAACCGGATATCGAAGAATTGTACATCGTCGGCCAGCCGAATGGGTTAACTGACCTCGACATAGATGCGCTTCCCGCGCTACGGGATCTGGCTGCACCTTTACGACTAATACCCAGTCTAATACGCTCTAGCGGTTCTAAAATTTCTCATCTCTCCATCCTCGGAACAATAGCTGAATTCGAAGAATTTGTACAACTTGGCACAATCCTTGAAGCAATCCAAGCACCAGGACGGGTCGAGCTGGTCATGAGTGTCGATATCACAGCTTTTCTCATGACGACCGATATACTCGCGAAGGGGCTGAGCCTACTTGGTCAAAGAGCTCCATTTACTATTAGCCTGCTAAGGTTAGAACTTCACCGAGGGCATATTAGACAGGTAAGTTTCCATTCATGCACACGCTCTAATAGGACATTGACCATATGAAAACTAGGACGATCTGCGAGACGTACTTAAATCTGCCCTTCCCGAGTTCCCAAATCTTAAAACGCTAGTCATAATGTCCCATTCACCAGTTCGAGGCGCATACATCCGTACACCAACGCAAGCACTGTCCTATTCACCACCAATCTGTAGCATACCAATCGGCGCCCTCTCCACCCTCGCGCCTCTCCACCCGTCATCTCGACTTGAATATGATGAAGCACGGGGCTGGATTAGTCTGATACCTGGTGTGCTTCATGACAAGTCGTGTCATAAGAAATTGCTAGGCACATGGCATCGCGTTCATCCTGTGCTAGAACGCGTTGTGTTTCCAATTGGCACCTACACATTTGTGCACAAGAAGCGGTAGAAGGACGACGCTTGTAGAGAGTTGAGATATTCCCCCTTCTTATTTTTTTAATTCTTATTTTCGCCTTTCGGGATCGATCGTACTTCTATTCGGCCTCTCATTGGAGGTTGATTGTTTCTAAGCCGGAACGAGTCACCAGCGGGCTTCGCTCTCTGCTGTTCTATGGGACACCACATACATTTTCCCGGGACTCTCTCAGGCCACGTTTTCATACTTTCGCGATACTTCACTCATCTCGTACTACCGGTGCACATTTGTACACTTGAACCCGCCACACATAACTAAATGCTACGGTCTAGACTCTATTGGCATGAATCAATACATTAACTTCATCCTTTCAGTTGGAGTGTGGTCAATATTCCAATTCTCTAGTAAATGATAATAGGAAATTATACAGGCTTAAAGAGACCTGAATGTCAAATCTTATGCTCCAAGCTCATATGATAGAATTATGTGTTCAATGGTTCGGTCACAAAGGGTTGAGCGCTGGGTAGGTATGTTGCGGGTACAACCAAGTATAAAGTCGGAAAATTACTCTTAAACTTGTGAACCAAATGAATCAGTAAATAAGACGCTACGTATTTTGAAGTACATGTATTCATTCCTCTGACTCTCTTTCCATGATCATCCAAGATACTGAGCCACCAATCATTAATTCAAGATATGCTTATCTTTCAGAAAGTGTTTACTTAATGACTAAAATGTCTGAGTGCTACACGGCACACGGGACAACGTCGATCGTAGATTTAGTGCTCCTTCGGTCTGCAAACAATATCTGATGATAGGTTGCCACGTTCAGGCCCGTGTTCTCTGAGGTGCACCACCAAAAAAAATTGATCAGCAGCAGCGTTAACAAGAAATGTATCGCACATACATGTAGTTTCGAGGTATACTTCTATTTGAAGACCTCTCCGTCTCTGGTCGTGACTAGCCGAGCCCAATAGTTCTTTAAATGCTTGTTTAAAATGGGATAACGGGCCAACTTACGTACTTCACTTGCTGGGCTTGGGAGAGACATCATTAATTTTTCGTGTAATACCCATTGATTGTGACTATATACAGGCCTCGATTCCTGCGCTTTTACTTCTCAAGTGACTTTGCTATCCCACAGTGCTGCTAAGATAGTTCTCGTATTACAATACCACAGCAACAAATACCTGTTTGTATTCCTTCAATCCTACTTGTACAGTCTATCCACGACACCATACGGGCATGACGGGAGAATAAGCTGAGTTTTATCTTTGAGAATTTAATTTAGCAATAAATAAAGGAGGGCTCGGGGCGCGGTTCATGTTGGGAGGTGGAGGTCCACCTATAGCCAAGCAGCACAGCACCTTTGAGCCTCTGTTTCTTTCACTTTAACTACTACAGGTACAGAAATTGGTACGCCACCCGCGCATCTATCGATTGGACCAATCATTCGTTACCTGGTTCTTGCGCATCGTGTTCCATAACCACCCATGAGGCTAAACCGTCAATCGGTATTACAACATGACTTTATATTTAAGATGCATTATGCTCACCGATTAAGATGTCTGAATGTTGTACGGCAGACGGAGCAATGTCGATTGTAGATTTAGCACTCCTCAGATTCGCAAATAACACATGGTAATAGGTTGCCACGTTCAGACCTGTGTTTTCTGACATGCACTAGCCGAGTCAAGCAAGTAAACATTAGTGATACATATGCTAACGCATGATGTATGTGAGTTAGACCCTACGTACGTATAGCTTTAGGGTATACTTCCATTTGAAGACTTCTCCATCCTCAGTTGTAACTAATCGAGAGCTTTGTGGGGCGGTGCTTCATCACACTAATTCGGAACAGAATAACGAGTCAACTTACGTACTCCACTTGCTGGGCTTGGGAAAGACATCGTTGACTTTCCGTGTAATACCATTCATGGTTATTGTATTGTTTTCGCTTGCATTCCAATGAATGACGGCGACGACGTCCAAGTCATCACCCCGAGTGATGGTGGTAATCTCATTTGGGAACTTGAATATCGTTGATATCTATGGAGTATGCGCTTCAGCCGGAGTTAACGTTACTCTCGACAATGCCTTGCGTACCTTATACATGATGTTATCGTCAGGGTCAGTCAATGTTGTATTACGGTAGTCGTTCTTGATGAGTGTGTAGCTATAAAGATCAGAACATTGCAGCGACTAATTTATAACATATGTTTGTAGCATACGTGGTCATTATGCGGTGTTGAAAATAGGTGATAGAAGATAGCAAACAGAAGACTGGTGATTCTGGTGGGCCCGTTGCTCGTCCCGGCGCAGACTTATCACACGTATATATACAAGACTTATCCAATAGGGTTAGAAGCTCGTGGCTGAGTGATATTTGATCCAATTGTCCACCACAAGGATTTTTGCATAGCCACATGGCTATGTACATCACAACAAGTGCAACAAATCTCATGATATCAGCGTTTAGTCCACAATTGACAAGAACACTCTTCCAACCGAAGGCTTCGAAGCCCCTTACTCATCTATGCATCCCATTTCCTTCAAGTAATACTATGTTTTTACCCCCCCCCCCCCAATACAGTAAACCGGTATATCGGTCTGCCTAGTGTTATATAATTAAAGTCACGGACTTGCGGTACTAGAGTTCGTACAATGCTGACGGGTTATTTCGGAAATTTAAACGCATACAACGATGTCCCATTGAACCCAATGTAATATAATCCATTTCAATAAAATTTGCTACCAGCCGACCACCGACTCTTTACCGGCCAACTCCAACTAGTCTTGCTGGGTTCTCTACCCAAGATCTCCAGCTCTCAACAAACGCCGCGAGCTCTGCCCCTTCGACAATCCGATGATCCGCACTCCAGCTGACACCAACCTCGAGTCTCTTCTCTCCACTAGGCTTGACAACCCACTCTGCCCTCCCTATTGCAACAATCGCAACCCCGCCTCCTTGCACAAGTCTCGGTACAGCCCACTTGCCCGCTCCGATCGCTCCAACGTTGGACACCGTCAAAGTTCCGCCTCGTTTGGGCATATCAGCGGGGGTTAGACCTGATGGCGTTTGCCGTCCGAGGTAGGCAAGGCGGGCCAACGATCCAGCGATGACATAGGGGGAGTGAGTATTCAGTCCGACAAGAGTTGGAGTATACAAGCCAGTAGGTGTTGAGAGCCCAATACTGATGTCCGCCGATGGTCGGACAGTCAGGTTGGGTTTTGCCGATGGCTCAGTAGTTGGGTTAATGTGAGTGCGCATGACAGGCCATTCCATCATTGCGAGAGAGAGCGTTTTCAGTAGAAGGGGAAGCATAGTCATTCTCTTGAAGTGTATCGCGGGGTCTGATGACGCCATTAACACCTGCTTAGCTTCTGGGGCGCCAGAGAATATGGAATCAGGCGATATGGATGGAGGATGCTCAGCCGCAGGTGGAGGCGGGCAATACTCCCGGGGAATGTGGGCGTTTAAGACGGGTAGCATGTCATTCAAAGCTGTAAGGTCCAATGTTGCCGAGTATCTATTCAAGTTACGTTAGAACCGCTAGCCTTAAGTGGGCAATAAAACGACGCACCCGAAGAGAGGTATTTCTAGGCTCTGTTATGATTCTCGGTTGGTTATTGATTCTCTGAGTTATCTTACAGCAACAAGCTCACCTTGGTCATGCTCTTCCACATTCCCCATCTTGTTCTGCCCATCTCAATAACCACATCCTGTCCAAGATCCTTCTTCGCAGGAGTAGCTGCAGAAGTTTCGCTCTTCTGAGACCGTTTGAGATAGCCATCAATGTCGGCTCGTTCAATCCGCCCCCCTCGGCCAGATCCCGGCATCAGAGCATCCAAATCCGCAATGCCTTGAGAGCGGGCGTAATGCCTGACCGAAGGAGTGGCCAGTGCTTGATTACCACCTTTTTCAAAGCCCTTATGCTTTTCATCACGTCGGACCGTCGCTGCTGAAAGCGCCTCAGCAGGACGAGCAGGGTCCAATGGGTGGTGTCTTCGTGTAGGAGACGGCGGTGTGTACGACCCCTCGGTTGCAGAAGTCGTCTTTGTTTGCAAGGTTGTATCTGGGGTGGAAGAAGGCGCCGAAACAGGCTCATCACCGCTCGATGCCGAATCAGCGTCTTCTTCTACTTCAATTACACAAAGGCCTTCTCCGACTTTAGCAATGTGACCCTCTTGAACCAGAAGCTCCTTGACCACCCCATCGAACGGACTGGTAATTTCTACACTTGCTTTATCGGATTGGACCTCACACAATGGGTCGAATGATCCTATAGGACTCTGAGGTTTGACGGACCTTCGAACAAGGTTAATAATTATCTATAGATGTGACGCAACAATAGATATATACCATTTCAGAACCTCGCACTCTTTTGGCGCGTCAGACACTATGTTGCTTGAAAACCTAAAGAAGTAAACCACTTACCAGTGATTCCTTCGCCAATGTCCGCCAAATGGAACGTCTTCAGTGATTTCCTCTTTGCAAACAATGCAGCACTACAGTGTAGCGACCGTAGTCGATGTCCGTGACGGCACAAGGAAACCGGGCGAAATAACGAGAGCATAGCCAAGAACCAATGTAGTGGAATTCCGAGGGCAAATTAATACGAGTCCAAACGGGAGTTGGGCCTGAACGAAGGGACCCAGCCGGTATAAGCTCAGAAGAAGAAATAGAGGCTCCCGGGTGGTAGCAGTGGTGGTCGAGGTTGAACGTTATAAACTTTCTGTCCAGGCATCACGCGTCTTGAATAGGTAAACCAGCGGACGGATCAAGGTGAGTGATCACGTGTCTATCACACGCACGTAAAGACAGGCAAACACGGCGCCATTAATATAAGGGATAGACATGTAGGTTGACATGTAGTTAGTTACAAGCATTGGGTCACCGTGTTTATTAAATAGCGTCCGTAAAATTCATAACACACAAAACCCAAGTTGGTCCGAAATCATACCACAAACACCGGCATATTCAAGGCCTTATTCAGGGCTATATGCGACTCCATAGTTGTCTCCGAGTTTGTCCCCAACCGTACCCATACTTCCAGGATGTTTCATGCCCCTCTCCAATTGTTTTTGATACGAAACTTTTCGCAGTCGGGCAGTTTCACCTGGTGTGAGGTGAATGTAGATCTCCACGCTATATCCAGTCAATAGAGTGACCAACCACATATTCAAGGCGTACTCACCCAATAGCATGAACGAGACTTGCAATCCACAAGGAAGGCCCGAATGTTAGACGAAGAGCGGAACCGATGTTTATGGCCTCGGTCCAGACGGCTGAAACCGCAACATGGACCGACTCGAGAGAACCCGATGAACAAGCAGGGAACATCTCCATCAACCGAGTAGAATTGTTATCGATAGTATACAGGATTTCATCACAGCTCCATACCTTGTCCCCGGTCCCACTATTAGTCAAAAACAGAGACAAACGACATATGAACACTCACAACATAATACTGCCCGATCGTGGATAGAATATTGGCGCTAATGATCATGATTAACCTTGCAGTAATGATCGAAGACGCATAGAACCAAGTCCTCAGCATCCACTTGCGGTGCTGGTCAATCTGCAACCTCTTGATATTCACCCACCCCAGGGTCGCCATGACGAGAACCAACGGCCCAATCGTCATCGTCCATGTCTGACTGGCCATCTCGCCCCCAAACGAGCGACGGGTAATGACAAATGCCGAGGCCATACCGATGAACAAGAGAAAGATGGAGACGTAACCCGAAATTCGGTGGACGAGAATAGCCTTGTATCGGATGGCGGGGACGAACTGGAAGACGGCGAGGAAACCGGATGGGAGAATGCTCCCGAGGTGAACGAGCATACCGGCCTTGTATATGCCTCGACGGAACCAGTAGGCTTCACCTGGTGCTATCTCCGCCAGCATCGTTGGGACGTGAAGATACATAAACCGGGCGAGAACGAATCCGAGCAATCCGCCCCTACAAGTAAATTGTGTTAGTGTTGAATTAATCAGGTCGTATTGTGTTTATCCGCACCCAAAGATGAACCCTAGTTAAAACGTGAGCCTCTCTATTCACCAACACAGAGTGAGACACTTACAAAGTATAAAACTACATCCTTTCTTGAATCCCAAAGTCTGAAATATTCGCTGGTACCCTCGAATAAATGCGTTCGATTGCGTTCCATTCAAGGAATCTTGGGATTCCTTCGATGCAGAAGGAGCCGGTGTCAACGGTGGAACGACCAAAGCAGGGGAAGCCATGAATGTCAAGGTAAGTCGATGCAGGTGCTGGATGTGATTCTTCAACCGAAAATTATGCTCTTTCATATACGCTCAACCAACCCCATAGCGAACAGCATTCGGCCAGGCTGCTCACCGTTCCCCGGGCATTGTATACACTCCAGGCCTACTTGCATTTTCTCCCACAATATGACCAAGGGGTTGGATGACGCCGAGCTCGTTTCCAGTTCAATTATTTGGTTCCAAACAAGGAAGATGTCAGCCCGAACGAGACTCGGTGATGAAATATGGGAATAGATGCCAGTTCGACTTTCTCAACTCCAGCACTGCTTCAGCTCACAGATACTGTATGCCGAACGATATTCGGCGAGCTGAGAGTATAGAAGGGCCTACTGCGGTCTGGATGAGTGTGTGGTAATATAGTCTTTGATCTGGCATGCTTGGCTCCGCGAGAGGCTTGGCTTTCCATCGGGAGTAAAGCGGAGGGTTGTGTCAAAATCAGGTACTTGGATACCCCAATATCTAAACCTAGTAAGGTGGTTGAAACAAATTTGTAAAAACGGCACTTGGGTTTAGCGCCCACGAATCGAATGGTTCGGATTGGTTGATATCACTTGCTGTGGGTTTCGGGTGTGGGTTTCGAGTGTAGTTTCAAGGATGAAAGTGATCCCGTCGACAGCCCGTACATTCTAAAATTATAACCCACCCAGACCGACGCTAAACTTACTATTATAGTAACAAGACCTGAGTCGGTCATCAAGGGCTCTCCAAGTCCCGTCTGGATTTTAGCTTCTAACTGTCGTCAGAGGCAAATATTGATGCTTCCGCGATTTGCTGAACTGTCTGGACCATAGCGAACCCTGAAAACTATGTAGAGCACACCTCTGTTGAGTAGAGTCAATCATATTGCATACATTCAAAAATAGTATAGACTCGCCTTGCAACTGCATGGGCATCTTAGTAGTTGTGTTTCTAGCATACTCACAATCATACCTAACCTAATTCGTCCAGCAATTTACCCTGGGGTTCCCGTGGTGTGCACCCGTAATTTCCCGATATGAATAGATACCGTGCGAACGTCCAGACGAGTAAAATAGCCATATTTTTTGAGTAATTGGATTTGGGTACGCGAGGGTGAGACAACAGAGAGTAGGGTAATGGCTACATGCAAGGTGACGAATCTATTCGTCAGAGTCTTGCTCAACATATCTAGAGCGGATGTCCTTCCATAGTTTCTGTGTAACGAGGTTCGAGTCAGTATGGACGTAACAGCAGATTTAGTTGACAGCGGTAAAGGGGTGAGATGGTAACGAGTGGCTGAGGATTGGATAGTGTTGATTCGCCAGGGATTTCCCATGAAGATCATAATGGCGCAGCACATGGGATCGTAAAATCTTTGAAACATGGCACTTACCCCCTTGTTACGGTTTTCCCAATACGCGTTGATAGCCTGATCAAAGCCAATGCTAAAGGCAAATGCACTGGCAAAGATGGTTGTCGCAAAGACACTGTTGCGTCGAGCAATAGCGTTGTAGAAACCAGAAGCGAGCTATATAATCATTTTAGTTATCGGGTTTAATATTCGCTTGGCACTATCAGCACGAAATTAAAACCACTTACACCCATCGTGAATCTTTAAAAGTGGGTGAGTGAGAAATGGAAAGGGATGTCCTGTTAGAATCGGGCAATTTGCGATGCCCACAGACATCCCTGAAACGCCGAGCGCTTGTTCCTGAAATATTGGATGCTAGCCCGACTAGAAGCCCGATGACAGCGGGTTCCATATGTATACTCGCGTGTTCAATCCTAATTTCTGATGTTTACGCCCCCGAATGATGGAGACCAGCACGAAACCTTCTTATACATCGTGTTCGATGACTTGGTGTCTTTTCTCACTCGTCGCCGACCAACCCGCCTAGAGATTTTCAAGGGGTACTAATGTCCTTCAATTCCACAAATAGCACCAGTGCCCAGTCGAGCAGTCCGTTGGCCAGCACAACCGTAATTCTGACCGGCCCTATAGCCAATTCGAGTTCGACCTCCTCGGTCTCAGCTTCGTCTTCCACCAGCTCTGGCTTCCTCTCAGTTCCTATAGCTACTGGTTCGGCCAAACTTACCACGAGGGTTCCGTCGACAGTTCACAGTCATTCAGGGTCGACCACTTTTGCATCTCAAATACTATCGTCGACCTCACTATCTCGGACTTTTGCAAGTCAAGACTTTGCCTCCCGGGCATCATCAACCTCGCCATCGACCAGCAGTGGTAAGTGTTCGGAATATGACGAGCCGCTATGTTTTTAACGCCTTCGTAGCATCCTCAGTCACAACCGCATCATCTAGCCGTCACGTACATGCAGCTCGGCCTACAAGTCAGAAGCCCGAGGTATCCACGCAGACAAATTCCACATCACTACTTCGGACTACATCATACGAACCATCGCTCACCAGTCAATCCTCCGATACTCGCTTCTTCCAGACTATAAGCTCAACAACGACCAGTGGGCTCCAGCCTGCTCTCACTGCTGTTCCCGAAACGTCAAGGCAGATCATTCACCGACTGATCATTGACCTAGGAGAATGGTAGGCCCTGTTCAGAATATATATCCTAAGCGTAAAAATTAATATATTTGCCTCAGTGCTAGCTTCACCTCCCCAAGGTTTCTTCTCAATGGAGGACAGCTGGGTGACCTGGTGTCCATCGGTAATGGAATATTCCAGATCGAGCTGAAGTCCGACCCAGATTCTGGAATTTTTGGTCTGGTTGTTTCTTTAAGGGACGATGAAGTTCGGTGTGGGGCTGCTGATAGCACTCGTGAGTTGCTCGGCGCCTTGGAACGAATCTTTTCTCACCTACTGTTCAGAGTGCATGGGTGTATTGGTATCGTTTGGGCTACCCGGGAATGATATATCTGTGAGCATACTAAGTGCCGGCGACTCGGGTATTGCAATGTACCCAGTCAACATGTGGTTGGAAGACGGCGTGACATGGGGTGCTCAGCTCGCCAACTCGCCGGCTGATATGTATCACTGTTGGGGGTGGGATGATACAGAGTGTCCATACGCGATCAAGGTAGGGTCTACTATATCTATCCTCTACCGACCGATGGTTGAATCATTGGTGTTGTAGGGACATGGGCCTGACGTTCCTTTATGGACGCTTTCTGCGAACAACCCGACAGGGGACATATATGTCGAGTTTTGCCCATCCGACGCACCCCCATGGTACAATATCCCCATGAATCCCCATCCTGATCCGTTCGAGCCGACTCGGCAAGGCACATATATTGTACTCCCAACCCAGACGACCGTATCGAACTACACGTTTGTCAAGTCTACCGCTTTACCTACAACATTCAGCCCCGTAGCTCCGAGTGGAGAAGCCCACTGTGATGTGCTCTCGACTTGCGTGCGCCCGAATACGTATGTGATTGAGGAAGAGACTACTACATCCTGGTCGACGTTCATGACTCCGCACTTTCTGTCCATGTACCCGTCAACTTCAGTGCCTGTTTACGCCACAGCAACTACGCCCAAGACGACTCTTGCTACTGCACCCACGTCAGCTGCAATGCCGTCGGCAGCCAACACGAGTATGAAGCCGTTGCCTCTTCAGACAGTTTGGCTGTCTTCCGCTCTGACCGGGTCAGGTACCGGCCCGACAGCTTTATCCGGTGGTTATAGCACTCCTACCCCAGCCTCCGGCCCTCAAGTTGTCCCGACATACAGCTACATCACCGATAACCTTGGGTCTGTGGTCTCTACGTTGACCTACGATGTCACGGTTTCTCCTACGCCCATCACCACATCGCCTCCTGACACGGAGAACATCCTAAGTTCGTGGACGACATGGATGAAGGTCAACGGATCGACTGTTCCAGCTATCGCTGGTGAGGTTGGGGTGGTGTCCACAGTTTTGGAGACATATCTGCTCGAGTCTGGGTCTATCATCCCTGTCTCGGAGCTGAGCACTCGAACCACTAAATCCAGCCAAACAGGCAGTCCGTCATCTTCCACCGAGCCTGCGTCAGCCAACGGGGATCTAAGCAGCCAAAGCCGAGGCGGGAGGATTGCAGGAGCCGTGGTCGGAACGCTGGTGGGACTGGTGCTAGGGAGCTTGCTGGTGTGGTATATCTGCCATTGCCGACAACGAAGACGAAGGCGAGACAGCTTTGCGCGAGGCGACCCTTCATGGCTTGCACCTCGGCATGAGGTCGGGTCGGGTAGTGAGTCAAGGCTGAGGGTGGACCTAAACGAGGAGCCGAGGATGAGTAGGTCGTATATCGAGCCATGGGTGCCACCGAGAACTGCGGTCCAGTCGTCGAGAAAGGGAGGCCAGCCGGAGATGGGGAGCGTATCAGGCTCATACGGAGTTAGCAGAATGGCTGGTGGGTTGCATATAGGTCTCGTGTGTGTTTGAGTGCGGGCTAACGTTTGTGGAATAGGCCCGAGTAGGGAGCCCGAATCATCGAGCAACGAAGACGGATCTTCGTGGTCCCATCACAGCTCAAGCGACCAGCACCAGGCTCCTGTGGTTGCCGCTACGCAAACTGGCAGGCTAACAACTACGAACAAGTCGGTCCGTCGACCAGATATGGTATCTCAGCGAGCGGTTCCAGCAAGCTACCTGAACCCATCACTCGCCAACCCATCTCTATCGCTTCTCCCGACTCCCTTCCAAAACGAGCCTTCTAGTCCGCTTGCACCGTCAACGCCACCCGTCCGGGTCGCTCCGTTACCGAATCAGGCGAGTGCCTCGCCTCGTGCCGGACCATCTCGAAGGAGACTTGTAGGCGGCGAAGAGCAGGGCGGACACGATGCTATTCCACCACTGTATAACGAGGCATGGAAAGCTGCGCGATAGCTAGTATTGTTTATACTGCCCCTTGTAGGACTTTGTATCTGGCCGCGTTTGCGGCTTGTATGACTACACGACTTTTTTGTCATTTGTCTTTTACACACGTTTTCTTTGGATGAACTCGGACCGATGAACGTTGTGCTGTAATTAGTGTCTGGGGCTGGAAGAATGAAGTTATATTCGATTTGATGAGTGGTATACCCTCCCTCTTAAGTATGGATCTTGGATGTATTCGCTTTTTGATAGACAAAGTAACATAGCATACATCGACGATTGACTACGTAGTATTATTCAGCTCGTACCGCATTTTCACTGTCAGACCCACTCTCGATGTCCTTGGGCATATCTGCATATATCCATCCTACGAGCCTATATGGATGTAAGGCACCCAGTGACTAAATTCTTTCTCTCCGACTCTGTCTCGCAGCTCTCCAACTGCATTGTGTAGCGCTTTCCCTGCTTCTCCATTACCAATCCTTCCATCTTTCATCAGCTGTGCATATACCCTATCAGCTACATCCGCTGCATCATCGTCATACACCGACCACATCGTTGCAATCACGCTCGAGTACCCAGCCGTCAGCATACCAGATGCAAGGTGTATCGCTTCGTCAGGCAGCTGCTCGTCGCCTGTCGCGGTCTGACAAGCCGAGAGGAAGGCCATGCCTTTGTTCTTCAGGGACCGCTGGTTGATGGACGCAAGGTCCAAGGTACCATCGTGCAGGAAGAACCCGCTCTCGGTTGGATCATGGACGTTCTGGTGAGCATGGCAAGCAAGGTGTACCCAGTCGTGTTTCTCCATCGCGTCGAGCACGGCAGTAACAGTCGCCTGACTTCCCAGAAGTTTTGAGTGTCCCATTCTGCCTTGTATATGGTTCAGGACGCCTTCGAGCTCCTTCGTAGTTCCGGGCAGCTCCTGATGCCCTGGTGTATCTTCTTGACCAACCACGACCATTTGAGAATTAGGGCCTATAGTGCTAGGAGAGGAAGAGAGAAGAGCAGTAAGTGTAGGAGTGTAGGATGATATTACATAGTCGAAGACTCTCGATCGAGACCCGTCGTAATCTCCAGCAGCATGTAGGGGCAGGAACGATAGTGCACCAGTCGGGCACCAGGTTACATGGGGTATATTATCGGACACTATGTCATCTTTATGCTATGGTTGCATGCTGAGAAAGGTGGTATTAAAATAAACAGGTTGAGCGCACCGTATAACCAAGAAAATCTAGCACTGGCTTCACGATGTCGTACCAAAGATCTGCAAGTACTTGCATAAATTCGATTTGTTCAACAGGCGCCGGTCGGCGTTGGACGCTACGCTCGTTTGGTCTTCTGTTCCTGATCGATTTTGTCATCTCGAAATGAATATACTGAGCTTTCGCGGCAGTAAAGCCAGGGAGAGGAACGTGAGTAACATTGCCACTGCCAGGCGTCACAATCAGGGCATCGCAACGAGTCACTTCACAATTGATGACTACAATCGGCCCGTTTCGAGCGACCTTGACCAGCTCATTGGCTTTTATTGGCAGAAGAAAGTCCTCGAAACCTTCTAGTTTACGTACTTGGGCTACCAGATCATTGTACACCCTGGCCAGACGATGGCGATGCTCCGGGGTATCAGTGGCTAAGTGGGTTGATGAGGATTGCGAGTTGGCGTGATGAAGTTGTCGAGCAACCGAACGAAACTCAGTAGCAAGGTCTCGATGGGAGTCATAAAGTATGTCCACAGGAGACCGAAGCATAAGGCTCTGGCTCCAGACCACACATCGTGCGTGTTCGAGCCATTCGAGTGCCAGAGCATATTGAGACGACAAAATGGCAGCAGAGGCGGCCCGTACGGCCAAGTTTTGGGTTGACGATAGATCGTAGTACCGCTGAGTGGTGGTAGCGCCAAGCGAGATGTAGTGGGGAAGAAGGTCGATTGTGGCGCGGAATGCCTCGATAGGGTTTAAGTGGCTATGATGAGAGGCAAGATTTGCCCAACGTAGGGCGCTTCGAAACACATCGCGTGGTGGCCCATTGGACAACTGGGAAGCTTTGCGGAAGGAGGAAAGTGAGGCATCCAAATGGGAAGTATTGTGAGTTCTCTGATATTGGAGAAAGCAAGATAAGGCCCAACTGTCGTGCCTGACAGAGAAGTCTGGGTGAGCCCCGGGAGTGAGTTTAAGTGCACGAGAGAAGTATTCCGTTGCTTGCTCGAGGTCACTAAGCTCGCCGAGACGATTGTATCTATCATTATATGATACGCCCAGCGTAGCATGGCGGTCTGACAAGCTTGGGTGGCTGTCGGGAGTGAGTTTGAGTGCACGATACTTGGATTCGATTGACTTCTCGAGGTCAGCAAGCTCGCCGAGGTGTTGGTATCGATCGGTATATGCCATGCCCAGTGCAGCGTGTCGTTCTGGCAAGCGAGGGTGACGGTCAGGAGTGCGTGCAAGTGCATGAGAGCGGTATTCAATCGACTTTTCGAGATCAGCGAGCTTTCCAAGGCGTCTGTATCGATCGGTGTATGACACCCCCAGTGCAGCATATCGGTCTGGCGAATCAGGATGGCTTTCAGGAGTGAGTTCGAATGCACGAGACTTGGATTCGATTGACTTCTCGAGGTCAGCGATCTCCCCAAGGCGTTGATATCGATCTGTGTATGACATCCCCAGCGCAGCATGCCGGTCGGACAGGCGAGGGTGACGGTCAGGAGTGTTTGCAAGCGCATGAGAGTGGCATTCAATTGAATTTTCAAGATCAGTGACCTTGCCAAGATGCTTGTATCGATCGGTGTATGATATGCCCAGCGTAGCATGTCTGTCTGCCAAATCGGGGTGACCGTCAGGAGTGAGTTTGAGTGCACGAGACTTGGACTCGATTGACTTCTCAAGATCAGCAAGCTCTCCAAGGCGTTGATACCGATTTCTGTATGAGATGCCTAGGCCAGCATACCGGCCTGGCAAGTGAGGGTGGTGGTCAGGGGTAAGTTCTAGTGCGCGAGAGTCATACTCGATTGACTTCTCAAGGTCAGCGAGCTCTCCTAGCCGTTGGTATCGATCGGTGTATGACACACCTAGCGCAGCATGGCGGTCTTGCAAACGAGGGTGACCTTTGGGGGTGAGTTTGAGTGCGCAGGACTTGGATTCGATTGCCGCCGCGAGGTCAGCGAGGTCACCAAGACGCTTGTATCGATCGGCGTATGACACGCCCGGCGCAGCATGTCGGTCTGGCAAGTCGGGATGGTTTTCGGGAGTGAGTGCTAGCGCGCGGGAGTTGCATCCGGCTGACTTCTCTAGGTCAGCGAGGTCACCAAGGCGCCTGTACCGATGGGCGTATGACAGGCCTAGCGCAGCATGTCGCGATGGCAAGTCGGGATGGTTGTTGGGAGTGAGTTCGAGTGCGCGAGAATCACATTCGATTGACTTCTCGAGGTCGGAAAGCTTGCTGGTGTGCCCATATCGACTGGTGTATGACACCCCTAGCGCAACATACCGACTTGACAAGTCAGGGTGAGTGTCGGGAGTGAGTGCCAGTGCATGGGTCGCATAGTTCACTGCTTTCTCTATGTCAACCGCTCGACCTGAGCGTCGAAATTGAATAATTTGCTTGTTCCATAGCCCGAACAGGATCCTATGGGCTCCGGACCTGAGCAGAAGTGGACGAAGAATCCATTGTGTAATTGTCTTGGTGCACCAATTGACCGCTCGTATTCGTGTAGCTACACCCGGGCTGGTATTTAATGTTGCGCTTTCGCTATTTCTGTTTTCATATAGGATACTCCCAAGTATGTCTCTGAGTTTGTCCTTTGCTTTTTTATCAGCCCTTCTGTGCATAGCATGCGCGGGGGGGGGTCTCTAGGAACCCCACTTACGCTTTTAGCCTTCAAATATACAACCGCCGAATCCCATGTGTTCGACAAATGCTCCATCCGTCTGCAGTATTCGAATAGTAGTTATTATGGTATAGTTTAGAGAGTCCAATTGTAGCTTTATTCCTTAGATATGTGACGCTTTTCGTGGACTGAAGGCGGTAAACTAAATCAATGTACTGATACCAACCAACACTCAAGAATACAAGGCCTACAGAAATGTGCACGTTCGTTTGGGAGCTCTTGCCCGGCCTCGAAGAGTTTGGGGTCTTGTACTTTACTGTGGCAGTCGAATAACAGAATAGCCGAAGTTGTCTCCAAGCCTAGGTCTGTCCTGCCTATCAATGGGCGAGTTGCAGTGGCGAACAGTTATTTCAAGGACAATGACCTGCACTCAGGCTATCCTTGCCGCACTTCCTTCATATTTATAGCGCTGATTTTATACATCACAGCATTTGACGTGACCAGTGTGCTTGCTATTTCACCTGTATGACGCATCATGATTTTGTTTTCACAACGGTTTGAGTACTTGGTGGAGCGATTGTCCACATCGCGGTTTCCTTTACTCCGTCGTCACAATAAGCGCTAGAAACCGTGGTTGACATAAAGCGACGATCGGCGATGTTTGTAATTGTGAGCGCCGAGCGCTTGTTCCTGAGCAATTGGACGTCATAGCCACTAGAAGCCCCTGGTTCCGCGTGCAAACACGCATTCTACCCTAATTTCTGATAGCGAAGCCCAAGCGATGGAAACACGACACGAAACAATGTTTTACCCTCTGTTTGGCGGTCGAGGCTGTTTTTTCCACCCATCACCGGGTAACCCGACTATCCTGTGTGGCCAGAGATCATCAAGGTCGGGTGCGGGAGGATGGTGTCTTTGAGATTAGCGGTTGGTCCCGACCTAGCTCTAACTAGTCAGCCAACCTCGACCACGGTCCTAATTGTTCCTAGCCGAACAGCAAGCCCTAGTTTGACCACCTCGGTTTCGGCTTTGACTTCGATCGACTCTGGTTCTTCCTTGTCTACCACACCTACATCTACGACTCAATTCACACCAACTCAAAATCTCACTGATCCAACTAACACCACATCTCAGACAATCTCGTCGGCAACACCGTGGGCATCTAGTGGTCTATCTCGGTCGTTGACGCCCTCGCCGAACCTTGGTAGTAAGTGTTTGGGGTATCATCAAGCTGGTCAAGTTTGTAATGATCCACCCTTGGTAGCCGCACCTACATCGTCGTTGTCGTCGTCGTCCACTCATGGCAGCACCACGAACCAGCACCACGGCGTTTCGGCTGCGACAGACACCACATCCCTGACCGCCGTCTCATCTCACGAACTTCCATTGACTAGCCATTCCTCTCAGAGCATAACACTAACGACAACCAACGACCCAGTGCCCACCACAACTGCTGCTCCCGGGACGACTGAAAATTATAACCACCGGTTGATTATTAATTTGGGCGACTGGTGAGAATATTAGTCTTCTGATCCAAACCATGCGTATGCACCGACATTTCAATTTAGTGCTGGGTTCACTACGCCCAGATTAAGTCTCATTGCAGGAGAGATGAGCGATCTAGTTCCTATAGGGGACGGAAGATTTGAGATTGGACTAAAGGCTGATCCTCAAAACTCAGTTTTTGGTCTTATTGTATCCTTGAAAGACGAAGGGGTTCGTTGTGGAAGCGAAGACTATGCTTGTGGGTACTATCTGTCACCGATTGAGTTCATTCTAACTCGTTTTTAGCATGCACGGCGATAGACATAGGCTTTGGAGCAACATCCGAACTGATTATGAATGTGCTCATGGCCGGCGACTATAGCAAATATATGTACCCATTTAGTATCTGGCTTGAAGATGGAACGGTGTGGAATGCCCAACCTGCCAGCTCGCCCGAGGCAATGTACAATTGCTGGGGGTGGACTGATGCCGAATGTCCTTACGCAATCAAGGTAAAACCTAAAAGCTATCCAACAATGAGTACTTGTTCAACGGTTTGGATTCTAGCATGGTGGCACTAGTGGGGCCAGTTGGACACTTTCCTCAAATAATATATCCGGAGACATGTATATTGGTTTCTGCCCGTCCAATGGACCTGCGTGGTCCAGCATCCCCTCCAATCCCGAACCGGACTCACATGAATGGGGCAACGAAAGCACATATGTCGTCCTTCCATCACAAATGGCAATTCCAACCTCGACATTCATCAAGCCCATCGGGCCTAGCGCGCTCAGTGTCCCGACACCAACCACAGAGCCTCTCTGCGATCAGCCTTCAGATTGCGCCACGTTTAGTACATATATCGTTCAGGAAGGGACTACCACGGTCCGGTCTACTTTTGTAACTCCCGCACCAGATACGACGAGGTACGAGGGGACTAAGGTTATTATTGACGCTACAACAGCCGTACCGGAAACAACCATTATTACTACCGGTGGCCTATCAGCAATAAATCCATCAACGGCAATCGTCCTTGATTCCACAACAACTTCCCGAAAGACGACTTTTCTTACTACACCCACGCCAGTTACAGTATCTTCGACAGTCCAGACCACGAGTCCCCAATCTTCCTCCTTCCAGTCAGAATGGTCGTCTTCGCCGACCAGGACAAGGATCCGCGATCCAACGGAAACTTCGTCAATTGAATCTCGCACTGCCATTTCAACCTTGGCACCCACTCTCATCCCGACATACAGCTACACCACTGATGGTCTAGGCTCTACTATGTCCACCTCGTCGTATGATCTCACGGTTTCTGCTGCACCCACTACTATCCCAGCTCCTACGGAGTTTATCATTAGCTCATGGACGACATGGATGACGATCAATGGCTCCACGGTTCCAGCAATAGCCGGCGAGGTTGGCGTATTGACCACTGTTTCGATGACTTATTTACTCGAATCAGGTTCAATTATCCCTGTCTCGGAATTGAGCACCCGAAGCGTTAAATCTAGCCAAACAAGTGATCCGTCCCCTACTTTAGCTGTCTCGGCCGACAAAGATCAGACTAAACAAAACCAAGGCGGGAAAATTGCCGGAGCGGTAGTCGGTACGCTTGTAGGGCTTGTATTAGGGAGTTTGGTAGTATGGTACGTTTGCTACCGTCGGCGGCGGAGGCAAATGCGGGACAACTTTGCGCGAGGCGATCCGTCTTGGGTGGCCCCCAGGCATGAAGCCGGATCGGGCGGTGGATCGAGGTTGTTGGTGGATCTGGACGAGGGACCGCGGATGAGCAGCTCGCACATTCAGCCTTGGGTTCCGCCGAGGTCTGTGGTTCCGCCACCGAGAAAAGGGGGCCAGCTGGAGATGGAGAGTGCGCCAGGGGCGTATGGTGTTAGCGTGCTATCCAGTGAGTCGTCCTCGTATCGTTTTCATTTTGAATGTTAATCAATCTTGGTTCACTATGGATAGGTTCAAGTAGAGAGCCTGAATTGTTAAGCAATGAAGGGGGATCTTCGTCCCATGGCTCGACTGATCAGCATCAAGTCTCTACTGCCACTGCTACACGAATTGGAAAACCCAGCACCAGGAGCGAGTCCACTCTTCAGCCGAACGCAATGGTGTCTCAGCGACCAGTCTCTTCGAGTCACCTAAGCACGTCACTTGCCAGCCCATCCATGAGCCTCCTCCCAACACCCTTCCAAGACGAGCCTCCCAGAGAACGCACACCAACGAGCCCACCCATTCGAGCCGCTCCGATACCAAGACAAGAGGCCCCGCTGACTCGAGCGGAGCCGTCTCGCAGGCGCCAGCTACACGATGAAGAGCAGGGCAGACACGATGTCATCCCGCCATTGTATAACGAAGCATGGAACACTGGGCGGTGATGAACTCATTTCGGCTTCTATTTTTTTCCTTGGTGGGGATTGTATTTGTCTTATGCTTACGCTTTTGTACGAGTATGGATCTTGGTTATTATTTGTCTTTTTAGAGACTTTTTGTTGGACAGTTTCCCTGTAAATTTTTTAGTTGTTTTCGGGGGTAATCATTGCTTTTTTTTTTCTTTTTCTATATTTCTGAACCCACAGGGAATAAGACATGTTTTGGGCAAGATAAGCATTGCTATGGCCTTGTAATGTACTAGACTCGATCAATTGTTCGATTGGAACCTTAGATTTCGATACTACCCTTGAAACATACGCTACACTATCACTTCATTGGAACGGATTTGTCAACTTTAAGCAACATGCATCACTTCTGGACAGAGAACTGGTACGTCGTCGCCCATTTAAAGTCTCTGCCCGGGTAGTCTAGCCATACTCGGGGTTACACCATGCCACATGCGTTGTCAAGTATATAGTCACTCACAGATCTGATCCACCCCCCAAGCCGGATTGTTAATCGCATCGACATATCCCTCAGGTTCAATTGCAACTGCCGAAAACTTCTCGTATTGAAGGCTCGGTCCGCCGTGCACCTTTTTCCGTGGCATCGCAAGCCAATTCCCGGTATAGACTTGGACCACCGGTTGGTTTGTAGTCACATCCAACCTTATCCCGGAGTTTGGGCTGTAAAGAGATAGGTTCGGAGTCTTGCTTTCCGGCTTATCGTATCTGGACCTGAATGTTAGGTGGATATATGCGTATCAGATAGGTAGCTGACATATAAGGAGTGTCGTAGCCATAACAATCTGCGAGCCAGGAAGAATGAGAATGGATTTACTGGGGGTAATGAGTTACGCACCTGAACAGCCACCGTATCCAATAGACTTGTCCCATTGGGAACCTGCGAATGTGTTGGAACGGTTCCTGTATGCATCTAGGAAAGTACTGACCAAGGCTTCGCTCCTTGCGGAAGTCTAGCGCGGTTCCTTGGACTGAAGTAAGGTTCCCAGTGGGTATGAGATACATGTTTCCTTGAATATACTTGGACGAGTCTATTCGCAGGCTGTGATTGAAAATATTGGATGTTTCCTGGAATGCATCCAAATTCCTTTTAACACACTGATGTTAGCTTCTAAAGAATACAGACTATAATGAGTTCTCACCAATATACATGTGTCGTCACCATAATCGGCGTTTTCTGGGTCGCTGTGGCAGTGACAACAGCATCGTACTTGCCGCCTGGAGATAATCTATAGACGACCTAACAATCTGCTATGTTACGCGTATGATGTGGTTGGATTCAAGTACATACCTTGGCCGTCACATCTCCTGGGAATCCTTCATCGGCTGGGTCGAAGTGTTGGAAGGTCAGGCTACTCGGGGTTGAGCTGACAAGTGTCCAGTTACGACGGTCCCATCCGATTTCTCCACCATGTAGAGTGTATGCACCTATATGAATATTGCTATAGTGTAACCGTGTGTATCATATGAGTAAAGCTTACTATCTGGTCCGTTCCTAAATATATGGCTAGTAGCATTCGTTAAGACTACCCGAACCACGTTTCTACGAGGGAGACCTACTAAGTGTTAGGAGAATTTGGGTCGGGATTTTTTGATATTGGGACGCTGAAGGTACCTGATAATGTTCAATGTAAATACTGATTCTATCTAAGTCCGTTCTGGTGCTGGATACCCACCGTTCTTTATACGATTAGCATAACGCCCAACAACAGAGTTGAGGACAGGGTGGCCCGGGTCTGTCTGCCACAAAGTCTAGTACAGTATTTCACAGACATTTTAGGCTATATAAGAACAGCGTGTTGAAGGACATACCGTATTATCGTAGCCGAGAACAACATCCCGGAAGCGGCCATACTTGTCTTTGACCCAGAGTTCGCTCAACGAGGCTCCACTGCCAATAAACTTTGCCTTTATGGAGCCATCGGAAGCAGCGATGGTATACTCTTTGAATGGCTAGTAGGGTGAATGTTAGCTGCGTAAGAATACGAAGTCCAGGTTATACATAGCTTACATCCGTGTGAGACGCTTGTGCTCTCGCACCTGCGCCAAAACTAGTTAGGACAGCGCTGATCCAGAAAACTCGCATTGGGGAAAGGGAGCTACCCTTTCTACAAAGATACCCTCTTCTTTATACCATGTAGTTGGTCAGATGGCCAGATGTGCGGATCAACACATGATGCCAATCTTCCAGCACTCTCATCAACTAACACCCTTGATACTACTTCTTCGGTGAGTCGGACAGACAGAAAGTCCGGGCGAGCGGGAGTTCCGAGATGGCCGGCCGGATAGTAGCCTAGAGATACTGCTAAAAGGGACATACTCGGCAGGATGCATGTGAAGTATGGGAATGTAAGAAATAATTCAGCGTAAATTTGTTTTTAGAACGCTTCATCCAAGGCCAAAAGGGTTTAGTCTCAACAAACAGGCTTCGCGAAGAGTTACAGTCAGAATATATCTCGCAATTTGGTCACCGAGTTAGTCGACTGTATTTGCCATAGAGTCGATAACGTGTCTCACAACGCGAGCTATAGCCGACATGTCATCGCCAGCTCTTCAAAGCTTTGCCATATTCAGGTAGTTCTATGAGACATGCGTCGTAACTACCACAATGTGTTGCTCGTCGCGTGACCCGCCACGGCACTAGCGCCGAGATGACGGCGAAGATGGAGAGTATATACGTAGTTCTCGAAGGTTGTGGTTTGACTCGTTACGGTACTTGACTCAAAGGCATTGACTGTCCATGATGCTAAACTTCGAATTATTTGATATAACCCTCGCCTTTCTTGGCATACGCAAACGATCGCGACTCTAATTCGTGCAGTGACGGTTCTTGACTGCGGGCGTGCCCGAGCTCTATACGGGGGTTACCCTCATCTATGGGTCTGATTGGCTTAGAGCAAACAGACGCAGCTCTTCACTGCTGATTGACCGTGTACAAAGTCGTGGACACAACTCATAAAGTGGCTTGTCGTTGAACACTCCCCTCAGTATCGCCTCGCGCCGTTTCGTAAAGCAATTTTGAGCCCGGATTGACAAAGAACGACATGATACAAACGTAATCAATATGACTTCTCCTCTATCCATCTCGCTGAGGCAATGCGCTAGTCATGGTATTTCGGGTGGCTCTCCTCTGTACTGTACACTTTATCATCGGGGAATGAAGACCTATGAGGTGAGTAGCATCGCGCTAACACCAATACAGTACCTAAATCACCACGCTTAAAGATCAACACATCGTCGCGCCCTGGGCCTATCACTACGATCACCCGAGACGGTACAGTGGTTGCTTCGATTGAATGGTCCAATGTCACTCGTACGAAGTCTAAAGTCATGATTGAAGGTCATACGGGAATACTAGATAAAGCATTTCCCAAGGCCGGGAAGCTGACCAGGTAGGCTCAATTATACTAGGCAAGACTAGTTTTACCGGATGTATCCCCTGAGATCTCGAATATACAAGACTACGGGCGGTAAGACTCTCAAATGGAAGATCAACGGAGGCGGACTTTCAGTAAGTGGTTCAGACTTTGCTGGTTGAAGTCTAAATCCTGTAAATTAGTGCGCAGCTCCCGACACTGGGTTCAACCTGGCTTATCACAATGGTGTGGCTATAAATACTTTCAGCGCAAATAAATCTGCTTTGGATATATTTGATCAGGGGCTTGATATCCAGGATGTACTTGTAGGTAAGCCGAGCCACAGCTAAATTGATTTTAAAAGTCCATATTAAGCAATGACAGCAACCTGGGTTATGATGGAGGTCATCGTCCGGGGCCGTAATCCTGCTACTTACCTTGGTGATATGTTGGGTGAGGGGCCATGTGGAGGGAGCAGCGGCGATGGCCACCAAGAAGTCTCAGGTGCTGGGGGAGATGGGGGAGATGGAAGCGGAGGTGGTGACGGAGGTGGGGGCGGAGGAGGCGGGGAATAGCTATGAGCAATGGCAACGATGCTTTCATTTACGATGTTCAATATATTATAGGTTCTTGCGTTTATCTACATATTTGTCCCCCCCCCCGTTCTTTACTGGCGTCAGAAATCACTGGGATACCAATTAACTTTCATCAGAACTTCCCCTACTAGAGCACCTGAGCACATTCAGCACCATAGAACTCAGTGAATTGGATAAAAAACGAAGCCCAATTATGCTGTTTGTCAAACATACAAGGTAATAAGGCCCGCTGCACAGTTCAGGTACTATTTTGGGGCCTCATGCATCATGGCCCAGGAGCAGGCTGAATGCGAGGGTTCTTGCGGCTGAAAAGAGACAGTATAAATATTTACATTGTCATTCTCCCATCCTCTACCATCACAACCTCCTCCCTATCCTTACTACAAGTTCCAGTCCTAGAGGATGGTGAATAGCTGCGATCGTTGTTGGAACTGTTGCCCTGCAATCGAATCAGTAGTATCTTTTCGTCGTCCGATGTCAGGGTCTGAAGGTCCGGTCGTGAACGGATCTATTGGTTGGATTTCAATTCTCAAATCATATCATGGTGCAGCTCACGCTGACCAAGTCCCGGTCCCATTCCATACATGACACCGAGATTTTGTAGGACTTACTGGAATTCAAGCGGAATGAATTCATCGTAGCACCTCCCCCATAGGCATGTACATCTCGCAGTTTACAGTCCGTAGGAGGTGCTCCTGCTTCACGGTCAATGCGCACAGTGCTATATATAGTTCTAGTGAAACTGGCCCAAGAATACAATCGGTATGAGCGAGCACCGCGACTAAAGTAAAGGGCCTCGGCTCTAGCGTATCAAAACGGATTGGAATTAGGTAGCGTGTGGCTTACGAATGTTGACCTCGATGACGTGAAACTGATTATACATACCATCTCTTGACTAACGCTCAGCGCCTCACCCTTGATGTTGCTGACTGACAATCCACACTGGTCTGAGGTTAAATAACCTGCACTAGGTAGTCTTATGGCATATCACCATCCTGGCATCCCGAAATAAGCTCCTACTGTTTGCACTCGCTCCTCTAGTGCTTTTCGCTCTGGCTCAGTTCTTCCGTACACTCAGCACTCGCTTGTTTTCTGCTGCACCCGTCTTGCTCAATAACCCTACGATCACCAAGACCATGTCTGGCGCGGCACCTACCCTTCCCACTACCGATGAAGCCTGGAAAGCTGCTCTAGATGCTCTTCCCACTGCTGAAGCCAACAATGGAAAGATTCCTGCATTTTTCTTTGCTCATGGGAGTAAGTTGCCATGTCCCTAGCAAGTAACTATCGCAAGACTGACATGCTATAGGTCCCATGCTACTTCGTGACACGAGTCCCGATCCGCGCTTTGATAGCTTGAAAAACCAGGCTGGTAAAGGTGCACTTGCACGATTTTTGTCGGTATTTGGACCTGCTTTGCTGGACAAATACAAGCCCAAGGGTATCGTAGTCTTTAGCGCTCACTGGGAAGAGCGGGGCCAAGTTCTTGGTGAGCTGTCTTTGATAACCTGTCCTCGCTATAGACGGACACACTAAATATAATGATTAGTGACGGACTACCAGGAGAATCCCTTGTTGATGGATTACTACGGATTTGAAGATGAGGTAAGTGTGTTATTACTTTTGGTAGTATTTCAGAACCTTATCCGGGCTGTAGATGTACCAAGTCCAGTTCAAATCCCGGGGTGACTCTGCGCTATCAGCCCGCGTCGTTGCTGCTGTTAAGGAAGGTGGCCTTAAAGCACGTACACTGGGGACGATGGAATCAAGAGGGAAGGACGGCCGCCCACGTATGCCCGGAACTGGGGTATGTGTTTTAACTCCAGCTCGCTCTACGTATCCTAATCAATGAGCGGAACAGCTTGATCACGGAGTCTTCGTCCCATTCAAAATCATGTTCGGGGACGAATTCACATCAGTTCCCATCGTTGAAGTGTCTCAGGATGAGAGTTTATCCCCAGATCGGAACTGGGAGATTGGAAAGACTGTAGACGTTTTGAGGTACGCATATATACTGTGACTTAGTAGTTTAATATCAATTGAACTTTCAGGTCTGAGGGATACCTTATTCTTTCTGGAGGGCTCACCGTACACACTTTCCGAGACTGGTCAGCGTGGAAGGAAGAGAGTGCCGCTCCGCCATACATTGCGTTCCACAAAGCAATCCTGGAGGCAGTTCAAGTCCAAGATGTAAGACTCTTCAATTTACAGATAGGGCACTGATATTGATTCCGTGCATAGCCCTCTGACCGTCGTATAGCACTATCGAATCTTACCCGCCACCCTGGCTTCCGCCTCGCACACCCTCGAGAAGAGCATTTCACGCCAATTTACCTAGCTGCTGGGGCAGGTGAGAAAGGGAGAACACAAGTATTAGATGCTACGTACGGACAGGTTACTGTAGCTTTTGGCATCGAAGTATAGTTAGGGTATAATCAGCAAGGTGTATTCGTGTATTTGTGACCATGATAATTGTTAGTCGCCTGATCAATATTGAAGTACTCCAGTCATACAGAGCCTACTCTGGATGCATAGTGGACACCGAGCTGTACAACGAGTAACTCGCATATGGAAATCCATGGTCAACTGTACAGGAGGGGAAATGCCATCAGGTCCCTATACTATTTTGTCGCGAGTAATGCAAGAGGCGCGAAAATGAAGTTCCGGAAATATCGGTAACGTTCAAATAGCATAGAATCATGTTTAGGAAGAGATTTCATAGCGCTGAGAGATATGAACTATTGGGTGGCTAAAAAATATAGTATTCTGGTAACTCATACTTGTATTTTTCTATTCTTGGACACGCGGTTTGGCCATGGGAGTTGTGATACAGATTTGTAATCACCATGGGCGCTACCCGGTGAAATGATCTCGGACTTGCCGGGCTCCCATCAACTACGACCATATGGTTTCCCATTCCGAGATCAACCATAGTAAGGGCTGCGCCGGGAGCAAACGTACCTTGTAACTGATCTACTACCGGTGGCCTTCAAGGCCATTCAACTACAGCCAGTCAACCCAAGAACTTCCGTCGCTTGGGATAAGAGTTTCGTAATGCTACTATGTCTTTTCAACTTGCTTTGATGGTTTCTTTGTATGGGTCTCTTTTGGCTACACCAGTGCCACAGTTGCCCCGAACCCCTCGTGATTTTCGTACCAACACTACAGCGCATCTAATCTTCAGCTCGGCCTCTGGTCTATTACAACACTGGCCAAATACAGTGTACAGAAACGGTATGCCTACCAATAATCTTGAGGACGCTGGCATACTAGAATAACTTGTACCAGGCCATACCTTTGTTCCGGCCACGGTTCCTGTTGGGACATTACTGTACCACTCTCGTCCAAGCTTCGAGCCACCTCCATCACCCGAGTTCTTTGCTTTCGATTTTGACCACTCATATATCTTTTGCTCCCAAGTGCCATGTGTGATGTATACCTACATACCTAGACGTGACCTAAAGCTCGGGTACTTTGACGGTACAAGTGCTGCCACCCTGGAAGGGCCACGCGATCTTCAAGATATTGCATTCAATGACAGATTTGTTTCCGGAAAGACCTACAATCCTTGGGTCCATGCAGTAAGCATGTGTAAATGGGCAGAGCAAGTGGGACTGGATGGGATCGTGAGGTTAGTTCTGTTGTCATCACCAGCAGTAGCCCTGAGCTAATTGACTGGCTCATACAGAATGGAGCCATCTTTGTGAGTGCTTAATCCTGGCCAACAGTTGAACAATGCGGCTGACCGGAGTTATCAGCGAGGCCGTCTTATGCCATATTGAATCCGATCTCCAATTAACTTCGAGGCGAGACCTTCTTTATCATGAGACAAACTTATTTCCTGGTCAAGGTGTGCCAGGTGGTCCTAGCGCTACGTCCATGATGGATCTACATCCCCGACTCGGACCAAATACACCACATTTTCCCGGGCCTATGATCCCTGCCTACCCATCTCCTCCGGGCTGGAAAGGAAGGCAGCGTAACTTTGCTGACGTTGCCTTTGAGTCGATCCGCGCTGGGATGTGGCACAATCATTTCCCTGGAGAATCACGCGTCATCCTTGATTATTCTAGCATAGTTTCTGCATACGACGAAACATATAGCAGTCTTGTTCACGATCGCCAAGGAGTCCCACGTATGAAGCATCGCCTGAACAACATCTCTGCTGGTGATATGTCTCGATTAAAAACTGAGATGGAAGAGGTCTTGAAGACTGGGCGCCCCGCTCCTTCAGTGAACTGGCGCTCGTTGTTACAGGATATTATTAGCCGATATGGCGAGCGGCTCGAAGAACTGCGGTATTTACTTAGACGTTCTGACCTTGACGCCGAAGCTATCGTAGCCAAGGCAAGAGAAAAGATCCTCATTATGCTCACGCCTCACATCGTTCTCCCAAAATCCAAATCTAACAGCATTAGGGTGAGGCGGGGAGACCAACAACCCCTTCATACTAGCTCCAGCGACACTAGTGCTAGCCATAGCACTCCCGACGACGACTGGCCAACACGCATATATGATGCTTGTGCGAACCACCCGGCTATTGATTTTGCTCGTGAACGACAATTAACAGCGCAAGAAAAAAGGCTCGCGAACAGTATTGAAAGGGTAAATAGGGCTATATGCTCAACTCTTACTACTGTGTGGGCGACCGCATTTGACTCAGGTGATAAGCCGCTGCTCTCCAAATACATGGTTATCGAGTGGAAAAAGGAGATCGAGGAGTTGATGGATTGGCTTGACTGGACTATGTGGATAAAATGTGACCCCCCGTGTGGGCAGGGTGTGAGTGTGATATACACGTGCAAAAGCATAGCTAACCAATAAAACTTATAGTTTCAGTGCATCCTTGCGACTTGGCCTTGGGAAGTCTTTACAGGGGAAGAGGACGTTGGACCCGTGTGCCGAGATCATGCGGAGGGCGATATCTATTAACTAACCAACGATCGGGGGCTGTGGTATCTTCCGAGATCCTGTGATGCTGTTTTCGCTTTCTCTTGCAAAAGGAGAAAACGGGGAACAAAGATATGCGGCTCCTATTGACCTTACAAAACAGAGATAGAATACGATAGACTAGATGCCTGATTTCCGCTGTAGTCCGCAGATCTGAATTTGAGCTTATAAACTATATTCTTCTTCTCCTTGCGCCAGTGAGCCTATAAATTTCCATTATCCATACTCTAAAAATACATAAATTAAGAGATACTTGGCATCAAACTTCATCAATCTTGAGAAAGATACCCCCTTTTATTCAGGTTTGTACATCACCCCAAAGTTGTCCCCAAGCCTATCTGAAGTAGTTCCCATACTCCCGGGGTGTTTCATGCCCGCCTCCAGCTGCCTCTGGTACGAGACTTTTCGCAATCGCTCGGCTTCACCTGGTGTGAGATGGATGTAAATTTCGACCCTAATTACGAGTCAGCACAAATGGAAGTTGACTGGCCGAGCGGACGCACCCTATAGCATGAAGTAGGAAACCAACCCAGACGGCGGGACCAAAGCTTGCACGAAGAGCAGACCCAATGTTAACCACACCAGTCCATACAGCGAGCACGGGTACATGGATAGAGCCGAGCTGGTCTCCGGTGCACATTGGGTAGGATGCTATCAATCTAGTCGAATCGTTATCAAAGGTGTATAGGACTTCGCCGCAATTCCACAGCTAAAATCAGGTCAGTTATTCATGTCAAGCATTTTTGGCCAGTGGAACTTACGGTATAGTATTCTCCAATCGTTGAAATAATCTGGGCGACAATGATCATAACCAGCCGGACGGTGATGATAGACCCAGCATAGAACCAAGTTCTAAGCATCCACTTGCGGTGCTGATCAATCTGAAGCCTCTTGATGTTGATCCAAGCAAGGAGCGCAGAAATCAGAGTTGCTGCACCAAGCACTACAACAGCGCTTTGGATACTAAGATCGCCCCCGAATGAACGGCGCATGATGGCAAGTGCCGACGCAACACCGATGACTAGCAGGAACAATGCGATGTAGCCCAAGATACGATGGACAATGATTGATTTATATCGGATAATAGGGATGAATTGGGTCACAGCGATTATTCCGGCTGTGAGCGTGACGGCAACGTGCAGGATTATGCCCACACGATACACGCCTCGATGGAACCAGTATCCCTCGCCAGGTGCTATGTTGTTTAGCATGATCGAGGGGTTCAGGTACATGTACCGTGCCAGCGCGAAGCCGAACATAGCTCCTCTACAAGTGCAGGTGTTAGCGTTTTGGTTCTAGAAATATGAATGAAAGCATTGATCTCGTACCCAAAGATAAACCCTGAGGATATAGCCTTTGGTCAGCTGGACAGATCAGCAAACGGCATGAGTAACTTACAGAGAACAAAATTATATCCCTTTTTGAACCCCAATGCCTGAAATAGGCGCACGAAAAGGTTGGGTCGCTTAGTTTCGGCTTTCTGATTACCCACAGAGTTTTGTGAGCTTTCAGACGTTTCGGAGAGTTGTGGTTGTAAATAGTTCGACGACATATCTCGAATTTAAGCTTAAGAGTGCTCAAAGAGTAGAAGTGAGAGGTGAGAATAGTCAGAAACAGCCGGCGAGCTGGATGTTTTAAGTCGAGAGTGCACGAGTCTAGGTTGGTGCAAGCCATACGGCGTTCGGGCAGTGAATGATGCATTTTGCTTATCTTGATGCAAATAAGGAAATATAGGTGTTCAGTTATAGACTCAGTACTAAGCTATGCTTGATTTTACACGCTTGCATAGCCTAGAACTTTAAGGGAGCCCGAGGTGTATTCGGTATAAGCACCTTCCCTCCCCCGAGTCCGAGCCCCAACCAAGTACCAAGACATGAAGCACTTCCCCCGAGTGTTGTCCGGAGGGATGACGGTGGGCCCAGCACATAGCCATGGGTGCAGATCGTAAGTGGACCTTATCCTACGGCCAATTGGTGTCGTAGTTGTGACGAAGCCTCGATCTATAGTTTTAGCTCGAACTCATTACACCGATCGATCGAGACAAGGTATTTCATTTTGTGATTATCAAATATACGAATACATCATCTCCAGAGTACAACACATACCAAACTACATATCTGTTTATAGAATTACAATGAAGCTTTCCCCCGTGGTTCGAATGGAAGTAAGAGGGCAACAAATCCAGCCAGAATGAAGAGAGCGCCTGACACGTAGATAGGCACCGAGGTCTGAAAACGCGTTTTGAAATGAATAGACGTGCGGGATACTACCCATCTCATAACTTACCGATAAATTTGCATATAATGCAATAATAGGAGCCATGATACCAAAAATACGATTTGCGGTTGCGGCGATGCCGTTTCCAGTTCCTCTATCTTTTGTTGGGAATAGCTCAGGAGTCATTGCGTACAGTACGCCGTACATGATCTGCAAGCGGATCAGGAGACCATTCAGTATTGGGACACGCAAAACTCACGTTGCTGGTAAAGCTGTACCCGCAGTTCCACCCGAGCAGTGCATCAGAACTACGGGCGGTTGTGCTAGCGAATAGAAAGACACCAGTGAGAACTGCAGCAACTCTATTAGTATGTTGATACCAGAGATCTTCAGGGGGAGCGCTCACTTGTAGTAATCGAAAGTGTTCCACGCCGTCCCAGGAAGGGTACCTCGACAGCCCATCCTCCTAAAAGAGCCCCGGGTACACCAATGACGCTGAGTATAACCTGGTTGCGGTATGTTATGTAGACCGATCCATCGCCAAAGTCAGCTCCTCGAGTAGCAAGGAAATAGGTGACAAATGAATTATACAACGGGAACGCCAAGCCAATAATAGCTATAAATATAGTGATCAGCAACATATGACGATAAGCGCTGAGTGGACGTACCCCAAATCGCGATGACTAACGAGGTCGAAATAGCCATCTTCCTCGTTGCAAACAAGGATCGGACATGGTCTCCGTTGAATTGCTCAAACTTGCGCTTAAGCGCGGCTCGAGCAGTCGTATCTAATTCACGAGGGCCTTCCTCGATACCCTTTGCCGTGTTCGCATGATTGCCAGAGACACCTGCGGTCTCGAGCTCTTCGGTCGTCAGTGATACAGACTTGCCATTATACTTGGCAACGGCGTGAACGACTTCGACTGCCTCGGCGAATCGACCACGACCCATCAGGTATTTCGGTGATTCGTAAAGACGGAATACGAAAAATCGGATGAACCATAGTACTATCATGAGACCACCCATGGCAATGAGGAAGTAGCGCCACCCCTGTATAGCTCAGGTAAGATAATGAGAAGAAGACTACTAGAAATAGATATACCATGTTATCTCTACGAGCACATGTCGTCGCGGTTGCGTCGCACGAGTAGTTCGAAATAATCGGCCATGCTATTAAGCTCCCAAGTAATTGACCGAACGCCCACCAAATTGACAGTATTGTTAAGAGATACTGGTGAGTGCCCGGCAGAAATTCTAAGAATATAGCGCTATCCACAGGAAGATTACCCCCCACCTAAGGTATGACGATAAGTGTGGAGCGGAGCCAGGTGGAACCCAGGTACTTACGCCGACACTCCATAAAGGAGGCGTCATCCATTGACCGCTAACTGACTGTGGAGCCACGCTTTTTGATGGCGCTTAGGTCGCTTTTATCAGTAAATCCCCATTTTCTCCTTTTCTCGGACAGATTTGACGATTCTGAGAACGGACATCTCTGCGCGTCGAGCCTTTACATCTGTATATACATTTTGTTTTATCCCATTCGGCTTTGTTTTGGCTGCGCACTCCTTTGATTGCGACCGCTTAGCTCAGCATACGAGAGAAACTCGGTGGCAGTCCATGCGCGCAAGCTTACTAACACAGTCCGGGGGACCGCTAACTAGATTGAGTGAGCAACCATACTTCCCAATGACTATCAGCAATAAAAAAAGGCAGCAATTACAGGCTCTTGAAAAGGCCAGGGCCAATGTAAGTGTGTCAAATAGATCTTATGAATTTTATTTTGATATCATGGTAGCAAAAACGTATAAAAACAGCTCATTTTGACAATGAAGACAACAACAACAAAAGTGTATTCAAGCCACTGGACTTGTACAATGACTCTGAGACATCACTCTGCAGACTAGGAGTGGATGTAGTCTATATAGGTTGGCTCTTTAAGCAGATTATGCAAATTAAATGACTTACTGGAGCAGCCCCTGACCCCTGTGGCTCCGAACTGGATCATCCTCCAGCTTATCCCAATTCCCCCAATTCTTTTGACTCTGACTCTTCTGATTCTGAAGGAGATTCCAACTCTGGCTCTAGCAGTGGAGAACTCCCATGGGAACTTAGTTATTACCGCCCACCAACTGTTGCCCAAGCGCAGACAGCACTTGCCACACTTGATTCTGCACGCCGGACCCAACTTCCATCAGGTGGATACAAGTACAAAGACCTGGACCGGATCACTGCTGAGCGATACACTGCAATACAAGCCTGTCTGAACCAATTCCTTGAGGCTGAGCCAAAAGGAAAGAAATTTATTCAGGCATCCAAGGATGCAGCACGTATGCATAATCGAAGAGATACATATGCCCAAACAATCCGTAAATGGACCCGTTGACTCATCAATTATGGTGACTTACCTGGGAATATCCGAGGTTGGTGGAACGTATCCACACTGGAGGATGAGGATGTGTCATCTGCAATCAGGCTTCACTTACAGAAAGCTGGGAAGTTGGCGGGTGCACAGGATGTGGTGGACTTTCTGTCTGATCCAGAGGTTCGGAAAACACTGGACATCAAGAAAAAGATTAGTCTTTGAACAGCACAACGCTGGCTCTCTTGGGCTGGTTTTTCTTGGCGATCTGAACCTGTGGGCCAATACTTTGACGGTCACGAACGACAAGATGTAGTTGAATACCGGCAAAAGGTATACATACCTTTCCTGAAGAAAATCGAGCGGCGGCAAATAATTTATAATCGGGATGGTGTTGAAGATCCTACACGTCCATTGCAATTACTACCTGGCAAGAAACCCATTATTTTGTGGTTTCACGACGAGACAATTTTTTACGCAAACGATCGTCGTAAAGTTCGATGGGTCTTTGTTGGAGAAAGCCCAGTACCACACAAGAAAGGAGAGGGGTGTAGTTTAATGGTGGCCGACTTTGTGTGTGCAGAGTTTGGGTGGTTGCGTGGACCGAATGGGTAAGTTGCAGTGGAATGTGTATTGCTTGAAACTCACAATGAATCTAGTGAATCTGCGAGAGTAACAATGTTTCCCGGGGGCGACAAAGATGGATGGTTTACAAACGACCGTGTCATTCTTCAACTAGAGGATGCTGTCAAAATTGTCAACGAACACTTCCCCCAGTTCACTCACATATTTGTGTACGACAATGCTCCTTCGCACACGAAACGCTCGCTTTCCTCACTTTCCGCTTATGGAATGCCCAAGGGTCCGCTTCTGGACTGGCCTTACTACAAGGACAAGGACGACAAACGCGTGTTTGTGAGAATGGAGAATGGTTTTCTCCCAGACGGCTCACCCCAGGAGTTCTATGACCCAAACGAACCCAATCGTTTCAAGGGAATGTCGTGGATTCTTCGAGAGCGCGGTCTCGGTCATCTTGCCGATTTGAACGCAGTTTGCACGAAGGGATGTGAACCAGGGAAGACTGACTGTTGCTGTCGTTGGGTAATGATGAACCAGCCAGATTTCAATAATCGTGAATCAGGCTTACAAGAGGCTGCTCGAGAGCTGGGAACTGAAGTGGTATTTCTCCCAAAGTACCACTGTGAGCTGAGTATGATAGAGCAAGTCTGGGGATACGCAAAAAGAGACTATCGAGATAATCCCCCTAATAGTAGCTCAAAAAAGTTGAAGGAGAACGCACTAAAGGCATTAGAATCACCCCCAATTTTATCGATGCGCAAGTATGCCACCTTATAACTCTACTTTAGTTGGTTGTTCACTTTTTCATTAGGTTCGCTGCTCGTTCTCAACGTTTTGCCGATGGATATGACCATGGTATGGACGGGTCCCAAGCTGCTGCGTGGGCTACAACGATATTCAAACATCACCGAGAGACCCCAGCACATATTCCGTACAACGAGATTGCTCCTAACTATGTACATACAACAAACAATTAAATTCTTATTTTCAATCGCTCTTTCAACTTGGAACATAATTTCAGTCGGTCAGTAGGCCCCCGGACTATGTTAGTAAGCTTGCGCGCATGGACTGCCACCGAGTTTCTCTCGTATGCTGAGCTAAGCGGTCGCAATCAAAGGAGTGCGCAGCCAAAACAAAGCCGAATGGGATAAAACAAAATGTATATACAGATGTAAAGGCTCGACGCGCAGAGATGTCCGTTCTCAGAATCGTCAAATCTGTCCGAGAAAAGGAGAAAATGGGGATTTACTGATAAAAGCGACCTAAGCGCCATCAAAAAGCGTGGCTCCACAGTCAGTTAGCGGTCAATGGATGACGCCTCCTTTAAACCGGATCGACGGAGCCTTTCGGTAGAATATCGTCTTCTGCTGCGCTGATCGAAACCTGGTCCCGTGTAGCTGTAGGTTCAAGCTCAGCATTATAGCCCGGAGGCGAATCTTCACTTTTTTGAGCCATAGTGGAGGTAGAAAACAAAAAGAGGGCACTCGGAGAGGAAGCAAACGTCGACGGATAAGAACCTACCACATGGTGCTTCTATTCAAGTACTCGAATAGCTTCGCCTCGGCAAGGGTCGATAGATTCGCAAACCAGCCGAAATGAGTAGGTTCTTGGCACGCATACATATCCTCGGTTAGACGTTCGTCGACTGTATTGAGTGGATTTCAGGGCCGCTGAAGGATGGCGTGATTGGATTGGCGTATGGCGTCGTTACTTGTTCCATAAAAGGTATTTGTGGGGTGCGAATATCGATATAAAGTGAGTCGAAAGTGATGTATGAGGGCGAACCTGTGGCGAACTGTACAAAACGCCTAGGGCCCCTGAAAAGGTACTTCACCATTTATAGCTACAAGTGGATTACAGCCATGTGACATAATATGAACCTAAAAATAATAGGCTCGTTGATTGGCAGCGTCTACAATATTGGACCATGACAGCATTTATAATTACAAAACAGCAAGTAAATAAGACACGAAAGCTACATGCGCATGCGATACAAAATAAAAATCTAAATCTTGACAATCATAGCTCGTAAGCCTCCGTATGAACCCATACACCCCCGGCGCGTCGAATCCCGCGAGCAGGAAGACGCGCCACAGCCGCCTTGGTCTCACGAACCATTGGCATGGGTCCGCAGCATACAACAAACACCCCCGTTCCTCTGCGCCCACCAGTAGGGAGCAAAGAGGATGCACCTCCAGTAGATAGACTATGTGCATCGTCATCATCACTCTCCTCTCCTGCAATCTGCTCATATGCATCTCCTTCGCTCTCGACGTCTACTTCGGGTGCTGCCCATGCGTTGATCTGTTCTTGTACAATGTCACCAATGCAAGGGCGCGCAAACTCAACGCTTCCAGGTAGGCCAAGTCCCAAAAGTCCACTCTTGCTCTTGGTTGTAACAATATACGAGTGCTGTCGAGCATCGAGTTCTGAAAGAGTAGAAAGCCGGAAATCCTTGGCCGCTCCACTAGGACTATCGACGCTATCCTCGCTGGAGATCCGTCGACCTTGTTCTCGAGTTACGCAAATCCGCAAAACGATGCTGACTCCTCGTGCGCGAGCCAAGGCCCCTATGCGTCGCAGGTTGTCGGCAAACCAACGTACGCATCGAGCTTCCCGGATGTACCATATAAGAAGAATACTGTGGACACATGAAGGTCCTGATGATTGGTGCGAGCCCGACTCGTCTTCGTCCTCGTCATCCTCGGGAAACACATCTCCTTCGTCAAGCCAATCAGCGAGCACTCCGAAAATGTAGGCAGCGCCGGATCCACCGCAAACCATGACCACTCGTTCTCCTAAAGGTTTCGGTGGAGCGCCATATGGACCATCTACAAGTACACGTATTGGGCTCTTGAGGTCTGCCGCTGGAGTGCCTTCAGCCGGTGCCAAAGGTTGCGCGGTACCGGGTTGCAAGATAGATGGAACTCCTGTTTGGGCAAGCGAGTTTAGGTCTCTTGTCCATGTACCTGTCACACGTGCTGCCAGCGTGAGAAGGCCTTGCTCTTCCGTGTTCGGTGTGTCCGTGTTTTGTATCAGGGGCGTTGCCGAGTTTGGAGTTGCGGGGGGAGCTGATTGTGAGAAAACTGAGTTTTTGAACTTGGACGCACGAGGCGCATTGACAACCGAAAAGGAATGCGACTCGTTGGAGACACCAGTCGGTGCGATGAGACGGACATGAACGTGTTGTCCAGCCCGCCAGCCCGAACCGCAATTTTGAATATGAATCTACCACCCAGTTTTGGATAAAATTTAATATCTTATGTCATACTACGGCGAAAATACGCACCAACGTCATCTGATCGTCAATTGCCTCAAGCTTTGCGTCCTTGACTCGGAATCGGATGGATCGTAAAGCAAGATCAAGGGCGTAAATGATCGTCGGTGTCAAAATCCAAGTGCCGGCCAAATACCACTTTACATGGAAGAAAATAAGAACCATAAATATAACAGTGCCGACCACACTAAAGGTGAAATAAGTAACGAATTACCAGCGGAGCAAGAAATTATTGACTCACTGGGACACAAAGAATAACTCATAGCATCGTCTTCTGACCTGGCTGCGCGACAGCACTAGCATAATGGCCAGTACAATAGTAGCGGCTATTCCAGTTGTATCCGCCTGATAGGTATACAACCTGCATGCCTTTCCGGTCCTGAAGCGCTTCCACACCCAGAACACAGCGTGAACCGCCACAGCTAGTGATACTCCACGGCCCACCCATCGGTGCAAAAAATTAAGCTTGTCGTGTCCTCTCCCGATAAATGCAAATAACGGGTTGTATTTGGCCGCCGTGAGGAAAAGAACGGGGAATTGGGCAACAGCGATGAAGCCTGAGAAGCATCAATCAATCGAGATTCGGAGCACGCCGGCGTATAATGTCAACGTACCTGGTCGGTTGGGAAAACTCAAGAGGTTAGGGTGATCAAAGATGCAAAAGGCGGCAAGCAAGAGGTAGGATGTTACAACAAGACCTGGG
This sequence comes from Rhizoctonia solani, assembly GCF_016906535.1. Classification (NCBI taxonomy): domain Eukaryota; kingdom Fungi; phylum Basidiomycota; class Agaricomycetes; order Cantharellales; family Ceratobasidiaceae; genus Rhizoctonia; species Rhizoctonia solani. The sequence goes on from NC_057373.1 coordinate 3,337,340, forward strand.
GTAACATCTCAGCCTTGGGTCTCTATGGCACTCGGCTCATCGGCTGAAATTTACTCACACTGCCCGACATCGAGCTTGAAACCGGGGGGAACATACATCAACCATGCACCAACCACAGATGCCCATACTGTTATCTTGGAACGACCAGCCGAAGGAATAGAGTGTGCAGAGCTCCCATATTTAGGCGCCTCAGTCCCTTCTCGGATGCCTAGAGCTAAGGCCGGATGAATTCGGCCAGGTTCTTGCCAAAGAGAGCGTAAAGCATTGGGGAGTCGGAAAATTGCGATAGTAAGAGCAACAGAAACCCATCCTGCAGTGAATGCATAAGCATACTTGGGGTCGGTTTCTTTCCAACTGTAAACCCGGTGGTAGTTGGCCATAGAAGAACAGATTGAGGTTATCAGATAAAACTCCACAAAATCAGCACAAGCGCCCATGGTGCGCACTTACTCGTACGGCCCCGATCCAAATAATAAGTGAGATGAGAGTACAACTTGGGACGACATCGCAGACAGATACCAATAAAGAGTGACAGAGCTGTTGAACAGGTAGTTGTCGTCGCGGTCGTGGGGGAAACTTGGTTAAAGCTGCGGAGCTTTAACCTATCGGATAAGATCGGACACTTACACAGCCACATATCTTACGACACCGATGTAATGAATCCCACAAACTGATCTTTGTCAGGTAAACTTTAGCGCTCTGTGCTTCGTAAGCGGATTACTTAGCCTAAGCGCTAAGTAATTTACTCCCAGGGTAGAGCAATTGGTAATCCGGAGTGACATCTTACGAAAAGTCATCTGGTAGTCGGAAAATCAAACTACAAAGCCAAATCCTTTGCCCATGTCCCTATTCTATGCTGCACAACAAGCATTAGTACGTGGCTGTCGATGCGAAACATCACTTATTGAACGATCCCATCTAACAACGGATTCTTATACTTGGCTTTATGCGCGTTGGGAACTGACTCTATAGAAAATCTATTCTCACCATCCCAACGCAGCACCCCGTTCATCACCACATTCTAAATGTTGTCAAGATATTCAATGCCAGAAACCGAGTTATGATTGACTAATCGTAAGCTCACAATTGCAACAAGTCGCTTACTTGCCGTAACGATATGTGAGAATGGCTGGGAGATAAATAACTATTTTGCCTCTTTGAAGGGGATAAAAGACCGAAAGAGCCAAGCTCAAGAGCCATTAGTGAAAGAAATTTCAGCTCTGAGACTATTGAGCAGTACAACAGGAGGGTTGAGCTCGATAAAAGTGTTCAAGAAAGAGCACGAATGAGATGGGGGTGATAAGTTCTATACTAAGTCTGAAAAGACTTCTTCCCCCAGTAGGCTAAGTTTTACCAACCTTTTTGCAATCGGAAGCATATACAATAGCTGTTTTACTCCAAGCAAGGACGCAATGAACCGACAGATATCCAAATAAAAATATAGTAAATTGATGCCGACCCCGATATTCTATAGTACCAATCTCCCGTTCCATATGATTTCCGACTAACGTATTGATTGGTAAAATCATGAAGTTCAATACTTCTTTAGGCGCAGTTGCCCTCTAAGCCCGACTATACCTCATGATCACGTTGCGACTGATCTTCGCATGGCAATCGCGGAAACTGATAGACCTTGAGAACCGATCGAATCCATGTGATTAAATCCTTCCTGCTATGCTCGATTATATGGGGTCGGACCCGGAGCTTAACAGAACTCACTTGATCGAGCATTCCCGGGTGGCATTATTCCTCTAGTACGAATTTAAGGGCTCGAAGTAACAGCCGGTGCTGCTCTCGGTGCCGAGAATGGTCACTCGTTCCGCTGTGGCTCATTAACCAGTGGGGTTAGCACCTGATTGAACATGCTATCCAACTATAACTCATGTGTAAGAGTTTCCATTTTAGTGGAGAGGGAGTTAGGAAGCTGAAGTAACATGTGGTTATATGCGGCGAGGTCATTCATCCGCCGATTAACCAAAGTACCGTGTCATTCTTCACTTCCACTCCTTGTATTATCTGACCTTATGTATGCCTATATTTAATTGGATTGCTAGAAGTTGTTTTCTCTCTCTGTATGTATATGAACCATATATCTCATGGCAGCATAACTTATGGTGCACAAATGCAGAGTTTCCAATTGTAACCACTTTACGTGCGCGTCTTCACGCACCGTATTCTCGACTCTTCACGCTGCTCGCAAGAAACCAATAAATCATATGTAATAGATAACTCAGAACCCAGGGCCTACGTACATGCGCATGGTCATTTCAGTCAGCACGAAGTATAAAAAGGCTCACCTCATATCGACAAAGATATCAACCAAAGCTTGAGAATATTCAGTTATATTTGAGAAATGATCTTCACTTCGGCTCTTACTGTCACGGCGTTTGCCGCTGCCGCTTTGGCCGGTTCCATCGTACCCAGGGGAACAACCAATGCTCCCGCCGATGTTATTGACAAGATTCAACTTCATGCCGCCTTGCCATGGCGGCATACATCAACCCAGGTGGATGCGAGTCGTCCATCTCGGGATCTAAGGTACTACAGCAATTTACGAGTCCAGCCGGGCAGAACGGGCACGTTGACCATCCCTGTTAGCGTGCTGTGCATCTAAAAGTCACGCGTCTGTTTAGATTTATCATTCAGATGAATGCAACCAAGGAGGTGAACATTGTATTCCGCGGTACGAGAGTTTTCTCGCGTGTTCTAGAGTTATACTTAATTGCTTTATATGAAGGTACATTGAGCCTTCGAAATGGGCAGACCAACGCAGATAGCACGCCCACCCCTGTTAGCTGGCCAGGTAAGGGGCATGAGTGTACGGGAATTTTTGTGACCAAGGTGCATTTGCCCTAGGATGTACTGGCTGCACCGTTCACCATGGCTTCTACACCAACGTGAGTGCTTTGAGTGTCACCTCGAAGATAAATTCACAGCGTCTGTGTAGTACCTGGACGCCAAGAACTATACCAACGGATTCGCAACTGCGTTCAACGCCGCCTCAGCTCTGGTATGTACCAGTATCATACACTTTGGACTCTCAATTTAACGAATAACTTTTCAACTCAATAGGGCTATAAAGTCAACTGGTAGGTGATTTTCGTACCGTTTACATGCTACTATAAGTACTTATAAATGCTGACATGATGTTCAGTGTTGGCCACTCTCTAGGGGCTGCGGTTGCTGCAATGTGCGCGTGAGATTTATACCCCTCTGGCAAGGTTTCTGAGATATATACCTACGGATAATTCCGCACTATGAACCAGGCAGCTGCCACTTGGGTGGACTCTCGCCTTGGGTGAGCATATAAGGCTCAAGTCTTGGCACACACTGATGGTAGCAAAAACTTCAAGCTCTAAGGTATACCGTGTTGTCAACGGAGGGGTGAGCGCATACGTACTCTAAAAATTACTCTTATATAAAACTATCTTTCAGGACTCGGTTCCGGCTCAAGTTCTTGATGCGACCTACGTACACCATGGAGTTGGCTATAAGCGTGATGGTTCTAATGCAAGAACCTTGGTTTGTGCCAGTGACACTGATCCCGAGTGTGCCGGAGGGAGTAACGTTGTTGATCAGTATGTGCGCTTCCATTATATCCTGAGAAAGAGCACTAGGACTAACCGTTTCGAACAACTATCTCGATATTGATATGTTCAGTGGTAGGTACACTCTGACCATCACACACTTTCATCGATACCAACGCTATCAATACAGCGAGCTACTACTACACCTTTGGCTTTTGTGGATGAGTTCAGATGGTGCATAAAAGTCGACTACTCACTCCAGATTCTCGACTAGGGTGCATGAATATGTAGTGACTTGTAAACTTGAAACTGTGAATTAGAGCCTCTCTACATTGAATTTGGTCATATTAGGATAGTTTGCAAGACGGAAACTTTCAGAAAACTCAAGGGTTTGATCTACACATATCGGGATAATTCAATAGTCAAAAATGACGAAACCTCTTATACATTTGTGGAAAATAGAAATTTCAACTAGGGAAAGAAGTGTGCACGACGATACTCGTGAGTGAGAAGTTTGCTTTGGTAACTAAGAGACATACAGTTTCAACTATCTCTGCTACTGAAGGTCGAGAATCAGGCTCGAAATTCCAACAGCTCATAAGTAGCTCCCATATCTGATTACCTCTCCCATCATCCTTGATCCGGTCTATCGGACGAGTTGGTAGAACTTTTTTTTGCACCATCAATATTACTCGATAATCCATTTTGCAATCCGGATAAGGAATGTTTCCAGTAAATATTTCCTGAGTCTTTTCTGTCAGTGAATACGTTAGAGCTTATGGGTTCACCTCACAAGTATTGTCTAAAATAAGTGAGTGTTAATTTAGACATCGTTGCTTATCACAAACCTCTCACCATTCCAAGGGCGTATACGTCACTCTGCTTGCTCCTCTTGGAAGGGGTTTCCGACAGTAGCTCTGGTGCCTAGAGAAGGAGGGTTGGGAGGTTGAAGGAAAATGTGTAGGTGTTGGCGTACCGCCCATCGCGTGCTTCCAGGTTGGTTGTTACTACTACTTCCAGAGAAAGCGAGACTAACTCCTGACATAATCGAGAAGTCGAAATCGCTTAGCTTGGCGACACCTTCGGAGGAAACCAAGACATTCATCTTCGGACCGAATGAGAAACTCAGTTACATCTAAAACTGTGCAAGTCACTTACGGCTTTGAGGTCACCGTGTATCTATTAAATGATGGCCATGAATATTTGTATTTGCTCTTCAAAGGTCCAGAAGTGGGACGCACCGCTTGACTATTATGCATATATGCGAGGCCTGAGGCGACTTGAATAGCCTAATTGGCGGATGAGGGGGGTTAGGGATGATTTGGCACCGTGTACGAACCATTTGGTACCGGTCGACCCGAGGGTTTCTTAGTATATATTCACGTAGGTTACCATCATCCATCCACTCCGAAACCATCCCGAGAAATGCTCCTTTGAAGATAATAATACCCATCAACTGATGGATATTATCATGTTTCATTCTTGACCAGTAGAATATCTCTCGTGTAGCGCGCTAATTTGGGTTTACGTTACCGTTAATGTAGCTTTTTCATCCGAGGAAACTAAAGGGAGAATTATAAAGACTGGACATGGAACACACCTTGAGCGTTTTGTAGTCGTGATTGTCAATTTCGGAAGAGCGCCATGCCTTAATTGCTACCTTATTTCCGCTGTACAGCTCCCCCTTCCATACATCACCAAAGCTACCCCCAGTGAGTATTCTGGCATTATCCTGTCTGATGTCCATTCGGGTCGACAGGTCAATACAACCATGATCAAGCAGACGGTCGAACATGTCCTTCATAGTCTTCAGCCTACGTTAATAGCTAGACAGACAAGGAAGATATTTGTTTAGTCACCATATTCCGGGTAACCTTTCCTGAGTTATCGGATCTAAGAACACTTGAGTCTTTGTCATCTTCAAGTGCAATCGTAGAGCCATCATCATCGTCTGAATCAGAGCTGTTTTCTATGTCCCAAATCATAACTGCGTTGTCGTTTGAGCCTGACGCAATGCGTGTTCCGCAGGGCGAAAATGCAACCGCATACACCCAGCTCGTATGCTCCTCAAACGGCTCAGTAATCAAATCCCCTCTTCGTGTATCCCAAACGCGAACAGTCGAATCTCCGGAACCAGAGACGAACCGGACTCCATCAGGAGAAAAGGCGACAGAGCTGACCCACCAGTTGTGCCCTTTGTACGGATTACCTATCATTTTTCCACTTCGGATATCCCACAGACTGGCAGTCCCATCGTGTGAGCCTGACAAAATCTGTGTGTCGTCGGGGGAGAGCGCGACTGAATTGACTCCCCAGGTGTGACCATCTATGGTCATCGCTTCCCCTCGCTCAATATCCCAAACACGTATTGTTCGATCTCCTGAACCTGAAACTATCCGGGTGCCGTCGTGAGAGAATGTCACGGTATTGACCCAGTCTGTATGCCCGGTAAATGGGCCAGGGGATTTACCGCCTTTAAGATTCCACAGCTGCACAGTGGTATCATTCGAACCCGAAACAATGAGATTGGCGTCCGGAGAGAACGCAACCGAGGCAACGCCATCCTCATGTCCTTTGAACGGTTGGTTTATTTGTTGACCAGTGTTCGGATCCCACAAGCGAACCGTCGAGTCGCCAGATCCAGAAGCTATCATATCACCGAGGGGAGAATAGGAGACCGATTTCACACCCCATGGCCAAATATGTCCCTTTATTGGGTCGCCTCTCGAGAACGTGCTCTGCGCGTCCCAAATGCGAATAGTGCTGTCATGAGACCCAGAAACGACCGAATTGCCGTCCGGTGAGAATACTACTGAATTGACTGCGCCTTCATGTCTATCTGATATGCGCATATATATTCAGCATGGTCAAGTTTGATCTGGCAAAATTGATCGACTTACCGTGGAGGATCACGTTCCGCCGAGATCCTGGTGCCTGGGACTGAGGCATCCAAGCTTAAGAAGTCTGCTAGTAATTAGAAGGTGAATGCTAGTGTGTTGATCTCAACTATGGTGTCTGAGTATTATATGTGCAGATTAAGATGACGCATTGAACACGTGCATGCGCGGAGCCTGTCAGCTTTATCCACTTAGCCTCGTTTAATGGACGTCATTAGACACCTTAAGCACCACCACTATTTCAAAAAGCGGTGGCCGATTTCTCCCCTTGGCTCGGCCTAAAGTTGTCTCAAAAGCTTGTACATTTTACTGTCCGACGTTAATATCCCCTCCTTCACAGTCAGAAAGTTTGCTGCTTGGCGGCGTTCGCCTGAACTGGCTCGCCACTTTTTGAAATTGTGGTGGTGCTTAAGGTGTCTAATGCCTGTGCATAATCCTTCTGTGCTGAATAAGTGTGTCAATCTTCCTGAACATTTCGGTACACCTCGAGCAGTGGGGCCAATAAAACTTTATGAAGCCAGTGTAACCTTGCCGTCTTTGTAGTTTGAACCCTCCTGGGCTTAACAGAACCATTGGAATGGGCCGATTATCTAGGGGTATTGTATTCAGAGGTGTTCAGAGGAATGTCATTATGAATGCTGCGTGTACGCTTCGCAAGTCGTGCTGGAGCAACCGCAGTCAGCTTCCCTTGGCGCTGACTCTTTATTGTGTTTGCTGCACTGTTGGCCGACAAGGTGTCCGATTTAGGCACGATATCTTTCTCGACTCTCAAGTCTAGGGTTCTACTTTTCGTTTTGAGGGAATCCATCATCCAAGACTGCATAGCTTGAATGCGTTAGCTGCTTTTGGAAATTGTTTTTGATTTTCGTAGTGCTTGTATGTAGAATAGTTTTGTCTCATTACTTACGATCTAGTCAAATAATTGATCTTAATCTTTCTGACAAACTGCGCTGGAATTGAAGCAAGATGCCAGCAGTCCCTAGACGGTCCGTATCTGGTATTCCTATCCAACAAAATAAGATGGTGTTAATGGTGATAGTTTATTAGCCGCATCCTTAATGTACAACAAACTGATAATGAGAGTAGGTTCAACCAACCCGTCCGGTGCCGTTTTTTTTGCTCACGCATGTGTGGTGGGCTTATAAGATACATTGATCGCACGATCAAGTGCGGGGTAACACATAAACAGAGTAAAAGAGCGGAAACACAAGATGTACGATCACCTATTCACACCTACTTCCATGACGGCGACGCTTGGTAAGTTGCCGTGTTACCCCAAGGAGATGTCTGCCCATTCGTCTGGTTCTGCTGGTTCTGGTTATTGGAATCTCCAGGTGCGGGAGCTAGGTCACGTATAGGGTAAGTTTGTGGTTACAGAAACCGTGCGCTGAAAGCTTACATCGTGGCGACCAAACAGGAGAGGTAGGGCCTGCAAGAAGGATCAATTTAGTATATAATAACATTTAATTTCACCAAAGAACCCACTGTAAGCTGGCGATACTGGAGCTGTAAAGTTGGTTAGAATACGTATGCTAAATGGCATCACTGCCACTTACTATAAGCCGGAGACGCAGGGCTGTACGTCGGCGATGTTGGTGCTGGAGGAAATAGGAATCAGTAACGCTCGGCATATGCCAATGTAGACTCACAGTATCGCGGCGATGTCATCTTTGGCGATGTAGGCGAAGCTTGCATGGGAGCTGCAAGAGAATAAGAAAGCGTCAATGATACGATGTTTAAAGCTTACAAGTAGGACTGTAACGAGGCGAAGTTGGGGAGTAACGGGGTGACGCAGGACTGAAGCTCGGTGCTAATGAGGAGGATATAAGTAATACATCCTTGCCCTCTTGCCAAGTACTCACATGTGCTGTAATAACGTGGTGAAGTGGGAGAATATGTTGGAGCTAATCATAATGTCAGTTAGAGTCTTAAAAAGAGATCGACAAACTTACAAGTAGGACTGTAAGTAGGTGATGTTGGAGAGTACTGTGGCGAAGTAGGGCTGTACTGTGGCGACGTGAGGTTCATGTTTGGTGATGTTGGGGAGTACGCTGGCGACGTTGCATACGGCGACGTTGCGCCAAACGGTGAGGCACCATAAGGAGAAGTGGCTGCGACCATCGGCGAAGTTGGCATAAACGGAGAAGTAGGAGAGTACCCAGGAGAAGAAGGAGAGTAACCACCGAACCGCGAATCTGGACCCATTGGACTTTGACCAAATGGAATAAATGAGAAACCGCCCGATGCTTCGTCAGCGTTGGTTGCCAAAGGCGAGAACGCTGCACCCTCGGTTCTCCACGCCTCGGCCTGCATAGGGGACGCGGAATCGTACGGTGTCATGGCCAGGCCTCCAGCCGGGGTCGCTCCTCCGCCCATTTGAGCCGCCATCATGTTTTGGATCGGCAGTCGCGAGTCAACAATGACGTCTTTGAGCATGTCTACATCGAGCGCAACATCGAAAGAGCCCGTTCCCATCGGCGCCATTTGTCCAAACAATACGTTCTCTGCAACACCATAACAATCGTCCTTTTCACCAACTGCAGCGGCCTCCATCAGGATTTCGACAGTTTCTTCGAACGAGCAACGCATGAGAGCACCCGTATCTGCTCGGTTAATACCGTGTCGAGTAATAGCCATCAGCGTGCCACGGTTCGTCATCAGGTCGGTGAGGAGCGCCAAGTGTCGGTAATTGACGTAAGAACCATCAAACTCGATAACGTTGCGCAGTTCTCTCAAGATGGCAGCTCGCGCAGCCTCGATACCCAGAACCTCGAACACCTCAGGGCACTTGTTGGAGTAAGTACGTGTAAAGTCAATGCCGTCGACGCTGAGCACACTCTTCAAGTTTACGCCATCGGTTTCGAGGACCCACTCCTTGGCCGAACGTGGTTGCAGCTCTCCAGCAGCGTCGATCATAGGCTTATCATGCTCGACCATGAACACACGACGAATGCCCTTGACACCACGGAGCGTGACCGAGTCGAGCATGTTATGTTCAATCTGACGGATGAAGATATCTTCTTCGGTATTTTCGAATGCTTCTTCGTCCTTGTCTTGCATGACGATAGGTCGGCAGCGGAGGATAAGCTTCTCGGCGTTGTCATCGGAAGGAATAACTTTCATATCCGGGTAGAATGCCTGTTCAATGCGATCGGCAATGTAGGCCATGTCGAGTTTCTTATCGAGGACCTTGGCACGGTCAAGTTGGATACGAAGAACCCATGGGGATTGCTGAGACAACGTCCGCTCGACACTCTCGTCGGGGATGGCAAAGAAGGTCTCGACGAAATCGCGATCCTCGTCAATGATAGTGTTGGTGGGATCGGGATCATAAACGATTTCGGTCGTGGCGGTAATAGTACGAAGCGTAGTATGAGCAAGCTCAGTCTGGATCGTCTTGGCCTTGTGTTTGCTCGAAGCATACTCGGACTGGAGGTACACCGTAAGCGAAGGGGTCTTGATGTTCGTTGCGACGTTGATGATTTCCTTCAAACGAGGCACACCAAGCGTGACGTTCTTACTCGACACACCAGCATAATGGAAAGTGTTGAGCGTCATCTGCGTAGCCGGTTCTCCGATAGATTGGGCAGCGAGGGTACCGCACATTTCTCCGGGGTTGACAATCGACGCGTTGAACTTGGTCTCGACTTCACCAATGATCCAGTCAAACGCCTGTTTTGTCAGGCGAAGTTCTTCGAGGACGGGGCGAGTGGCGAATGTGGAGCGAAGGTGCATGTTGAAAAGCATCGTCGCGTTATCTTGGGCCTCGAGACTGATAGGATCTTCGCCTCGCACGACGATTAATCGCGAACTAAGTCCTGAAACCTCATCCATGATATACGCAGGCTCAAGATCACTTGGCTTGCGTCGGTCAATGTGGAAAATCTGTTGCGCGTTCTGGATAACACGACGGAGGTTAACGGGGAGGTAATGGGGTTGGTTAGGGTCCGCAGTCTTGAAGATAAACTCTCGGAGCATCTTTCGGTCCTTGACGAGTTGGGCGTACTCATTGTCGAGCTTGTATTGCAGTTCGGGCGAAGAGGCATCGAGTCCGACTTGGAGAGTGCCTGGCGAAAAGCCGCTTCCAGCTTCAAGCACGTCAACGCGGTATTTGCGCTCAAACGCGCGGTTCGAGAGGCGGTAAGGCTCGACGGATTGTCGTTCGATAAAGGCGCCATCCATTCCGTCCTCGCCATACGCGAATTGGACAATATCACCCAGCGAATTTCGGACGGTTCCATCGTAGCAGACGGCAATATCTTCCATAGCCTTGACCAATCGACGTTGGATATACCCAGTTTCGGCAGTCTTGACGGCCGTGTCGATCAAACCTTCACGACCAGCCATGGCGTGGAAAAAGAACTCTTGGGGAGTCAACCCACGGAGATAGGAATTCTCGACGAACCCTCTGGACTCGGCGCAGTAGTCGTCCTTGTTGAAATGAGGCAGCGTGCGATGCTTGAATCCGAACGGAATACGCTTTCCTTCGACGGATTGTTGGCCGACACAACCGGACATTTGGGAGATGTTAATGAAAGATCCCTTGGAGCCTGCGACGACCATTTGCTTGACGTTGTTATCGTTCTTGAGACTGTCTTGAGCATCTTTACCCGTCTTGTCACGAGCCATGTTCAATTCTCGATTGACGTGACTCTCGAATGACTCTCGGATAGTCATACCCGGCTCGGCCCTAAGACCATCGTACTGCGCCTTTTGAATCAGCTGGAGCACGTTGTTCTTGGCCGTCTCGATGTGAATAGTGATCTTGGACATGGTATCCTTGTCTGCAATCGTGTCGCCGATACCGATACTGAACCCATTGTGAAGGAGCCAAAAGTTGACCACCTTTTGAAGCGAGGTGAACAAATCGCGCGTAATTTCGGGCCCCTTTTCACGGAACGTGATGTGGATGAGACCGGCTTGGGAAGCACCGACAGTCTTCTTCTCGACTACACCGTAAAGAATTTCTCCGTTTTCGATGCAAATACCATCGTCGTTTGCGGGGTTTGCAGGAACTCGGTTGGTGCGTTTATCCTTGTCAGGTGCACGGAAAACGTTGATACCCGAGGGAATACACAAACTCAAGATTTGCTTTCCTGTCCAAAGGGGTTTAGGTTTCAAGATAGTCGGGACCGGAACTTGGCCGTCCCATTCGGGGACCCAAAGGAGGATGTTCTGAACAAAGTTCCAGTCGAGGAAGTTATCCCTGAGGGTAATCTTTCGGATACCGCAAAGCGTGTCCTGCACAATACCCATGACGGGTTTGTTCGCTTGAGGGGAGATAATCTACGTCATACAATCAGTATAAAATGATACTTTCCGAGGACTGGCGGCATACCTGACGGGGCACCCAAGCAATCTGACTAAGTTCGGCTCGAGTCTCTTCGCTCTGAGGGATACTGAAACCCAATCAATATCATTCATCGAACGTGCACAAAAGACAACGTACTGCATGTTCATCTCATCACCATCAAAGTCGGCGTTGTAGGGAGGAGTGCTATAACAACCGTAAACACTGGTCGTCTTTCAACGACAGTTGACAACTTACACGGAAAGATTGAGTCGGAATGCTAAACCAATCATTAGGCGCAACTTTCGATCCAAAAACGGGACAGCTTACTTGAATAAGGCATAATCTTAACACGATGACTCATCATACTCATCTTGTGCAAACTAGGCTGTCGATTAAACAGCACGTAGCTATATCACATGTAAGCATCTTGAACTAATGAAAATTAAATTCTACTTACTCTCCATTCTTCAAGTGTCGCTCCACGATCCATCCATATTGCAATGACGTATCCGCGCGCTTGTTGTACCTCAAATCGATACGCTCGCCGCTGTCACGAACAACATAGCGTGCACCGGGATATTCTCGCGGCCCATTTCGGACGAGCATTTGAAGCCACTCAATGTTATACGGGGTTACTATTTCCGTGGTTAATTCAACGCATGAAAACGACAAATAAACACGCACCTCGCTCAGGATAAGTCAAATTCATAGCCATACTCCTTGGCACTCCGACCTCGTCCAACATCAAGTTCGGATCGCCAGTAATGACAGTACGAGCCGAAAAGTCGACACGTTTTCCCATCAAATTTCCACGAAGACGGCCTTCTTTACCCTTTAATCGCGCACGAATCGCCTTGACAGGACGACCGGATTTCTGAAGTGCTTGCGGGATACCGGCAATATCGTTATCCATGTATGTCGCAACATGAAACTGAAGCAGCTGTTCAAACTCGGAAATGACATGCGCAGGAGATCCCTCCTCTTCGCACCGTCGGACGTTGATGGACGCTTTGAGAATGTCACCAAGCTTGTACGTCAAGTCGTCTTCAGAGCGGACAGTTCCTCCATCGGCAGAGATACTCGGACGGACAGGTGGAGGTGGAACAGGAAGCACGGTCAAGATCATCCAATCAGGACGCGCAAACTCTTCAGAAAGACCCAAGAGTGCAAGGTCCGAATCAGGAATCTTCTTGAGAGTGTTGTACACGTCCGATGCAGGGTACAATCGCTTCTCGGGTTGAGACGTGCGACCGTCCTAGTGTCACAATTCACACAACCAGGGCAAGTCAGTCGTCATCACGATCAAACGTGAGAACCAGACAAACCATTTCCTCATCGTCGGCGCGGCCCTTTTTATAAACGAGGAAAAGCTTGAGGCCCTCCTTACGGATGAGCGGTTGTACATGACCGCACCCTCCGTGTCCGACCTTGGCAGGTTGGGCAGCTGCACCTTCATCGTCCTTGGTCTCGTCGGCCTCGCAGATCATTTTGCCCTTGCAGTGGGCCCAGACGAGCGCCATGCGCTTCTTGGGGTCCCGGACGTGTCGGATCTTCTCAGCAAACTGGGTATCGTTCTGCATCGAGCCGAGTGAGGAGTATCACATGCAAGGCAGAAAAGAAAGAGAGAGGTACGGGCGGTCAACGAACATGATTCCTTACGAGCGAGCAACGGCCATGGAAATAAAATGAAAGTAAAGAAAAAACTTGGTACAGAGATGGTACATGGCCGCCTTGGTGAGCGGACGAGGTGTGCGGTCAGCACGCGCCAGTCCAGTGCGCTCGAAGCGATCCGCGTCCTTGAGACGGGACCGATTGTCATCGCGACATGGACATGACTCCTCTTCATCCCCCCATTTCACCACGGCCGGTGGTGCCGGCGCTACACCCAAGTCCAGTGGTGCAATGACCCAGCATGGCGGGAAAGAGAGACTAACGCGGCGGTCAAGCGACCGAAGACGCGCGCTAGCCCGGCATGCACAGGTCCCACATGGACTGCAAGTGTAACGCCAGACTTGGAACCACGAAAGCAAGTGGCTTGGGGTTCTCCGAGACGCGGAGAGAGCCCCCAGAAAATGTACGGGTATATCGGGTGGGGGTACCGAAGGGGAGGCTTCGTAATATTCACTCACAATGTCCGCCTTTAACTTTCCACAATTTACACAAATACACTCGAGGATCTTCTTGACCTTGTTGAGAAACCCTGCAATTCGATTAATACAAATTTGTCAAGTGTGCAATTGAACGCACCGATGTGAAAGACTGGGCGAGCCAGCTCGATATGGCCAAAGTGGCCTGGACACTCGGCCATGCCCTCGCCACATGTCTGGCACTTGAAGTTGCGATCGACGGTGCCAAGACGCGGATCCATGAGACCGGCAGTCTTGACCTTACCAGTGCCCTCCTCCAACACTTCGGGAAACTCGATCTTGCATACCGAGTACGCTTTCTGCGTGGGAAGCCACATGGTCAGCGCCCCCTAGCCACCTCGGAAAATAATGTAAAAAATACGTACGATTTCTTCGGGAGATAAAATGCCAAACTGAACCTCTTTTACTTTTCGCAGGGGGACGCTACTGTATGCAAACGCAGCTCCGGTGGACATGGTGGCAAACTACGCACAGACCACTCTCTTTCTCAACACAACCAGAAATTATTTGTTTTGTTTGTTTATAGTCCGAGCCAAGACACCGAGAACAGCAGAACACGCGGGATTAAATGAAGAAAAGGAGCAAGGAAAACCAGAGACGACTATTTGTTGTTTTTCGAGGAGACCAACAACACGCGAAACGAACAAATCACTCGGGATTTCCCGATTTTTTCGTCGATGAGCGAGTGAAGAGGACTATACGTTCGGGACTGCCAGCAACAAGCAGTTCCAATACGAGGTTTCGGCGATGGAACAGCACGGTACGGAGACGCGGCTGTAACGTCGGGAGGGTGGCGATAGAGTCAAGAACTAGAACCAAACACGCTTCAGGGCCGGCAAACTCGACGCAAATTTCCAATTCTTCAGGGCCGGCCTTGCATACATGATACCCATCCGAGTCAATCACCATAAGTATACACCGCGAATACAAACACAATGCACCACAGTCCGAGTCATACAAAATACATAACAAGAAGAAGAAAAAGAAAGAGTCAGAGTCAGATTCAATAGTAGTCCAAATCAAGTTGCCTCGGTTTTAGCCGTACTGGAGACACATACAACGACGCACTCGACTTGCGCAAAATCAATGGGCAAGCTCCATATTTTGAACGTTTTCGGCGGAGCAGGGGGGACTTGCGCTCCGGCTCCGGTTTGGGTTTGACGACTTGCTCCTGTACCGCACCAAACCACTCATCCTCCCCAGGCCTCGACGTCTCACTCTCTATCGGCTCCTCACTCAACTCGACTGGGAGTTCAACAATCGTCTGAGCAGGTGTCTGACATTCAGACCACACTGTGCCGTCCGAATCTACAGAACTCATCGAGATCTTACGAATGACCCGTCCCCCATTTTCGTGGTCGCCCTCTATGGAATCTGCATCCATGCGCTACAAATTAAAAGACGGTATCAGCTCAAGTACGGTAATCTAAACCCGAAATAAACCGACGTACCGGAAATTCGACTCGGTCTGATTCAGTACTAGGCGCCTGTTCGTCGTGGACCATAATTTCGGTGGTTCGGAATCTACGACGGGGGTTGCCAACTCGAGGTTCGAAGTCGTAGCTGGCAACTCTGAACCCACAATAGGCAACTGACAAGTCACCTCTTTTTCTTCATTATTTTCAAAGGATACACGCGCCCTGGCCATATCCCATCGGTACTCCAAATAGCATAACTATATATTCCAAATTAAACCCTCGGTCAAGTCTCAGACCCGGAAGAAACAAAACCACTCACCCCGCTCAATGCAATCCTCAGTCCAAACCACCCAGCAACAGCCAACGCCTTACTCTTTTCCCACAACGTCATTTCCTCCGTCATTTCGGATTTACGTACAAAACTTGTCCTTACCTGAGGGACACCCACGACCAAAACGACCGGAATCCCAACAACATCGACTCCCAAGATACACAGTCGGCTCAGTTTACCGGGAACGAACGACTGGAAGAGGTATGACATGAAATGAGTGGGTGTTTTATGCATTGTAGAAACCGAGACGGAGGAAAGAAAGAAAGAAAGAGGAGGCAGACGCTTATCGGCTGGTTCCTGTGAGGACGCCCTGAATTTATAAGGGTTGACAAGGAGACTAGTCCGAGGGTGGGCCCTGGCATATTAATCCATCCAATACACGCCGAGCCAAATAGATCCCGCCGAAATTTTAATTGGTCATATCAAGTTACTGTATAGTGATAGGTACAACTGTCTACTACTCGGTTTACTTGTTATTGTGAAGTCTCCCCCACACCTTCGTCCCAACTGCAAAAATGAGACCGCATCAAAAAATAGCACCTCATACGCAAGGAATAAACCAAATAAAACGCACCTTTGAAGGCACCCTCCAGGCCTTGCTCGACCTTCTTCTTCGTATCTTGCCCCGCATATTTACCTATAATCCCTATGGCCGTATCAACATACTGTCCACCAGCCACGCTATTCCATTGCGGGTATTGTGGCCCAGGAGCCGTATGGCCCTGCCCTTGTCCCTGTCCATACACCTGCTGTTGACCTGGTCCCCCGGGTCCTTGAGGCGGATAGGGATTGTAACTCCCTGGAGCCTGAGGAGGCCAACCAGACTGGGGAGTCGAGTGGCCTCCCGACTGGGACGGGCTCGAACCACCATAATACCCCGAATGTCCCGAATGCATCGAACTGCCCGGGGATTGAGGAGGTTGCTGCCCACCAGGACCATAAGGATGTTGTCCGCTAGGCCCTTGGGGTGGGTACTGTCCACCCGGACCTTGATTGTACTGTCCACCTGAACCTTGTCCTTGAGGCGGATACTGTCCTGAACCAGAAGCAGGCAGATGTCCGTGCTGGCCCGGTGGGTTCGGCGAAGGCCCAGCAGGGGCGTACTGCTGATGAGGCTGGAAACTCGGCCGAGGGGACTGCGAAGTCCCAGGCCCGAGTGTAGACTGGTGGGTCGGAGTCGGCCCAAGCGTAGGCCGATGATGCGGACTCGGTGGTGCGTATTGGCCGGGTCCCAGCGTACTCTGATGTTGGGGGTGCGGGTGCGGGCCAGATGGAGGGCTCGTGTTATGGGGTGAACCAAATAACGTAGCCTGGTGTACTGGTCCAGGACTGTGTTGATGTATAGGCCCGGGGCTCGTGTGCAGCCCACCACCCTGTAGCGGAGCAGGATAAAGAGGATTGCCAGGCATCCCAACCGATGGGGTAGAAGGACCAGAGCCCGAAGTTTGTCCATACGAGTCTCGCCTCGCATCCGGTCCTCCAAATCGTCCAGGATAATTAATTCCCTCGAACGGTGAATTGGGCGTTCCGGGCGGTTGAGTCATTTGGGGACGTGGTTGATTCGCACCCGCGAACACATGTTCGGGCGCAGGCCTATTAGGCTCTCCAATATTCATACCTCCCAATTGGTCCGTCAGTCCGCCAATTCCAGCCACCGTGAATGTGTTAGGAGGAGGAGATGGATGGGTACTGTCCGAAGACTGAGGACGACCCGGTCGGGAAGGTGGGCGAGGGGCCATGGCCGGTGGACGCGACGCGACAAAGGGGTGCTGGGGAGGACGTATGGGCATGACAGAAGGAGACGTCTGCCCTCCGATTCCAGCCATCGGTGGAGCTGGGCCAGAGGGGAATCCCACTTGAGGTTGAGTTGTATATGCAGTGTATGTAGTAGGGGTTTGAACTGCGATGGCAACAGGTGCATTTCCGGGAACGGCAATGGGTTCTGGGCGGTGTTGTTGTTGGCCGGGATAGCTACCGTGCGACCCAACCGAATGCGTCGAGTCAACGCGCGAGACCGGAGGACGATCTGCAGGAGGGAAAGGTGCATTGTGATATGACGTTATAGGGGAAGCAGGGTTGGCCGGACCAGAAGTAAGTGATTCTGGTTCGGTCGTGAAAGATGAAGGCGCGGGAGCGGGCAAGCTATCATCCTCAATACTATAGGGTGGTGGAGCATCAGACATATCAACCGTCATAGCGCGCGGCGGCGCGGGTGCAGATGCCTGGGCAACGTGCGCGGAAGGGCCAAACCCACCAAGTGGGTTCGCGCTACCACTCGCAGTAGGGATTTGGTCGTCATCGCGCTCTTCATAGCGTGGTCTGGTTGACCAGTACTCGAAAAGTTCTTTACGAGGGAATTCTTCGTATAGGCGTTTTTCGCCTTTGAGCGCCTCACTGGCGGAACCGGCTATCCGAAGGTACCAATCCGAAGGAGTGCTGTCGCTCTGAGCCCCTAAGCTAGGTAAAATTGCTGTCCCTTCTTCGAATCTAGATTCAAGGATGGTACCAGCAATTCAAATAGAAATAGAATAAACGTACCCGTCAAACATTTCAGCATACATGAATCTCACACTAAAGGTAAAGGTTAGACGACAGTTTCATACAATAAGCGACGGATTTACCCGTCTTTGTATCCATTATAGATTTGGCGCCAGAAGAATGCGCCGTCTTGACGAGGGGCAGGTTCAGTACTTGATCCGGTGTTAATTATAAGAGGTCCCTGAAGAACAACGCGTTAACTAGCATGAACAAGTAAAACGTTTGTGCTCACCTCATTGCCGGGCCATACAACCCCAACATAATCAGTCTTCGTCTGGCCGGACTTGGACGCCTGAATGCCCGGTTGCTGAAAGTCCTTGGAGAAACGTTCAGCGCCTGATTCGTCTTGGAACGTTCCAATGCACATAGGCGCGATCGCGTCAGCTACAGAATAGACGGCTTGCCAGTTCTGGTCTTGCTTCTGCCATGTGATCGGCACTGAGTTGGGTTATGTATTAATATTCAGGTTATTATTCATCCATTCAAGTACATACCTCCAAGTATGATGTAGGCTCCACCCGCGAGCTCACGAATTCGGCTAATGAGTCTCATTATCATTTCGGGTTCTTGGCCCGCATGCTTGAATCCGACACTCTGCAAGGATTAGTTAGTACCACGCAACCGTTAGACATTAGATACTCACCCAGAGAGCGACCACAGGTTGTCCGTGTTCGCGAACATAGGCCGGGCTATTTAGCACATTCTTGGAGTTTATCATAAAATCCCAATCTCCCATTATCCATTGTTCGATTTGATGTGATGGCAATCCGTTGAGGTCGTACCTGAATGGGATCATACGTTTCTTCGATGCCATGACTCCCTTTCAAAAACTGCACTCACATTATGCTGACAACACGGGCCTCTTGTTCTGCCGCCCGAAATATATTATTGATGCCTTCGGATCGCAACCTGTACATATATCAGCACCGTATTAGCTTCTGTGCAAAACTACGCACTTCATTATCTTTATCCCTACCCTTCCAGGCTGGTAGGCAGCAGCAATCTTTTATGTGTGTCAAATTCCTCGCGTTTCCTACGCTGGTGTGGAGCAAGTCACTGACCTCACTACCTCGCCGGGTCAGAAATAGACCGTCTATACCATGCATAGCCATAATATTGAGGTGACGCCTAATAATTGCAGGATTTCGCGATGAGAACAGCCGGTGTTGAGCTCGAGGCATCACGGCGAGGTCCCCAGAAGAATAGTACTCGGGATCGGGTAATAACTCAGCGTTAAACTGGCCATCTTTGTCGGTCCTACACTACAATATCGGTACCTGCTATTGAAAAAAAAAAAAGAATATATATTACCAGTGTGCCCATTCGTTTGCTGTAGGTTTGTAACGTCAGACCAGTTAGAGGTGCGTAACCAAGCAAAGCCTGTAGACCAACCTTGAGCTACAGATGGACCATCGTTGGGACAAGTGAACCTAGACACGAGGAGACGATGGGCGTTTATTAAAATCCCTAAAACATAACGTTATACGCACCATCCTTGATAACCGACTAAGAATTTCCCTCGAATAGTCGTCGGATCGGCCCTTTATTATTCGGAGTTAAGACACCTTGATCAGTTCATTACGAAACCGCCCTTGGCACACACCGAGTTAACTTTTTACCCGGATCTGAAGGCTGTTTGGAAGTCATAAGGAGCGGTCCTCAGAGCACTAGGTGTCGATGTTGTTGAGGTTATCTCCAAGTGGGGTATCTGGCAACGGCGCTCCAGGCACAGAGGTAAAACATGCGCCAAGGTCCAGGGATCGTTGCCCCAGTGTCATTTCGGCGCTTCGATCACATTGGAATTGACTCAATGGGCGCTCGATTTCCCCTAACGACCATCACAGAGTTTCTACTGCTGTACAATGGATTTCTATACAAACAATACATCTCTGGTACCTTTGATCTTGGCTACCCAAATAATCTCTTTCTAATCTTTTGACCAATCATTCGACGTTCTGTGGTAGCCCCTCCCTCACCCCCAAGGACCGACTGGTTCTCTATTGCCCTACATATTAATTTCTTTTAGACAAGCTCAATTTGATTGGTGTAGCGAGAGAATTTCCTTACCTCCTAGCCAAGTACGGCATCACCTATAGTCATAGAGTTAGTGAATTAATTCAATTATATCACAATTTCACTTGCATCTGCCAACGCTCCATAGGGCACGTATCTACAAACCCCAGTAGTAATTATTTGTAAGTTGCTAAAAGAATACTACAACTCACTTAAGTACCATCGGTGAGTTTGCCTTGACAGTATGTACCATCCAATCAGTTAGATCATCGCGCATGCCTATTTATTGGGATTCAATACACATGCTCTTGAATCTTCTATAAGCGCTAGAAAAACCCCACCATAAAGTTGTCCAAAGCACAATCGTTCCTCGACGCCGTCCGCTATAACCACTTCTTTGTCGCCAGACCTATGCGCAAGCCCAGCATCAACCAAGTTTTCCAGTATATATGTGCACGAGAGAGCGTTATGAGTCCCAAATAATATCCCGATGTCTGTTTGAGGCGAAGAGGTACGTGTGGGTTTTCCTAGCCACCCTGCTCCTGTCAGGATGGCATTTTGAGAGCCAGAGAGCCTATGATGTTTTGCAAGTTCGTTGATCAAAAATTTCGCGCAGGTATTGTAACACGCGTCTGTTTGTGATTTCTCAGCCCATACCGGGCAGTTAGGGCTTTGCGACTCGGGGTATTCGGCTGTCTCCTTGTCGTAATATGCACCTCTCACTAATTTAACGCCTAGAGTGTATCCAAATGCTTGTGCGTCTTCAATTGATCTTGCTAGGTGCAATGGCGTTCTAAATTATGGTAGGCTCAGATAGTGATTGTTGAAACTCAGACGCACCCACCGTTTCAGGTATGCCTGATATGTTGCATACACAAGAGGCTGCTCATTGAATCGGCCGCTGCTCGAAGGCTTGTTGAACTCCCTACTCAAAGCCAATACAAATGCATCGATCCCAGGCTGGTACCATGTATGCTCAGCATCGAAGATGAGCTGTATTTTGTAAGTAAGCTTTAGCGGTTCGCAGAGCGTCATCACATACCCTGATACCTCTCTCCTTTGCTCGATTACATACGGTTCTCAGATCTTCATAAAGAACCCTAAGCGACTCGATATCTTCTTCTGTGAGCCCAGCCTTGATCAGAGGTTCTTTTGCTCCTCTAAATACCACCATATCAAAGGAGCCTGGCGTTCCGGGAAATGGTACATCATCCGCCGGTCGCGATTTGAGCAAGAATTTAGACATTCGCTTCAAAGAATCTGCAGATGGGACCAAAGCACTCTACGTGGTGGTCAGTATGTATATGCCCAAGCCTACACATTATGCTGAGTTACATAGATCCGTTACTCACCAGTTTGATAGCTACCCATGTCTTTCTTGATCCCTTTCGCGTGTCTTCAAAGTCTCCGGCAAACTCCACACTAGCTATCATTTCTTCCACATTCCTCTTCCATTGATCTGCCCTCCCGCCCTGGTTTTCGTCTACTTCGACACTGTACGCAAGGAGTGTGCCCTTGTTCTGCTCTCTCAGTGAAGTTATCAAGGGCAGAGTATCCTCGCAAGTATCGCCTCCTACGAACTATTATCGAATGAAACCGATTGGTCTGTAGCTATAAATAGTTATATAGATACTACCGACCTGCGCAAAAAATGTCCGTCTCACGACGGCTTGGCTCAACTCTCGTACTCCTGGGACGCTCGCACACGTCTCCAAGATAGTTGGTGACCAGTTTACCAGAGTGGGTACGGAGCATATTGAGTAGACAAAATAGCCTCGCAAAAGCTCCCCTAGAGATGTGACAGGTTCCGTTTCAGTATCGGCATAGATTGTAGCGATAGCACTCCAGGAAAGTGCACAGGTGCCCAGGCCAATTCCTAAAGTTCCCGCTCGCCATTGAGAATTACGTGATGGGTGCGATCCGCGCGTTGTGTGCTTTAAACGTTGAGGTGCCAGTTGGCATCGTTCATGACGAAGCAGACGGCCTGTTCCGTACCTAAGCAGCATATCGGGCAAGTGATAGTAATTGAGATCCAATGCCGATTACATGCAAGTGGCGCCTTTATATAGTCCTCTAAGATCTGAAGATCGAGTAGTAGGAATTGTCACGCGGATATCGAGGCCCTCCCGGGAGGACTCCCGGCGCAGAGCTTCTTTCTAGATAAGATAAGCATAGCATATGCTTCTTGAAGTCTAAATGGGTCTAAGTTAGTGTCTATGTGTGCAAATGAATCATCCTGTCTACATGAATGCTGAAAACATGAAATACTATCAAAATCTCGTAATTTATCCCATAATTCGTTTACGAATAAGATCCCCAGCACGTCTTCTTTCCTCTGCAGCCCCTCCCTCCCCGCTCAAAACAGACTGGTTTTCGATTGCCCTAAGACATATAAATCAGCTTTTCGTCATGACTTCCGTAACATGGCTACTAACCGTCGACTCAAGTATGGCATAACCTAATAACTAGCGATTAGCGAACGACATTTATAACCTCCAGTAGGTCACCTACCTCAGCTAGTGCACCGTAAGGAAGGTATCTGCCCATGACATGATCAATTGGCAAATTCAGTACGTTTGGTATCAAATGACCTACTTGAAAGCCATCGGAGATTCAGATTTGAAGACGCTCGCAATCCAGTTGGTGAGTTCATCACGCATACCTACAAAAGTTGGTGCATATAGTCAGCTATTGGGCTCGATTTGCTTAAGCCTCGGAACAACATACCATAAAGTTGTCCAAAGCACACCATGTCTTCAACTCCAGTTTTGACTTCTGCCAATCCTTCTTCGTTCTTGTGAGCAAGCCCAGAAGATACCATGCAATCCAAAACCTTTTGGCACGACTGTTTGTTGTGTGTCCCAAAGAGCATACCCAATCTTGGTTGCTGAGGGCGACGAGGGTCAAGAGAGGAGGCGGTATGACGGATCAATAACTCGGCTGCTTCATCAAAGCAGCGATCCGTTTCCTCTTTACGAAGCCATACAGCGGGATAAGGCTCAACGTTTATATCTGACTTGGACTCAGCCATTCTCCTTTCATGATACGCAATCTCTTGCCCGTGGTAAGCACCCCTGACTAGCTTGACACCCAAAGAATATCCGTGTCTCTTTGCATCTTCCATAGCGCGAGAAAGATGCAAAGGTGTCCTGTTAATCGGCGAAATCGCTCAGCGCCAGCCGTTGACACTGGACTTGCACTAACCTTCGAAGATATGCCTGATAGGTCCCATAAACCACTGGCTGTCCATTTTGGATCTTGGACTCGCTCCCAGCATTTGGTTGGTTGAATTCACGACTCAGAGCAGTCACGAAGGCGTCAATACCTGGTTGGTACCACGAGTGCTCTGCGTCCACTGTGATCTGGGTATTGTAAGCGACATTTACATTACAACTGAAACTGAAACTGGACTGTTACTTACTCGAACTCCGCGTTTCTTCGCCTGGGCGCAAATCTGCCTCAAACTTTGATACAGCTCATGGAGTGCTGTGATATCCTCGCTACTCAGCCCCTTAACAGGAAGGCTACCTTGACCTTTGCTGAAAAACGCAACATCTGTAACATCAGGTGTTCCTGGGTAGGGCACATTTGATTTAGGCCTTGAAGCTAACAAAAAGGTTGACAGTCGTTTGAGAGAGTCAGGAGAAGGTAATAATGCCGTCTATTAACCGTTAATTTTGACACACTCTTAGATATGGCATAAAACATACCAATTTAACGGCGACCCAGGTCTTTCTCCCGCCTGATTGAGTGTCCTCAAAGTCCCCGGCGAAGTTGACACTGGAGAGAATTTCTTGGACGTTTTTCTCCCACTGAGCCCCTTTGACGTCACCATCGGCCTCGACACTATAGACCAACAAGGTTCCCATGTTTTGCTGGCGCAATGACGTTATGAGTGGTAATGTGTCCGGGAGTGAATCGCCTCCTACAAACTATAAACAAGGTCAAATAAATTCGCACTATATTGAATGAGGCTAGCGAACCTGGGCAAAGAAAGTGCGTCGAACAACAGCCTCGCTCAACTCCCGGAGTCCAGGGATATTTGAACAGGTCTTGAGTATCGAAGGCGAATTGTTCACCAGAGGTGGAACAGAACATAGCGAGTAGACTAGGTAGCTACGAGCGAGAGAACTTAAGGTGGTGGCACCGGGAGGGGCGGTGTTACTGTCTGCGTATATTGTCATGCCAGCTACCCCGAGCCCTGCAGCACTCGCACCCAATCCCAAAGCGAGCCGGGAGCTCCTTAAGGGATTTGGCGTGGTGTGTAACTGACGGGCTGAATGACCTAGGTAGCCCATACGTGGAGCTCGACGAGTACACGTGCGGAGCATTGTTGTAGCTGATGGATGCGAGGAGATGTTGGAACCTAGCCCGAGACATCTGACGTTAAATACTGTAGTTTGCAGACACCGGAGCTCGCAAAGGGTTGATCATGTGGGCGTCGAGGCCCTAAAGTCTAAAATCCAATTGACCTTCGACATGTATGATAAGATAAAGAATTGCCGAGCTTGTAATTCCATTTATGGAAAGCAATACGAATACCTGTGGGACGATTCAGGCCTCCGGATAAAAGTTTGTAGCAAAATTTTATAGAGTATAAAGATGATTTTGCAGCATTTCATCTGCCCTAATGATTGTTGAACACGCACTTAGCTCCGCTGCCTCACGTGATAAACGTCCTTTTGGAAGTCAACTTAGGTTATGACAGGATTGTATCAGCAACATTACCACTGATTGGGTCATAAGAAAACCATTGAATCACGAAAAAAGCCCATTTGATATCAACCGTTTATACCTTTGATAGTCTATATGTTTCAACCCCATCCAGTATATGTACAATGGCTGACACTGAGAGCCAAAGACAAGAGTTAAATGAAACTATTGCCAATTCCTAATCCCGACTGCCCGACACACCGGCGTTTCGCTTCGGGACACTAACTCTAATCAATGTGCCCTTCTATTTATGTACTTGCTTTGCCAAGACTTCGAGGAAGACACTAAACATAATTATATATCACAACACCACGATTTCCTATAAGCATGCATGTGCAAGCACTCTACGTATGTCTAATATCGAATCTGGCAGTTTTCGTGAGGTGGTAGATCATTCTAATGGTCCAAAATGCACATATCAAATAATGCTAAAACAGTGCTCAGACATTCATTCTTCATTCCACAAATGCAAGAGACTCCTCCATACATGCCTCGAACATGAGGTCCGTCCGCACCGTGATTTTTGTTCCCTCTTCAACGTCCTCACCACTATGTATTAATCCATGCTGTTCAAAAATCAGCGCCCTTCCTATCCTTGGCTCTACATCTAAAAACTTTTGCAATGGCATTCCCGGTTGAGCCTTGCGTCTCTCAGGTCCATTTATATTCCCCATCTTCCAAAACCGAGTAGCACCGCCTTTTAGCTCTTTGGCAGATCCATTGAGATAAAGTTGTAAAGTATAATAGGATATTCGCTTCTTATCTGGTGTAGAGTATGTACCGTCACAATGTTTGCGGAAGAATTGGCCTTTGATAGAATAGAAGCTGAATCATTAATTAGGACATATATGCCAAAGTTGCTCACCAGGTCTGTATTTCAAGAACCTTAGCCTTTTGTTCAGTCCTACCAACCGAGCTGGAGGATCTGTGAGTTGTTCGCAGGTGTTTCTGTGCAATGAAGAGTGGTCCATATGTTCAATATCCTTCAGATAAGGCTTCAGCTTTTCAAATATTTCGCTGGCTAGTCCTTCATTGTCGTACAAAATACGGCTCGAGTGACGGTAAGAGGAATCTACCATCTAAAAACTGAAGTACTTTAGTGATTTGCTTTTTATTTCCGCGCCGAGCACAGACCTGCGCATTGCCCGCAACAATTCCGACACCCGCTATTTCCCACTGTTTTTCGGACTCCACCTTTGCAACATACTGAGCACAATCCTCTGGAGTAAATAGGTTGTCGATGATCATTGCGAACCTATTTGAATTGTATCATTTACACAGGTCAGGCCATATAGCATGAGCCTATACTTATGCTTATATTCTGGCAGGCCTAACTTGACGAAATCGAGGCGGTTTGCTACGACAGGGAGTGGTGCATCTGGGCTATCAGAGCTACGTCCCAGAGGTACGATTGAATTTTCGTTTTTAATGAGGCTCGGATCCATATAACGAATCTGGGGAATCGATGTTCTCCCTGTGAATCTAGCTGGTTGTACTATAGTACACTACATAATTATAATCTCACGTACCACAACTGCAAGGTAGAGACCACTGTGACTGAATTGAAATAATATTTCGGGATCGTTAACTAACTGGCTGTTTTGAACGACGTCGTTGCGGACTATGAAGTGTTGTTTGCAGATTGTTAGCACGCAGTAGATTCAGAAAGCTTATGAGGCAAAACAAACTACAGTAATTATGTCATCTTGTCATGACGCACCCAAATGAGCGCCAGCGACGAGCTATTTGATCCGAGCAGGCACGGCCGTATATGGGCTAACAAGCATTAAAAAATGGCTATACTCAAAACCACGCTACAATGCATCATGGCAGCATGTAGCGGTGCTAGTATTATCGGCGAGAGCGAAAAGAGTACCTGCGAGAATTGCTTTGGCGACACTAGCAACACAGCAGGGTGAACGAGGTGATAGTTGATGGAGTAATGCATCAAACGGGAGCTTGTTAATTAGAAACGGTTTATACAGTAAGTCTATGATGAGTATGGTGGATTTCTATGTCTAATGAATGATATTCCGGTCTATCTCCGAGCGCCCGGCCCAAGGTGTCTACCATTCACCAGGTCCGACGATTACCGGCTTGACCTTCTGCAATTGTGAGATGGTCTCGTCAGATAGTTGCAAATGGGCCTGCATATGTTAATTTAACAGTTTGTTGTAGCGTATTCAGACTCTAACTTACCTTGACCATGTCAGGTGGAGTTAACGCAAGCCATTGGTTGAGACTAATATCTTCATAGACGTTAGTATTGAAGATCTCGAGGTACTTCAGTGTTGTGTTTCCGATGTTCTCGACATAGTGACCGAACGAAGGCGGAACGTAACCTGAGATGTATGTGTGAGTTCGCTCAAATTCATCCTGCTTCCCAGTCCACGCACCGACGTCTCCAGCCTGGTAGTCAAAAGTGCGAGCATTACCAGAGGACGCAAACACGGTTACACGCGCACTCCCCTCCCTGTATTCAAAAGCATGTTTAATAACGAGTGAAGCGCTCATGTATACCAAGTTGGCTCACAGGAAATATGACCACTCAGGCTGAGTTGGGTGCCACTGTTGTGAGCAAATCGTGTTAAATTTCGAAGAGATTGATCTACTGCCATCTGCTTACGTGAAGCTCGCGAATACCCCCAGGGACGACAGTCACTTCGCCAAGAGCGATAGTTTGAGAGATGTTGAAGGTACGTGAGTCGACAATCTTAACAGTCCCTCCGGTGGTCTGAGACGTCGCACGACAGTCAGTCTCAGGGCATATAATTCCCAGGAATCAAATCTCACATTTGTTGCCGGTGCTTTGCTCGCTGCAAATGTGAACGGTAGAGGGGCAATACCAGCTGGGCTGGAGGGATTTGCTTCTGCCACGCTCTGTGTCGGAACCGCCGAAGGAAGCATCCACAACTGATGGTCAGGAATATGATCAAAAGCAGATGCATTGACTCGGAAATTCTTTGCAAGGACCTCTTTGGGTACGTGCGCCATCCAGTCGGTGAGTAAGAAAGTAGAGTCCTCACTAAAGGACCCGTCGTCGAGGACCTAGAGTAGCTTTTCAGAAGAGTGTGAGATACACTTATGCTGAAACTCACAAGTAGGAATTCACAGCCATCGGCCGTGTCGTTGAGACCTTGGATGGAGTGTGGAATTCCTCTAGGGAAATACCACAAGTCACCAGGATACTGGGCGCGAAGCGGTCAGTTGTTGCTCTGGGAGTACAAGTCTTTGGATACTATGCTTACCACATCGGCAAGGTAGTTTCGGCCAAGTTGATCAACTGCATTCACGCGACAACTTCCCTATAGTAACATCAGACTCATTGAAACTCCCTTTGTAATGTATGAAGGCTTACGGCCATTGTGTATCCCCACTGAGTAAAAGACAAAGAGTCAGTAAGCTTCCTAGAACATTGTATGCAGCTTACACACCTCAGCTGTCAAATGCCAGTGCATCTCTCTTTGGCCAACATTAGGAACGCGTTCAAACTAGACCAAATAGGGCCCTCACCGAATACCACCGGCATTGAGACGCATGTTTACACCTGCCATCGTCGTCGCAATCGGCATGTCGTTTTCTTGACGTCCCCCATGGTAATCAGTCGGTGTCGCAATAATTTAATATATTCACTTACCATTTTGCTGTCTCGCCCAACCTCCGTCCTGCACTCTGTTGTGAGACAAGCTAAATGACCATTTTACGTTTTCGCTAGGGTGTCTCATAAAATTAGCGCATATATTTGTATGATGTGTATCAGGCACTTACACTGAACCAGAATCAGTAGTGGGAGGTGCCATAAAGTCCGGACTCTCGCGTTCCAGAGGGACGTTCTGTGGACCCAAGATGTTTGCACCCGTCGACCCAATGATGGGCTCTGGAGTACCGCTCTGGTACTGGTTCCATGACGAGTCGTTTAGATCATCGGAGGCATATGCGACGGTGGGGCTTGGAACAGCTGCCGTAGCTGGAGTCGAACTAGGAATAGTTGATACTGAGGTAGATGTAGAAGAGACAATCGCAGTACTGGCAGTACCCGCCGGAGCTGCCGAGGCATAAGTGGCAAGAGCGAGAAGGGAGATGAACCACATAGTGAAGTATAAGAGTGTTTAGGGTAGTAAAGTAACTGTCGTGATTAGCTGGGAGTGTGTGATGAGCAGTAGAGTCGATCTGTGTGTTGGTTTTATAGTCTTTCCTTGTTTTTGCTGTGACATACATTTTAGTAGGCGAAACAAGCTTACCATGAACCGAAGTTACAAGCTGGATCCGTCCTCTGCAGACTGTCCATAGCTGCATGTAATCAGAGACAAAACAATATGCCTGCCTAATCAAGCGAAGGGAAACACGTCAATCGGATCGAACGATATGCGGCTCCTAAAATAGACCCGTATGCCGGCGGTGACATCCAAGGCTGTGTACATGGCGTGAACTGTGGTGTTTCACGCAAAATATCGAGGACTCACTTTCCCAGTTTTGAACAATTATTATAACGCTCTTTGAGATGGAATCTTTACTATAAGCTTAAATTTGGCCTTTGATCAATTGATGAACCATGATGAATCACATATGCGCGGTACAAGACATCCGTGAGTAGCTATTTATAGCTCTGATTGCCTATCAAGATCCCCATGAAGTTAGCAGAGCAGTAATCATGTTGTGTCCAATCGCAAAAGGCCGTTCAGCGTTGGTATGCCATGACAATTGGTGCGGGCGAGGCAATCGAGACATGGCCGAGAATATAGAAGCATGCCGCTGAGCACAAAGTTCCTCAAGCAATATCGTGTATAATATGGAGAAACAGGCGCTAGAACCTAGCGACGACATGTACTTCAAGGATCAAGCATAAACCCCTTGTTAAGTCATCAGGTGGGTTTCTGACATTGGGTATGTACATATTGTGAACAAGTCACCTCCAAAACCCTGCTTCTCTAATCAACGATATTGGACCTACTACTAGCGTGAAATTTTTCTTACCCGCTGCAATATCGCATGGGTGCACGGAATTCAATACATCAGGGCACATATGCATGTCTATTTCCCAAAAGAAAATCGAGGGATTGCTCCAGTCATTCAATGGGATTCCTCGCGCGCAATGAATAGAATTTTAGATCCTGTATACGTGTAAAATTGGCGAGCTTGCACATTATAAAACATGATTTATGGGATGGTGGGTCGTATAGGCTTGATCATAAAAATCCAATGTATATACTCGCGTGGGTCTACACTGAGGTCTGAGAGGCATTGACCCAACTATCACCAACATATGAATCTTTGTAATATACACACTACGCTTACAAAGAAGCTATTGCCGGATCTCCCTGAAGACCAAGTTTGCCTCACAAACCAAACCCGATCCATTCTCGATCTTCCATCCCCATTGACAGAGCAACACAACATGTACATCCCCCTCCCTCTCCAATCTTACACATACGTCATCCCCAGCATCCACGCGATCCCATCGACGCATATATGTAATCCAGAAGCATCGGGGGGATGTTGCCAAGAGGAGAGTACACCCGTCCACATCGCATCAACCATGTAACACAAGATTCACATGATACTTGTCTACTCTGAAGATCTGCGATAAAGATGCTATACGCATATACCCATACGAATGCTATATTTGGCATATGACCACGCACCACAATTTGGGGGGGGGGTTGTCCACGGTCCCAAAATGAAGATGCGATTCGGATTGAAATACAGCACACAAAAGGCCGCCTCCTTCCGACCGACGTTGTCAGCCAATTACGCCCTGGATCGCTTACCGCATACATCCATATACTGACCAAGTTATCAGCCTTTACATTGGCTCAAAACTTGCGTTGGTATGAGATTTTTCTTCAACTGACTATATAATGTAAACGCGAGAGATACAGAAAGAAAATGCTTATCTATTCTCTCTCACGCCAAGACCCAAGATATTGCCTCTGGTGATAACCAGCTATCTATCGCTTCACCATGCATACAGCCAAGCGCCCGACCTCGATTGATCAAGATCATCATCGACCTATTATTCCACATCAGCCCCACCAAAAAAAACCCTCACGTAACACATCTCGTTATATACCCGTACAACAACGTTATCCCCCAACGTCACCTATAATTGGAACCACAAACTTATCATGGAACCAGTATCACTTGGCAAGTACCCTTTCTTTTACTTTAATTTCTTGTCATCGAGCACCAAGCACAACCCCCCTCCCCTCCTTTTCCGGCCATCTAATACAATACAATACAGTCACTTCGCCAAGCCAATCGAAACTCATTTGTACCTGAGCCTAACCCGATCCAAGGAACACGCACCAACAACCGTGACTATGCAAACCCATATATATATAACATGTATATATTCAGCTCCTCCCTCTCCATTTTTACCCAATCCAGCACTCTAGACCTAGATATATTTTCTCGCGGCCCCCCCCCCCCCAAAAAAAAAGCCCATGGCCAGAGCTCGTGTGATCCTTGCTCAAAGAAACATCTCACCACGACTTGCAGCGGTGGTCCTGTTTCGCACATGTACTAGACTCGCAGGATGGTAGCTAAAGAGTGGCGGTGGCGGTGGTGTAGTAGTACACTCGATATCATATTCAAAATTCCGAACCAACAAGAAACAGAAAACCAAAAACCGGTACCTCGTCCCGTCCCCGTCCCCGTCCCCGTCCAAAACCAAAAACCAGGCAATTGCCAAGGTAAAGTAAAGCAATGAAAAGGGGTGAGAGGGGGTGAGGGGGCCAGCGTCAGTTATTTACATCACGCGCGTTCAATCTCGACAACTGGAAGAAAAGCAAAAAAAAAAGCAAGAAAAAGCGTCGAGAGAAAGGCGGTGAAGAAACTAGGACGAGAGGTACATGAATATCGCGCAAGAGTAAAAGAAACCACACACAGAGAAAAAGGAAAAAAGGAAAAGAAAACACACAGAGGGGAAACTTAACGAAAGAAAAACACAGAAAAAAAAGTTAAAGAAAGAACAGGTACTTGAATGTCAAAGGGTCCATGGGGGATGTGTAGCTAGTATGAGAGGGGGTATGATTGAGTTGGGTTTAAGGTTTAAGAGGGGGATGCGAGGGTACAGATTGGATTGATTTTTGGGCCATGGTCATGGTAACCGAGTCGCGCGCGACCAAGTGATGGGTAGCGCACGAAAAGGAAAAGAAACCGCGACAAGACCATGTTTTTTTAGGTTTTACACAAAAAAGGAGGTATGCATGTAACGGATGTATATAAAACTTGATGCGAGACTACGGTCAAAAAAAGAAGTAAGGGGAAGGAAAGAAAGAGTAGAGATAGCGAGTGAGAGAATGAGCGTGCTGAGCGTCCGTTGCGCAAATGAGCAGAGAGTGACAAGGAGAGAGAACGGTGCAGATGGATACGAGGGCGCTAGACCTGAACAGGGGGACTATGCGAAAAAGTGCGTGCTAGCGCAAGAGTCAGTAAACAACCCCAGTGTAAATCAAACGCAAGACTCACTGTATTCGAGAGCTAGCGTGGACCTCCATTTCCTCCATCTTGTACGAATTCAACTCTTCCTTGATCCTCTGCGCAAGGGCAGGCGTCAAACGGTTGCAGGTAGCAGGCTCGCTCCTCCGGTCATAGGTGCTCGGGGCAAAAGTGTCGTACACGGACAGATTGGTCGCAAACGTGAGTCGTCGTCGGCCCGGGGCGGTGGCGCTCCGCTGGGCCATGGTCGGGGTGTTGCCGATCGAGGACAGGACGGGTGCAGACGAGTTCAAGGCCGGGTGGGTGTAGGTGAACGAACCCTTGTCGGACGAGATCTTGTTCTCGGTGAGCGAGAGCGAAGGGGTGGTAAATTCTCCAAAATCGGCGCTAAAGGTGGACTTGACCGTCTCATGCGGAGAGCTCGAGCGGTGCAGGCCGTCGATGTGGTCGGGGTCGGGAGAGGGGATGCGGGCCAGGGGGCCAGGCTGGGAACTCGGGTTGGTTTCCGAGTTGGAGCGCTGGCGGAGAGAGGTCGAGTTTTCCTTGTCGAGATATTGCTCTTGGTTGAAATTAGAGGCATCTGCAAAGTCGTCAGTATAGCTCAAGTAAGAAAACGGGGGACGCACTCCTAAGAATACCCTTGACAGGCTTTCTCGTGCGCTCGACGGATCGACGGATGCCGACTGCCCAGACTTCATCGTCGGCCTCGGGCTCGGTGATCCGGGTCTGCTCGAGCCGGACGGTAATGTCCTCGTCGTCGAATCCGCCGTGCATATTGGCAACATGGTCAAGCTCTTCGCTCCCGTCCTCGTCTTCTTCGTCGAGACGGTTGGCCTCGGCGGCTGCAGCGGCATCCGCAGCGGCCTGTGCCTCTTGCTTTGCACGCTCGGCAGCCTGGGCATTGCTCTTGAGGGTGTGCTGGCGAGCGAGCTTGGCGGCGGGGGAGAGACCGGTCATATCGTCCATGGTGCTCGTCCCGACAACGCTCGGACCGGGTACGCGGTCGACTTCGACGGTGGCGTGGGTGACGCTGGCTTCCGAGACCTCGGCCTTGTGACCCTTTTCCTTCTTGTCCTTGAAGAGACCGGTGAGGCCAGCGAGCGAGTTGCGGCGGGCGAGCTTGCCCATAGAGCCGAGCTTGCGGATCATGACCGAGGCAGAGCTGACGGTGGACTGGAGGGAGATGTTATCGGTGGATGCGTTCAACTTGCGGTTAAAGAGGCTCCTGCTCGGTTTTTTCGACGCGGTGGTGCGGATGGACTCTGCGGCGCCAGGCGAGTCGAGTGGGGCGCCATCTTGCTGCTGCTGTTGCTGCTTTTGGAGGGCGGCATTGGCCTTGTTGGCTTTTTCAATGGCCTTGCGACGCGAGCCGAGTTTTTCCTTGCCCTCTTCGGCCTCGTCGAGGGTCTGGATGGCGCTAAAGGAGAGTGCACGGCGGAGACGGCCCTTGAGACCGTTGGTCTTGGGGAGTGCGGCATGGGGAGCCTCGAGGGCGCTGTCGTCGCGGGAAAGGCGCTTAGTAGGGTCGGCGGCAAACTGCTGGGACTGGGAGAGCGGCGAGGGCTTGGCGGTGCGCATGGTCGGATTGGCGGCGGTGGGTGAGCCGGCGGGGGACACGGGCGACGCAGTGGTCTGGCGCGCAGGCGGGGTGACAGAGCGCTCGGGGGCGACCGAGGACCCCGCGGACTGGTTCCGGCCATGGCGCGGGGCGGTGGGAGCGGGATTGGGATTGGCATTCGGGGCACGGGGGTTGCTCGCTGTGCGCTGGCGCCCCGACCCAGAGCCATTGGAATGGAGCGACGACGCCGATCCATTGTTCTCGCGCGCATACGGCCTCTGTGGCTGTGGATACCCCCCATGGCCAGTATACTGCTGTTGCTGCGGCTGCGGCTGGAACGGATGCTCGCGCGGCTGGCCTGGAGCTGGCGGCTGTGCCTGCCCCGGCCCCGGTCGTCGGTACGGATGGAACCCCTGTGGTCCGCACCCGCCGCTCGCCCAACAGATCCATAGTGCATCGGCCCAGGCGGTGGTGTTCCCGACTGCTGGAATCCCATATGGGGCGGAATCATCTGCCCATACGTATAGTCTGGCCCGGACCCCGTGCGCGCACCCGGTGGGACCCCAGCCATCGCCTGCTGTTGTTGTTGCTGTTGTTGTTGTTGCTGCTGCTGCTGCTGGGAATTGAGCATCATCTGCTGGAACGCCCAGTGCGCAAACTGCTGCTGCTGTTGCTGGTCCGGGCTCTGTGCAAAGTAGCCCTGGGGATAGCCGGGCTGGGGATAGTAGTAGCCTTGTGGGTGGTGGTACGGAACGGCAACTGGCACCGGGTGGTGCGGAAACGGCTGTTGGGCATGCAATGGCTGGGCAGGCGACGTTGCCTTGCGCGTCGGTTTCGGCATCGTCGACGAGTCCATCTTCAGTCTTGTCGTCGTGGCCACTGCCATCTCTCTTAGCTCTCTCTCAGCACGTTGACAACCGAAAACATCACTCACTACAACCAACGTCGTGTTCAGAACTAGGTCCCTATTTCTGCAACAAACACTTGCAAATCACAGCAACCGTCGCCACCCTTTTCTGTCATCATTAATTGCAACTCGCTACATCTCTATCACTCCTAATAAATAATAGCCCCCCTTATCTCCGCCACGTCACTGTGTCTGCCGAGCACGCCGCTCGTCCTGCACATACTGCCCAAACGCCATCCGTACCTGTCCATCTTAATGAGTACCAACCAATCACATCTAATTGCGCCCCACCTTTTTCACAAACCAGTAAAATTCACGCGTCTCGTTGAGCCATTCCACCAGACCTGACATTTGCGGAAGAAGCGGCGAAGATGTCGTCACTGCATTCCGAGTGTCAGCCTTCCATTCTCGTCCAAAGACGCGCACAACGAGACCAAGAGACAAAAAGGTAGTCCCGTGTGGGGACACACACGATAACGGATCATCCTCAGAAACGGGGGTCACAGGGGGATCTCACCCCCACCCCATGGCAAATAGGTAATCGCTCCCGATTGGTCATCACCCAGTCGTCGACGGCACACGTACTGTACCGGGGCGCATACAGTCCCCTACCTAGACCCATCTCCAATTGGATCACTTCCAACCATGAGAACCCAGCCTCTCACACAAAGCAACCCCCAAACGCAAGCCCGATCTGGATCAAACGACGCAAGAATGACGATGGGCGCCTCGACCGCCTTGCCAATCCCGAGTCCCGACCCCCCTCCATCCCCATACTTGCCGAAACTCAGAACCCAAAAAAAAAACGCGCGCATGAGAATGAAATCACCACAGATGTCCAAAAACGCGGTCTCGAACTGCGCCCCTCCGAGCCCCCCTCCCTCGCCGAACCCAATCGCCAATCACTCAATCGCCCATCGAGGTCGAGGTCGAGGCCCCGGTCATATAATTAGAATTACATATTCCCATTCGAGTGGGGGGCGGGGCGCTCGGAGCGGGGAAAGTTCTTATTGGCCGGCGACGGCAACGGGTGAAACTCGTATCCACAGCATTGAACAAGTTCACCCCTACACCACCCCTCCCGCCCAAGTCCCCCTCCAGGATCGACACGGAAAGGGGGATTCAAATGGGGGTTCAGCCCTTGGAGCAGGGAAAGATTCGATTCGGGCGTTTTGTTCCGAGTCCCGTGTGTGTGTTTTGTAAATCCCTTGGGCCACCCAATCGACAGTCGAGCCTGTGCTCTCTACAAACCGCCGCAATCGCTGAAACAACTTCAGCGAAGAATATCCGATGACATGGCCTCTCGGACCGTGGATTTTCCACAGGTTTTGAGAATCTCCAACACGTCCAAATTGGGTTTGGAAGCACTGATGCGGGAGCAACCAATACTCGTGCACACGACAACCAAAGAAAGAAAAAAAGAGTCACGCGCAAGATCAACCAGGGACCTCCCCATGGCAGACCACAGAGAGAGAGCAGAGACACACCCAAAATAGGAAAACAAGGATAAAAGGGATCAAAACAAGGGGATCTGAACATACCTTTATACGTTTGTTCGCTCAGATCGACGACAAAACTAAACTCGCGTGCCCAGTCGGATTCGTCAATGTGTGTAAACTTGATGCGGAGCACGTCGCCTGGTTGAGTGTAACCCCACGTGAGATTAAGAAGCTATTCTTGGGAATAAGACGTACGCTGTACACCTTCGACCGTCCATTTGAGTAAATCACTCAGTGCACGGGCTTCTGGCTCGTTCAAGGCAACTTGATGTTCAAGTTTAGCCATGTCTTGCGATTTCTCTGTCGTACGAATTAATATACAAGAACAAGGGAAAATTAATAATGAACAACGTACCAAGTTTCAACTTGTCAGTCCTAGACCGCAGATCTTCCAATTCCGCATCCACAGTCGCTCTAGTCTCTTCCACATCTTTCAACTGAGAGTTGTACTCTGCAAGCTTCGCCTCGGCCTCGGCCTTTTCTTCTTGTTCCTTCTTGAGCGCTGTATACCATGTTAAACGAGGCGGCAGGAAAAAAAAGGAGCACGAAAGGGGGGACACACTCTTCATCAAATTCATCTCGTCCACCCTAAACTGCTCAATCTCCGCATTCATCTTGACCACTTTTTCGTGCTCTCTTCTCAACACCGACTTGTGTTTGTCTTGTCGCCGGGCGATTTCGGCTTGGCCGCTCGCCACCTACAAACCACCGTTCCTTTTCAATAGGTAGAAACATATAGGTTAGGTCTGGGGAGAGAGGGGTGAAATACTTACATATGCATTCACCGCACTCTTGAACGCCGTCATTTTCTCCAGAGTTGACTCGAAGTACAGTGGGATTGTTGGGTTCGGTTGAGCCAAGAGTCTACGAAGGTCCGTCACCAATGCAGGCCGTGTGTTTCCCTTTGTCGTCGCCATCTCTTTCTCAAGTACACCCTCAAAGTCCTAGAAGAATAATCGAATATTACTCGCAACAAGAGGAGAATACGACCAGATACCACACACACAACTTCAATCACGATCACGTGTTGGTGTCTTTACGATCAAGTGGCAGTGCACATTGTCGATCACACCCGGCAGCGACCATGCATATGGTTCCTAGGTCTCCCATCCTGACGTATACCTTTCGTCGTCCACTTCCGTACCTCCCCACTCTCCTCGCACAGAACAAAATCCATGCGTTTCAGCTCGAAAATAGGCGCGCGGATCCGGATGGGACGCCCGATGTGATGCTTTTGCTCGAGCACAGACCGGTGTATACCGCTGGACGAAGGCAAAAGTTGGAGGACCTCGAGGTGGAGCGGGATCGATTGCAGAATATCGGTGCCGATTGGGTCCAGACCGATCGAGGTGGACAGACGACGTACCATGGTCCTGGTCAGTTGACGGTATATCCTTTATTAGATATCGGGCGCAACCAGGTCAGCTTCTTTATTTGATTGGTACAAGATGAATGATCAAGCGTGTACATTAGATATCGATTCGGGATTATATATGTAACCTCGAACTCTCCCTTCGCGAACACCTTAAAACACACCATCAGCTCACACATTATCCAAGCGAACACACTGGCGTGTTCCTCTCCCCCGACGAAAAGATTGCTTCTATTGGCGTACACGTTCGACATCGACTTACAACGCATGGTATAGCCATGAACATCACCAGAGAGCCCACAGCCTGGTTTGATCAAGTTGTGGCATGTGGTTTGGATGGCGTCAGGGCTGCCAGCATAGAGGGAGCCACCCGGAAGCAGGTCTCGGTTCCACAAGAGGCACAGAAGTTTGCAGAAATATTAGCAAAGAAAATGCGGAGAGACCTCGCGCCTTTGGACGAGTCACACCCTGCAGTCTGGGAAATCGTACAAGACTTGGAGCAAAAAGCTCTTGCTTCGGGACCTTGGCATCGCAAGCCGGCCACATCTAGATAGCGTCGTCGTGCACTTGATACATATAAAGACGAGCCGTTCATTACCATCTAATTAAAGTATACAAAAATCAATCAAAAGAAATTAACATGGCCTCCTTTTGCTCTGTCTTCTCCACACCATACTGAGACTCCGGGAATCCTTGAGGTGCACTCGGAAGCATTGGTGGCACACTAGGTAAATTGGGAAGAGGCGCAGGAGTGGTACCCTGATACGATTGTGGCTGAGAGGGTACCTGGTATGGATTCGGTGCTTGGTACGTATTGGCCCTGGAGGGTACCTGGTGAGAACTGTCCTGCACAGGTGCTTGATAGGTATTCGCTCGGGAAAGATGTGCCGGGGAAGTGACGTTCTGATATGGTTGCGACGCGGGGTTGACAGCTTGATATGGCTGTGGTGGGTAAGAAGAGCTCGTGGTCGTCTGTTGTTGTGGACTCTGTGGGGGTGGAGGTGCATACATCGAAACCGGGTGCGTTGGGTTCATAATGCTAACTGGCGCATGCTGCCCAGTCATTGAACCATGTCTCTGCAGCTCGGGCGACCTCGAAACAGGCGGGGAAGATGTGGGGGCGGAGGCGTATTGATTAGGAGCTTGGTACGTAACGGGAGGAGCAGATGGATAGTTTGTTTGAACAGCAGGTGGTACAGCCGGGTAAGATTCGGGCGCAGGTTGATATTGCTGTGGGGCAGAAGGGACAGAGTATGATTGCTGTTGTAGCGAAGCAGGTTGTTCTTGGGGTTGAGAGGCATACTGCTGCTGTTGCTGTGGAGCATATTGTCCATATTGTTGCTGCTGCCCATATCCATACTGCTGAGGTGGCTGGCCATATTGCTGGGGCTGCCCGTATTGTTGTGCATGAGAGTTCTGATACCTCCATGTTGACCGCTCAACCTGCTCCGTTAATAACCGATCATAAAGCTTAACGGCTTCGGACAACTTGTCATGCATTTCGGTGAGCATATCTATCAGAGACGTTAACGGCATATCTTCATAAAGGTAACTAATACTCACACTCTTTTCTACTCGCATCTTCCAGACTCCTAACGAGCTTGGGCCGCAAAACACTCGCGCGCTCGTACATATCAGCCGCCTGGGGTCCAACCGGAACACCAGAGCTGGCTTGTTCGATCGTCTGGTTGAACGATAGAATTGCATCCTCTTCCCTCGGGTCAAGATCGTACTGAGGTATCTTTGGTAATACAGGTTGCGCCGCCCATTGCGGTCTCCCCGCTGATGGTTCTTCAGGTGCTGGAGCTGAGGCACGAGGTGCCTGAGATTCACGTAAACTGGCCTCGATGGCTGCCCGTAAGTCAGCATCCTCTTCGCCGTGCTCTGCCAATGGAGGTTCCGACCGTACGGCAGGCGCATAACTGGACTTGTCCCGATATCCACTAGCGTTCGCCTGCGCCTCAGCCAGCGAAAGTGCGATAGCACGCTGCAGATCGTCATCTGCTGTATCACCACCCAGATGAGACTGCCGTGGTTCCTTGCGCGAGTTGGAGCGCGAGTGGGTTGATTTAGATCTAGACAGCTCCGGCGACTTTGCACGGGCTTTATCCATCTTCAATGTCGTCCAGCAAGAATCGCATACTCGTACTTCCTGTGCGATTCCAAAGTGTGGAAGCGGCGCAGTTCGAGACGAGCATTGTTGATCAAAGACCTGTCCGCAGTTTCGGCAATGATGCTTGCGATTGGTGAACGTAAACGGCGTTCGACACCGCAGACACACGTCCGAGTCAATCCATTCAGGCGCAGTACGAGTGGCGAGAAGCGCCTTGGCTTTGGCGGTGGTGTCCGGCGGTGGAAAGTTGAAGCCTGATCACAGCTGTCAGCGTGGATTGGACCAAAATACCCCAAAACCATACCTTGGTTCTTCAGCGACCTGTACACCTCCGGCACATACCCGAGAGAGGGTTTCGCCTCGAACGCAAGCGCCCAGTTCTGAATAAGCCGTAGCATTTTACTTTTGACCTCGTAATTAAGTGCCTTGAGGGATGATGTCAGCACGCAAGCCACTAGCCGACAAGCAGCCAACTCACAGGTTGCTTGAGAATAGACACCATATTGTCCATAAATTCCCGCGACGCAATTTGTTCTAGGAAATGGTCACCTCCATTCTTGATGCACACGTCCGTCAACTGCGAACACGCGGTGATCAATTACCCCAATTAACAATCATTGCTGGCACACTCACACCTAATGCGAGTATTTGGACGTTGGGATTCTTGTGGTCCAGTCTACGCTTGATTGCCCGCATGGCATCCCGTGGTTGGACAGATTTGGAACGAATTTGGTCGCATATCTCAAGACTAAGAGCAATGTCGTCAGTGCCAGATGGTAGTAGTTCGGACGTGGCTTTATCTGTAAAAATGTTATATATAATTCTCATTATTTCTAATATGCACTCACCGACGGCCTCGTCGAACACCGAAGGTCCCCAAAAGTAAGAGGCCATTATGAGAGTGGAGGTGTAATGGGGTTCGGTCCAAACGCGGTGGCGATAAGCGCCGAGCGATTGGTCTGTGATTTCTCATGATCACGTGAGATGGGTTCTTTGTGGTCGAAAGGGGATTCAACTGGGCCAATCATCTCAGTCTTACTTTTAGGTGGAGTCTGCACTCCGTACCGAGCACAAAAATACACTTGTATTTATATTTGCTTCAGTTTACCAAAGCGCTCATCTTTAGTTCAATATATCAAGATCATTCCATCTTTTTCAAGTCTCTCAGTCCAAACCACTGTACCCGATGTATGCGCCTTACCATCAAACTCTCACAATTAAATACTACCATAGAAAGTCGAAACGTAGCTCGCACTCACTGACTATGCTTGAAACCTAACCAGTTCCAGGCAATGCAGATTTTAGTCACTGCCATTGTGCTGATAACTTGAAAATCCACTGAGGTTGAGCCCAAATGACCAAAGGTAACAAAATAATAATCACAAATCGCAGAACCATCAGACCCAATTCAATGACGTATCTCACAATCACAAACTCATTTTTGATCCTAATATCTTATGAACCTATCCACCACCACCACCACCACCATTGTATCTAGAGCGTCGCCAATCCCTGGCTTTCTTTTCATATATTGCCCAAGTAACTGATAGCACTATTGGTCTCGGTTTCGCTATTTACGCGGAGCAAATGTGGCTCACCAACTAGTGCGTCAGTCAACTCCATGCTAGCCCCTGCTGCAATATCAAGCGTCGATTTTTTCTTTTCGTTGAAATAGTACATTGGGTTCTTGTAGTAGGTTGCAACATTAATGTCGTTCTCAACGTTGGTAGCCTAGATTGGAATGACAAGGGGGCTCTCAGTATCGGTACGAGCGCGCTCACATAGATCTGATCCAGCCCTTGCCACTTGAACTGGTAGCCATCAGGCATAGTAAAAATTCGAGCACTTGAGACAGAGATTAACACTCTTCAACAGTTATCTAAATATACGCCATTACTTACTTGGATAATTTCTTAGGCCGCGGAAACACCTCTCCGATTGTAGTGGTTTTACCATACATAGTGACTGTGCTCCGTTCGAACCATTTCCAGTGTATAATTGCTATCACCTCATCCCCACGGCTAATTGTGACATCTGAGTTCCCCAGAGTCACGGGCGAAGATAACTTGCTACTTGTGAGTTCTAGTGATTAGACAATACAATTCGTCGAGTTAGCTTACTTTATAAACTATATTACCATCCGGATCTGTGAGGTCACACCTCTTAGGCGAGGTTTCTGATAGGGTATATCTGCCATAAGATGTATTCAATTCCATTTTTGAGTTGATAGCACAACAGATACTCACGTAGTCATAATGCGAGGTAGATGGTTAGTAGGCCGTGGGTATGGCCTCTCTCTCATTCGAGGCGGCAGTTATATACCCCTACTGCATAGCCCTATTTCCCCCCGCTCACGAGGTGTCTGATACGCATGTCAGGCCATCCTATCTATAACTAAAGTAGTTGGCGCTTTCATATATTAACCTTGATGATCTCACGCAGAAACGGCAATGCGCTACGCTCTGAGTTTGCCAAGACCAGGCTTATCAGATGCCCCTGTTTATTTTATCCAGCATGCAACGGCCTCAATCTCTCTGTGATTCCCAGGTGTTTACGATTGGCCGAGCTTTACAGATGTCGCTCGATGACTCGATGGAAAAGCACGTCCAGCCACAAATCATGACGTAGTCAGGCACCCCAATCTGCGAAGCTCCGGTGATTTTTTAACCCCACAGTCTTTAGATCTTAGATGTTCAGAGTTATTCGACCAGGCGGGTGCAAGTCTGTTATGTTTTTGCGGCTTTTTGGAAGATTTTGGAGCACTATTAGCTGGTACGGAGTAAATATCCAATCAAAATCCTTCAAAGACTCACTGGTACACTATATCTTTATTCAACGAAAAGGAACCGGGTTGGTGCCATACCATGATCGGCTGAAGCTCGAGGACACCGCCTGGATAAATGTATTCTAGAAATGATTTTAGAGTTAGTAACCTATCACGCGAGATCTCTTATCGAGCGTCTTCTGAGCGCCATAATTTAGCGCCCTTAGGACTCTCTTAGATGCAAGTCTATTTAGACTTTATACACAAGACCAAGTCAATTATATATCTATGTATTGCGCAGTACGCCTCCAGAGCCAACTATTTTGTTAGGATCGATGTATGCGCTGATTAGCATACTAATTGAGGCCTTCTGGGGCTGTTGTTGCCTGACGAAAAACGATGAAGTCACCTCAAAGCTATGATAAATGGCGACATTGTCTCATGTTTATTAAAGGTGACCTTGGGACGTCGTTTAGGGTTAAGTAACAGAGTATGTCGCTTAAGTTTGACTTATAAAGCTGAGCCAGTAGTGTATGGCTTTAGGACAATTCATGAGAATAGGATGCTTTAATCCGTCACTTTATAGTGCATATACTCACGCATATAGGCAGAGACAGCGAACCTAACTCGTCGGGTTGGAGTATGAACTTATTCTTCTACGCCTGCTTCTTCATAGATAGACCTTGTTATCCAACCATCACGAGTTCCGATGACGCACTAATTAAGTAGTTGATCAACGGATCAACCGCACTTCAATTTCCAACACGCCTTGGCAGCCTTGCTCATAACTGTTCGCACGCCATTTACCAAGCCCGAGATGACAGAATACTATTGTACGAATCCTATGTATAGACCAATCATATAAAACGGAAAACGGAGGAGAGAGCGAGATGAGATAGAAAAAGACGTATAGTTCATTCGCACATTTAGGCTAATTAACCGCCACGCATAACGTTCATTGCTGCTTGCACTCTTCGTTGCCTTGCTTTCCTCTCCTTGAAGGCGAGGCCCCGGGGCCAGCATCGAACGAGTCCTATATTACTAATGTTTGAACAATATATTTTTTTCTGCGCTTGTTGGGACCGAAATGGTGGGAACGTACCTCATAGTCATCTTCATCCATGTCCTCGTAGTCATCATCATCTTCGATACCGGCAATATCGTACTCGAGGGCTTTGCCCGTAAAGTAATCGATTGCACGAGGGATAATCTACGGCAGTGGGAGTCGGTTGGTTAGGAAGCGAGGAGCATGGAGAAACGGGGCGTACGCGTTCTTTCAAGTCTTCCCCAATTTGGTAATCCAATTCAAGCTTCTCATCGAGCTCCTCCAGTAACTCTTCGTCCACTTCGCCATTCTCAATTTGTTCTGGCGTGGGTTGAGCTGGAGGGCTGAAAAAGTTGAAGAACGAAGGGACAGAGTGTGAACGGCGAATGAGACGGGTGCGGTTCGTCGCTATTCAAACCAGTCAAGTCAGATATCCGAAGGTGAGTGTCAGGAAAGGGGCGTACTCTTGTTTCGTTGTTTCTTGATTTCGATCGCTTTTGTGAGGTCTTTGTCCTCTTTCCATTTGATCTCCGATCCTACTGCACGGTCATAAATGTAATCACCCGTGTCACCCAATTCGTCCTACATCTGCAATTAGCACCATGTCACTAGAACAACGCGATAAACGCACCTGGTAATGGTAGCTCTTCTCCAAGGTCTCGTTTTCAAAGTACGGGTTTGGGGCAAAGTCGAAGATGAGTTTGAATCCAGGTGTGGCTTCCGAGAGGTACACAAGCCGGATATCCGTGAGATACTCGAGGGCAGCCTCATCCTTCTCAGTGATGAGGTCCGAAAGGCCGTCATGGTTTCGAAGGACAGTAAGCCAGAAGTGAGGGATACCTGAGCCATTGGATTAGTTCGAGTCTCCACCCACACAGAAAGACATACCCTTGATAGCCTTGTCTTCTTCACTC
Organism: Rhizoctonia solani; assembly: GCF_016906535.1. Lineage (NCBI taxonomy): Eukaryota > Fungi > Basidiomycota > Agaricomycetes > Cantharellales > Ceratobasidiaceae > Rhizoctonia > Rhizoctonia solani. The sequence goes on from NC_057373.1 coordinate 3,381,829, forward strand.
AAGTTCTTCTCGGCTTCCTCCCGTTCCAACTTAGCAGTAGCGGCAGCCTCGGGATCATCCTTTTCGCTCACAGCCTCGCCAGCTGCGATCTCTTCAGGGGTAGGCTCCGAAGCACCGAGCAAGATCGCTTTCCTGCGCTCGAAAATAGGGGTAAATTTGAGAAGGTACTAGTCCCAAAATCGGGTCAGCCTGCGTTAGTCTGGACACGAGATCGGAACTAACCTTCTTCTCCAGTTCGAGCATCTCGCGTTTGAGCTCGTGCTCGATCTTGCAGTACTCTGCATGCACACCCTTTAATCCCTCTACACGCCGTGAAACCGGGGCTGGAAGGACCTCAACTACACCACTAGGGCGGAGGTTCAAGTTTTGTAGCTTATCTTTGTACGCGGTAATTCAACCACTATTCGGAGATGATTATGTTGTAGATACCTACTGATGAGATCATGCCCTTGTTGTTGCTCGGCTTCGTCCTCCGAGATATCGGGAACAGTGGGACGCGAGAGGCCTGTTGCGAGTCAACACGAAAGCAAGAGAAAAATGGAATAAAGCTCACCAAGAGAGATGGGGGCAGCATTAAGAGGTGTGTTAACCGGCGTTGGGGCAGTATAAGAGGCCGCTCCACCACTGATAGGTACCGACGATTGCTTGTCCTCAGCCATACCGTACACTACAACTCAGTTGAGAAAAATCAATTGATCGATGCAAAGCCACGAGACACTTACAAAAACACTCGTCAAGGAAAAATTAACTTGGAGATGTTTGGACGCGGATGGATCTAATATCACCCTGGCACCTGGTCACGTGACCGAGTCTCACCCCTTCCACGAGTTGAAATTAGGTCTTTTGTATGAAACGAATTGCGGGTCGAGGCTAGCAAGGTTCTTTTTGGGGAACTAATTTTGAGGGACATGTCGATGTTCTATCTTGATGGGATAACGTGGACAAGGGGAATAAGTGGCTTGTTATGGAACAGGCATCTTGATTAATATCACGTGACATTTGAAGAGCAAACGGAGCCCGCCTTGTGTATCACCCTGGCGATCACCTTTGCCCGACTCACACGGCTTGATTAGAGACTGTTCGAGACCATATCATACCCCAGTCCGTAAGTATGGAGCAAATATAGAAAATTCAGCGTTAATTCGGTTTACTTTCTTTATCCAGCAAAGGCGTTCATTCCTGATCCAGTCATCATCGAGTTGGCGTCGCAGAGATACATGGAATCATGACTAAACGACGGACTCGTGAAGACGACGACTTTGCGCTAATCCCGCCGCCGTCAGCCCCGATAGCAACGATCAAGTCAACATCACATCGCTCAATTGACGCCGACTACCCTTCTACTCAATCACTAGCGCCGGCTTCGTCTCCCCACCAACCATGCGTTACGGCCTCCACCTCTCGCCATCCATCTTTCGGAAGGTTCAGTTCTGCAGGCCCCAGAGGCCGAAATGCACTTGTAAGCTCGTTATCCACCTGAAGCTTAATTCAAATCCAAAACAAACGTATGATCCAATTGTCAATCTGTGCGTCATGATATGTAGGACAGTATAGGGTATGCTCCTGAAAATATCCCCACGCCACGGACGACTCGACCGTCTTCTGCTGTTGGAATTACCAAAAAGCGCCAAAGAGGCTTGAAGTTGTTACCGACAGCCAGCACATCGCCCATTCGTCCCAAGCTACCTTTACTTACTCCGGAGCCTCCCAAACATGCTTCCACATCTTCGAAGTGTGATGAAGAACCTGACGACCACGAATATATAGTCGATAGCTCGGATGACGAAGGGCCTGTTCCATTTAATTTACAGCCGAAAAGTCTACCAAGGTTTGTTTTTCCGTTTTTCCTGCTTTCAATGGACGTGTTTTAATATATTTAATTAGGTCATCGAAGATTGCACGTATCAGTCAAAACATCCCATCAACACATCCCAGTGACGACCGCACAGTTGCCCGGCCCAGTGCTATTTCATCTCCCTCGCGCCTCGATTCTGGTGCCGTTGCCTCGTCCTCTCGTCTTCCTATAGGTGCGACCCCAGCACGTCGCAAATACATTGCTCCACGCCTTGGGATCACCCCCGCGCGTCCGGTTGCCACCTCGTCTCGACCTACTACCACCCCAGCACGTCTGACCAGGGTGGAGACTCCCATCGATCCTACGCCTATACCACTCAATCTCGTACCCGCAGCTCAAACCCCGCGCCAAGTGAACTCCCCGTTCCTCCCACCTGCAAATACACCTGGCTCTCGATCCCATTCGTCAGGATCTTCCATTTCTTATCGCCCGCTCGCAGTTCATCTGGAATCGGGTCGATTATTCCAGGTCAATCTTGCCTCCTCGTCCATTAGGCCCAAACCTCTGTCTTCACTTGTTGAACTCGCTGCAGGAACCAAACGCGGCCCAGGTTCTAAATCAAGGTCTCCGTCTACGGGTCCCAAACGGCCCCGAATATCGGCTCCGAGTCCCCCTATAGCCGAGGATATTATTGTCGTTTCGAGTTCAGATGATGACATAATGTATGAAAAGGGGCCGAGTGCGGATGGACCAGAAGGCAGAGACGAACGAGCAGACGGGGAACAGGAAAGGGAGGAAATGGAAGGGGTGCGAGAGAGGAGGCCACCGTCGCCGAGCCCGTCGCTGGGCGATTACAGGCCCACTCCATCGGATTCGAGGTCACGATCGCACTCTGCCTCGTCCGATGTAATATTGATTGGATCTCGGCCCCATAGTGCATCTGAGCGACGTTCGAATCGAAAGGCCTCACTGGACTCGAACCAAGAGGCGCAGAGTCATGGTCCTGGCAAAGTCGTAACCAAGCCGACTGCAACTTCCCCTTCTGGAGAGGCGCCTGGAATACCCCCTCCTACCAAGGGCGCACCTCCGTCCACACCTCGCAGTCACCGTTCGTCGTCCAGCGAACAGCCCCGAATTTCTCGGAAACGTGCGGTGCGGCGAGTGGAGAGCATCGAGGACTCGGAGCCTACTACTAATGAGACTGGAACTGGTCGTAGAACTAAAAGGGGCGCTCAGGTACCCGAGCCGTCACCTTCGCCTGAGGAAGGAGACGCTTTGTCTTCGTTGAGAAAGCGGGCGGAGGCTTCCTCTTCTCGGCTTTCGGGCCCTCTACCTGAGCGAATGGAACGAGCCACTCTTTCGCCCAAGAAATCTTCTCCGCCTGTGAATTTAGGTTCGCCTCCCCCTTCCCCTCACTGGACCGGAAACCCTCTATTTCGACCAGCCACGACGTCCGTGTCTAGTCTAACCGTATCATCAAAGGATCGTCTACTTCGCAAAACACTCCCAGAAACGGCTACGAGCCGGTCCCGACTTGGTGAGACGGAACTACCCCCGCCTCGCGATGTTGAGCGTCACCCACCCCACGATACTGCCCAACCACCCAGCCCCGGGCCAACCGAAACTCACGATGATGACCCTCTTCAGTCGATGTATGATGAGCCCATTTGTCAACTGCCTCAGTACCGGGTCGTTAGACCGTCGCATGCCGCTCCTTCCTCCCCCGAACGGCCTATCCGTCAATCTATGGCACCCTCGTATTCCAATTTCAGCTACATCTCCAGTATGCCGCCCCCAACCATAACATCGGTGCTCCCTGCTTCTCGCCCCGCCGTTCGTCGCCTACGTATGGATTGCGTTCTGCTTCCCCGTGCATCTAAAGCTACGCGCAGGGCCTTGGAGCGTTTCGTACGGAAAGACAAGGGGAAAGGAAAAGATCCCTCCGAGTATCCTTCACAACAATCGAGTGCACCCACATCCCAAACGGGCGACCCGTCAACTCCAGGTTCGACGTCCCAGGCGCCAGCCATCAAGTACCTCGTGATCGACCCGCAGTTGGCTCTACCCTCGCATTACGAGTATTTACCCCCAGAGATTGAGGAGAGCTCGGAAAAGTATTGTCATTGTTGTCGAACTCGCTCGATAGCTGGAAGGATCAAGATGCGATGCGGAAGTATGACAACTCGGCGGAAGAAAGGTGTTCCGCATGGAGAGGCGCATGAGTGTGGGCTGTATTGGTGTCAACGATGCATTGCCAAGTACGCTCGATTTCTATTTCATTTTGGAGATACTTAACTCATGGCCAATCCAGACACGACATTCCATTCAACCCACTTCTCGAAAATTTCCAATGTCCGCTGTGTACTGGAACCTGCGAGTGCGATGTTTGCCGTCGTGAGCGAGGGCAAGAACCACTTGGCCGACGCGCGATGAAAACTGTCAAGGTGAAACCCGGAAAACGGTCATTGGACGCTTTTGTCAAGGGCAGAGTTGCGTCGGGCTCGGGTTCGAGAGTGTCAAATCCCACAGCAGCCCCATCCGGACCGATTGTTGAGATGTCTCATTCCACTTCCGCACTACTTGATCCACTGGAACCATCCGAGTTAACATCGACTCCGTTGAATCCAGATGCCAGGACCGATATCGGTCCGTCGACCACGGTTTCGGCCAGAAGAGTCTCGGCTCCCACGATGTGGTACGGGCGACGCCCACCCCCTCACCTTTGTCATCGCCGCGCATCCGAGGGGCATGCCGTTTCGACAGAAGCGCATATATTCATCCCCCGCGGTCCGAGAAGGTCGGAGTTGGCTGTCGACACGACCCTCGAACAAGTCGACGAGTCACTGGAGTACTCGGATGGATACGAGCCCGAAAGCGAGGGCGACGAGTTGGCGGACAATGTCGAATCGGCCGTGGAAGATAGGCACCAAGTGTTTGAGGGGGATTATTCTGCCGTGGGGGATGCTTCGTTGCTTGGTGCCGACTCGGGTACGTTTGAATTGGGTATAGAACATGGGCCAGACAATTCGACGCATGACGCGGTGGACGAAAAGCTCGTGGATAAGACGGATGAGTTAGAGGTCCCAACCAACTCAGCTCGTGTAGTAGCTGAGGATGGTATGGCCGGCCCGGAAGTTGTATCTGAGTCGGGGGGGTTGACAATCAAAGAAGTGGTGCCTTCTATAGCGCATACACCAACTGGTACACCGTCTCCCGCTACAACCGAGGTCCTTATTGGCGCTCTTGCCTACCCTCCCTCAGATTCCGATGGGTCTCAAGCTAATGCGCGTACACCAGTACCACCAGCTCCCGAAGATATCATTCCCATCAACGCCGGAACTCTCGGTCCTCCCACCCTCGCCGGAGTTCTCGACGATGCGCCTACTGCCGGCATTCTTGGAGACGTCCCGGTTGAAGCATCGTGCGGCGCCCTGACGGAGATTTTCAACGAGTCAATTCACAGCCTCGCCGAAAGCGATAGCGCAGCCCTCGTACATGATTACGGCTCGGCATCGCTCAGTCGACAAACTTCTGAAACGGACGAGTTTCCATCGACCTCGGAAGCCGATGAGCCGCGACTGAGAACTCCCAATTTCGACCTAGTCCGGGCAGAATTCATCGGGGATTCCATCGAAGAACCAGAACTCAATCCAGAACTCAACCCAGCCCTTGGCCAACTTCACCCGGAAGGCACGTTTGCCACCGTACCTTGTATTTCGAGGGGAGATGGCGGGGATTACACGATATATGGTTCGCTTCAAGACATTTCGTTATTTAATGGTGTGACGGATTGTTCTGACGATACACATGGCATCGCTTTATCTTCCCCCCAGAGTGAACCCGGTCCTGCTGCCTGTGGATCCTTATCGGAATACTACACCCACCCTCGATCTATCGCTTATTTTTATCATCAACTCGAGCTCGAACCGCTGGGCATTTTCGAACTTGAAGGATTCGAATCAGAACTTGAACATGAGTCGGACTTGGCGCTCGGAACCGATCCCGAAAGCGCCAAGAGTACTACTCTCGAAACACCTTCTCCCTCACTCGAGCCTGATACCCGTTCCAATTTGGGGGATATTCGAAACCTATTCGATACCCACACTGACGAGCCCCGAACCAACCCTTTCATCTTCCCTACCAAAGAGAATCAGGCTCGCGTACGAAAGATTTTGCAGTCCCAATTTACTCAGAATGTTGAACCTGACAGCCGAGCCACACGCAGTCGAACAAGAAAATCAACGATGGAACGGGGCAAATTTTTGCGCTCGAAACGATCCTATGGTGTGGATTCGTAAAGTCCCTTCATCCAGTCATAAATTTTAGTGTAGCCTGTTGAGCATGTTATTTTCCTCCATGCGCCTGCTTACCTGCAACATCGCGGTTGTATCATATACTATTTATCACTTCGTTTGTATTCTTGAGCTTGTTTTTCGTCGTAGGGTACATATATGCTTTGAGCTTTTCGAGGGCGATAATCAATTTTTTTGCGTGTGCCTTAGTTCTACTCACAACATCGAGTATTCTGCATACATACAACAGCCACATGCTCGAGTCAATATCTTAAAGATGTCGTTGTTAAACTCAGCGGCATCCAACATATCATATGGATAACCATCACGATAGGTATACATCCAAGTCTATTTACGATGATATCATCTATAACTCCAAAGCGGACTCGCCCTAGGCCTTGCTCATGTTGCAGAAGTATCAGTAGTGCCGTTCTGAACCAGGTTGTCTCAGTAGCTTGACCTGTTAGTGCCACTATTAGACTTTAGCACGTACATTCTCGTGCAATATGGTAATATTAAATCTCGTATATCAACAAATCTGGAGTATACTACTATCGATACCGTTGTCCCGTGAGGGATTTATTTCAGATCAACCGCCACCACCTTCACGCCGTCTGTCTGTTGCCTCCTTTTCTGTAATAACCCAGGTAACTTAAAGCTTGCGTTATAACCCAAGGTTATTAGTACTATCGAACGAGACGCACCGATCAGCACGTCAGTTTGTTCGATGCTCGCACCATGCAAGGTATCGAGCGTTGGACTCTTGCTCTTAATCCATGATCTATTCCGATGATATGTGGCCAGCTCGAGGCCGCTATCGTGAGATATGCACTTGATAGTATGCCATAGAAAGGGTAGCTTATACTAAACGAAACTAACTTATGTAGAGTCGAGAAGAGTCCTTCCATTTGAATTGCTCGCCGGTTGGCATGCTGAAAACTCTTGATCTATCGAAAAATAAATGACCACTGCCAACTTGAGTCATGTAGACTCACGTAGACGCCTTCTTGAGCCGGGGAAATACGTCTTTGATAGCATACGACTTATCATCTATGGTAAGCATACTGTTTTTAAATATCTTCCATTGGATGGTGGCTATGACCTGATCGCCCCTTTTGATTGTTGTTTCCCAGTTGCTCAGTCTGAAGGGGGTCGAAATCTTAGAATCAAAGCAGTTGTATATAGATATGTATTTGCCTCACAAGAGTTAACGCACCTTGTAAGCAGCGTTTCCGATAGGGCCCGTGAGCGCTGTGTTTAAAGGAGAAACCTTGGATGAGGTGTATCTGGTACTCCAATAAATCTTCATTCCGAGCAAGAAGCGAGAGACCCACACAGTCATGGTCGTCTAAATGTTCATGCAACTCCCTTGATGATTCGTTAGCTGAGATGAGCCCCACGAAAGAGCTGATCCGACGCCACCATCATACTGCGCAGTTTTGCGCAGAGCCTTGCTTTGATAAGAAATTACTGTAGCGGTACTGTTTTATGAAGATCACACAAGAGGGTCATTAATTCGGACCTGTTGATATTGTAATCTATATGTATGGAATACCGAATAATTGAATGGAGTTTAGGTGGCTGTGCACCTGTTCAGGGCCACAATGGCTTTAGATTCCGAATAAGGCAGCTTTACAAAGTCACAACTGGATTCGTGAAATTTATCTCGTGGCTGACAACCCGGTATATTAAGCATGGTTTCGTGCAGACAGGATGTTTTGCGAATCCGATAGACTAAAGCTGGATTCTCCACATCGGTAATATCACGTAGGTCTTGAGCAAAGTGTGACGATTTCGGAGGTATTCAAACATTTGTATTCTTCTAATTCTAGTCATCATATGCATTAAAAGTTGCAATCTATCCACGATAAGCAATACCGTTGGCAGAAAGGCTTCCGTCATCGTTATAGAGGGAGGAACCGGTGCCGACCTCGCCGCCCCCGGTGTTAGCAGAGATCAGAGACGGCTTGCTGGCACCAAAGACAGCATACTATATTAAAATATTGAGTACTTTAGCTATTTGCGTTATGTGTGACTGTGATACTCACGTAAGAAACATAGGAAGCACCATCAAGGAAGGTCATGGCCGACTTGAGGAATGCAACCTGTTGATCACGACTGGCAGGGCTTTGAAGTGCGAACTCCGAAATCATCAACTACCAAAGGCATTAGCGAGAAGGCTAGCTGAACCAATTGCGAGTCGAACACACCTGGTAATTGGGGAATCGGTTGTGGGCATTCTGAACGTGGGTCTTGAATTGGTCGAAGGAAGTGCCATACCAATGGATATTGACATAGTCAAAGTAGCACTAACAGTAAAATGAAGTCAGTTTATTAGTTTCAGAGCCTCATCGGAATCAATTCAAACTTACTCGCCCGGCACAGGCGCTGATGAAAGCAGCAGCCCAGTCAAGCCCTTTGCCCGCGTCAGCGCTCGAACTAACAGATGGAATCGCCTTCCCTGAATTGAATGCTTGTCAGTCCTGAGCTACAAGTTTATACGAATTCTACTAACTGATTGCAAGAGGGTTTATGTTTGTGATATACCAATCGGCGGCAGATGCAGGCGATGTGCCGGCAAGATCGGGCTCGTTCAGTGATAAAACGGTATTCCAGCCGAACTGAGCCGCTCGCGACTTAAGTGCTGAGAGTGGCGAAGATTCACAGTCCCAGCACCCTTGCATGCCCATCCAGTTCATGTTGCTATATGCGTCGTTTAGTCCACTGACTCTGAATGTATGAAGGATTTACTTACTTGGTGTTTGCGGGTTTCCAGGTTTCCCAGTTGTAGATCCTAGGATTGGGTGAGATTAGAATAATTCGATGGATAAGTATAAAGTAGTCTACCATTGAACATTACCATTGCCGTTAGCGAGCAACGTAGGATTCAGACCTGATCCCTCGTTATCTATCCAAGTGATGAATTAGTAAAATGGTGACCATCATATAAATACCGAAGTGACTTACACCAAGGCCAAGCAAGACCACGCTTGCCCGCCAAAGCACAAGGAGCGGCAGAAAGGAAGGCTATAGTTAGAGTAGTAAATTTGGACACTGAAGACATGTTAGACTGAGCAGACGTTAGATTTGATCAAACAGTTATAGGGAGGTAGCACCACACATAAAGTTTTGGCTCATACTATCCAGTTTATATACCTTTTCGGCGAGTACGAACTAAGGCACGTATCCACGCTCGGCGCGGCGCGTACACAAATTTCGGGGTATTCGGGGACAGATGGCCCGCCTAACGCGCTCGCGACCGAAGCAAATGACCGCTAAGTGAGTACATAGGACATGGGACATTGTGTCCTTCCCTTTAGCTTCCCACGTATTGAGCTACGATGATACCATCATTCTAGTAGTAATTATCTCATTTGGATGCGCCGATACCAGGCTGTCTGTGTTATAATTAGCTCATGGTACCAACAATTCATCAATCACTAGCACTGTTGGATCACAGTGGTGATGGTCTTATAGTCGTCCAGTTTAACCTGGGACAAAAAAGTTCATAGATGAGCATAGGTCAAAAGACATTTATTCTGTTTTATGGGATTAGTCGTGAGTGATGTGTTCAGGCTGGTGCATCTGTTAAAGTGTCGGAATTAGAAGGCCCTCCGAAACTTGAGATATCGACGTTCGATCTACATCACATGATCAAGAGGGGTTGTTCTCACATGGAATATTCCTCGGCGTCTTCCATCGTAACCTAAGCGTGACCGAGGTCCACAGATTCCTACGGTATAAGCTCGCAATCGCTTGCTTCCCATTATTGTCCCTCGTCCCAACCGAACACTTTATCTAACATCCGAATTCTTCTATGTCTGATACTTCCAATCGGCTATTCCAAGCGATCTGATCCACATTTTTAGAACACCACAGAAGCTGCGGTCAAAATCTGTTTGCCATGATACTTCCATTCTCTGTTAAATTGACTTTTCTGGCATCTTCGTCTGATATTGCTTGCTTGTATTCACCGCCAACCTTAACTGGAGTTTTGATAAAGGTCTTGGTCCATACTGCTTGTCTTTATTCTCGAAGATACAAAGAAAGAATTGTGTTGTGGCCCAAGGTATTATGGGTATATACGCCAACTTGTGATGTTGCTTGGCATATCGCTAAACCTCCAGCTCTCCGGCCCTCTCCATATCATCACATTCGATATTGGCTTACTGTGAAATCAGCCATCCTTCTAGTTTTTGTAAGCTGTCGTTGGCCATCCGTTTAGTGTCTGTAATGCATGTCCATCCACTATCTGGCCCGCATTATTCGTGAGCTTTTCTGTCGATTGAATGACCCCGTATGATACTCAATAATCTCTATAGACAGTCCTTAATATTAGTTCCCCTATTCCTTCCGTCAATAATGGTGGAGGTCCCGGCTTAGAGTGTGAAGACATTCGATGTTCCTGGTGGTCGGAAGGCCGGCCGCACTTGGAGTCGCCGAAACTGTGATTTTTCAAGTAACCCTGACCCCAACTCATGCTTGACAGGTGGATGAAACGGCGGTCTGCATTGTAATTCTCGTAATGGAACTGGCATTCCACTGGCGAGCGTTGCTAAATGGACTTTGAGCGCTGCCAATGGGCTCGATTGGTACGATATTGGGTCATGCTCTCCACGCTTGCCAGTGCATTATGCATTCTAATATGAATGAGAGTTATTGGTGAGTTTGGTAAACAGCTACAATCTGCCCATGCGAATCTCCAATAATGTTGGCTGCAAAGTTGCTGAATGCGCAGCCAACCTTGGCCTAGACTGCCCGCTCCTCTCAAGGGACCATTTGATAGCTCTGGGTTCTCCGCTGGGTAAAAAGTATGATCTTTTTGAATTATTTCTAACAATATTCTGCTCATACAATAACTTAGTCTGATTGCTTATAGAATATTGTTTACAAGCAGAGGTATCCTCTAACACCTTACCATAGCCCACTCGCATCGATAGGCTCAGCCTTAACTACCAATCCGGCCAGCTACAAGCAATCGCTACATTCATAATTGGTAGAATATATAAATACAGTATTGGACAAAACCTCTCACAAGATTTTTGAAATTTACTAGTAGTGCCCATATCTCAGTCGTCCTTGTAGCTAGCAATATGTATATACTACTGAATGAGAGCCAGGGGTCGGAGCTATTTATCGAATGCTCAAACGTGTAAATTAAACGAGTTGTTGGGGAGATATGGGGGAAACAATGTCATGGTAGGGTGTGAGAGGTTTTGTCCCCAGCAGTTCTTAATCTAAAAACTCTACCAGTACTTCTCCCCTATGAGGAGCTGAAACAAGGCAGCTATATATTTATTTAAGAATGTATTTATACTATTTTACTACAGAGTATCAGCTTGAGAGCTGCTTTGCCCATGGTGGGATAGGAAGGGTTGTATTTGGGGACTGATTATAAGAGCATGCTCTGACAGATGACTGACCACACTTGGGTTGCTACTTAAGCTACTCTGTGCAGCTAGATGAAGTCTAGGATAACTGTATGATATAGCTTTTAGGACACAGGAACCCCAGTATAGAGTGCTAAAAGCAAGTGAAGGTGCATACACCCAAGGATTGATTCATATATTCAGGTGCTACTACCCACAGGAAAAGGATAACCAGTTTAAAAATTCATATATCAAAGCTACCTAATATGTGGCAGATAGGTAAGCTGCTATCAAGGTAGTGAGTAGCCTCAAAAGGGTTTTAGGGCCAAAATAGTGCATTTTAAGTAGTTTTAGTATGGAATATGGATATTTTGGCCCTAAAACCCTTTTGAGGCTACTCACTACCTTGATAGCAGCTTACCTATCTGCCACATATTAGGTAGCTTTGATATATGAATTTTTAAACTGGTTATCCTTTTCCTGTGGGTAGTAGCACCTGAATATATGAATCAATCCTTGGGTGTATGCACCTTCACTTGCTTTTAGCACTCTATACTGGGGTTCCTGTGTCCTAAAAGCTATATCATACAGTTATCCTAGACTTCATCTAGCTGCACAGAGTAGCTTAAGTAGCAACCCAAGTGTGGTCAGTCATCTGTCAGAGCATGCTCTTATAATCAGTCCCCAAATACAACCCTTCCTATCCCACCATGGGCAAAGCAGCTCTCAAGCTGATACTCTGTAGTAAAATAGTATAAATACATTCTTAAATAAATATATAGCTGCCTTGTTTCAGCTCCTCATAGGGGAGAAGTACTGGTAGAGTTTTTAGATTAAGAACTGCTGGGGACAAAACCTCTCACACCCTACCATGACATTGTTTCCCCCATATCTCCCCAACAACTCGTTTAATTTACACGTTTGAGCATTCGATAAATAGCTCCGACCCCTGGCTCTCATTCAGTAGTATATACATATTGCTAGCTACAAGGACAACTGAGATATGGGCACTACTAGTAAATTTCAAAAATCTCGTGAGAGGTTTTGTCCAATACTGTATATTCAGACACTGAGCGACTAATGCGTCAGCCAGATGAGTATCATGGGAAGAAAAATGCAGTATTGCCTTTTTATTTGCAGTCACTGCCCAACATCTGTGGCCATATGTGGCGAATTGCTTACCCGTATTACTGGATACACTAAAACCAGCAGCCGCTATTATGGACATTGAGTTGACGCACGCCATAAATCTATAACTCAGAAAGCTTCGACATATTCTGCTACTTCAAGTTTTTTGCTGTTAGTAATAGTAAAAACTTGATATCTATTTTTATATGTGCAACATTGATATTGTTAGATTTAGCTGTCCCAGGCATCATTGAATTCCTTGAAGAGTAACCCCACTTTGGGGAATAAGTCGCTTAGAGAAAAGCCCACGCCTTTCATCGTAAGTCTATCACTAACGAACACATCACATTTGATGGTAGCCAGCACTTGGCCATTCCGGCTGACTGTGGTCATGCTTCAACCGAATCACGAGGGGTTGGTAACTTCGAGCATATGCGGCCTGTTTAGACCAGGGCAGATGCTATCACTGGGGGCAAGCGCTCCATATACGGGTGCTTTATTCAAACCATTGAGGGTGGTATAAATGGGGGGGGGGGGGAGGTTGAGAAAGAATAGACTTAGTCTGCTAATTTTTAGCTAATGACACTCCTATTCCCAGCAAAGCGATATACTCGGAGCCAGTTGACGAAGATGTCCTTTGATTTTTTCAATAAACGTCCAATTAATTTGATCTTCTCAACTTGTGAGTACACCTCCATAGGTTCATGACTGGGAACCATACATTTCTGGTTTAGATCTACGCGCTCACCGTGTACTATGTATCCATATCAGCGGAAGAGCCAACCCAATGGCCAGACCGCCAAGAAATCCGGTCTCGCCAACCTTCCTCACTACCTGTTGTGTCCAAGAACCGAGCGTTTTCCCAAGCCTCTCTGCTTCCATATCTATATAAAACACTTTGTGATCATCCTTCACCGGGCCAGGCGGCAGTCCAACGAGTTCACGACAGAAGCGAAGACCAGGTAAACCTTAACAAATAGTTGACGAAGCGCGCCCGAAGATCAGCGTGATGAATCACGTTTCCGGCCAATATACCTACCATCAATAGAGCGTATGTTCTCTTGTGCCCAGTATTCCTTCATTCCGCGTGGGTTACGGTCGTCCTTTGTAGGATCAGAAGAAGAAGGTATAAATTCAAGATGTGAGAGTGGATTGGTCATCTCGAATCCCTCTGATACGAAAGTGTTATCACGGAAAGGGCTCTTAAAAATTCAGTTGAGCGCAACTAGTATGGCCTCACAAACCTTTCTCGTTGGCAAATTCCTGGTCCAGAGTTTCAAGCCCATCCGTCCAATCTTGAAGAATAGTGCGTTCGCCATCGGGCTTGTAGAGTGGAACCGAGAACCCACATGACTTTACATGCCATAATCAGCGGTGGAAATGAGAACATTGGTAATTTTGAATATCACCTACAGTCCCCACTTTATGAACATCGACCACAACTGCCGCACGTGAGCCGGGAAGGCGCTCTTCCACTGGAACAAGTTCATTGTAGCGAGTTGATCCCAATTCGTAGACATTTCCTAATAGAAATAGATTCCAATAGTTAGATTTAGTAGACATATATTCATAGTTCTGTAACAAACCTGTTCCAAATAGCCGGCAAATCCGTGGTGGCCCTTCGAAAGCATTAAACCTAGCGTTTATTCAAAAGCTGCTCCCAAATTAAAATAGCATAAATCGTACAATACAGTTATTCGTCCATTCTCTTGAAGATGCGCGGCAGTCTCAACACCCAGTGTTCCACATAGATTGATGTTAGTTGTGTTCCACATTGATGTTGATGGGTTTACCTGAACCAGTCAAGTCTTGATAGAAAAATGTCTTATTGTCTATGATCTTGAATGTGCCCACCACTCCTTTGGGGGAGACATTGACATGACCTTTGGCACTCAGTGGTGCAGTGGCGACCCAGAAACATCTCTGCTCCTGAATCCATCTAATAAAGTCAGCTTGAGCATTGTATTCAACGAGTCGATTATTTGTGTTTCGGGGGGACAGGTCAATGGATCCATCCTAGCCTACTACGGTATATGCACGGCAATAAGGTCGGAGTCATTTTATACAGCCAGCATAGATGCAAGCGAGTTTCATCAGTTCAGGCCAAGGTGAGATCAGGAGGTGAGGTGAGGAAAAGGAACGACTCGCGACAGCTCACAAGCATACTCGACTTACGAAACTAAATCGCTCGGAATAGTGTCGTAAAATTTCCCCATAGTGATAGTACAAGATGTTGCGATACCAGTAGTTTGACAATCAAATTTGCTCTGGGTGGTGGTCAAGGTACAAACAGGACTTTGAGCCCATATGGGTGGCTTCTCCCCCTGATGCCCGAGCGCCCAGCGCTTCACAACGTACATAAAGATCAAAATGGATTACAAGATTCCAAAAGGGGAATTATATACTTGCACAGGCAAACAAAGATATCCTATCATGTCCTTCTATCATGTTCAGCGTGAACTAGCACGTTCATTTGACCGGCCGTACTTTGACTTCATCTCCGCGCCGTTATTTGTGACCTAATTTCAACAAGGCACCCGTAACGCCATCTACAGGCTCCCAGGCCGAGTCCCCTTCACCTTTGCGCGATTCAATGTATAGGAGAGTGCGCTTGAAATGTCGAAGAATCATATCGGCTGTATGCACACCCTCAACGAGGCCGGGTGGAGACCGTGAAGTAGGATGAAAATCGGGGGCAGAGATTGTATCCACGTTGGATGCAATAAGCTCGATAAGTGAGTTGATGTACTTTGGCGTGACCTGACCAAACCTTGGGATCGAAATCATGTAAATCCAAGTAATAACATCACGCACCTCTTGGACTCCGTGTTCGAAATAGTACAGATACTTGTCCAAAGCATCCACGTACAGTTGGACAGACACGATCTCTTCGAAGCAAGAACTCGCAATCCTAAGGGATTTTTGCAAGCATTCAAGCACGCGTTTACCATCTCTCCTCGGCTTCAAAACCCATCAATCGGAAATTCCACCAAAGTGGAAGATTCAACCATACCTTGCGTTCTTCCGCGTCTTCACCCGCGGTTGCGCCTTCCGTTTCGACACCTTCAGCATCCGTCTGCCACCACATGTGACTGGCGAGCATCACTGCTGTTGCCTGGTGGGGCTTCTTCAACAATTTGGCTCCGTGGACCGCGGCTTTAGTAATCAGAGTATCATAGTTATCTTCTCCAAAGACTCGGGCACCTTGGAGAGTACCAATAATCAGTGCAATAGCCTGCAGCTGTGCACGCGACTCTGATATCGCATCTTCGTATACTGTGAACGCCTGGACATAGAATTCGTAGGCGAGCTCTTCAAAAGCTGCGCCACAAGAGTCGCATACTTGGGCCGCGAGGAGGAACAAACGTAACGCGGTATCTGGTGACTCGACGGTGCTAAACAAAACCGAAGTTAGTTGATGAATAAACTTGAAGAGGGTAGTGACACGGTTGTGCCAGTCGATCTCCTAATTGATTTGGGCCATATTAGAATATAATTCAAGTCCAGACGACATGAAACACTTACGAGATGTTCCCGCGCTTTGAATCTCCTGGCCAGATTGATGGCGGAGATGATGAGTGGCGGGAACGTGTATCGCATCCTAGGACCACCCTCCGCAAAGAACCTTCTCGCAGTTTGTAACAGCTAACCGCCCCCCCCCCCAGGGTTTTCAGTCCTTGTCCCCTCGGCATGGCATTCATGCAGACAAAACTTACCTCAAATTGTACGTCCAATGCTTCGGCCCTGAACAGGTGAACCATCCTCGCGACCCAGCCCTGTTCTTCCGCTATATCGCCAGAAGGCATTCCAGGCCGTGCTCCCATCATTCCAGAGTTACCACCCATCGGGCCCGCACCGCCAGGACCGGTTCCCATTCCCATCCCAGCACCCGCATCACGTTGGTCCCGTACAAGAACATGACACATTTCAAGTACCCCACCCACATCGCTAGGTTGGTCAATGATGGTGTTGTTCTTGAGAACACTCGCAACCACCGCATGGGCAATCGCACGACGAGTAGCAAATGGTTGGGGCGCAAGAAGTGCGGTGTAGTGCGGAAGAGCGAGTAAGGTGAGAACAGAAGTATATGACGTGATCGGCGCAAGAAGGAGCGAAAGGAGATTGGTTGTGGTTTGAGTAGTGTGAAGGTCGGGGCTGGTAGGTGCTAGGGTCAAAATACGAAATAGGGCTGAGGAGCGTTACATGACTTGCCTGTCCTGGAACTCGCCAACTTTGGTCTGCGCAAAGGCCAGCACTTGATCTACATATTCAAGCCGGTCTGGGTAGCAACTTAGTGCGAGATTAATCAACGAAACAAGTAGCGCTGTAATGTCTTGTATTGAGAGGTCCGGCCGGGCCTATCCTCTTGGCCATCAGATTCGAGTACAGGAACACGATCAAAAATAACTCACCTTGATCAGTTCCACTACTTGTTGCCAAAACACCTCGAACAACTTGACATCCTCTGGAATGCCTCTGAACTTCTTCGGCGGAGTGCCCTCCTTTTCCTTCCCTTTGCTTTCATCCACACCAACAGCAACGCTGCCATCTCCGTTCAAGCCATTAACGCTATTCTTGCCCCAATCACTCGTGCCGCTCGGACTTGTGGGCGACGCGCTCCCTCCGTTGGCTTCTCGTGCTCGCCGAACCTTTTCTGCCAGTCGTTTTGCAGCGGCCTCTTCCTGCTTGCGTACTTCTTCAGGATCTTCGTTCTCGGCTTCTCGCGCAGCATAACTAGCGAGGCGATCAATTAACGCGCTGACGATCTGTTTGATATTAACTTTGGGATGCAATTTAGCAGTTGCCGAGAGGAATTCAGTAAGAGTATGTAGGTGGAAGTCGTCAGTGAATACCTATACGATTAAAATATGGAGTAAGGAACCTGTGTTAAATTTGAAACCTAGGTGCGGCGGGAACGTACTTGGATAACAACTTCCATGAGGTATTCTTGTGCAATTACATCCTTGCAACTGACTATTTGCTCCAAGATGCTTGGAAGAATGAGGGTGCGGTACATATTTAGATCTACGCCTTCTAGCTGGGAAAGTCGAACAAGGTTGGTTCCTACGAGGATTCGTAGCTCGCGACGCTCCATTTCGCGCTTTTCTCGCTCTCGCGAATGCCCCTGGTGCTGAAGCCGAACCCAGAGTTTATTCATTTCGATGAAATTGGTGAGAACGAATGTAATCGAATCGTGCAGGTTCCCAGATTCACTGGATCGCAATTTCAGTCAAAAATGTGAAAACGGAGTACGAATATGCATACGTTTGTCCATCCCCAACGGGTAAGTGATCTCGTGTTTGTCCGCTCAAGTAATGGCGCAAAAATAAGCCACGGGTAGGATGCTGGACACCACGAGACATCTCCATCATATCCTTCATGATCTCCTTGACGGGTGCTTCGGGTATACTCATATAGACCGAGCCGACAGTGATCATAAGATACAATCGAGGTACGATATTTCCGGCATACTGAACAAGTTCATAAAGGTCGGCTAGGTGATGTCGCCCAGAGGTGTGCGCGTCGAGGAGGTAATTGGAGACATGCCGCAGAGCGTCAAATACGGCCATATCTATGTAGTAGATGAGTAGCCGAATAGAAGCCATTCAAGACTGACATACATAATTCATAGTACATCTTGGGTGACAAAGATGAAGTGCGAAGTTCGGCAAGCATGGTGCTTGCACTCTTGAGTGCGTCCATGAGCTGGTCATTCTCCTATAGCCCAATATTAGATTTTCACAGCTTAGAATTATATTGACAAGACATACCAGGCACCGTTTCATCTGAACCATCTGTATTTTCACCGTGCCTAGCGCCTCTGTCAATAGCTTTGCGTCATCCATATTGGCTTATACCGTGGGACAACAACAGAGCGTGTGCGATCTGTGCGACCGAAAGAATTTAGACAAGATGGATAGTCGACACGGCCGTATCCTTTAAGAGATTCAACTTGGTTACCAAAATAGTTAAAGTGTGGGATTGTAAGTTTGCCCACAATATGATTCGTGATGTACAGCAATCGTGGTCGTGGCCTACAGCATTGGCTGACGTTAGCCGCCCAGCAATAGAATAAACTCCCCATTATTCGATATTTTACCTGCGTTGTAGTTAGAGAGAGCACTCCAAGTAGTACGAGAAGCGCCAGCGGTGGTTGAGTCTAAGGTCGGGAACTGCGCCTAATTACCAGGGCAGCACAGTCATCCGCGGAAAGGAAATTCCACTTGTCCACCACCACACTACCATATATTCACTTTTATTACATTTATAATGATTGGACCAGCTATACCAGCACATATACTCAAGGGAACCAAAAGTACAGAAGACAGTGAAGAGGAGACAGGGCCTATGCCAGCAGCTGGGCCCAGCTCGCCGCCCAAGAGTACAACACCGCCTGCCGTTACTATTGCAGGACCCGCAATTCCTGAACACCTATTGAAACGCCCCGAAACAATTCAGCAAAATCAAGGTGACGATGAAGACGAAGATGACGATGCATTCATGCCTGCGCTTCCCCCAGACATCGCCGGGACCTCTAAGCCAACTCCCCGACAAATAGGACCAACACTTCCCTCCAGACCACCCCCAGACGATTCAGAAAGCGATGACGATTACGGACCTATGCCACTACCAGCAGGTCTATCTTCTAATGATGACAACGATGGTGTAAGAGAGTTTATAGAGCGGGAAAAGAGGAGACAGGAAAATATCGAGGCATGTCGCGGCGTTGCTTATCTCAACTTGCCAGCCAACCGACCAAAATGACCATTCCTAGGAAGCGAAAAAGCCCAAGGCACTAAAGCGCGATGATTGGATGTTGGCGCCGCCCACTTCAAGCGACTTGTTCAGTTGTAAGGTCCAACTTTACCATCTTGACGCAGCGAAACACTGACGCTCTAGTCTAGCACTTGACCCAACAAAGCTGAAGAATCGGCAATTCTCTCGCTCTACCAACGACAAAAAGGCAGCTGCGTCAAATCTTTGGACCGAAACCCCTGCAGAGCGACAACAACGCTTGGCGGACGAAGTTTCGGGTAAACGAAAGCGTGCTGAAGATGCAGCCGCCCAGGGAGTCAGTGCTACAGCTGACGACGAGGATGTAGCCAAGAGGAGGAAACGGGACCGCGAGTTGAGGGAGCAGATTGAAGCGCACAATGTGAGTATAGTGACCTCATCCACAGTGTTTGTTGGTGTATAACCATACCGCCGGCACAGAAATCTTCTCGAGGCAAGTCGCTTGTCGAGCTGCACACTCCAGCAACCAAAGACCCAAACGAAGCTCCCCCTGGTATCTGGGATCATTCGCGAGACATGGGTCTGACAGGGCGCCTCATGGACGAGAGCTCGCGGCAAAAAATGCTCAAGGACGCAAAGGGGTTAGGAGATCGTTTCGGGCACAGTCGGAGCGGTGGATTCTTGTGAGGAAGGAAAGGAATCAGAGTGGCGTTTGAGATTTGAAGAACGGAGTAGTTCTTTCATTATAGTCCTCCATACATTTCAGAGTACGATTCCATCGGAGCCGCGGAGCTATCCATATGGGTTGAGTTATCTACATGAAGCCGAAGGTTAACGTTCTTCCTGGCGAAGGCGATTTGTGCCTTTCGAAGGCCGGAACAAGCATGAAGGCACACAACGTGCAGAAAACGTCACCATTCAAATCAAGGTGATAAACAAATCCAACCGCATTTTGATCATACGCTTTCCAGATCAGGATGGCTGAAAGAAGTCTTGATAAAATGATTGTCGGCGGTAAGGTCTGGACAATCTGAAAACGCAAGAGCCGTGACAGGAGGGGAAAATTTGACGATATATCGCCACATGGCCATAATTATGCGAAAATTATGCGAAAAGATCGGGATACTAGATCCAGATTATCCCGTTCATATGGACCGGTGGGTGATGAGTTTGAGAGATTACCATGCTCAGTTGGCGAAAATAGATGTAGGCTGAGGTATTTTATATTTTCATTATTCCACTGTCTGACGTGAGATCGCTTCCGAGTTCACCCTGCCTCCAATGGTTCGATCTGGCCGTCGTCCCACGGTCAGCTGTCTGGGCGGGCCCTCCTAAACCCACCATCGACCAGCTTACTTGGACTCTACGACCTCAGCTATTCAAGGTCACAAGACCATTCAAAACTTGGTATATAGGGCCAACCGTACTTGCGACAAACTTAAAAGTACTACCCCACCCCCACGTGAAGATACTTATCCCCTCCACAAGCACATTCCCCATCATGACTAGGGATCTGGCGCCCAATGCTCAAACCTTCCAAATCTCTCAAGCTCTTCACAGAGCAGGAAATACATATCCATTACATAGTGTCCCTAACACACCATCAATTCCTACTCCGGCTGGCCCTTCGTTGACAACTTACTCCAACAAAGGAGGCGTATGGGCATGGGAAGAATGGGGCGTTTCTCTCGGGTTCGTGAACTCCCTTATCTAAAAAAATTTGTGACTCAGTATTACTAACAATCCTTGTGAAACAGGCAGCAAATACTTGGATAGATAAGTCCACTCCATCAGAGATCTGAGGCCGCACCTGGACCCCACGGTTCATCATCTGGGGGCTCTCAGGACGACAAACATCGCTTTGCTTTTTCTTGTATTATATCAACTCCATTGTATGACATACATGTATGAATATATCTACATAATTCCCCGCGGACTACTCACAAACAACGCGCAAACTATTTCATTCTTTCCAGACTCCACCTCGTTTGAATTACTAGTGCCAACCAATGTTCACACCCCATAATTGCGCAGTTAGGAAGTGTCATGTCGCCATGTTTTTTTTTCATAGCGAAAGATTACGTGAACTTCAACCATGGAGGTCTAAGATTAGGGACTGCCCACACGTGCGTGTGTATGGCGGCACGTCAATTTCCATCGTCGGTGCCGAATGACAACATAGAAACTTAACCCACAGCCATTCTATGTGTATACACATATACTATTATTGGCTTATCTCTTGCGCGCATAGGTATTTTCGAAGTTGAGGCTGGTGCACATCCTCATATGAGATAGTTATAGCCGTATGAACTCTTGTCACAAACCAGTTTCAGACCTTCGGACGCATCCAGAGTACGATCAATCACGCATATACTTGCCCTGAGTCAAGTCAATGTCCTACTTCCTCATATAGTATTCCTCTGGAACATTGTTCTGGGCTCACCGGACTAACGTGTACCCGAGATCCAGCCAACCGAGCACTGGTCTTCCTAGTTGACCGAGCCCGACTCGCCGGCGGTGAATGCCGCGACACCATCATATTCCCTTCACAACTCCACATTTTGGTATGCTCGTCACTCCGGTCGTCTCATTCCAGCCGAGGCATTCCGCCATGTATGGCACTTGATTCATCGTGATTTAATGATAAAAGTGATGGTTTCACGCCTGTGACTTGGCAAGCGTGCCAAATTAGGCATCCAAGCTTGGTATATCCCATAAACGATTGCCTTTCAAGGCACACTGATAATGCTTGATGGAGGCGAACTCGATAGAGGTCAGAAAGCCCCTTGCGAAGCATTGGGTACCATATTTGACATGCTCCAGTTCTCGGTATCTAAACGGTGCCGATGATCACATGAGTGCCGATCAGACCAATCAAATTCAGATCTGCGCTGTAGTTGAGCCAAAAGAGCCTAATGGCTAATTGGACTGATCAAAGGGCACTCGGTTGATCAACGCAGTTGGTCAGCAATCTCATTTACGAAGCCCAATCCGGGTCACAGGTGTTGGAATATCTTTGTAGCTATTCAGAGTGAAGTGAGAACTTATGCAGACCAGTAATAGGAGCAGGAATATTTTCAGATTAGGAGCAGCTTCTACATGCTTGTACACTGTCATCTACAGGGCAAATTGCGGCACCATTGGAGTGGAAGGACAGGGAAATGATTTTTGGAAGGAGGAGGAATTAGAAGTCAAGGTGGGGGGGAGGCGAAGGTGACATTGAATCGGGCATGGTTTTTGGTCTATTCATAACAACTTGAAAGCGATTTGCATTTACGAGTCACGAGTGGCACCGTAGCAGCGGATACCAATGCGCCAACAGATGTTCATAACCATGAGAGTGTACCTGATTATCAATACAGCTATTAGTCTTGGCTGACTCGCAGATTTGAGGCTACTTACGGGTCGTTAGAAACGATAAACACAGCCTCTGCCTCGTGCTTCTTGGCGGCCTCAATAATAAGCTCCTTAATGTCAGGACGGCCCTGCTTGGCAGTATCATGCAATTGAATCTGGCTCGGGGGGAGATTGCTTTCTACAGCGCCCCAAACTTCCTCGCCATATGTTTCACGGTGGTTCTATAAAGGAAGGTACATCAGCCCGGTTCTAATTATTCGCACATATGAGGCACTTACTTTAGCGATCCAAATTAGGTGAATATTGGAAGTATGTTGAGCAATGTGCGGAAGAGCAGGGGCAATTCCAGCGCCAGTGCAGACGGTAACGACTGGGGCCCCAATTATTAACACAGAAGGAAATTTTGATGTGCATATGATACTCACCCTTCTTGTATGCATGGTGCATGTGCATGAAACCAGGAGGGTTTACGCCACGGATGTACATACGCTCTGGGGCACTACCAGAAAGAGAATCACCAATGAGCCCGTTGGTCCAGTCGCCAGCCTTGCCAACAATGAGTGAAAACTCGGGCTTGTCAGGGTTGGAGTGGTCGGAGAGAGCAACCGAGAAGGCATGCCATTGCCACCAGTTGCGGGAAATCCGAGCAAAAGTACCATCGGCGAGAGTAGGCTTTCCGGGGAACTTGACAATTGCGACACTTTTGTTGGCAATAATCTTGACCTTTGACTTGGTAACCTACTCTAACCCGTTAGCGTCAGAAGGGCAGAATCAATGAATACACGTACTGTGAACCAGACGTAGAAAATGCTAATCACGATTACGATCACAAAGTAGGGGAGCGCAGTGCGGAATAGATCGCGGGCTGAAAGCAACGTTTAATCTCGAATTCTAGAGTATATGTTAGATATAACTCACCCTTGGGGAGAAGAGCGGCCTTTACTCCGAGGTGCGCAACAAGGTCGGCAACGAGCGTCCAGCCAACAAATCGATGGGTATACTCCCATGCATTGTGGAAGCGCTCACGCAGAGGGCGAAGGGCAAAGATGATCATGATACCAACACCAACGGGGAGTAGGATAGCCGTTGCAAATAGAGCGCGGTTCATTGGCGTATCGAGAGGAGTGTGTTTCCCTACCTCCACGGCATATGTTGTGATCCAGCTGAAATTATAATTAGCTAATCGTAACCCTCAATTATTGATTGGAACTCACATGAATGTGGCAAAGGCACCTCCAACGTGAAGACCTCCAATGGAGTGTAGCATACGATGGAAATAGAACCGGCGGAAAGGGATGTAGTTGAAGGAATAATAAGCAGCTGCCAAAAGGAGTTCGTTGCGAACTAAAACAACAATCATGAGATTGATGAGTGCGGCATGGGCAATCCAATCAACGATCTGAGGGCGATGCTCGTTGTGGGCCATATAGATATAGACCGGAACCTAAACCAGTGCGTTAAGCTAACTTGCGTATGGAGGTTGTGATCGAGACTTACATTAGCTGCAGCCACAATGATCCACCAGATTTGGTGAGCCCAAATCATAGTCCCATTGATATATTTATTTTGACGATGGTAATCGCGTTCTTCTTGTTGCTGGATTACGGCGATGTCAGCCGCGAGCGCACCCTCCAAGCTCTTCTCGCTGGAGTCGCCAGTCTTTTCCAAGTCAGTGCTTGACCCATTGAGTGAATTGTGTCCTGAGGTAAATGCCGAGCCGCCATGCGCGGTATCAGGGAGCGCAATTGATACAGGGGCCAGTACGTTAGACATGACTATTGTGAGTCTGTTGACCGTATTAGAGACGAGGGGTTTGGATTTGGAGTGTAGTAAAACTCACTAAAGCTATGGGTGCTAAATTGAGGAGCGGGGGTAATGAAGAGTGGTGAGTTAAGGCTAGGAGGTGTGAGGAGTGGAGTGGAGAGGTGAGGAGTGGAGAAGCCGCAGTTGGCTGGTCGACTTTTCACCGCTGCGAATACCCTCCTTTTATAATAAATGCTTATCCTTGGAGAGGAATTCTTCCTTCGGGTTCGAGACAATCCTAACTCCAATGTAACGCATAAGTGAAAGAATATCAAAGAAGCTGAGTGCTTCGATTGCCGGAGCGGGTCAATCCGGACCACGTCTAATGATACGCGGCTGGTAAAGGAGGAATCTGTCAAGACGGCTCTCAAGGGACGATCAATACGGTAGAAAACACATGGCTCTCCCCGATATGAATCACCAATACGATACCCGGCTTCGAGTTTCGCCTGGGCATCCAATCGGAGGCACCAATCACGAGTCTATCATGAGCGGTGCGGTCCCGGCGGAAGAAAGGTCAAATTTTGGGCGAGGTCGTATCTCGTCGGTGTGCTACCCGAGTGAAGCGCATCCATAATAGAGAACTTAGAGCACGAAATTCTTGTATAATTGGTAAATACTTGAGGGCCACCTGGAGCAGAATGCCGAGAGTTTCCTTTGATTATCTTCCACTTGCAATGGGGAAGAGAACCAAACTCCCCACAAGCATAGGAAGCTGGGATTATGGCGCACAGTGCGTCAGTGAGATTAGACCGCATTGCAGTGCTCGCAAATCACGATGCCTGCTGTCATTCATACATTCTTCGTGCTTTTTCCTGGGTGCTATCTCTCTCGCCAGAGATAGCGTGTGTCGAATAGAACCTCTAGTGCAGTATTGATTCCCGCAAATCAGCACTATGACGACCATAGTGGCGAGGCCAAAGCGCAACGAAATTAGACAGGTCCCAAATCAAGCTAAGCAACCAAGCTCGGCCGGAACTCGCACGTTGTGCGACAAGATCTCGAGTAAATAATCCAGTGATCGTGTCCAGGCAATTGCACAGGACTGAACATCAATCATATCAAAGGCTCATACGGCGGTATCGAGAATCCTCAAGAGTATTGGATCATCCAAAGTCCGCGTTACTTCCTCGGAAGACGAAAGATTCCGGCTGTGGTTGTTGAAAGTGCTTCGTTCTTGTTGATTTGTAATTCACATTTGCTGCCCTGGGAGCGCTTATTTGGTTTACAAATTTAGACTACCACATAATTCATGCTGATTTTTTCAGAGAACAAATATATCCTACTCTAGCTCCTTTATGATAGATATTTGGCCAAAATTCGAACGAATACAAATATTATTGATATTATTTATGCTCAATGAAATGTTACTGCATTTACACAATAGACTCAGATAATCCTTTGGTGGGAAGTATGTCGAACGTTTACGTGAATGAATTACTCCGAGATACTAACCAACATCTACTGATATAGAATCAGACTTTTGAAACGTCCACATTAATTTGTATTGAGAGAAGTATACTCAAGGAGTCAGATTTCAATTTGAAGGGATGTACATTTGAATCGTACCAAATGCCAACTTCCTTAGGCTACTCACTACAGCCGAAAATTCGTCATAGTGGTACTACACACATGTCGATCTATGACCTACGCGCTTTACACGATACATTCAACTTTTGTTACTTTGCGGCAGATTTTAGCGTCTGTATAATATCACGCTCAATACAAAGAACTAATGCTTTTATACTACGTACGTTTGAGGGTTGGTGGTTTACTCGTTTTGAGCTGTGGAAGACATATATACAGTATCTCACATCGAACGTGACAATTGCGCAGCAAAGAGTTATGACCATCACACATCCTATTATACATGTTTGGATCGATTGTACCAAGAAGCCCACGTCTTGAGCGTCAAATTAGATGGTCGAATGGTTCAGATTACACATTTATAGAATATGGGATACCATAGAGGATGTTTTTGGAAAACCTTGAATTCTATTAATGCATCAATAAATTCCAAGAAAGTGATCCTGATTTGGAACAATTGTCAATCTATATTTGGCGTTAAATCGCGTCATTACTTACGTCAGGACAAAGGTGTACCTGTATGTTCCCGAAGTTCTGGTACAGAAGTTCTTACATAGCAGGTAGCCTAATCTTGACAGCATCACTGCGCACACTAACCGCCAATATCCATCACTTAGTCTTACTGGATCTGCACAAGTCGTATGCTATATTACGAGTGGCAATTAAGCGATCAGAATACTGCTGTTGCAGACTGCGTGCATACAGGTACTGGATCGCTAGGATGTTTGACTCCACCCTCTAGAAAGGCAATCACGGTGAACCCCAAAAGTGCGGAAAATCCGCATGACGTCCAGATTTTGCCAGACATCCGCACCTGAAATCGCAGGATCCGTACCTCGACGACACACAGGGGTGAGTTGAGGATGCGGATTCATGGAAAAACTGGTCGGATTTTGCCAACACCCCGCATATAATGCGCGATTTTTCACGTTCAGAAAATCCGCACTTTTGGGGTCCACCGTGAATACGAATAACATTACCAACGGGCTTGCGACACCCAACCAGTGTACTTGACCTATTCAACTACCAGTTCCAGGAATCTCCACCATCGTGAACGGTACCTATATGATTCCTTCCATGTCATGTTTGTGTAAATTCAACTAACCATTATTCATACTCTAATCTTGCCAAAACCCTGTATTGATAGCACGTGGTGAAATACATGTGCTCGTTATTCCGGCAACACCACCAACGTATGTCAAATAACATTATGCGTGCACGCAGTAGGATAAGCCACTGATCTTACAGCTGTGCCCATCTTGGCAGCGGGGTCTGGAATCTCTGTATGTTAGAGGCTCTTGACATGGCTTCTGATATTACCCATCACTCAAGCAGACAAAAGGAAATCAAACCATTTTGCCCCAAGCACATCGTAAATAATGCAGTACTTAAAAGTGAGCTTAACTTCACCAGCCATTCACTTGAATATATTCAGCACTCTCAAAATCAAGCCACACGCATGGAAGGCTGGCAGGGTGCGGATTTTCCGCACCTTTGGTTTTTTGATTTTACTAAGTATTTATTCTTGAGTTCCGGTACGTTTCCGCGGAAGCACCGCAGTACCGTTATAAGGAAAAATAATACCTTTGTAACAGTAAGCATTTTGCAGATTATCTGCAGAAATTTGTACATTTCTGCAGAAAAGACGCAGGATCTTCTGGAACAAACTTGCACACTCTGTGCAGACCTATGTATATGGGTGCATGCAGGTGGTCCATTAGTTTCTGGTATTTCTGATTGCACTCAGATGCACTGCATTTTGCAGCAATCAATAGAAGTTTCTGTTTTGTTCACCAATAAGTACAAATTACATAGTAAGCCAATAACTCCCAACCAATCATGATGAACCATTTAAGCCAAGAAACTTACATACCAAAATTTGTTTCAAATAAATGCACATCTAAGGCAATGGGGCTTGTTAGTCACAGAACATTAACACAGCAATCATTGTATGTACCTTTCTATTTATGCTGCTCATTTGCCTTACCTTTGTGGACCAAACTCAAATTCCCCAAACGTAGATAACTTGTCAGTTAGGCTGGGGGGAACAAGTAAACAAGAATGAAGATGACTTACAGCCACCAAAACTACAGCAATTGTCCATCAGTTATCTTTTCAAATGCACTCTACAGCATGGTGGTGAGTATAGTTTTAAATGATATAAAATCTAAACAATAGTTATCTGAGTTTGACTGTAGACTAGTGAACTGTTGTGCATATATCTACCTAAACAATAGTTATCTACATGGTGATAAGCACATTTGATAGAATGATATAGAAAGATAATACATACCTCAGTTTGACTTAGAATAGTGAACTGTCCTAGACGTCTGTAAGGACATCAAGGAGGTGGGCGCTTGCGGCCAGGTGTATCTAAGTGAGAAACCACTTAAGGCAGTGTGCAAGCTACCTGTCCTAGATGTCTGTAAGGACGTTGAGGGTGCAGGCGCTTTTGGCCATGTGGAGTACAAGTATGATCTGCTTAAGGCAGTGATGTCTACCCTACAACATCTAGCTAACTAACTATGATGACCACGCGCTATAAGGCAGCGGCAAACTACGTATGTACAGCGGCAACAACGCTTAAGGCGTGTAACTAAGTAACTTACTGGGCTGTATGGCCCTTGTACAATGTGGGATGTGACAAGAGGTAATTGACCTGGGTGTTACCATGGTTGGTTGGCCTCCTTATATATTCTACAGATGAGCTAATTACAAATACACTATATGCAATATCTAATCCAATAAGAACCCTGCTCTGCAGTTGGTCTTACTCATGCATACGTGTCACTGACATGTCATGATGACGTCATAGGTGGAGGTGGCTATGTATGCTGATTAAGCGCAGATGGGGACGTGGCTTGGCGCTTAGCGTATGATTTAAGCGCCAAGATCACATGATTGAAAATGTTGTTGGATTGTCTTTGTTAAAATTCAAGAAAATAGGAATAAATTCCCTGGTATTGATTGTGTCTACAACACTGCCCCCCCTCTAAGGGCCTTGGCGCTGCCAAGGCCCTTCTTTCTTATTCCTTCCTCATACTTCTTCAAAAATTTTTCCACATTTTTGAGGTTTTCTTGGGGTTCCCATGTATTTTCCTCTGGTCCATAGCCTTTCCATTTGACTCTGAAGAACCATTTCCTGTTTCTTTCTTCCATGTCCATTATCCCTTCTACCTCATACTCCTCTTCACCATCCACAGTGATTGGTGGTGGTTGGCTTTCAAAGGTGCATTTGTCATCCCTTTTGACTTTTGACAGGAGCCCTACGTAGAAAACATTGTGTATGCACATAGTTGGAGGAAGTTCAAGCCTGTATGCTTGGTTAAAGATTTTTTCAATGACCTTGAATGGTCCTAAGCATTGTTCCATTAGCTTGGGACTTAGGGTCTTGAGGTTGACGTTTTTGGCGTCAAGCCATACTTCTTCTCCTATTTCAAATATTGTTGGGCTTCCTTCCTCTCCAGCAGTCATCTTTATCTTAGATTGCCAAAGGGCTGCTTCCACTTCCTTCCACTGAGCTTCCATGGTTTGGGCTAGTTTGTTGGCTTTGGGGACATCTGTTGGCACATTGGATGGGGTCAAGGAAGGTTCCCATCCATATAAGGCTTTGAACAGGGTTTTTCTGGTGCTGCTGTGTATGGCGTTATTATAAGCAAATTCTGCCATGGGAAGCCATTTTGTCCAATCCTGTTGATTAATGCCAGAATACGCCCTGAGGAAATGCTCAATGGAAGGGTTTACTTGTTCTGTTTGTCCGTTGCTTTGTGGGTGATACGCTGAGGAGCAGTGAGGGTCTATTCCTAGCCATTTGTATAGGGCCCTTAGGAATTTGTTGTTGAAAACTCTACCCCTATCTGATACAGTTTTTTTGGGCATACCATGGCACTTCCAGACATTTTCCAGGAACAGTTCAGTTAGTTCAGGAGCTTTTAACTTCTTTGAACATTTGATGAAGATGCCGTACTTAGTGAAGCTGTCAATAACAACCAAAATGGAATTGTGGCTTCCATCCTTAGGCAGGTCTTGTCCTAGACGTCTGTAAGGACGTCAAGGGCGTGGGCGCTTGTGGCTGTGAGACTAATACAATGATCCGCTTAAGGCGGTGGTGGGTACCCTACAACAACAAACTAACTAAGTACAATGACCAAAGCCCTAATGGCAATGGCAAGCTATGTATCTACGTTAAGTAAGTTGCTTAAGGCAACAAGTACAGGCGTGGACTAAGTAAGTTGCTGGGCTGTAAGGCCCTCGTACAGTGGTGGAGTGTGACAAGAGGTAATTGACCTGGGTGTTACCATGGTTGGTTGGCCTCCTTATATATTCTACAGAAGTACTAATTACAAATATGTTAAATCCAATACCATAACCAATAAGAACCCCGTTCCGCAGTTGGCCTTACTCATGCATATGTGTCACTGACGTGTCATGATGATGTCATAGGTGGAGGTGGCTACGTATGCTGATTAAGCGCGGATGGGGACGTGGCTTGGCGCTTAGCGTATGATATAAGCGCCGAAGTCACGTGATCAAAAAAGTAGACCAATTGCCTTTGTTTAAAATCGAGAAAATAGGGATAAATTCCCTTGGTATACGTGTGTCTACAACAGGTCTACTATCATATCATAGGAGACATGTTGCCAAGGTCTGGATGGCAGCTCTAGGGGTTGCAGAGGAATGGAGGCATACTTTGGCTTGCGGATACATTGACATGTTTTGCAGGAGTCTACATGCCAATAGGTATCAGAACGGATTCTGGGCCAGTAGTAGTTCCTTGAGACTAATTCCAGTGTTTGTTGTCTACCCAGGTGACTGGCCAAGAGGCTATTGTGAAAGATTCTTAGTAACTCTGTCCGTAAGTTTCCTGCATCAGGTACCACAATTCTCCCTTGGTAGAAGAGGAGTCCCGCTTCCATTTGGTAATCCTTGAAGGCGCGCTTGATAGATGGAGGTGCCTTAGACTTGTTTTGGAGGAATTGTAGTATTTCCTCCAGTGATTTGTCTTGATCTAGGGCAGCCTCAATTTGGCGTTGGAGTTCTTTCTTGGGAGTAACTAGGGCCATGTTGGCAAATACGGAATCTGGAAGCATTGTTTGGTTGGCAGGAGGAATATTGGCATGATCCAAGCAGCATGAGAGTGCATCCGGCTTTCCTGACTGTTTTCTGGGGCAATAGACAATTTGGAAGTTGTACCTGGCTAATAGGAGGTGCCATTGTGCATGGCAACAGTTAAAGGTTCTAGACTCCTTCCAGTATTCCAGGCTCCAGTGATCCATGAAGACCGTGATTGGGTGAGCTGTGCCTTCCAGAAAGATGCGCCAATATTCAAAGGAGCAGATGATTGCAAGTAGTTCCTTATTGTGCGTGTCATAATTCTGCTCTGCTCCCTTAAACAATTCTGATAGGAACCCTAGTGGATGTAACCAGCCATCTTCTTGATGTTGGCTGAGTATGCATCCTAATGCAGCGCCAGATGCATTGGTTTCAAGGATGTAGGGTTTGGAGGGGTTGGCATGACAGAGTACAGGTGCATTGGTAATGGCGTTTTTCAGTCCTTGGAAAGCTTCCTGTTCCTTGATACCCCAGAACCACGGTGTATCCTTCTTGACCAAGTTATGTAGGGGCCTAGCCATGTGACTAAAATTGGCAACAAATCAACAAAGGAAATTGGCAAATCCCAGGAAGGATTGGACCTCTTTGACTTTAGTAGGCATAGGCCATTCCTGGATAGCTTGAATCTTGAGCCTATCCAAGCTGAAACCCTTATCCAATACAATGATTCCCAAGTATTCCATGGAAGTGATGTGGAATGTACATTTGGACGCCTTACAGAACAATTGGTTATCCATTAGCTGTTGTAAAACCTCATGGACATGTTGGGTATGCGTTGCATCATCCTTTGAATAGATCAGGATATCATCTAGATAGATAATAATGCATACATCCAGGAGGTCCTTGAACAACTTGTTCATGAAGTGTTGGAAGGCGGCAGGAGCATTGGTTAAGCCAAAGGTCATGACCAGGGATTCATAGAGGCCGTACTTAGTGCAAAAGGCAGTTTTCCATTCATCACCCTCCTTGACTTGGATGTTGTTGTAACCCCATTGTAGATCTAGTTTAGTAAAAACTTTGGCACCACGGAGCTGGGCCATGAGGTTGTCTGGACGGGGTAGCAGGTACACATTCTTCTTGGTTTGATTGTTCAGGCGGCAATAATCAACTACAAGGCAACAGGAACCATCCTTTTTGGGGACAAACATGACAGGGGAACTGATAGATGACTTGCTGGGGCGGATTTTCCCAGCCTTGAGTTTGTCCCTGAGCCAGTCCTTGAGTGTGGCAGACTCAGCGTCAGTCATGCTATAGAGAGGGGAATTCAGGGGGCCTTCCTCTGTGAGTTCAATTCCAATGCTGTAATGCCTATGGGGGGGAAGCTTATTGAATTCTTCTTCTCTGAACACCTTGGCATATTGGTGGTATTTGGGGGGTACTCCTTCAAGAGGGTTCTTGTCAGCTTCTTCCTCTTCAGCAATTGCCACGTGTTCCAGAGGTGCGTGAGGAAAGGAGAGGGTGTGTGAGTTCCAATCAATTTCAGGATTGTGGGCTTCCAGCCATTTGATTCCTAAGATGGCAGTGTGTGACCCTGTGTTACAGACTAGGAAGGTCTCTGTCATGTGTTTGCCATCAAATAGGAAGGTTAGGTTTGCCTTTTTCCAAATTTTTCCAGCCTGGGGGCTTGACCCATTGAGCATAGTTACAGTGCAGGGTTGTGGAAGGTCTATTAAGGGAAGACAGAGTTGTTCCACTGTGCAAGGGTGAAGGAATGATGAGGTGGCGCCTGAGTCTATCAGGACTTCTAGTGTGTTTGCTTGTTTCTCTGGTTTGATTGGAATTGTAAATAGGGGTTTATTTCTATGAGACTGCAATATATTACAAAATTCCAAGATGAAACCAGAGTCCTTAGGGTCCTTGCGCGCGGCGGCAGGTACCCTTAGTCTTTTCCCAATTCAGGTCCAGACTCTTTGCCAATCTTGGCGGCTTCTTTTTTGATGCCTTCCTCCTTAGGTGTGGCTTTCCAGCCAGTGTGGCATTCCGCAAACTTATGGCCTGTTTTCCTGCATTTGATGCAGAGGCCTTCAGCCCTGCAGCAGTTCTGTTCCTCCTTGGGGACAAAGTTGGGATTGCTGGACAGGCGCCCTGGTCTGGTGGCTTGTTGGCCGGTACTTGCCCCCCTGCTGGGGGTAGTGTTGGAGGTGCCAGACTTATTATCCCTTGGCAGGTGGCTGGCGCACTCCTCACAGAGGGCATTATCAATGACCAGAGCTGTGTTTTGCAACTCCAGGAGGGTAGTGGGGCGCTGTTCTTGGGTGGCAATGAGACAGCTGACCTCCCAGTGGAGGCCTTGTGCAAATTGCCCATGGAGGGCGGCATTGTTCCAATCCAGGTCCATGGCAATGGTCCTGAATTTGTAATATACTCAGCACAGGTTCCTGTCTGAGTGAGGTGGGTAATTTGCCACTCAGTGGCTTGCATGGCATCTGGGTTACCAAATGCAGCCAAAAACTCCGTCTGGAAGTTGTCAACTGTTTGGATTAGGGCCCTGTGGGACCCTAGTTGATTGAGGTGGGGATGAGCCCAGGCCCCTGCTACGTCCTTCATGTTCATTAGAAGGAAGGACAGTACCTCCTGATCTGTGGGGAACATCTGTTGGTTCAGACATACCCATGCCAGCATTTGTGTGAGCCACTGGCGGGCTTTGTTCCCTATTTTCCTGGTGTAGGCATCAGGGTGGTCTACCTTGACCAGGGTTTGATACATGGCTATAGGGACCACTGGTTGGGGGACTTGAGGGGAACAGAGTTGGATAGGCAAAGGCAGAGGGGGAGTATAGCCTTGCAGGGGGGCTTGGACAGGGGTTGGCTGCGCAAAGGCAGGGGGAGCCTTGGTGGGGTTGGCCCAGGCAATGAGGGGCGCACTAGGCACTGGAATAGGGTTGGTTTTGGGTAAGGGCCTGGGTGTGGCCTCCACTGCTGGAGGTTTCTGGTCTTCTGGTGTGTGTGGGGCTCCACCCCTAGCCTTAATGCAAGTGAGGGCTTGATCAACTGCTCCCATCCAGTCTTGGGCTTCCTTGGTTGCTTCTTTTGTTTCCTCAAGTTTGCACTTGAGCCAGAGGACTTGGTTTTGCAATCCCAGGATGAGGGAGATTGCTTGGCTGAGGGATACTTCTCCAAAGATCTTGGGTTTGAGGGTTCTGAGCTCATTGGCAGCTGTTGGAACAGAGGGTCCCAGCTCTCCTGGATTGAGAGGGGACGGGGGACAAGCAGAGCTCTGGGAGCAGGTTGCCATCTCATGGGGGTAAGAGCGGCCTTGGTGTGAAGCAGTGCGCTGGGAGGTGCAGGAGTGTCGTAGACACAATCAATACCAGGGAATTTATTCCCATTTTCTCGATTTTTAACGAAGTGAAACGGACAACATTTTCAATCACGTGACTTTGGCGCTTATACCATACGCTAAGCGCCGAGCCACGTCCCCATCCGCGCTTATCTCAGCACACGTAGCCACCTCCACCTGACGACATCATTATGACACGTCAGTGACACGTAGGCATGAGTAAGGCCAACTGCGGAGCGGGGTTCTTATTTGATTAGGTATTGCATATAACGTATTTGTAATTAGTTCATCTGTAGAATATATAAGGAGGCCAACCGACCATGGTAACACTCAGGTCGATTACCTCTTGTCGCATCCACACACTGTACAAGGACCTTAGGTCCAGTAAACACTTAGTTACTTAGTCTTAAGTCGCCTTAAGCGACGTCTCGGTTGTACTTAGCTAGTTCGCCATCGCCCTTACAGGCTTGGTCGCCGTAGTATAGTTGGTCGTCGTCGTAGGTAGCTTGCTCACCGCCTTACGCGGTTTTTACTTAGTTTCACTCGGCCGCAAGCGCCCGCCTCCTTGACGTCCTTACAGACGTCTAGGACACTAGGTAATTGACCTTAAGTCGGTTGCAAGCCGTGCCCACCAGCACACCCACACTTAGCCCAACAACGAGAAGGACTCCTGTACTAGCACGAGGGAAATACCGGAGATCGGGATCGCCTTTTGCTGTCAATAATCAAACCAGCGTTGTCCCCTCCTAGTACCGAATTGCTATAAGGCAGACAGTCCCTATTGCCCGCATACCCCCGGTTGCCGCACCTTTTACCAGCGGACCTAGACAGCCGATACACCCGCTTGCAGAGACTGGGTTCTACATCACGCCTGCCCACGGCTGTGATTAGTAATTCCTACTGTTCAACGCTAGGTTGTTTGACGCAAGGTCTTAGCGATCAAGTAATAAAGCGCTCATAAGTCCTGATATAGGCATTTTCCCCATACACCGTCACCATTACCTCCCGCACTCCCCCACGTTCTTCTTCCCGGGCATCCTCCCACGCTGGCCGGTCCTACCCCACACATTCCATGGCAACCCGCTCCCGGCCGCCCTCTCGAGCCCGCTCCCCTATCGATCAAGGAGAGCTGGGACCCTTCCTTCCGCCAGCCTCCCCTGAGCTTGGCAAAGTCTCACTTGAGCGGGTCATCTGCCTTCTCTGGGGGCTCCAATCCCAAGTCGACCGCATTGAGCGGACCCTCTCGGAACAAGCCGAAGTTAGCCAAGAGGTTCGAACCAACGTCGAGAATATCTTGCAAACGGTCAATGTTGTCAAGGATGGGCTTGCCCAACTCCAATCTGCCCGGGGCCCCCATACCCCAGAAGAACAAAAACCCCCCGCGGTCGAGGAAACTCCCAGGGCCGCGCCCAAAGCCAAGCCTATTGGCAAGGCTCAACCATTCCTTGGGGCCCCAGCCCCCATCATCTCCACAGGGGCCCCTAGACGCGACCCCCTATCACTCTTCAACCCCTATCCCTCCTCTTCCTTCCCTTCTGGACCGGCTCCAGCCCCCCAAGGACCTCCACCAGCGCCTGTCACCACCCCGGCACAGCCTCCAGCCCCCTCCACTGTAAAAGTGGACCACCCAGATGCCTTCAAAGGCAAGATAGGCTCGGAGGCCAAGCAATGGCTAACCCGCATGCTGGCCTGGGTTCGCCTCAACCAGAGGCAGTTCCCCTCGGACTTGGAAATCCTCAGCTTCCTTCTCATGAATATGGAGGAAGCAGCTGGGGCCTGGGCTCATCCCCACTTGGACCAATTAGGGTCCCACCGCGCACTCATCCAGACCGTGGATGAGTTCAAAATTGAATTCCTGGCCGCCTTTGGCAACCCTGATGCAACACGTGCAGCGGAGCGGAAGATCACTTCCCTGACACAGACCAGCACTTGTGCCAAATACATTACTAAGTTCTGCACATTGCAAATGGAACTTGATTGGAATGATGCCGCACTACGCGGCCAATTTGCGCAGGGACTTCACTGGGAGGTCCAAAGACAGATTGCCACAAGGGAGAGGCAACCCCGTACCCTGAGGGAGCTGCAAGATGCTGCCCTCATCATCGACAACGCCCTCCGCAAGGAGAGAGCCAGCCACCCGCAACAGGGTAATAAGTCTGGCAAATCTTCTACCACCCCCAACCGGGGGGCGAGTACCGGCCAACAGGCCACCAAAACCGGTCCCCTCTCTTCCGACCCCAACTACGTCTCGGAAGAAGAACGAAACCGCCGCCGCGCAGAAGGCCTCTGTGTGAAATGCGGAAGGGCCGGGCACAAGTTTGCCAAGTGTAGAACCGGCTGGAAGGCTACCCCAAAGGAGGATAAGGGGAAAGCCAAGGAAACCGCCAAGATTGGCGAAGACTCTGAATCCCAATCGGGAAAAGAGTAAGGGTACCTGCTGCCGCGCGCAAGGACCCCAAGGACTCTGGCTTCATCAAAATTTGTAATATATCCAATAGTAACAATAGAATTTCCCCCCTGTTCACAATTTCGATTAAACCAGAGAAGCAAGCGGAACACCTAGAAGTCCTGATAGACTCAGGCGCCACATTGTCATTCCTCCATCCACGTACCGCCAAGGCACTACGCCTACCCCTCATAGATCTCCCAACACCCCGCACCGTTACTATGCTCAATGGGTCAAGCCCCCAGGCTGGCAAAATCTGGAAAAAGGCGTCACTAACCTTTACTTTTGATGGCAAGAAAATGACGGAAACATTTCTCATTTGTAACACTGGAAACCACCCAGCCATCTTAGGCCTAAAATGGTTAGACGCCCATAACCCGGAAATAGATTGGAACTCGCGCACCCTCTCATTCCCTCATACGCCCCCGGAACACGTAGCCATTGCCAAAGAGGAGGAAGCTGATCAAAACCCCCTTGAAGGAGTACCCCCAGAATACCACCAGTATGCCAAGGTATTTGGGGAGGAAGAATTCAACAAGCTTCCCCCACACCGGCATTACAACATTGGAATCGAACTTACCGAGGAAGGTCCCCTTAATTCGCCCCTCTATAGTATGACCGACGCTGAGTCCGCTACGCTCAAGGACTGGCTTAGGGACGAACTCAAGGCGGGCAAAATACGTCCTAGCAAATCTTCCATCAGCTCCCCTGTGATGTTTGTTCCAAAAAAGGATGGCTCCCGTCGTTTAGTGGTTGACTACCAACGCTTGAATAACCGGACAAAAAAGAACGTCTACCCGTTACCCCGCCCAGATGACCTCATGGCCCAACTCCGTGGTGCCAAGGTCTTCACCAAACTAGATCTAAGGTGGGGTTACAATAACGTCCGTGTTAAAGAAGGTGACGAATGGAAAACAGCCTTCCAAACCAAGTACGGCCTCTACGAATCCCTGGTCATGACTTTTGGCCTGACAAACGCTCCTGCCGCTTTCCAGCACTTCATGAATGAACTATTCAAGGATTTACTGGATGTATGCGTCATCATTTACCTTGATGACATCCTAATTTATTCTAAGGATGACGCATCTCACACGGAGCATGTCCACAAGGTCCTGAAAAGGCTAATGGATAACCAGTTGTTTTGCAAAGCGTCAAAGTGCACCTTCCACGTCACTTCCGTGGAATACCTGGGAATCATTGTTTCGGACAAAGGGTTCAGCTTGGACAAGCTCAAGATCCAGGCTGTACAGGAATGGCCAACACCAAGTAAGGTTAAAGAAGTCCAATCGTTCCTAGGCTTTGCCAACTTCCTCCAACGATTCGTTGCCAACTTCAGCCACATGGCTAGGCCGTTACACAACCTAGTCAAGAAGGACACTCCTTGGAAATGGGAATCAAGGGAACAAGAAGCTTTTCAAGGGCTGAAGGACGCAATCACAAATGCACCCGTACTTTGCCACGCAGACCCCACTAAACCCCATTTTCTGGAAACGGACGCATCTGGTGCAGCTTTGGGATCCATACTTAGTCAACGTCAGGAAGATGGCCGGTTACATCCATTGGGTTTCCTTTCAGAATCATTTAAGGGAGCAGAACAGAATTATGATACGCATGACAAGGAATTACTTGCAATCATTTGTTCCTTTGAATATTGGCGCATCTTTTTGGAAGGAACAGTCCACCCAATCACGGTCTTTACGGATCACCGGAACCTAGAATACTGGAAGGAGTCAAGGACCTTTAACCGACGTCACGCTAGATGGCACTTGTTACTAGCCGGGTATAACTTCCAAATCGTATACCGCCCCGGGAAACAATCAGGGAAGCCAGACGCACTCTCACGCCGATCAGACCACGCCGATATACCTCCTGCCGATCAGACCATGCTCCCCGACCCTGTCTTTGCCAACGTAGCCCTAGTCACACCTGAGAAAGAACTCCAGCGTCAAATTGAGGCTAGCTTAGACCAAGACGAATCTCTGGAAGAAATATTACAATTCCTCCAGAACGAGTCCAAGGCCCCCCCCTCCATCAAACGAGCGTTCAAGGATTACGAGATGGAAGCCGGCCTGCTATTTTACCAAGGGCGGATTGTAGTACCAGACGTTGGGACACTGAGAACAGACTTACTCCGTATATTCCACGACAGCCCCTTGGCCGGCCACCCAGGCAGACAACAGACCTTAGAATTGGTATCCAGAAACTACTACTGGCCTGGTATCCGTGCAGACACGTATTGGCATGTGGACTCCTGTGAAACGTGCCAACGGATCAGGAAGCCCAAATACGCATCTATTCCACCTCAGCCGCTCAAACTTCCGGTTAGACCCTGGCAACACGTGTCTTACGACATGATAGTAGATCTACCCAAAGACGGAAGCAACGACTCCATCCTGGTCATAGTGGATAGTTTCACGAAGTATGGGATTTTTGTCAAATGTTCCAAGAAGCTCAAGGCACCTGAACTGGCGGAATTATTCTTGGAGCACGTATGGAAACGGCATGGTATGCCCAAGAAAACGGTCTCAGATAGGGGAAGGGTCTTCAATAACAAATTCCTGAAGGCACTATACAAACGCCTAGGAATAGACCCCCACTTCTCCTTGGCGTACCATCCGCAGAGCAACGGACAGACAGAACGGGTTAACCCATCCATCAAACATTTCCTCAGGGCATACTCAGGGGTCAATCAACGGGACTGGACCAAATGGCTACCAATGGCCAAATTTGCGTACAACAATGCGGTCCACAGCAGCACAGGAAAAACACCATTTAAAGCCTTGTATGGATGGGAACCCACCCTGACACCTTCTAACGTACCCACGGATGTACCAGAAGCTGACGACTTAGCCCAATCAATGGAGGCGCAATGGAAGGAAGTGGAATCGGCACTCCGGCAATCTAAGCAACGCATGACGGCCGGGGAGGATGGAAACCCAATAGAGTTTGAGATTGGGGAAGAAGCTTGGCTGGACGCCAAAAACGTCAACCTCAAAACCTTGAGTCCAAAGCTCACAGAACAACGCCTAGGACCGTTTAAGGTTATTGAGAAGATCTCCAACCGAGCTTACCGTCTAGAACTCCCCCCTACCATGCGAATCCACAACGTCTTCTATGTAGGACTTCTATCCAAAGTAAAAAGAGACAAGAAACGCGCCTTTGAGAGCCGCCCCCCACCAGTCACCGTGGACGGGGAGGAAGAATACGAGGTAGAAGGGATTACCGATGCAGAAGAACGCAATGGGAAATGGTTTTTCCGGGTAAAATGGAAAGGTTACGGCTTGGAAGAAAACACATGGGAACCCCGGGAGAACCTGAAAAACGCGGAAAAAATTTTGAAAGAATACAAGGAAGACGTAAGAAAGAAGGCCCTCGGCGCTGCCAAGGCCCTTAGAGGGGGGGCAGTGTCGTAGACACAATCAATACCAGGGAATTTATTCCCATTTTCTCGATTTTTAACGAAGTGAAACGGACAACATTTTCAATCACGTGACTTCGGCGCTTATACCATACGCTAAGCGCCGAGCCACGTCCCCATCCGCGCTTATCTCAGCACACGTAGCCACCTCCACCTGACAACATCATTATGACACGTCAGTGACACGTAGGCATGAGTAAGGCTGACTGCGGAGCGGGGTTCTTATTTGATTAGGTATTGCATATAACGTATTTGTAATTAGTTCATCTGTAGAATATATAAGGAGGCCAACCGACCATGGTAACACCCAGGTTGATTACCTCTTGTTGCATCCACACACTGTACAAGGACCTTAGGTCCAGTAAACACTTAGTTACTTAGTCTTAAGTCGCCTTAAGCGACGTCTTGGTTGTACTTAGCTAGTTCGCCATCGCCCTTACAGGCTTGGTTGCCGTAGTATAGTTGGTCGTCGTCGTAGGTAGCTTGCTCACTGCCTTACGCGGTTTTTACTTAGTTTCACTCGGCCGCAAGCGCCCGCCTCCTCAACGTCCTTACAGACGTCTAGGACAAGGAGGAAGTGCAGGAGGGTGTACAGGAGGTAATGGTGGGCAAGTTTGGGGGATATGGGAGGCTTAGTAGCCTAGCGTGCCTATGTCAGGACTTATAGAGCGCTTTACTACTTGAACGCTAAACCTTTGTCTCAACCAACCTAGCATTGGACAGTCCTTTCAACCAATCAACAGCTGTGAGCAGGCATGATGTGGAGCAGGTTTTCTGCAAGCAGGTGGATTGACTGTCTAAGGTTGCAGGTAGAGGGTGCGGCAACCTGGGGTGTGCGGGCAATAGGAGTATCCTGCCTTATAGCAATTTCCTACTATGTGGGGGTGGGGGAATTTGATTATTCTTTCCTGCAAGGTGGCCCCAATCACATGATTTTGGTTGTGCTAGTACAGGTACTCTTCTTGGTGGTTGGTTTTTAGTGGTGGTGGGTGCAGAACGGTTTGCAACCAATGTAAGGTCAATTACCTAGTGTCCTAGATGTCTGTAAGGACATCAAGGGTGCAGGCGCTTTTGGCCGTGTGGAGTACAAGTATGATCCGCTTAAGGCAGTGATGTCTACCCTACAATGTCTAGCTAACTAACTATGATGACCACGCGCTATAAGGCGGCAGCAAACTACATATGTACAGCAGCAACAATGCTTAAGGCGTGTAACTA
Organism: Rhizoctonia solani; assembly: GCF_016906535.1. Classification (NCBI taxonomy): domain Eukaryota; kingdom Fungi; phylum Basidiomycota; class Agaricomycetes; order Cantharellales; family Ceratobasidiaceae; genus Rhizoctonia; species Rhizoctonia solani. The sequence goes on from NC_057373.1 coordinate 3,423,368, forward strand.
AGTAACTTACTGGGCTGTATGGCCCTTGTACAATGTGGGATGCAACAAGAGGTAATCAACCTGGGTGTTACCATGGTTGGTTGGCCTCCTTATATATTCTACAGACTGACTAATTACAAATATATAATATCCAATACCTAATCCAATAAGAACCCCGCTCTGCATTTGGCCTTACTCATGCATACGTGTCACTGACGTGTCATGATGATGTCATAGGTGGAGGTGGCTACATATGCTGATTAAGCGCGGGTGAGGACGTGGCTTGGCGCTTAGCGTATGATATAAGCGCCAAAGTCACGTGATCAAAAAAGTAGACCAATTGCCTTCGTTTAAAATCGAGAAAATAGGGATAAATTCCCTTGGTATACGTGTGTCTACAACACTGCCCCCCCTCTAAGGGCCTTGGCAGCGCCGAGGGCCTTTTCCTTCATTTCTTTTTCGAATTTTTTCAGAATTTTCTCGGCATTCTTGAGGTTTTCCCTTGGTTCCCAGGTATTTTCCTCTGATCCATAGCCTTTCCATTTTACCCTGAAAAACCATTTTCTGTCCCTTTTTTCCATGTCCGTGATTCCTTCTACCTCGTATTCCTCTTCTCTGTCCACAGTGACTGGAGGCAGCTGGTTTTCAAATGCGCGCTTATTGTCCCTTTTCACCTTTGACAGTAATCCCACATAGAAGACATTGTGGATTCTCATGGATGGCGGGAGTTCTAGGCGGTATGCGCAGTCGGAGATTTTCTTGGTTACTTTGAAGGGGCCTAGGCATTGTTCTGTTAGCTTGGGACTTAGGGTCTTTAGTTTCACGTTTTTGGCGTCTAGCCAGGCCTCTTCTCCAATTTCAAAGTTTATTGGTTCTCCTGTTTCTCCAGCTGTCATGCATGTCTTTGATTGCCGGAGCGCTGCTTCTATTACCCGCCATTGTGCTTCCATCTGAGAGGCCAGGTCGTTGGCTTCCAGGACGTTGGTTGGAATGTTGCTTGGTGTGAGTGAGGGTTCCCATCCATAGAGTGCCTTGAACAGGGATTTGCCTGTGGCGCTATGAACTGCATTGTTATAGGCAAACTCCACCATTGGTAGCCACTTTACCCAGTCCTTCTGGTTGATTCCTGAGTAGGCCCGTAGGAAGTGCTTGACCGTAGGGTTTACGCGCTTGGTCTGTCCATCACTTTGTGGGTGATAGGCCAAGGAGAAGTGGGGGTCTATTCCTAGGCGCTGGTACAGGGCCTTCAGGAACTTGTTGTTGAAGACCCGTCCTTGGTCCAATACTGTCTTCTCAGGCATGCTGTAGCGCTTCCATACATGGCGTAGGAACAAATCTGCCAATTCCAGAGCTTTGAGCTTTTTGGAACATTCTACCAAGATGGCGTATTTGGTAAAACTGTCCACAATGACCAGGATAGAATCACAGCTTCCGTCCTTGGGCAGGTCTACTATCATATCATACAACATGTGCTGCCAGGGGCGTGAGGGTAGTTCCAAAGGCTGAGGAGGGATGGACGCATATTTAGGTTTCTGGATCCATTGGCAAGTCTTGCAGGAATTGACATGCCAGTAAGTATCTGCACGGATGCCAGGCCAGTAGTAGTTCCTGGATACCAGTTCCAGGGTTTGTTGTCTGCCAGGGTGTCCCGCCAATGGGCTATTGTGGAAGATTTGAAGTAAGTCCGTTCTCAGGGTGCCCACGTCTGGTACTACAATGCGCCCTTGGTAGAATAACAATCCTGCTTCCATTTCATAGTCCTTGAAGGCACGTTTGATGGAAGGCAGGGCTTTTGACTTGCTTTGGAGGAATTGGAGGATCTCTTCCAGGGATTTGTCTTGGTCTAGGGACTGCTTGATTTGGCATTGTAACTCCTTTTCCGGCGTGACTAGGGCAACATTGGCAAATACAGGGTCTGGTAGCATGGACTGAGGTTCTGGTGGAATGTCAGCGTGGTCTGACCTTTGGGAAAGTGCATCTGGTTTTCCTGACTGTTTACCGGGTCTGTACACAATCTGGAAGTTATAACCGGCCAGTAGGAGGTGCCATTGGGCGTGGCGTTGGTTGAAGGTGCAGGATTCCTTCCAGTATTCCAAGTTCCAGTGATCCGTGAAGACAGTGATGGGATGCAGGGTCCCTTCTAGGAAGATACGCCAATACTCAAAGGAGCAGATGATAGCCAAAAGTTCCTTGTCATGGGTGTTGTAGTTCTGTTTGGCACCCTTAAATGACTCAGATAGAAAACCTAGCGGATGGAGGCGGCCATCTTCCTGATGTTGGCTGAGTATGGAACCTAGTGCTGCTCCTGAGGCGTCTGTTTCCAAGAAGTAGGGTTTTTCTGGGTTGGCATGACAAAGGACCGGTGCGTTGGTGATGGCGTTCTTTAAACCCTGAAAGGCTTCTTGTTCCTTTGTCTCCCATTTCCAGGGTGTGTCTTTCTTGACAAGGTTATGCAAGGGCCTAGCCATGTGGCTGAAATTGGCAACAAATTGGTGGAGGAAGTTGGCAAAACCCAGGAATGATTGAACTTCTTTGACTTTAGTAGGGGTAGGCCATTCTTGAACAGCCTGGATTTTGAGCTTATCCAGGCTGAAACCCTTATCCAAGACAATGATACCCAGGTATTCCACAGATGTCACATGGAAGGTGCACTTTGAGGCTTTACAGAATAGCTGATTTTTCATGAGACGCCGTAGGACTTCATGGATGTGCCGGGTGTGGGATGCGTCATCCTTAGAGTAAATGAGGATGTCATCAAGATAGATGATGATGCATACATCCAATAAATCTTTGAACAACTTGTTCATGAAGTGTTGGAAAGCGGCAGGGGCGTTTGTCAGGCCAAAAGTCATTACCAGGGATTCATACAGCCCATACTTTGTGCAAAAGGCAGTCTTCCACTTGTCACCTTCCTTAACTTGGATGTTGTTATAGCCCCATCTCAGATCTAATTTAGTGAAGACCTTGGCGCTGCGGAGCTGGGCCATGAGGTCATCTGGACGGGGTAGCAGGTAGACGTTCTTCTTAGTCCGGTTATTGAGACGGCAATAGTCCACTACTAGACAACAGGAACCATCCTTCTTTGGCACAAACATAACAGGGGAGCTGATGGATGATTTACTGGGGCAGATTTTCCCAGCCTTGAGCTCATCCCTAAGCCAATCCTTGAGGGTGGCGGATTCGGCGTCAGTCATGCTATAGAGGGGCAAGTTGAGAGGGCCTTCTTTGGTGAGTTCAATCCCTATGTCATAATGCCGGTGCGGTGGAAGCTTATTGAATTCTTCCTCCCCAAATACCTTGGCATATTGGTGGTATTCTGGGGGTACTCCTTCAAGAGGGTTCTTGTCAGCTTCCTCCTCCTTGGCAATAGCCACATGTTCTGGCGGTGTATGGGGGAAGGAGAGTGTTTGTGAATTCCAATTGATTTTGGGGTTGTGGTTTTCCAGCCATTTGATTCCTAGGATGGCAGCGTGTGATCCGGTGTTGCAGACTAGGAAGGTTTCTGTCATGCGCTTGCCATCAAAAAGGAAGGTCAGGTGGACCTTTTTCCAAATCTTTCCAGCCTGGGGGCTCAACCCATCAAGCATAGTAACAGTACGGGGTTGCGGAAGGTCAATGAGTGGTAGGTGTAGAGCCTCAGCGGTGTGGGGATGAATGAACAATGATGTGGCGCCTGAATCTATCAGGACTTCTAGAGTGTCCGCTTGTTTCTCTGGTTTGATTGGAATTGTGAACAGGGGTCTATTTCTATGAGATTGCAATATATTACAGAATTCCAAGACAAAAACAGAGTCCTTAGGGTCCTTGCGTGCGGCAGCAGGTACCCTTACTCTTTTCCCAATTGATACTTGGAGTCTTTGCCAGTTTTGGCGGTTTCCTTGGCTTTCCCCTTGTCCTCAACAGGGGTTGCCTTCCAGCCTGTGCGGCATTCCACAAACTTATGACCCATCTTTCTGCACTTGATACAGGCGCCTGCGGCGCAGCAGCAATTTTGTTCTTCCTCCAACACAAAGTTGGGATTGTTGGAGAGCTTCTTCAAACTGGATGTGACTTGACTGGTACTTGTCCCCCTTGCAGGGTTGGATGGTTTGCTAGACTTATTGTCCCTTGGTGGGTGGCTAGCACGCTCTTCACGGAGAGCATTGTCAATGACAAGTGCTGCGTTCTGCAGCTTGAGAAGGGTGTGGGGTTGGTGCTTGCAGGTTGCTATTTGGCAGCTGACCTCCCAGTGGAGGCCGCAGGCAAACTGGCCTTGGAGGGCCGCGTTGTTCCAGTCCAGTTCCATTGCTAGGGTTCTGAACTTTGTGATGTAATCCGCGCATGTGCCGGACTGGGTAAGTGTTGTGATCTTCCGCTTGGTGGCCCTAGTGGCATCAGGGTCACCAAAAGCCGCCAAGAATTCCAATTTGAAGCCTTCCACCGTTTGAATGATGGCCCAGTGTGACCCAAGCTGGTCAAGGTGTGGGTGGGCCCAGGCCCCGGCCGTATCCTTCATGTTCATCAAGAGGAAGGATAGTACTTCCTGGTTGGTGGGGAACATGCAGGAATTCAGCTGTGTCCAAGCCAGCATCCTTGTGAGCCACTGTTTGGCTTCACTCCCAATCTTGCCTGTATAGGCATCTGGATGGTCTACTTTGACCAGGGCAGGGTATGTGGCAACTGGAGCCAGTGGAGGAGGGATGGATGCTCTGATTGGGGATTGGAGACCCAGAGGGGGAGAAGGGACTTGTGGGGGTAGTACTCTCTGTGGCTGTGGTTGGGCAAAGATAGGGAGCCCTTTTTGTTTGGGCCAGAAGGAAGGCCCACTAGCCAATCCAATAGGCTTGGCTTTTGGTAGGGGGCATGGCGTTGCTTCCACGGCTGGGGGCTTGGTTTCTGGGGTCCTTGGCCCATGGGATTGGAGGCTCCTAAGCCCATCCTTGACAACATCAACTGTTTGAGAAATGTTCTCAACGTTGGTTTGGGTTTTGATCCCTGTTTCTTTGACTTCTTTGAGCTTTTGCTTGATGTTCTCAACTTGGCTGAGGAGGCCAAGGAGAAGGCGGGTGACCCGCTCAAGGGAGACTTCCTGTTACAAACTCCTTATTGATACCATTAGAATTGGACAAATTTTCTATTATTTTTACTATTTTTTACGGACTCAATATCTTTTGTTTTTTGATCACGTGATCTCGGCGCTTATTATGCCAAGATGCCGTGCCAAGATGCCGTGCCAAGGGCGCTTAGGAGAAATCCACGCTTCTGCGCAGCCCGTAGCACGCTTCTCTTTTCACACGGACTCTTCTTTTCTCACGCACACAGACCATGTAGATAGTGTGCTTTTGTCTATATATACAGCAGGAAAATTGCTTGGAGACCCCAAGTCAATTTTACCTTGTCTCTTACTCATTAGAGAAGGTAGTCAGCCAGCTAAGTAGCCGGCCCCTAAGTAGTTCTCAGACGCTCACCAACCCCTTTACCTATCACATGTCGTACACCACTGTAATGTGGGTACTTGCTAGCAAAGGCAGGCGCTTAAGGCCGTACTACTACAAGCACACGTATGTATCTAACTTATCTAAGGCTATACTACTAGCGCTTAAGGCGCTCTAATGCTATCTACTGCTGACAAAGGGGCCGGAGGCCTGGGAGGTGTGGTAGGTGAAGGTAGGGGGTAACGTCAGCTGAACTTCTGGGGGCTGGTTACTTAACTGGCTGGGTCCTCCTCAATGAATATGAGACAAGGTAAAATTGACTTGGGATCTCCAAGCAATTTTCCTGCTGTATATATAGACAAAACTGCTAACTACATGTGGTCTGTGCGTGTGTGAATAGAAGCCTACATGTGAAAAGAGAAGCGTGCTGCGGGCTGCGCAGAAGCGTGGATTATTCCTAAGCGCCCTTGGCACGGCATCTCGGCGCGGCATCTTGGTATGATAGGCGCCGAGATCACGTGATCGAAAAACGAAAGATATCAGGTCCGTAAAAAATACTAAAAATATCAGAAAAATCGTAGGAATCTAGTGGTATATGTTAGGGGATTGTAACATTGCCTCCCCCTTAAAGGCTCTTGGCGGCGTCACGAGCCTTTCTAAGTCTAGCTTGGTTGAATCGCTTGATCTCTTCCTGGCTATGTTCCAATAGTTCTTCTGGTTCCCAGGAATTGTCCTCCGGGCCATACCCTTTCCATTTTATTAGATAAAACCATTTTCCTTGTTGTTGCTTAGAGTCAATAATTTGCTCAACCTCGTACTCCTCTTCCCCTTCTATTGTTTCAGGAGGGGGCCGGTCCGGAAATGGCTGACTTGGGGACTTGTGTGTTTTAGATAGTAGTCCTACGTAGAATACGTCATGAATTTTCAGAGTTTCCGGTAGCTTGAGGCGGTACGCGTGACTGGAGATTTTTTCAGTGACTTCGAACGGTCCTAGCCGTTTGGGATCTAGCTTGTTGGAGTTTGTTCTAAGTTCCACGTTTTTTCCGTCCAGCCAGACTTTTTTGCCCACAGAGTATTCTGGTACCACTCCTTTTGTGCCTGCCATGCGTTCCTTGGTCATTCTGAGTGATGACTCCGCTTCTTGCCATTCTCGTGCTAGGGTGTCGGCTACTTGGTTGGCTTCTGGGACGTTGGCAGGAACGTTAGATGGATTCATGACTGGGTTCCTTCCGTAAACCAGCTCAAAGGGGGTTTTTCCTGTAGCGGTATGCTTAGCGTTGTTGTAAGCGTATTCCGCTAATGGCAGCCATGTGGCCCAATCTGAGTGATCTGCAGCAACATAGGACCTGAGATAGAACTCAATGAACTGGTTCACTCTTTCCGTTTGTCCATCCAATTCTGGGTGATACGCTGACAAGAAGGCGGGTTTGACTCCTAGGCGTTGATACAGTGCCCTTAGGAATTTTCCTGTGAACGTTGTCCCTCGGTCTGAGACTGTTTTGACCGGTAATCCGTGAAGTTTCCACACATGGGTGATGAACAGGTCTGCAAGGCCTTTGGCGGTAACTTTCTTGGAAGTGGGGATGAAGTGCCCAAACTTGGAAAATGAATCAATTACCACTAAGATAGCGTCGTGGCCCTGTGACTTGGGAAAACCAGTGATGAAGTCGTACAAGATGGTGTGGAATGGGAACGGGGGAACTTCCAAGGGTTTAAGAGCAATGACTGGTGCGTGGGCCCTTTGGTTGGCTTGGCATACCGGGCAACATTCTACCCATTCTTTTGCAGACGACTTCATTCCTGGCCACCAGTAGTTCCTGCTGAGCAATTCTAAGGTTTGTTGTTGCCCTGGGTGTCCCGCTAGCGGTGAGTCATGGTATTCCTTCAGAAGGCGCTCCTTCAGGGTTTCTGCGTCTGGGACAACTAGTTTTCCTTGGTACCAGAGGAGGTCTTCTTCCCAATCATAATCTCTATAGGCCTTACAAATTGAGGGGGGAGCATTGTCCGCGTCTTCAGTGAGGAATTGGATAATGGGTTCCAGGGAAGGATCCTCTCTAAGTTTGGAGCGGATTTCCGTGACTATTTCTAGCTCCTCTTCTGATGTGTTGGCAAAGACCTCAGCCGGTAGCATAACTTCTGGTTCCTGGGTGGTTTCTACATAGTCTGCTCTCCTGGATAGGGCGTCTGGTTTCCCCGATTGCTTTCCTGGTTGGTAATGGATCTCGAAATTGAAATCGCTCAGGAATATGCGCCATCTGGCGTGTCTTTGGTTGAAAGTCCTGGCCTGCATCCAGTATTCCAGGTTCCTGTGGTCTGTGAAGACCTGGATTGGCTTGTCTGTGGCTTCCAGGAATATTCTCCATTCTTCCAATGCCTTAATTATCGCCAGGAGTTCCTTATTGTGGGTGTCATAATTGGCTTCTGCTCCTGAGAATGACTTGGACATGTAAGCAATTGGATGAAGGCAGTTATCTTCCCCTTGTTGGCTCAGGATGGCACCCATGGCTACGCCTGATGCGTCCGTTTCTAGGTAATAGGGGAGATCTGGGTTTGAGTGGATTAGGACCGGGGAACGGGTGACTAGGGACTTTAATTCCTGAAAGGCTTCTTCCTCTTGGGTCTCCCAAGACCATGGGATTTCCTTTTTTGTGAGATTGTGGAGGGGGCGAGCCACGGAACTAAAGTTGGGGATGAATTGGCAAAGGTAGTTCACAAATCCTAGGAAGGCCTGGACCTGCTTGACTGTTTTAGGTTGGGGCCATGATGTAACAGCCTCGATTTTCTTCTGGTCCATGGAGAAGCCTGCAGGGGATATGACAATGCCAAGGTAATTGACTGTGGTGACGTGGAAGTGACACTTAGAGAGCTTGCAGAACAACTGGTTTTTCATTAGTCTCAATAGGACTTCCCTAACGTGTTCTGGATGCTTCTTGGGGTCTTCGGAAAAGATGAGGATGTCATCCAAGTAAATCACCACTGTGACGTCAATGAGGTCTCTGAACAAGTCATTCATGAAATGTTGGAAGGCAGCCGGGGCGTTGGTGAGACCAAAGGGCATGACCAGGTACTTGAATAGTCCATACTTGGTCCTGAAGGCCGTCTTCCACTCATCTCCTTCCTTAATCCTGACGTTATTATAACCCCAACGAAGATCTAGTTTGGTAAACAGTTTTGCGTTCCTGAGCTTGGCCATCAGATCATCCTGTCTAGGGAGCGGGTAGACATTTTTCTGGGTGACATCATTTAACTTTTGGTAGTCCACGACCAGTCGTAGGGAACCATCTGCCTTCTTTACAAACATCACCGGGGCGCCTGCTGATGAAGTACTGGGGCGAATTTTGCCCATGGCTAGTTCTTCATCAATATGTTGCTTCAGTGCTTTAGACTCCGCATCGGTCATGCCGTAGATTGGACCTGGTGTAAGTTTGGCATCTGGAGTGAGGTCAATTGATATATTGTACTCCCTATGTGGAGGGAGGACTTTGAACTCCTCTTTGCCAAACACTCTAGCAAACTCGTGGTACTGAGGGGGGAGTTCCGCCAAAGGGTCTGGGTCTGCTTCTTCCTCAGAGGCAATTTGAACCTGTTTGGGGAATGTGATAAGTCCTTGATGCCAATCAATGAGAGGGGATTCAGTTATGAGCCAAGTCATGCCAAGGATTGCCAAGGTATTGCTGATAGGACAGACAAGAAAAGGGATAGTGTGGGGATGGCCATTGGCCAAGACCGCGATTTGAACCTGGTGCCAAATGCGACCAGTCTGGGAAATAGTACCATCTAACATTCTCACAACTCGTGGATTTTTGAGTTGGGTTTTTGGGATTTTGTATTTTTCCACAATCAAGGGGGAAATGAAGTTCGACGTGGCTCCTGAGTCTATCAGGGTTTTCAAAGGTTCTGCTGGGAAGTTCTGGACATATAGATCGATGAAGAGCAGTGGTTTTTTATTAGAATCCAGTCCTAGATTTACAAATTTGAATCTATCTATATTGTCCTTGTTAGTCAGGGGCTTGGCAGCAGTCCTTGACTTCAATCTTTTCCCAAACCCTCTTCTTCTGCCACCTTGACAACCTCCTTGATCGTGGCTTTCCAGCCGTTGGGGCACTGTTTGATTCCATGCCCTTTTTGCCCGCATTTAACGCATAGCCCTGCTGCGCGGCGGCGGTCTTGTTCCTCTGGTGTGACGTAGTTGGGGTCCTCGGATAAGCGGACCCTAGTGGTGGTGGTGGAAGTGGAGGTGGTCGCGGTGACCGGGGACTTGGCAGGAAGCTTCTTGGGTTGGTTCTCCTTGTTCTCCCAACGAATGTTGTCAATTTTGACCAAGGCGGCAAATATGGCCTCGAGGTCATCATCAGGGACGTGATCCTTGGTGGATAGGAGTTCCTTGACCTTCCAGTGAAGGCCTTGCGTGAACTGGGCAATGTAGGCCTCAGTGTTCCAGTCAAGCTCCGCCATGAGGTTGCGGAATTCTGTGACGTACTCAGATGTGGTGGTGGTCTGAGTCAACGCGGCAATTTTCCTGGCGGCCGCCCTCTTCGCGTCTGGATCAGCGAAGGCTTCTTTGAATTTGCCCGTAAGGGCCTGGATGGTGGTGGGGGGGTTTCCCTTGCCCTTGATGATGTTTCCGATGATGGGGAGGGCCCAATCGGCGGCTTTATTGGTCATATGATAGAGGATCCATACAACCATCTGTTCCTCCTCATCGAATTGGTCCCTGTGGAGGGCAACCCAGAGCATCATGCGGTCAAGCCATTGGGTGGCCTTACGTCCCCTTGTATCTCCCTTATAGGGGTCTGGGAGGTCCATCTTGGGCCTTTTTATGCTGGACCCGGCGTCAAAGGGGGTAAGGGACCCAAGGTGCCGTTTAGGCGTTCCTTGAGGCTCCTTTTTGGGGGCCCTTGGTTCTTCTTCATCCTCAGAGTTGAAGCCCGTGCCTCTAGAGGGCCGGAACGGGGCCTTGAGTCCAGGCCTAACCGTGCCTGGAGTGTGGGTTTCCCCTCCTGAGTGGGTAGGGGGGGTAACAGGCCCAGTCGATGGGCCAGGCTTGTTTTGGGCTCCGCCCTGATCCTTGTCTCCAACGAGGTTGTTGGTCTCCTTGCATATGGCGGTAAGCTGGGAGATTTGCTTGCCTTGAGACTTGACTTGGTCCTGGAGGGACCCAACTTGAGTGGTGAGGGCTGTGATAGCCTCGAGGAGAGCGCTAAGGGTCGGCTCCAGTTCCATTCCTGGCAGGTCTTGCGGAGTGGGAGATGGGCTGCAAGTGGGTGGTTGGGAATGGGATGGAACAGAGCGGCGGCTGGAGCGGCTGGTAGGACGGGAATAGGGATGGGGGACGCCAGAGCGTGTGGATGGAATGATTGAGACGGCGTGGGGGTGAAGTTGCCTATATCAGGACTTATGGGCGGTTTTTTGTGCAGAGTGTGAACGCTAAACCCTTGCATCAGACACCTAGCGTTGAACTATCCCTACAACAAATCAACAGATCTGGCAATTGTGATATGAGCGGGTTTTTAGCAAGCGGGTGAATCAGCTGTCTAGGGTCGCTATCTGCTGTGTTCCGGCAAAACACGTGGTATGCGGGCGATTAGACACCGTCTGCCTTATAGCAATTTGGTACTATCTGGGACCGACAACTTTTTGATTATTCTAGTCGAAAGGGGAGTCCGTTCAGATATTTTCCCTCGTGCTAGTACAGGGGCGCTTCTTGTTGTCAATCAAGCCTACAAAAGTCGATTTTACAATGTCGTACACCACTGTAATGTGGGTACTCGCTAGCAAAGGCGGGCGCTTAAGGCCGTACTACTACAAGCACACGTATGTATCTAACTTATCTAAGGCTATACTACTAGCGCTTAAGGCGCTCTAATGCTATCTACTGCTGACAAAGGGGCCGGAGGCCTGGGAGGTGTGGTAGGTGAAGGTAGGGGGTAACGTCAGCTGAACTTCTGGGGGCCGGTTACTTAACTGGCTGGGTCCTCCTCAATGAATATGAGACAAGGTAAAATCGACTTGGGATCTCCAAGCAATTTTCCTGCTGTATATATAGACAAAACTGCTAACTACATGTGGTCTGTGCGTGTGTGAATAGAAGCCTACATGTGAAAAGAGAAGCGTGCTGCAGGCTGCGCAGAAGCGTGGATTATTCCTAAGCGCCCTTGGCATGGCATCTTGGCGCAGCATCTTGGTATGATAGGCGCCAAGATCACGTGATCGAAAAACGAAAGATATCAGGTCCGTAAAAAATACTAAAAATATCAGAAAAATCGTAGGAATCTAGTGGTATATGTTAGGGGATTGTAACATCACACCTCCCAGGCCTCAGGCCCCATTGTCAACAGTAGTTAGAAGTAGAGCGCCTTACACACTATTAGTATAGCCTTAGATAGTTGACTTACATAAGCCAGTGTAGTAGTATGGCCTTAAGCGCCCGCCCCCATTAGCAAGTACCCACCTTATAGTGGTGTACAACACTTCCCCAAGTTTGACGGCAGTGGTTGCTGGAAGTTGGGGTCCCAGGTCTCTTGGATCAAAAGGGGACTGGGCTTGAGAGGATGTCTGGGAACGGGTTGCCATAGTAGGTGCAGGGTAGGAGCAGCCAGCGTGAGAGGATGCCTGCAAGGACGAGCAAGTAGGAGTGCGGGATGTAATGGTGGGAGGGGGGGGGACTAGTGTGTGCCTTTGTCAGGACTTATGAGCGCTTCACTGCGTTAAACGCTAAAACCCTGCGTCAAACAACCTAGCGTTGGACAGTGAGTGTAACTAATCACTGCCATGGACGGGCGTGATGTAGAACCTTGTTTCTGCAAGCAGGTGTATCTGCTGTCTGGGTTTGCTAGCAGAAGGTGCAGCAACCGTGTGGTATGCAGGCAATAGGGTTAGCCTGCCTTATAGCAATTTGCTACTACGTGGGACCAACAGCTCTTTGATTATTCCAGCTGAAAGGGGAGTCCAATCACGTGATTTTGCTTGTGCTAGTACAGGTAACCTTCTTGGTGGTTGAAACTTAGTGGGGGTAGGTGCAGAACGGTTTGCAACCAACGTAAGGTTGATTACCTAGTGTCCTAGACGTCTGTTAGGGCGTTGAGGGGGATGGCGCTTGTGGCCGCGGTGTACAAATGAGAAAGTCGCTTAAGGCAACAACAAACCTATCTACGGCGGCAAGCAGCTATCCTACAACAACAAGACCACTTAAGGCGGTGACAAGCTATCTAAGTGTAATGACAAAGCTGCTTAAGGTGGTGTGGACTATCTAAGTAGCTAACTAAGTATTACCAGGCTGTATGGCCCTTGTACAACAAGTGGAGTGCAACAAGAGGTAATCAACCTGGGTGTTACCATGGTTGGTTGGCCTCCTTATATATTACAGGGGGAAACTAATTACAAATACACAAAATGCAATATCATAACCAATAAGAATCCTGCTCTGCAGTCAGCCTTACTCATGCATACGTGTCACTGATGTGTCATGATGACGTCTTAGGTGGAGGTGGCTACGTTGTGCTGAATAAGCGCAGATGGGGCATGGCTTGGCGCTTAGCATATGATATAAGCGCCAAAGTCACGTGATTGAAATTGTCATCCATTTATCTTTGTTTAAATCCAAGAAAATAGGAATAAATTCCTTGGTATCATGTGTGTCTACAACATGAACTGAGGTACTTGAGAGCCAATAACAGAACTTTTATAGGAAGTATACATCCAAACATCAGTAAATACATTTGTAAGGATTATATACTATGGACCATGATACTGATTCTTCAACATATAGTCCACAGGTAGGACAAACCACAGTCTGGAATTAGCTGTGTTCTTGGTCATGTGTTGTACACCAACTGTAAGGTTGGGTACTTGCTAGTGGGAGGGTGCTTATGGCCATACTACTACAGACAATGCCTATCTAACTAACTATCTAGGATATACTAATGTATCCTAAGTTGCTTATGGCAACTACTAACTATCTACTGATAATGCAAGGGGGCTGGAGGCCTGGAGGTGTGGTAGGTAAAGGTAAGGGGTGAGTGTGGGAACTACTGGCGGCTGGCTACTTAGCTGGCTTCCAATAACCTGTCCTGTGATTGTGAGACAAGGTAAAATCAACTTGGGGTCTCCAAGCAATTATCCTGCTGTATATATACTAAGAGGACTATCTACAAGGTGGTCTGTGTGCATGAGAAGAGAAGTGTACATGTGGGAACAGAAGTATGCTGCAGGCTGCGCAGAAGCATGGATTTCTCCTAGGCGCCCTTGGCACAGCATCTTGGCATGGCATCTTGGCATAATAAGCGCCAAGATCACATGATTGAAAAATATAATATAATGAGTTTGGAAAAAATAGTAAAAATATCAGAAAATTCAGGTAATTCCAGTGGTATATGTTAAGGGAGTGTAACATTGCCCCCCCCTTAAAGGCTCTTGGCAGTGTCACAAGCCTTTCTGAGTCTTGCTTGGCTGAAGCGCTTGATCTCATCCTGGCTATGTTCCAGGAGCTCCTCTGGTTCCCAGGAGTTGTCTTCTGTACCATAACCCTTCCATTTTATAAGATAAAACCATTTACCCTGTTGTCTCTTGGAGTCAATGATTTGCTCTACCTTGTATTCTTCTTCTCCCTCTATTGTTTCAGGGGGAGGTCTATCTGGAAGGGGCTTACTAGGTGACTTGTGTAACTTTGACAGCAGTCCTACACAGAATACATTGTGGATTTTCAGAGTTTCTGGAAGTTTGAGCCAGTAAGCGTGGCTGGAAATCTTCTCTGTTATCTCAAAGGGTCCTAGGTGTTTTGGATCCAGTTTGTTGGAGTTGGACCAGATTTCCATGTTTTTTGCATCTAGCCATACTCTTTCCCCAATGGAATACTCTGGGGTCACTCCTGTTGTAGACACACATATACCAAGGACAATTATTCCAATTTTCTCAATTTTAAACAAAGTCAAATGGACAACTTTTTCAATCACATGACTTTGGCACTTATACTGTCATGACCCATGCCTTTGCTGGCATGTCTCCTGACCAAGCCACCTACTGATAGGATATTCCACAGTCTTTAGAAGGCCGCATATACTCACATATATGCAGTCAGAACTGTCATTACTCTAAGCGCTCATGACTTAGAGACTGACAGTCCACCAGGGTCACATGACCTCCCCCCCTCCAGTCCATTATCAAATACTATACTAAACTACTACGGATTTGAGGTGGGGGGGGATGACATAATCTCTTCTATCATAATATATTATTCAGACCTTGCCTGCAGGCTCCCTTAACATTGGCCTACAGCTAGGGGGGCAGGGGGAGTGCAACATCCCCCAGCAATATATATTATTCATATATCACTGTGCATCACATATACTATATATATCTTTGACAGTTGATATATATGGTAATAACCTTTCCAGATATAGGTTATGACATAGATAGTCCCCTTGTTGCCTTAAGCAACTTATTGTTTGTACTCTGCAGCCATAAGTGCCAACCCACATGCCATCTGTTAAGAGTTGTGTAAATACAGGAGTAAGAAAGAATTACTATATACAAAATGTATATGGGAATAGCCAGTAACTAGTATTAAGTATCAGAATATATGCGCAGAATATATGCACAATATGATGCTAGTGTCCTAGACGTCCTTAAGGGGCATCAAGGAGGCAGGCACTTACAGCCATATGGAACTAAGTAGGAGTTGCTTAGGGCAACAAGTAAGCTACCTACAACAACAACCAACTATACTATGGCAACCAAGCCTGTAAGGGCAATGGCAAGCTAACTAAGTACAATGGGAAGGCCGCTTAAGGCGGTGTGGGCTACTTCTAACTAAGTGGTTACTGGACCTGGGGCCCTTGTACAGTGGGGTGATGCAACAAGAGGTAATCGACCTGGGTGTTACCATGGTTGGTTGGCCTCCTTATATATTCTACAGATTGACTAATTACAAATATATAATATCCAATACCTAATCCAATAAGAACCCCGCTCTGCAGTTGGCCTTACTCATGCATACGTGTCACTGACGTGTTATGATGATGTCATAGGTGGAGGTGGCTACATATGCTGATTAAGCGCAAAGGGGGACGTGGCTTGGCGCTTAGTGTATGATATAAGCGCCAAGGTCACGTGATTGAAAATGTCCACCAATTGCCTTCATTTAAAATTGCAAAAATGGGAATAAATTCCCTGGTATTGAGTGTGTCTACAACAGCTAGGTTGTATCAGGAATAAACAACTCCTAACAAATAGTCTAGCAACTATGAAGTGCAGGTGGTTGGTTATGTATAGTACCTTAGGTTAATGTTACTTAAGCCTAAGTGACTAAGGGTATGTATACTTAAGGTCTCTGGATAGTACCTTAAGTAAGAAGGTTACCTGACTAATGTACAGGATTTATAGGATTTGCCTAATAAGTATAGGACTTATATATGCTTAAGTAAGACTTAAGACTTATGGGGTTAACCTAAAATATATCTAGGATTTATGAGATATTATAGATAAAACTATCTACAATATAGGGAGTATGGTGGATTGAAACACTATCACTCAATCACAACAATCCTTACAGTATTGTTGCACTATACTCAATGTTGAACTCAACAACTGTCACAGTCAAGGGGCACAGGGTTGCAGTAAGTACACTAATAGGTTACCCTGTGTCTGTTGGGACTGGCCTATGGTCTTAGTGTGCCAAATAACCTCCTATGCTATTTACAGTGAGTCAATCACTAAAGTAAATGCACAGATAAGCTGTTAAAGGCTTGTGTGTATATGTCAATATATAAGAGTAAAAGTAGGATTCATTAGAAGCGTCTTCACAGGGTCCTTTTATACCCTGAGAAGGCGCACAAACAAGTATATACATGATTGATACCAAGAGGGGGTACAGGAGGTACATGTGGCAACTGAAACACTTGAGGGAGCCAATACTTTGGTACATAGTAAACGGATAACAGTTCCTAATATTTGCCCCAAGGCAATGTTTGCCCCAAGGCAGTATTTACCTGTGTGGGTCCTTAGATGTCCCAAGGATAAGTGTTTCATCCTTGGAGTAAACAGTCCCAAAGGTAGGATACTGTTGTAGACACAATCAATACCAGGGAATTTATTCCCATTTTCTCGAATTTAAACAAAGGCAAATGGACTACATTTTTGATCACGTGACTTTGGCGCTTATATCATACGCTAAGCGCCAAGCCACGTCCCCCTTTGTGCTTACTCATCATACATAGCCACCTCCACCTATGACATCATCATGACATGTCAGTAACACGTATGCATGAGTAAGGCCGACTGCAGAGCGGGGTTCTTATTGGATTACATATTTGATGTATTGTATTTGTAATTAGTAGCTACTTAGAATATATAAGGAGGCACACCAACCATGGTAACACCCAGGTTGATTACCTCTTGTTGCATCCCCCAATTGTACAAGGCCTTAGGCCAGTAACTACTTAGATACCTCCACTTGTACTTGGTGCCTTAAGCAACTCTCTCATTGTAGATACATAGCTTGCCATCGCCACTAGGTCCCTGGTCATTGTACTTGGATAGTTAGTTGTTGTAGGTAGCACCCCCACCGCCTTACGCGGTTTACTTAGTCCTATACAGCCACAAGCGCCCGCTACCTGGACGGCCCTTAAGGACGTCTAGGACACTAGGTAATTGACCTTACGTTGGTTGCAAACTGTTCTGCATCCACCCCTACTAAGTCTCAACCCCCAAGAAGGATACCTGTACTAGCACAAGCAAAAACACGTGATTGGACTCCCCTTTCAGCTGGAATAATCAAAGAGCTGTTGGTCCCACGTAGTAGCAAATTGCTATAAGGCAGGCTATCCCTATTGCCTGCTTACCACCGGTCACTGCACCATTTGCCAGCGGAGTCAATCAGCAGATCCACCTGCTTGCAGAAAGCCCACTCTACATCATGCCCGCTCATGGCTGTTGATTAGTTGTAGGGACTGTCCAATGCTAGGCGGTTGACGCAGACTCTTAGCGCCCAAGCAATAAAGCACCCCATAAGTCCTGATATAGGCATCCTTGGCTACATAGCCCCCATCACTCCCACTTGCCCATCATTACCTTGCGTACTCCCACGCGCTCTTCTTTGCGGGCCTCTTCACACGCTGGCCGCTCCTACCCATAACCAACCATGGCTACCCGCTCCAGGACAGCCTCTTGAGCCCAATCCCTGTTCAATCAGGGATACTTGGAACCCACACTTCCGCCAACCGCCTCTGTTGAATACGGCAAAGTATCCCTCAAACAAGTCACATGACTCCTCCTTGGCCTCCTTGGCCACGTCAAGCGCCTTGAATGGGAAATTGCTGAGATCAAGGAAGCAGGGGTTGAGACCTGGACAAATGTTGAAAACATCTCCCAAGCCATTGATGTTGTCAAGGATGGGCTTAAGTCCATTCAACTCCATAGACCATGTACACCTGAAGGACCCCAACCCAAGGCTGTGGAAGAAACGCCACACCCCCTACCCAAAGCCAAGCCTATTGGATTGGTTAGTGGGGTCCCCTTCTGGACAGAACCATCCAGGGCTCCCCCCGGCCTCACCCAGCCAACCCCAAGAAGAGCCACTCCCCTGCAAGTCCCATCTCCCCCTCCATCTCCGCATCTCCAATCCCCAATTGGGACAGCTGCCCCTCTACCTCTGGCTCCAATCGCTGCCTATCCCGCTCTGGTCAAGGTTGACCATCCCAATGCCTACACAGGCAAAATAGGGAGCAAGGCAAAAAAGTGGCTAACTAGGATGCTGGCCTGGACCCACCTCAACTTGCAGATGTTTCCTACCAATCAGGAGGTGTTATCCTTCCTCCTGATGAACATGAAGGATTCCGCTGGGGCCTGGGCCCATCCACACCTTGACCAGCTTGGATCACACCGGGCCATCATCCAAACGGTCAAGGGATTTAAACTGGAGTTCTTGGCAGCATTTGGCAACCCTGACGCCACAAGGGCTGCCAAGCGGAAGATCACAACACTTACCCAGTCCGGCACATGCGCAGACTACATCACAAAGTTCAGAACCTTAGCAATGGAACTGGACTGGAACAACGCAGCCCTCCAGGGCCAGTTTGCCCACGGCCTCCACTGGGAGGTCAGCCGCCAAATAGCAACCTGCAAACACCAACCCCGCACCCTTCTTGAGCTGCAAAACGCAGCACTTGTCACCAACAATGCTCTCCGCAAAGAACGTGCTAGCCACCCACCAAGGGACAATAAGTCTAGCAAACCATCCAACCCCGCAAGGGGGACAAGTACCGGCCAAGTTACTTCCGGTTCAAAGAAGCTCTCTGACGACCCCAACTTTGTGTTGGAGGAAGAACAGAATTGCCGCCACGCCGCAGGCGCCTGTATCAAGTGCGGGAAAATGGGTCACAAGTTTGCAGAGTGCCGCATGGGCTGGAAGGCCACCCCAATTGAGGAAAAGGGGAAGGCCAAAGAAACTGCCAAGATTGGCAAAGAGTCTGGACCCAAATCAGGAAAAGACTAAGGGTGTTACAATCCCCTAACATATACCACTGGACTTGCATGATTTTTCTAATATTTTTAGTATTTTTTACGGACCTGATATCTCTTGTTTTTCAATCACGTGATCTTGGCGCTTGTTGTGCTGAGAGGCCGCGCCAAGATGCTGTGCCAAGGGCGCTTAGGAGAAATCCACGCTTCTGCGCAGCCCGCAGCACGCTTCTCTTTTCACACAGACACTTCTTTATCTCACACACAGACCATGTAATTACTTTCCCCCTTATCTATATAATCAGCAGGAAAATTGCTTGGAGACCCCAAGTTGATTTTACCTTGTCTCATACCATTGAGGAGGACCTTCAGCCAGCTAAGTAGCCGGCCCCCCCAGTAGTACAGAAGTCAACTCCTTTATTGCACTCACCACACCTCCCAGGCCTGAGGCCCCATTGTCACCAGTAGTTAGTAGAAGTCCACCTTATGTGGCAGCAGTATAGCCTAGTTAGATAGTTAGATAAGCTTTGTCAGTAGTAGTACGGCTGTAAGCGCCTGCCCACTAGCAAGTACCCAACCTTACAGTTGGCATACAACAAAGGGTACCTGCTGCCGCGCGCAAGGACCCTAAGGACTCTGTACTTGTTGAAATCTGTAACATATCAAATAGTAACAATAGAATATCCCCACTCTTCACAATTTCAATCAAGCCAGAGAAACAAGCAGAACAACTAGAAGTCCTGATAGATTCAGGCGCCACCTCATCTTTCCTACACCCCTGTCGTAGACACAATTGATACCAGGGAATTTATTCCCATTTTCTCGAATTTAAACGAACTCAAACGGACGACATTTCTAGTCACGTGACTTCGGCGCTTATATCATACGCTAAGCGCCGAGCCACGTCCCCATCCGCGCTTAATCAGCATACGTAGCCACCGCCACCTATGACGTCATCAATAACACGTCAGTGACACATATGCATGAGTAAGGCCGACTGCGGAGCGGGGTTCTTATTTGATACGGTATTTGACACGTTGTATTTGTAAATAGCTTGCCTCTGTAATATATAAGGAGGCCAACCGACCATGGTAACACCCAGGTCGATTACCTCTTGTCGCATCACACATTGTACGAGGGCCTTACAGCCCAGTAAGATTACTTAGATACACGCCTTAAGCGTCGTCCTCACTGTACATACGTAGCTCGTCACTGCCTTACAGCGCGTAACCATTGTAGTTAGTTAGTTCGTCGTCGTAGGGTACCTTGTCACCGCCCTAAGCGGTTTTACTGTATAGTTACACGGCCACAAGCGCCCGCACCCTTGACGTCCTTACAGACGTCTAGGACACTAGGTAATCAACCTTAAGTCGGTTGCAAACCGTGCCCACCAAGCACACCCACTTAGCCACAACAAACGAGAAGACCCCCTGTACTAGCACGAGGGAAAACAGGTGATCGAGCTCGCCTTTCGCTGTCAATAATCAAACCAGCGTCGGCTCCACCTAGTACCAAATTGCTATAAGGCAGACGGGTTCTAATCGTCCGCATACCCACGGTCGCCGCACCTGTTACCAGCAACCTCAGACAGCAGATACACCCGCTTGCAGAGACGAGACCCTACATTACGCCCGCCCACGGCTGTAATTAGCGGCACTTACTGTCCAACGCTAGGTTGTTTGACGCAGAGGTTTAGCGTTTGCGTAACAAAGCGCTCATAAGTCCTGGTATAGGCACTACCTGGCTACACAGCCCTCACTCCCCCTTACTCGCCCACCATTACCTCGCGCACTCCCACTCGCTCCTCCTCCCGTGCTTCTTCCCACGCTGGCCGCTCCTACCCGCCAACACATACCATGGCAACCCGTTCCCGGCCAACCTCTCGAACCTGCTCCCCAATCGATCAAGGGGAGTTGGGACCCCAACTTCCGGCAACCCCCTATGTTGAAATCGGGGAAGTCTCCCTCGAGCGAATTACAAGCCTCCTCCTTGGCCTCCTCGGCCAAGTTGAGCACCTCGAGCGGAAAGTGGAAGAAGTCCGAGAAGCAGGGGTTGAGGCCCGTACCAACCTTGAGAACATCTCTCAAGCCGTCAATACTGTCAAGGATGGGCTTAGAAGCCTCCAACTCCACGGGCCCCGGACCCCAGAGGACACAAACCCCCGGCCGTGGAAGCAACGCCACGCCCCTTATCAAAAGTCAACCCTGTTGGATCGGCTAGTCGGGTCTCGTTCTGGCCCGAACCATCTAGAGGGCTCCCTTCCTTCGCCCAACCCACTCCTGTCCGAGCAGTGCCCCCGCAAGTCCCATCTCCCCTTCCATCTCCGCGTCTCCGATCCCCAATCGGGACAGCTGCCCCTCCTCCTCCGGCTCCAGTCGCCACCTATCCCGCTCCGGTCAAGGTTGACCACCCCGACGCCTACACAGGCAAAATAGGGAGCAAAGCAAAGCAGTGGCTGACCCGGATGTTGGCCTGGACCCGCCTCAATTCGCGGATGTTCCCCACCGACCAAGAGGTACTATCCTTCCTCTTGATGAACATGAAGGACACCGCTGGGGCCTGGGCCCACCCTCACCTCGACCAACTTGGTTCACATAGGGCCATCATTCAAACGGTTGAAGGATTTAAAACGGAGTTCTTGGCAGCATTTGGCGACCCTGACGCCACAAGGGCCGCTGAGCGGAAAATTACAACGCTTACCCAATCCGGCACATGCGCGGATTACATCACGAAGTTCAGAACCTTAGCCATGGAACTGGACTGGAACGACGCGGCCCTCCGAGGCCAGTTTGCCCGCGGCCTTCACTGGGAAGTCAGCCGCCAGATTGCCACCCGCGAGCACCGACCCCGCACCCTCCTCGAGCTGCAAAATGCAGCACTCGTCATTGACAACGCTCTCCGCAAAGAGCGAGCTAGCCACCCGCCGAGGGATAATAAGTCTAGCAAAACACCCAACCCCGCAAGGGGGACGAGTACCGGCCAAACTACAACCGGTTTGAAGAAACTCTCTGACGACCCCAACTTTGTATCAGAAGAGGAACGCAATCGCCGCCGCGCCGCTGGCGCCTGTATCAAATGCGGCAAAATGGGTCACAAGTTTGCGGAATGCCGCACGGGTTGGAAGGCTACCCCTATCAAGGACAAGGGGAAAGCCAAGGAAACCGCCAAAATTGGCGAAGACTCCAAGTACCAATTGGGAAAAGAGTAAGGGTACCTGCTGCCGCGCGCAAGGACCCCAAGGACTCTGGGCTCATTGAAATTTGTAATATATCCGATAGTAGAAATAGAATCTCCCCACTCTTCACAATTTCAATCAAGCCAGAGAAACAAGCGGACCCATTAGAAGTCCTGATAGATTCAGGCGCTACATCATCGTTCCTGCACCCTCACACCGCGGAAAAACTCCGCTTACCCCTAATAGACCTTCCCCAACCCCGTACCGTAACTATGCTCGATGGGTCGAGCCCCCAGGCTGGAAAGATTTGGAAAAAGGCCCACCTAACCTTCCTGTTTGATGGTAAACAAATGACGGAAACCTTCCTGATTTGCAATACCGGATCACACGCCGCCATCCTAGGAATCAAATGGTTAGAAGCCCACAACCCTGAAATCGATTGGAACTCCCGTACCCTCTCCTTCCCTCACACGCCACCGGAACACGCAACTATTGCCGAGGAGGAGGAAGCAGACAAGAACCCCCTTGAAGGAGTACCCTCCAAGTACCATCAATACGCTAAAGTATTTGGAGAGGAAGAATTCAATAAGCTTCCACCTCACAGGCACTATGACATTGGGATAGAACTTACCGAGGAAGGCCCACTAAACTCCCCCTTGTATAGCATGACTGATGCCGAGTCCGCTACGTTGAAAGACTGGCTTAGGGACGAACTTAAGGCTGGGAAGATCCGTCCCAGCAAATCTTCAATTAGTTCCCCTGTCATGTTTGTTCCCAAAAAGGATGGCTCCCGCCAATTGGTTGTTGATTACCGCCGTCTGAATAACCGGACTAAAAAGAACGTGTACCCATTACCCCGTCCCGATGACCTAATGGCCCAGCTCCGTGGTGCTAAGGTCTTCACCAAACTAGACTTACAATGGGGTTACAATAACGTCCGAGTTAAAGAAGGCGATGAATGGAAAACGGCTTTCTGCACCAAGTACGGCCTATACGAATCCCTGGTAATGACTTTTGGTTTAACAAACGCCCCTGCCGCCTTTCAACACTTCATGAACGAATTGTTCAAAGACTTACTGGACGTATGCGTCATCATATACTTAGATGACATCCTAATTTACTCAAAGGATGACGCATCCCACACTCAGCACGTTCATGAGGTCCTACGGCGCTTACTAGAGAACCAACTGTTTTGCAAAGCTTCTAAATGCTCGTTCCACGTCACCTCAGTGGAATACCTAGGGATAATTGTGTCAGACAAGGGATTCAGCCTGGACAAGCTCAAAATTCAGGCAGTTCAGGAATGGCCTACACCAACTAAAGTCAAGGAAGTACAATCGTTCCTGGGTTTTGCAAACTTCCTACGCCGCTTTGTGGCCAACTTCAGTCACATGGCCCGGCCGTTACACAACTTGGTTAAAAAGGACACGCCCTGGAAATGGGACACGGAGGAGCAAGAAGCATTCCAAGGCCTGAAAGATGCTATCACCAATGCCCCGGTACTCTGCCACGCCGACCCCTCCAAACCTTACTTTCTGGAAACGGATGCCTCCGGCGCAGCACTAGGTTCCATACTAAGTCAACGCCAGGAAGATGGTTGCCTAGACCCCCTAGGTTTTTTGTCAGAATCATTCAAAGGTGCCGAACAGAATTACGACACCCACGACAAAGAACTGTTGGCAATTATCCGGTCCTTTGAGTACTGGCGCATATTCCTGGAAGGCACCGCGCATCCCATCACCGTTTTTACCGATCACCGCAATCTGGAGTACTGGAAAGAATCCTGCACCTTCAACCGACGCCACGCACGATGGCACTTACTCCTTGCAGGATATAATTTCCAGATCGTGTACAGACCAGGGAAACAGTCCGGGAAACCAGATGCATTGTCACGACGAGCGGATCACGCCGATATTCCTCCCAAACCTCAATCCATGCTCCCAGAACCAGTCTTTGCCAACCTTGCCCTGATAACGCCGGAAAAGGAACTACAACGCCAAATTGAGCAGTCTCTAGACCAAGACAAGTCTCTGGAAGAAATCCTTCAATTCCTCCAGAACGAATCAAGAGCACCTCCTTCCATCAAACGCGCATTCAAAGATTATGAAATGGAAGCCGGGTTATTGTTCTATCAAGGTCGCATTGTGGTCCCAGATGTGGGCACCCTGAGAACGGATCTACTGCGGATATTCCATGATAGCCCCTTGGCCGGACACCCTGGTAGACAGCGAACCTTGGAGCTGGTGTCACGTAACTACTACTGGCCAGGAATACGCGCAGATACGTATTGGCACGTGGATTCCTGCGAGACATGCCAACGAATCAGGAAACCCAAATACGCGTCAATTCCCCCACAGCCGCTCGAGCTCCCATCCAGACCATGGCAACACGTCTCCTATGACATGATCGTAGACCTACCAAAGGATGGAAACCACGACTCCATCTTGGTCATAGTAGACAGCTTCACCAAGTACGGGATCTTTGTCAAATGTTCTAAGAAGCTGAAGGCACCTGAGCTAGCAGAGCTCTTCCTAGAACACGTGTGGAAACGCCACGGCATGCCCGAAAAAACGATCTCTGATAGGGGAAGGGTGTTCAATAACAAGTTCCTGAGGGCACTATACAAGCGCCTAGGGATAGATCCCCATTTTTCATCGGCATATCATCCACAGAGCGACGGTCAAACTGAGCGGGTCAATCCTTCAATTGAACACTTCCTCAGGGCTTACTCAGGGATCAATCAACGGGACTGGACTAAGTGGCTCCCAATGGCGGAGTTTGCGTATAACAACGCCGTCCATAGCAGCACGGGCAGAACCCCCTTTAAAGCTCTGTATGGATGGGAGCCTACCTTAACCCCGTCCAATGTACCAACGGACGTCCCAGAAGCAGACAGTCTAGCCCAAACAATGGAGGCCCAATGGAAAGAGGTAGAGTCCGCCCTCCGGCAATCTAAGCAACAAATGGTAGCCGGGAAGATGGTAACCCAACGGAGTTTGAGATCGGAGAAGAAGCATGGCTCGATGCTAAAAACGTTAATCTCAAAACCCTAAGCCCCAAGCTCACAGAACAACGCTTAGGACCGTTCAAAGTCATTGAGAAGATCTCCGACCGCGCGTACCGCCTTGAACTCCCTCCTACCATGAGGATCCACAACGTCTTTTATGTAGGACTCCTGTCTAAAGTCAAAAGGGACAAAAAACGGGCATTTGAGAACCGCCCGCCGCCAGTCACCATAGACGGAGAAGAGGAATACGAGGTCGAGGGAATCACCGATGCCAAAGAAAGGGATGGGAAATGGTTCTTCCGAGTCAAATGGAAGGGATACGGGTCCGAGGAAAACACATGGGAACCTTGGGAAAACTTGAGAAACGCGGAAAAAATTTTGGAAAAATACGAAAAAGACATGAAAAAGAAGGCCCTCGGCGCTGCCAAGGCCCTTAGAGGGGGGGCAGTGTCGTAGACACAATTGATACCAGGGAATTTATTCCCATTTTCTCGAATTTAAACGAACTCGAACGGACGACATTTCTAGTCACGTGACTTCGGCGCTTATATCATACGCTAAGCGCCGAGCCACGTCCCCATCCGCGCTTAATCAGCATACGTAGCCACCGCCACCTATGACGTCATCAATAACACGTCAGTGACACATATGCATGAGTAAGGCCGACTGCGGAGCGGGGTTCTTATTTGATACGGTATTTGACACGTTGTATTTGTAAATAGCTTGCCTCTGTAATATATAAGGAGGCCAACCGACCATGGTAACACCCAGGTCGATTACCTCTTGTCGCATCACACATTGTACAAGGGCCTTACAGCCCAGTAAGATTACTTAGATACACGCCTTAAGCGTCGTCCTCACTGTACATACGTAGCTTGTCACTGCCTTACAGCGCGTAACCATTGTAGTTAGTTAGTTCGTCGTCGTAGGGTACCTTGTCACCGCCATAAGCGGTTTTACTGTATAGTTACACGGCCACAAGCGCCCGCACCCTCGACGTCCTTACAGACGTCTAGGACAACCCCCTTACTGCCAAGGCACTACGCCTACCTCTCATTGACCTCCCCACACCACGCACTGTTACCATGCTCAATGGGTCAAGCCCCCAGGCCGGCAAAATCTGGAAGAAGGCAGTTCTAACCTTCTCCTTTGATGGCAAACAAATGACGGAGACCTTCTTAATTTACAACACAGGGTCTCATGCTGCTATCTTAGGATTGAAATGGTTGGACGCTCACAATCCGGAGATTGATTGGAACTCCTGCACCCTATCCTTCCCTCACATCCCACTGGAACAAGTGGCCATTGCCAAAGAAGAGGAAGCTGACTGTTGTAGACACAATCAATACCAGGGAATTTATTCCCATTTTCTTGGTTTTAAACAAAGGCAAACGGACGACATTTTCAATCACGTGACTTCGGCGCTTATATCATACGCTAAGCGCCGAGCCATGTCCCCATCCGCGCTTAATCAGCATACGTAGCCACCTCCACCTATAACGTCATCATGACACATCAGTGACACATATGCATGAGTAAGGCCAACTGCAGAGCAGGGTTCTTATTTGATACAGTATTGCATATAAGTGTATTTGTAATTGGATAGCTCTGTAATATATAAGGAGGCCAACCAACCATGGTAACACCCAGGTTGATTACCTCTTGTTGCATCCCACTCAGTGTACAAGGGCCCTACAGCCCAGTAATTACTTAGTTAACCACTCAGATAGTCTACACCGCCTTAAGCGGCTTTGTCGTTGTGCTTAGATAGCTTGTCACCGCCTTAAGCGGTCTTGTTGTTGTAGGATAGCTGCTTGTTGCCATAGTTAGATCCATTGTTGCCTTACGCAACTTTCTCCTTTTGTACATTGCGGCCACAAGCGCCATCCCCCTTGACGCCCTAACAGACGTCTAGGACACTAGGTAGTCAACCTTACGTTGGTTGCAAACCGTTCTGCACCCACCACTACTAAGCCTCAACCCCCAAGAAGGATACCTGTACTAGCACAAGCAAAAACAAGTGATCAGACTCCCCTTTCAGCTGGAATAATCAAAGAGCTGTTGGTCCCACGTAGTAGCAAATTGCTATAAGACAGGCTATCCCTATTGCCTGCATACCACTGGTCACCACACCAATTGTCAGCGGAGTCAATCAGCAGATCCACCTGCTTGCAGAAAGCCCACTCTACATCACGCCCGCTCATGGCTGTTGATTAGTTGTAGGGACTGTCCAACGCTAGGCGGTTGACGCAGACTCTTAGCGCCAGAACAATAAAGCGCCCCATAAGTCCTGATATAGGCACCCTTGGCTACTTAGCCCCCATCACTCCCACTCGCCCACCATTACCTTGCGTACCCCCACGCGCTCTTCTTTGCGGGCCTCCTCACACGCTGGCCGCTCCTACCCACAACCAACCATGGCTACCCGCTCCAGGACAGCCTCTTGAGCCCAATCCCCATTCGATCAAGGATACCTGGAACCCGCACTTCCGCCAACCACCTCTGTCAAATATGGCAAAGTATCCCTTGAATGAGTCACACAGCTCCTCCTTGGCCTCCTTAACCAAGTCAAATGCCTCAAGCAAGAAATTGCCAAGATCAAGGAAGCAGGAGTTGAGACCCAGACAAACGTCAAAATCATCTCACAAACCGTTGATGTCGTCAAGGATGGGCTTAAGTCCCTTCAACTCCATGGTCCCTGCACACCCAAAGGACCCCAAACCAAGGCTGTGGAAGAGATGCCATGCCCCCTACCAAAAACCAAGCCTAGTGGATTGGTTAGTGGGATTCCCTTTTGGGCAGGACCGCCTGGAGCTCCATTGGGCTTGTACCAGCCAACCCCAAGAAGAGCTGCTCCCCCGCAAGCACCATCTCCCCCTCCATCTCCGCGTCTCCAATCCCCACTCAGAGCGCCTGCCCCTCTCCCACCGGCTCCAGCAGCCCACTACCCCGCTCCGGTCAAGGTTGACCACCCCAACGCCTACACGGGCAAAATAGGGAGCAAGGCAAAACAGTGGCTAACCCGGATGCTGGCCTGGACCTGCCTAAACTTGCAAATGTTCCCAACCAATCAAGAGGTCCTCTCCTTCCTCTTGATGAACATGAAGGATACCGCTGGGGCCTGGGCCCACCCACACCTTGACCAGCTTGGATCACACCAGGCTATCATACAAACGGTCGAGGGGTTCAAATCAGAGTTTTTGGCAGCATTTGGCAACCCCAATGCCACAAGGGCCGCTGAGCAGAAAATCACCACCCTAACCCAGTCCAGCACATGCGCGGACTATATTACAAAGTTCAGAACCTTAGCCATGGAACTGGACTGGAATGACGCGGCCCTTAAAGGCCAATTTGCCCGTGGCCTCCATTGGGAGGTCAGCCAACAAATTGCAACCCGCAAACACCAGCCCTGTACACTCCTTGAGCTGCAAAATGCAGCACTCATCATCAACAATGCTCTCCGTGAAGAGCGTGCTAGCCACCCACCAAGGGACAATAAGTCTAGCAAACCACAGAACCCCGCAAGGGGGACGAGTACCAGCCAGTCAACCACTGGTTCAAAGAAACTCTCCGACGACCCCAACTTTGTGTTGGAAGAAGAAAGAAATTGCCGCCGTGCCGCTGGCGCCTGCATCAAATGCGGCAAAATGGGCCACAAGTTTGCGGAATGCCGCACGGGCTGGAAAGCCACCCCTATTGAGGAAAAGGGGAAGGCTAAGGAATCCGCCAAAATTGGCAAAGAGTCTGGACCTGAATTGGGAAAAGACTAAGGGTACCTGCTGCCGCGCGCAAGGACCCCAAGGACTCTGGCTGTAATCTCAAAATTTGTAATATATCTGATAGTACCAATAGACACGCCCCCCTCTTTACAATTTCAATCCAGCCAGAAAAGAAAGCGGAACCTCTAGAAGTCCTGATTGACTCAGGCGCCACATCCTCATTCCTACACCCACGCACAGCTGAGGCACTATGCCTCCCCCTTATAGACCTCCCCGTACCCCGCACCGTTACTATGCTTGATGGGTCAAGCCCCCAGGCCGGAAAAATCTGGAAAAAGGCTAATCTAACCTTCTCCTTTGATGGCAAACGTATGACTGAGACCTTCTTAATTTGCAACACAGGGTCTCACGCCGCCATCTTGGGATTGAAATGGTTAGATGCTCATAACCCAGAGATTGATTGGAACCAACGTACCCTCTCCTTTCCCCATGCACCACCAGAACACGTGACCATTGCTGAAGAAGAGGAAGCTGATCAAAATCCCCTTGAAGGAATCCCCTCCAAATACCATCAATATGCCAAGGTATTTGGGGAGGAAGAATTCAATAAGCTTCCCCCGCACCAGCATTACAACATTGGGATTGAGCTAACAGAAGAAGGCCCCTTGAACTCTCCACTATACAGCATGACTGACGCGGAATCCGCTACACTCAAGGATTGGCTCAGGGACGAACTCAAGGCAGGCAAAATCCACCCCAGCAAGTCTTCTATCAGCTCCCCCGTAATGTTTGTACCCAAAAAGGACAGATCCCGCTGTTTGGTTGTTGACTATCATCGCCTTAACAATTGCACCAAAAAAAACATTTACCTGCTTCCCCGTCCAGATGACCTCATGGCCCAGCTCTGTGGTACCAAGGTCTTTACTAAACTAGACTTACAATGGGGTTACAACAACGTGCGGGTAAAAGAAGGTGACAAATGGAAGACTGCATTCCAAACCAAGTACGGTCTCTACAAATCCCTGGTTATGACATTTGGTTTGACAAACGCCCCTGCCGCCTTCCAGCATTTTATGAACAAACTATTCAAGGATTTGCTGGATGTATGCGTCATCATTTACCTTGATGACATCCTGATATACTCTAAGGATGACGCATCCCACACGCAACACGTCCACAAGGTTCTGAAGCGGCTAATGGAAAACCAACTGTTCTGCAAGGCGTCCAAATGCACGTTCCACGTCACCTCTGTGGAATACCTAGGAATCATTGTTTTGGACAAGGGTTTTAGCCTGGATAAGCTCAAAATCCAGGCGGTACAAGAATGGCTGGTACCTACTAAGGTTAAAGAAGTTCAGTTGTTCCTAGGGTTTGCCAACTTCCTTTGTTGTTTTGTTGCCAACTTTAGCCACATGGCCAGGCCATTACATAACCTGGTCAAGAAAGACACCCCATGGCAATGGAACTCAAGGGAACAAGAAGCTTTTCAGGGCCTAAAGAACGCAATCACTAACGCCCCGGTACTATGCCATGCCAATCCTACCAAACCTTACTTCCTAGAGACAGACGCATCAGGTGCAGCACTAGGTTCTATACTCAGCCAACGCCAGGAAGACGGCCGCCTCCACCCACTAGGTTTTCTGTCAGAATCCTTCAAAGGCGCCAAGCAGAACTACAACACACACAATAAGGAGCTTCTAGCAATCATCCATTCCTTTGAGTATTGGCGCATCTTCCTGGAGGGAACTGCACACCCCATAACCGTCTTCACGGATCACCAGAACTTGGAATACTGGAAGGAATCCCAAACGTTCAATTGCCGCCACGCCAGATGGCACCTACTACTTGCCGGGTATAACTTCCAGATTGTGTACTGCCCAGGTAAACAGTCCGATAAACCAGATGCCTTGTCCCGTTGATCCAATCACGCCAATGTCCCCCCTGCCAACCAGACCATGCTACTGGACCCTGTCTTTGCCAACACTGCCCTAGTTACGCCCAAGAAAGAGCTACAACGCCAAATTGAGTCATCTCTGGATCAAGATGAGTCCCTGGAAGAAATCCTCCAATTCCTGCAGAACAAGTCTAAAGCCCCGCCCTCAATCAAACGCGCGTTTAAAGACTACAAAATGGAAGCTGGATTGCTGTTCTACCAGGGGCGTATTGTGGTACCTGATGTGGGCCCACTAAGGACAGACTTGCTCTGCATCTTCCACGACAGCCCACTAGCAGGTCACCTGGGTAGGCAACAAACCTTGGAACTAGTGTCACGTAACTACTACTGGCCAGGTATCCGCGCAGAAACGTATTGGCACATGGATTCCTGTGAAACCTGCCAACAAATCAGGAAACCAAAGTACGCTCCAATCCCTCCGCAGCCGCTTGAACTCCCATCTAGACCATGGCAACACGTCTCCTATGATATGATTGTAGACTTACCAAAGGACGGGAACCACGACTCCATCCTGGTCATAGTAGACAGCTTCACCAAATATGGGGTCTTTGTCAAATGCTCCAAAAAACTGAAAGCACCCAAGCTAGTGGAGCTGTTCCTGGAACACGTATGGAAACACCATGGAATGCCAGAAAAGACAATATCGGATAGAGGAAGGGTCTTCAATAATAAATTCCTATGGGCTCTTTACAAACGCCTAGGAATTGACCCGCACTTCTCATTGGCATACCACCCTCAAAGCAACGGCCAAACAGAACAAGTGAACCCCTCCATTGAACACTTCCTTAGAGCATACTCAGGGGTCAACCAAAGGGACTGGACCAAATGGCTCCCCATGGCAGAGTTTGCCTATAACAACGCCGTACATAGCAGCACGGGCAAGACTCCCTTCAAGGCCTTATATGGGTGGGAACCCACCCTGACACCATCCAACGTACCAACAGACGTCCCAGAAGCAGACAATCTGGCCCAGACCATGGAAGCACAATGGAAGGAAGTAGAATCTGCTCTCCAGCAATCTAAGCAACAAATGACAGCTGGAGAAGACGGGAGTCCAACGGAGTTTGAAATTGGAGAAGAAGTATGGCTTGACGCCAAAAATGTCAACTTGAAGACTCTAAGCCCCAAACTAACAGAACGGCGCTTAGGGCCATTCAAGATCACCAAGAAAATCTCCAATTGCGCTTACAGACTTGAACTCCCACCAACCATGCGCATCCACAACATATTTTACATGGGACTACTGTCAAAAGTGAAAAGAGATGACAAACGCACATTTGAAAACCAGCCACCTCCAGTCACCGTGGACGGAGAGGAGGAATATGAGGTAGAAGGGATCACAGGCATGGAAAAAAGGAACAGGCAATGGTTTTTTAGGGTTAAATGGAAAGGCTATGGATCAGAGGAAAATACCTGGGAACCAAGGGAAAACCTCAAAAACGCCGAGAAAACCCTGAAAAAATTTGAAAAAGAAATGAAGGAAAAGGCCCTTGGCGCTGCCAAAGCCCTTAGAGGGGGGGCAGTGTTGTAGACACAATCAATACCAGGGAATTTATTCCCATTTTCTTGGTTTTAAACAAAGGCAAACGGACGACATTTTCAATCACGTGACTTCGGCGCTTATATCATACACTAAGCGCCAAGCCATGTCCCCATCCGCGCTTAATCAGCATACGTAGCCACCTCCACCTATAACGTCATCATGACACGTCAGTGACACATATGCATGAGTAAGGCCAACTGCGGAGCGGGGTTCTTATTTGATACAGTATTGCATATAAGTGTATTTGTAATTGGATAGCTCTGTAATATATAAGGAGGCCAACCAACCATGGTAACACCCAGGTCAATTACCTCTTGTTGCATCCCACTCAGTGTACAAGGGCCCTACAGCCCAGTAATTACTTAGTTAACCACTCAGATAGTCTACACCACCTTAAGCGGCTTTGTCGTTGTACTTAGATAGCTTGTCACCGCCTTAAGCAGTCTTGTCGTTGTAGGATAGCTGCTTGTTGCCGTAGTTAGATCCATTGTTGCCTTATGCGACTTTCTCCTTTTGTACATTGCGGCCACAAGCGCCATCCCCCTCGACGCCCTAACGGACGTCTAGGACACTGACCAAAATCCCCTTGAAGGAGTACCCTCCAAATATCACCAATATGCCAAGGTGTTTGGAGAAGAAGAATTCAATAAGCTCCCTCCCCATAGGCATTACAACATTGGGATTGAACTTACCAAGGAAGGACCTCTCAACTCCCCCCTGTACAGTATGACAGATGCCAAGTCCGCCACACTCAAAGACTGGCTCTGGGACAAATTAAAAGCCAGGAAGATCCACCCCAGCAAATCCTCAATCAGCTCCCCTGTCATGTTTGTTCCAAAGAAGGACGGCTCCTGCCGCCTGGTAGTTGATTACCGTTGCTTGAATAACCGGACAAAGAAAAATGTTTATCCGTTGCCCCGCCCAGATGATCTCATGGCCCAGCTCCACGGTGCCAAGATTTTCACTAAGCTAGACCTAAGATGGGGTTACAACAACGTCCAGGTGAAGGAAGGTGACAAATGGAAGACGGCTTTCTGCACTAAATACAGTCTATACAAGTCCCTGGTTATGACCTTTGGCCTGACTAATGCACCTGCGGCTTTCCAACACTTCATGAACAAATTGTTCAAGGATTTATTGGATGTATGCGTCATCATCTACCTTGATGACATCCTAATCTACTCAAAGGATGACGCAACCCACACCCAACACGTCCATGAGGTCTTACGTTGGTTAAAGGAAAACCAATTATTCTGCAAAGCGTCAAAATGCACGTTCCACGTTACAGCTGTAGAATACCTGGGAATTATTGTGTTGGATAAAGGTTTCAGCCTGGACAAGCTCAAGATCCAGGCAGTTCAGGAATGGCCCACGCCCACCAAGGTCAAGGAAGTGCAATCCTTCCTTGGCTTTGCCAATTTCCTCCGGCGCTTTGTTGCCAACTTCAGTCACATTGCTAGACCCCTACATAACCTGGTCAAGAAAGACACGCCCTGGAAATGGGATGCAAAGGAGCAGGAAGCATTCCAAGGATTGAAGAACGCCATCACCAATTCCCTGGTTCTTTGCCATGCAGACCCTTTGAAACCTTACTTCCTTGAGACGGACGCCTCCAGAGCAGCCTTGGGATCCATACTCAGCCAACAACAGGAAGACAGGCGCTTACACCCACTAGGCTTCTTATTGGAATCATTCAAGGGAGCCAAGCAGAACTATGACACACATGACAAAGAGCTGCTTGCCATCATACGTTCTTTTGAGTACTGGCGCATCTTCCTGGAAGGAACAGAGCACCCCATTACGGTATTCACTGACCATTGCAACCTGGAATACTGGAAGGAATCCCAAACATTCAACCGCTGCCATGCCAGATGGCACCTACTGCTAGCCGGATATAACTTCCAAATTGTCTACCGCCCGGGGAAACAATCCGGAAAACCTGACACTCTATCACAACGCTCTGACCACGCCAACATTCCACCCGCCAACCAGACCATGCTCCCTAACCCCGTATTTGCCAACGTAGCCTTGGTAACCCCCAAGAAGGAACTCCAACGCCAAATCAAGGCCGCCCTAGACCAGGATGAATCACTGGAGGAAATATTACAATTCCTCCAGAACAAGTCTAAAGCACCCCCATCCGTGAAACGCGCCTTCAAGGATTACCAAATGGAGGCTGGACTCCTCTTCTACCAAGGACAAATTGTAGTCCCTGATGTCAGAACACTAAGAATGGACTTACTCCACATCTTCCATGACAGCCCCTTGGCAGGACATCCAGGAAGACAACAAACCCTGGAGTTGGTATCAAGGGATTATTACTGGCCCTGGATCCGTGCCAACACATACTGGCATGTGGACTCCTGTGAAACTTGTCAACGGATAAGGAAGCCCAAATACGTGTCAATACCGCCCCAACCCCTTGAGCTCCCTAGCAGACCATGGCAACACGTATCCTACAACATGATAGTGGATCTGCCCAGGGATGGAAATTGCGATTCAATCCTGGTCATTGTTGATAGTTTCACCAAGTATGGGATTTTTGTCAAATGCTCCAAGAAGCTCAAGGCACCCAAACTAGCGGAATTGTTCCTGGAACACGTGTGGAAACAACATGGGATGCCTGAAAAAACAGTCTTGGATAGGGGAAGGGTTTTCAATAACAGGTTCCTGAAGGCATTATACAAACGCCTGGGAATAGACCCCCACTTCTCTTCAGCATATCACCCTCAGAGCAACGGCCAGACGGAACAGGTAAACCCCTCAATAGAACATTTCCTTAGAGCATACTCAGGGGTTAACCAGAGGGACTGGACCAAATGGCTTCCTATGGCAGAATTTGTGTACAACAACATGGTACATAGCAGTACAGGGAAAACACCGTTCAAAGCCCTATATGGCTGGGAACCCACTTTGACACTGTCCAATGTCCCAACAGACGTACCAGAAGCCAATGACCTTGCCGTAGCAATGGAAGAACAATGGAGGGAAGTTGAGGCTGCTCTTTGGCAATCCAAAACACAAATGGTTGCCAGGGAATCAGGAAGCCCCTTAGAGTTTGAAATTGGAGAGGAAGCATGGCTGGACGCCAAAAACGTCAACCTCAAGACTCTAAGTCCTAAGCTAACAGAACAACGCTTAGGGCCATTCAAAATCATTGAAAAGATCTCCAACCGTGCTTACTGGCTCAAACTCCCCCCAACAATGCATATTCACAATGTGTTCTACGTGGGATTACTGTCAAAAGTTAAAAGGGATAACAAACGTGCCTTTGAAAAACGTCCACCACCAGTCACCATGGATGGGGAGGAAGAATACAAAGTTGAGGGAATAACGGACGCCAAGGAACAAAACGGAAAATGGTTCTTCCAAGTCAAATGGAAGGGCTATGGCTCTGAGGAAAACACGTGGGAACCTTGGGAAAATTTGAAAAATGCGGAAAAAATTTTGAAGAAATACAAGGAAGACATGAAGAAGAAGGCCCTTGGCGCCACCAAGGCCCTTAGAGGGGGGGCAGTGTTGTAGACACAATCGATACCAGGGAATTTATTCCCAATTTCTTGAATTTAAACAAAGGCAAACGGACTACATTTTTGATCACGTGACTTCGGCGCTTATATCATATGCTAAGCGCCAAGCCACGTCCCCCTTTGCGCTTACTCATCATACATAGCCACCTCCACCTATGACATCATCATGACATGTCAGTAACACATATGCATGAGTAAGGCCAACTGCGGAGCAGGGTTCTTATTGGATTACATATTTGATGTATTGTATTTGTAATTAGTAGCTACTTAGAATATATAAGGAGGCACACCAACCATGGTAACACCCAGGTTGATTACCTCTTGTTGCATCCCCCAATTGTACAAGGCCTTAGGCCAGTAACTACTTAGATACCTCCACTTGTACTTGTTACCTTAAGCAACTCTCTCATTGTAGATACATAGCTTGCCATTGCCACTAGGGCCCTGGTTGTTGTACTTAGATAGTTAGTTGTTGTAGGTAGCACCCCCACCGCCTTACGCGGTTTACTTAGTCCTATATGGCCACAAGCGCCCGCTACCTGGACAGCCCTTAAGGACGTCTAGGACAGATACTGCTACATTGGGTACTTACAGTAAATGGGGCATAACTCTGCCAAATGTAGTCCGTTTTGGGAGTTTGACCCAGCGCTCTGGAGCGCACAAACAGGCGCACCTAAGCGCAAGCGATTTGGCAGTGTGAGATGCCCAGGTGATGGAGAAAAGGCGCATTTAGTGCGTCGGCGCTTAAGCGCTGATTAAGCGCTGGAGCACTTGCCTATGTGACAGGGGGGACCCTGAATATTTCTGTGTGTAGCCACAAGATAGAATCTTGAATAATAAATACTACAAACAAGAGAAATATTACTTGTTACTGTTTATCTACTCAGCTGAACTTATATATATTTAAATGAGTGAGAAAACAGCATATATGCAAAAGGCATTGCATATTGAGGGTATTCCTGAGGTTTGTAGGTTTTGTAAAGGTCACTATTGGATAGAGGGACCTTGAAAACCTTAGTTTGCATCTTTATCTCATTTGTTTACTGTAAGATTACTAGTGTAATTAATAAAATAAGTACAGATTATTGAAGAAATGTCATATCCATAACACCATCCCAGAACAAGTCTAGGACAGGTTTGGTACAACAATATGTTATAATTACCCTATATTCACATCTTTGTCTGCATTCCTGGCATAGCTGCAACCCCATAATGCTCAGTCTTATTTTGTATAATTTCTGCAGCACATAAATACTGCCACTAAGGTGCATGATTATCAACACTACCCAAAGTCTAGGATATCATTACCTTGTGTCCTAGACATCTGTAAGGACGTCAAGGAGGTGGGCGCTTGCAGCCAAGTGTATCTAAGTAAAAACCGCTTAAGGCAGTGTGCAAGCTACCTACAACAACAACCAGCTATACTACAGTGACCAAGGCTGTAAGGGCAATGGCGGACTATGTAAGTACAATGCAGAAGCTGCTTAAGGCAGTGTGGACAATACAACTAAGTAGTTACTGGGCAATAAGGCCCTTGTACAATGTAGAGATGCAACAAGAGGTAATTGACCTGGGTGTTACCATGGTTGGTTGGCCTCCTTATATATTACAAGACAGAACTAATTACAAATACAACATATGCAAATACTGTATCAAATAAGAACCCTGCTCTGCAGTTGGCCTTACTCATGCATATGTGTCACTGACGTGTCATGATGACGTCATAGGTGGAGGTGGCTACATATGCTGATTAAGCACAGGTGGGGATGTGGCTTGGCGCTTTGTGTATGGTGTAAGCGCTGAAGTCACGTGATTGAAAATGTGGTCCAATTGCCTTTGTTTAAAATTGAGAAAATGGGAATAAATTCCCTTGGTATTGATTGTGTTTACAACACCTTGAATATATACATGGAACAATCCTGCCTATTGATTTGCAAGAAGGACTATCTTTCTACTATACTTTCATACTGGGAGACCAGCCAGCATACATTTCTTGAAACATTTGGCAAAATTGGCAAATATCAATAACTACCCTGGAAGCAAGTATCTCAAGCAATGTGTTTTGTGTTTATAGATAGTGTTCAGTGCCCATCCCCCCCCTCCCAACCATTTGCCCAGATTTTTGCTTTAAATACGTCAACACAAAACTCCACAAAGGCACATTAGAACACACCCCTCAAAAGGCACGCCACCAATGACAAATAAAATCAACAGAGAAGAGCATGTCCTCCAAACACAATCTAGGTGGGTAAGCGCATGCTGAACATACAGCATGGCATTGTTTTGATAAACTGTCTGATTATGCTAGCGCCACTATAGAATAGGAAGAAGTTATCTCTATTGAATATAGGATTTTACAAGCCTTGGATAAGTTTAGCAAGCAATCTTGGGTCATCCATCTTCATCCTCGGAACACCATCCATATATATCCGCACATCGGTAAGTCATATACCCCAGCTACCACGCTTTAGAAAAGCCGAGGAGCTTTAACCCAGAAACCTGAAGCCCTATCTCATGCAGATGTCATCGTGCCATGGGGTCCATCAGCTGTGTTGTAAATGTAAACTCAACCTCTCGTTCCTGGCTATGCTACTTGCGTACCCGTACATAGTGGTAGTAGTCTTGTCATTCTCTCACGATTAATCGGGCCTCATTATGATTTTTGAAATTCTCAAACAGACACATCTACCCCAACAAGGAGTGTACCAATACACGTGTATCTCAGCCAACCAGACTTTTATTTGATGCTAAGTACAGGTACGATAGACGTTTTAATGCTACCACCCTGGATTTTGTGATATTATGATGATTGGTGGCCACACGGACTGAGGAAGCTCGGTTCGACAACGTTATTGGTGCTAATTAGATCCAAGCGTAGTGGCTGTGCGCTGGCTCTTAATTAACTCGTGGAAGCCCTGAACACCACGTTTTCGTAGGGCCTGAACCTGAACTAACTGTAGATTTCATCCAGCACCCGAGCCGCTTTCAAGGTATGGTACACAATACACGACTTCCCTTTCGGCCAATCGATCGAACGATTTAAATTCCCCCGCTTGCATCGCGCTAACACCTTGGCACTAACCCTTGACCGCCCAGACTTACTCTTGTCGAGATGGTGACGCTTGATCCAGCAACCCAGTCCAACTATGCAGAAATCACAACAAAGCACGTTCATTTTGATTGGACAATCGATTGGAAACAGCGCATTATTTCGGGTTCGGCCACCCACGATTTGGTTGCAAACCAAGATAACGTTAAGTCGGTCATGTAAGTCAACCTTGCTGTCTGTACTACGATGTGCCTTGGCCTATTGGCGATGTGGCGTATAGATTTGATACTTCATATTTGGGGATAACTGGCGTTGAAGTCGGTGGTGTTGCTACAAAGGTACTGCTACTTAATTTGTGGCGAGTCCGAATTAAATTAACCGGAGCCTTTGGCTTAGTATGATTTGGGGGAACGCCACCCCGTCATGGGTAGCGCACTTGCGATCTCGCTGCCCTCCGCGTTACAGAAGGGAGACCAGGTTGTGCTTCGGATCGATTACAGTACTACAACTCAGTGCACGGCTATTGGTTGGTTGGACAAGGAACAAACCTCTGGAAAGAAATTTGACTATTTGTTCTCTCAATGCCAGGCGGTGAGAACTCTCCTCACCCGGTGGTTTCCCCGCTTTCTTACCCCTGTGTCTATATTATG
Source organism: Rhizoctonia solani (assembly GCF_016906535.1). Lineage (NCBI taxonomy): Eukaryota > Fungi > Basidiomycota > Agaricomycetes > Cantharellales > Ceratobasidiaceae > Rhizoctonia > Rhizoctonia solani. Next base: position 3,462,843 of record NC_057373.1, read on the forward strand.
CGCTGCTTACCGTTGTGGTGTCCGACTCAATCCGATCTTGGTTTAGATCCATGCGCGCTCTCTCGCGCCGTTGCAAGGTCAGTTCAATAAATAGAGATATAAGCCTATGGTTTAATTAACAAGTTCGGTTTCGAAGACACGTCCTCCGTTAAGATTGTGAGTTGGGTTTGACCTGGATTGACAACATAGCCCAAGTCGCCTATATTCGGGATTTCAGACGTACAGCGCGAACATAACGTCCATTTTGCCGGTACTGATGTCAGCCCTCCGTCTTTCTCCGCCTTCCGACGGTCCGGCGCACGAGGGCAAAAAAGTTGGGGTAGAATCCGTAAAATATCAATACAATCAGGTAATTGATGCAGAACTTTGATTCCTGACGCTTATGGCTAATCACATATTTGACAACGTGCTCAAGCCTATATCTATACCTTCCTATCTTATCGCTATCGCATCTGGAAACGTGGTTTACAAGCCGTTTGCACCTGTTCCGGGTCGCCCGTGGAAGACAGGTGTATGGACTGAGCCCGAACAAATGGATGCAGCCTTTTGGGAGTTTAGCAAGGATACCTCCAGGTAAATTGGACTGTGATGGCGCCGCCGGCTTGTTGCGGTTTACGCCTAACCTCCGCTGAACAACCGATAGTTATGTCCTCGAGGCGGAGAAGATACTTACACCATACGAATTTGGCGTGTACGATTTGTTAGTACTCCCACCATCATTCCCTTATGGTGGAATGGTACGTTTCCTTTTCCAGTAAATTTAGCGTAGACTAGCGTAGCTCCAATTAATGACAAATACAGGAAAATGCTTGTTTAACATTTGTCACTCCGAGTAAGTGCATCAACCCTGCCCACGATTGCTTAGTCTGAACTTTGTATAATGTAGCATTGCTAGCAGGAGATAGATCGCTTGTTGATGTTGTCGCACACGAAATCGCCCATAGCTGGTTCGGGAATAATGTTTCGTGTGCTGATTCGGGTCATTTCTGGCTGAATGAGGTACGAGCTCCGTACACTACATGACATTATTGCCACCCAGCCTTGCACTAACCACGCTATCACTCACGCTAGGGCTGGACCACATACACTGAGCGTCTGTTGCAGAGGGCGCTCCATGGACCGGCAGAACGCGACTTTTCATATATAATCGGAGAGAAGGCTATGATTGACGCTCTCGAAGAATACAGTGATCGACCCAAGTTCCAGCGGCTTGTGATCGACTATGCGTACGGTGATGATCCAGATGACGCATATAGCTCGGTCCCATACGAAAAAGGGTCCAACTTCTTGTTGTACCTCGAACGTTTATTGGGAGGTCTAGATGTATTTCTACCTTACGCACGGGACTATGTTAACACGTTCCGGGGGCGGTCCATTCGTACGGACGAATGGAAGACCCACTTGTTTGCATATTTCGAGAAGCACGGAGGTGAGGATAAGCTGAAATTGTTGAATTCTGTGGACTGGCAGGTTCGCCTCATTTTTCTCTTTGTTCGAATGACCGGCTCACTTTGTATTCCGTATCTTAGGCGTGGCTCTATGGGGAAGGCACGAAGGTTCGCCCCCTTACTTCTTCCGGCCAGTCAGTTCCCCGCTCACAATTTACCCGTCGATTGGCATTTAGCTGCCGGCGAAGATAGAATATGATACCACGCTCGCTGAGAAGGCCTATCAGCTTGCCGCAAAATGGGATGAATCCCGTGGGGCCGAGGCCGGTAGCCTACCGTTTTCTGCAAAAGACTTGCAAGAATTTAGCTCGAACCAAACAGGTGAGCCGTACTATGCCTGATGAGTCTCTCATGAGATCATGATTTACTCATGATCCGTGCGTGTGTGTATGTGTACCTCAGTCGTATTCTTGGAACGCTTGCAGAGATATGATCCCTTGCCCGCCTCACACATCAGGTTCCTTGGAGACGAGTACAGCCTGGACACCACCATGAACGCTGAAATTCGGCTGCGTTGGTACGCGCTCGCACTTTCAGCCCAAGCACCAGCTCCTTCAGAATGGTCCACTCGAGCGGCCGAGTGGGTCGTTGGAGGTGGCAAAGCAGTTGATGCGGGCAAAGGGGTCCAGGGGCGAATGAAATTCTGCCGGCCTACTTTTCGTGCCATTAACAACGTCGTCCCGGCGCTCGCCAAAAGCTCGTTTGAAGCCCACAAGGACGAGTTCCACCCGATCGCTCGGCGCATGATAGCAAAGGTGAGAGTGGCTGAATTAAGCAAGCTCGTGAAATCTGGGATGCACTGACTGCGTTACTGGGACTACCTAACCAGGATATTGGAGCAGAAATGTAGGTACAAGACCGTGGTTCGCGAAGTGAATGCACTATTGTTTGGCCCCCTCGTTGGATATGGTGACGCTGTAATTACATGACGGGGTCGCAGATATAATGAATTACCAACACTGAAATCGGGTAGGAGGGTAACGGAAAGTTTTTGATGGTATGTCAGCCACCCTCTCCATTCTCATTGGAACGTGGACACCCCTCGACTCCGCTCCTTTGGTTCGGAGAGCCTTGTCCAAGCCGCCGAGGCAATTCGTGGCACTTGGTACGGATCCAATAGTATCATTAGTCTTAATTTGGGTACCAGGCCTACGGTTATGTAGCGGGAGGGAGGAGAGGGACATACAAGTACAGCAACGCAGACGGACCAGCGAGAAGGCATGATGGTGTCAATGCGCCTTGACGCGTGCCCAAGAACTGCCATAAACTAATATGAAAACGAATTGATAAAAGTACATGATATAAATTGCATGAGAGCAAGGAGGAAATCACACTGCAGAAAGAACGACATAGGCGGGATAGGAAAACAATGTCCATAGAAAGAAAGAAAAAGAAGAAAAGAAAAGAAAGGACGAAGGGGCCCAAGCTCAGACCGCGAGGGCTATTCGCTGCTAGCTGCGATACCCGGGCTGTGTATTCCATGTGGTCTCCGAGCTTGGCCAGCCATAGGATGTGGAGTCCTGCGCGTGTCTCGGAACCGACACGATTCCGGAGCTCATTGCATAGGGCGCTGAGCGACTGGCATATACGGGATTCCCATACCCATCGTGTTGCTGAGCTTGTTGCTGCTGCTGCTGCTGCTCCGATGGGCTGGGATAAGCTCTCTGGGTTTGATGGAGGTACAACTGCTGCTGCTGAGTTGGTTGTTGCTGCGGCTGTTGCTGTTGAGAGTAAGCAGCGTACCCAGCCGAAGTACTGGCCACATGGCTCTCATGCGGCCCGGCCAGGTCCGTAGAAGACCCCGAGCCGGTATGGTAGGCGTGGTAAGATGGGGTCTCGGCCCCCGCGGCCGACGCCCATTGCGGTTCCGAGTACCCCGTCTGATATGATGATTCCTTGGCCCAGGATGGCTGGCCCATATCGGGCACGACTTCTTCCTGCTTGAGCGGTTGGGTCTCGTAGGATGCCGCGACCAGACCCGAACTGGAGGAATAGTAGGATCCAGAAGCGGTACCAGTACCACCACCACTACCAGTAGGGATGGATGATCCGGCAACAGCTGCTGCATCACCCGTCGTTCCCACACTCGACACATCGTTTGACCCCGCATCATGAAACCCGAGCGCATCGCGCTGCATCTGCGTGTACGTGATGGTCGCGCGGCGCGAGGAAGCCGCGGACGTGACCGACGGGCGCCGGGCGGTGGGGGCAACATACATCCCGGGCACACTCGTAAAGTACGAGCCGGTATCGTGGGAGATGCTACCCGGGGATGAAGTCAGGGGGGTGGCCTGGGACTGGGGGTGGGGGTGGGTGTGCGCGGGGCTATGTGACGACGGGCCGGCCGCGGCCGCGGCATACGGTTGGTTAAACCCGGATTCGGGACGATCGTATCCCGGGCTCGCACTTCCGTATGCCGGAACCGCGCTGAAGCCTGGGTTGAGAGAGTCGTAGGCTGCAGCGCTGGCCGCCTCAAAGTTGGGAATCGCGTTGTTTTGTTTGAATCCAGAGGCGGAGGCGGCGCCAACTTGAACATACCCAGAACTTGGGGCGCTGTAGCCGGTATAGGCGTTATTGAAAGCGGACCCCGATGAATCGTAGGTTCCCTGGGAATACGCGTTTGGTGGAGGGTAGCCGTATGACGATGTTGGATACGCAGAGCTAGAAGGCACCACCACAGGCACCGTCGATCCCGATCCCGAGCGCTCGAGAGAGGGAGGCATCGAGGGCGCTTCGAGCTTTGGAGCAGGGCTATCCACACTCGAACTCGAGCCAGCCCGGTTTGGTCGTCGCGCACCTGGTGCTGGTGCTGCACTACCGATGCTGCCGATGCTGCCTGTGCTGCCGCTCTCGCGCGATACAAGCTTGGGACGAATTGGGACTTCGTGGCCGCGCCGAGGAGCCGTTTCGGCTGCGGGTGCCGGCTGGGGAGGGCAGGTGTCGCCGGGGAACTGGATAAACGAAGTAACGGTCCCGGACGAGTCGGCGCACAAGTCGTCCTCGGACGGATTTAGCACCTTGGCCGATCTTTTTTGGCACAACTTCACGTGTCTTTGACAGTTACTCAATACCTGCAAGCAAAAAGCAAAAGATCAGCATCAAATCTAACGGCATTCAACACGACGGTAATAACAACAAAAAGGAGGATGGAGCCAAATCTCGAACTGGGTTGCCTTGTTGGGAACAGCCCGGGCAGAACGCTTGCACCTTATAACATAAAGCTTATGACCCCACATCAGCAATATCATGAGTTGAATAGCCTCGGAATCCCGGAATACGAGTGTCTGTACCCTGGCCCCCCTTCCCTCGATTGTGTGTCTATAGGCCCCATAACGGGGACCAAGCACAAACGACCCAGAAAAAGCCAAATGCCACTGAGAAAAGTGAACATGTGTATGTGTGGGCGTAAGTGGTGCCACACACGCATACACGACGCGGCGCCGCCGTCCAATCAAAATCCAACGGGTTAACAAAAAAAGACTGCGGGGGCCAATGAGGGAGGGTGGCAAGACCGGATCGAAATCTCCATCAAGCAAGTTGGGTAACGAAGAAAGCACGGCCTGCGGGCGAAAACAAGACTTGAGAGAAAGAAGGACAGTTCCAGGTCAGGCAGGTAAGCCCTGGATAAATGAATATCCGTCCACTAGGCCGCCCTAGGACATACATCGGCGGCCATAGCATGACAGCGATATCCTGGATCTCGCTGGATCCCATCTCTCTCTATCTGTCTCTTCCTCTTCCAATAGCAAACAAGGATATGAAAGATAAAGGAGAAATGGAATCGGAGCAAAGGGGGGGGGGCGCGCAGATGAAACAAGATGAAATTCCGTTACGAAGTGAATGGTCACGGACTCGAACGAAATGAATAAAACCGATTCGAAATGAAACGTAAATTGCACTCGAAAGACGTAGTGCAAACCCGAGTTGGTCGGAAACTCACCGAGAACCGCCGCGAACAGACAGGGCATGCATGGGCTGTTGATTGAATCCAGGTTTGGGGGGGGGGGTTATTGAGGATCAGGGTGGCCAGATCGCGAGGACGCGGCACAAGGGATGGAGCGCCCCGTCCAATGACGCAAGTGGAGCCCACGAGCAAAAAGTGAACAGGGTGTCGATATTGTTGGATTGTTATGGGATTGGGTGGTGTGAATCGATTGCGAATAGAATGGGTATCGATGAGAAGGGAAAGTGTGACGAGGACAGTTCAGGTGCGCCGAATCGAATCCATCATTCAGGAAGAACAATCGGGTAATTAGAGTATGCCCGCAAAGGGGTAGAATAGCAAAGGAAAGAAGATGAAAATATATGGTTAGCACACGGTTTTGTCATAACTGAATCAAAGAGGGGCGAACAAGTGTTCCGTGTGGATTCCGGACCCCTCAGTCTCGGTGGAAAGGTCCGCTCATCGGTCGAATCACAGTCCATTCATGCGCTCAATTGTCACCCACGAAACGGGTACCTCCGATCCCCTTGAAGCACCTTCGTCTCGCATGAGCAACAGACAATCCTCTGATCCAACCCAATCGCACGCGAATGATGACTGGAACCCCTAGAATCTGAATAGAAACAAGACTATCACGTACGTTGTTCACCGGTGTGAGAGCGGATGTGCTACAATAAAAATTCACCAAGTCAGTATGAGGCAAGGAAAGATGACAACATAGCAAAAATGAATCGTGATGGAAGATGTTTTAATTGCGACAACCGGGCTCAACCAAACAAGACCGGTCGTCGCAACGACTCTCAGGCTCCCAACGTAGGACAGTGACAACGAGTGATTGGATCATAGTGGTGCGACCGGAGAAATGTTTTTTTCCCGATTCTAGTGCCGTCCATGCTGGATAGATTTGGAATAGCACAGGTGGGGCGTTGGGGGGGGGGGGGATGACTACGGCCAGAGGCGGGCTGAGGAGAGAAGACTGAAACTGAGGCTCACTGTAACAAGCTGGCAAGGCCTCTGAAATTTCTTGCCACAAGTGGTGCACTCTTGTCGCCGTGGGGCAGGGGAGCGTCTATTCGGCCGTGCTGAGCGCTGTTTTGTTGTTGTCGTTGTCGTTGCAGTCGTTGTTGATGACATATTAGATGGCGATACAGATTGTTCAATGATGGGAGATCGAGCGGGAGGAGAAGACCGCTCCTCGTGTTTTGGGTTGGGGTTTACGGGCCGGACATCTGTACGCGAAACATAAATTAAACAGGTGGAATGAAAGCAAGTGCAAGATACAGACCATGTTCAGGCTGAGATAGGGAATGATCAGTGGAGACATGATCTACCGAGAGGCGTGTGGATACGGTAGCGGGGCTGGAGTTGTTGCTGGAAGATGACCAGGAGAGTGATGGCATTGCGGGAGGTGAGGGTAGAGGCATAGAGCGAGAGGAGAAACGCATGTCAAAGCGACTTGTTTGAGTGAGCGGCGGGACATGGTACTCGCAGCCGATGCTTACCTATTCGATGGGCGAGGGTGGACTCGCGAGGGCGCATTAGCAAACTTTGCCTTGGAGTGTTGGGCACGATTGGGAACCATGGCAGAGAGAGTGAGGTGTGTCAGCTGACCGAGCGAGTCGTCTGTGTCGGACATGAGCAGTTCCGCAAGCTGCAGTTCGGCGCTGTAGTCGATCGCTGGCGGGGGCTGGAAGTGGGGAGCAGGATGTGTGCGAGTGCGTGATGCTAAGGCAGGAGCGGCAAACGATACTGGCGCAAGACGGTCCGTGCGTACAAGTGCTGTATCACTCGCGCCGTACAATTCTAGCTGTTCGTCGGGTCCTGGAAGAGAGGCCTCCTTGGCACCGGGAGGGCCCAAGATGGAACGTCGAGCGTGCATGATATAGGTTCGTCTAAGAGACCGAAGCAAGCAAGGGTGAGGTTGACTTGAAGAAAAGCAGAACCACAATCGGTATATACACAGGAAGATAGTTAGAGTGGCAGCTTTACGCTATTTCAACTGCTCCACTCTCTCGGGTCTGTCTAGTCCAAATACATCCAAGCCCGTTTCCTCACACTTCTTCGACCACTTCCTTGGGTACGGAAACCTCCTCTAGTTACGGATATCGGGCCACTTCTTGAGATTCGTTCAACCCCCAGTGCTCGACCAGCGTGATGACACCAGAACCCTTTTTATCTTACACTCAATAATCCATTTGTATCCCTCGACAACGTGCTCTCTCGCACTTTGCCGTGTCTCCCCCCCCCCCCATCCCCAAGTCTCCGCATGGCAAACTAGAAACCACTCGACCCGGCCACGGTTCTTGCCCGTCGATCAGGTTTTATGACGGCACAACAACTCACTTTGTCTAATTTGTCAATCACAGTCATTTGCAGATCATATGCTTGATGGCGAATAAAACACGAAACCTGTACCTTTTGCCCGTTTGTACATGTCTTTTCCCACCATGACAAGCAATTGCAAGGGGAGAGACGGTATCGAATGTACAGAACAAACTGATCAAGTCTCGTGTACTCGGTTATAACCAATCGGGCCCGCCTCGTGGCTTAAATGAAAATGAGCAAGAAAATACATAAATCCGCAAAATAAAAGAAAAAGAAAAAGAAAAAACCGATAGCACTCAGAGCATGCGAAGACGGCCGCCGGCCAAGGGCATAAATTCCGACGTTTGTCCCTACGCCTCGCACGCCATCGATTAGCGACGTGGTCACCCTAAATCAGATAAACCGTAATGTAGATGTCTCCGAGACAGATCTGGGGGACACATTAAGTAGCTTGCTTCTAATTGTTGCACGTTCGTCCTCTAGCATTCACGCCTCACTGCCCCCCCCCCCCCCGCGGCGAGTATTTGAAGTCTCTTCCCTTGACCTGATTGGTGACTCATGTCTCAATTATTATTGGCCTATTCAATTGTATTCGTTGCAGAGTGTACTACACATGTAATTTTGCCGGGCCACTCTCGGGGCCGACACCGGGGCACCAACCACTTCTTCAAACCCTACACGACCAGACAAATGCGAAATTCCGCCACCCATCCATGCATTATCCATGCTCATGACCTGGCTGGGTCGGTAACGAAAGCATTTAGGTATAGCAAGACAACATTAGGTAATTCAGGCACACCCTCACCCGCTAGGTTACTACAAACAGAAAACAGAATACAAAAGCGCATATATCCTAGCCATGATTGCGTAAGCTTACGCCCAGAGATTTCGATCACCGCGTCGTGTATATGTGTGTGCAGCCCCGCCCTGTCGATCTACCGCCGGAACGTTCATTTTTATTTCTACTAAATTAAGGCCGTGATCTCGGGACCGAGCCCGGCGATATGGCACCCAACATGCGTGCCACAAATAGGCGCTGGGACCATGCCATTCCATGCTAAGTCAACGAGATACGATTCTCATGGCTCATGACTCATGACTCATGGTACAGTTATGGGTGCCCGTTTACATCGTGGGGGGAGAGTGTGTGAAAACACGACGCGGATCGGTTCTGAGACTATACTATACTTTAACGCGAGTTGGGGGCGTGTGCGTTGCGCATTGTGCGTTGTGCGTGTGGTAGGCGTCGATTGGACAGTTTAGGCGTTTCTCAAGTCGATAGGGTCAGCGATCGTGGGTCTTCTGGTCTCGAACTCACCCGCACGCGGTCTAGGAGCAGGTCCCCTCCTCCCCTCAAGCCCTCAAGTACGGCGACTTGTTTATAGAATGCGGAAGGCGGAGGGACAGAGATCCGCATGGAATAACCCACGACCGCTCGGTTCCGAGGTGTCGGGCCAGGGGCGGTATATTTTGGTCATTCCGTCCATCGACCGTTTTGTAGTCCCTCCCTCCCTCCCCTTATAGACCCACTGATACTGAAGCGGAAGTATATATAATCCCGCTAAATGAAATGGGCCAAGCTACTTCAGACGGAGAAACATGTGGCTGTGAAGGTTTAAGCGGGGGTGGGTTCTCTTTACTTGCTCTAAAGATCTTAAGAACTTAGGGTTGCGTATATTATACTTGCCCGCGCACTCGGGGAAGAACTCCGACTCTGTAATTCGCCTGATGGAATCCTTTGCTTTCATTAATAAGAACATCAAAAACTTCCTTTACAATCCCACATGCATATATTCCCGATCGGTTTCCTTGAAGCCGTGGTATCTCAGGCCAATGGCCTAATTACCATCACCCAACATTTAAAGACCAAATTAAAAGGGGAGGATTCGTTCAAACATCCTTCAATTCATTCGTGTTACGCTTTCAGACATATCTTTATCGGTGAACAGCATTCTCGTGGATTCGCACGAGCTTATTGCTCGACCCCTGGAAGGAATAGTCCTTTGAATACGAATTGGGGGTAAGGCCTCATTAGGAATGACACTGCGCGTAACCGTTGTATTCTGGAAATTGAGTACCCCTCTTATGGTTGACGCACAAAAGAACATCTGCCAAAGAATACTGCAATTGCAAAAGTTATGTACGTCTTAGTTCTGGTTTATAATGGGGTCGGAATCCACCCGGATGCCAGGCGCCCCCGAGGATAATTTCGTTTGGACTAGACGATGAGACCTGTCCACAGAAAATGCACCTTGCCCACCCTCGGATGGTATACGAATCACGTCAATAGCATAATTGGTTCTACTCGACCGTTCCGAACTGAGAAGAGTGGCAACCGGTCATAAAAGGTAAGAGGATAGTAATTAATGTAGTTCTCGTTCCCCTGTAAAGGCTAAAATGAAACCGAACATACACCCTAGTGGTCGATATCACACGTTCGAACTGTCCGATCGCAAGCTTCTCCGGATCCAGCCGTTCGATCATGAATACATGATTTGCTACGCGAGGGGTTTGTCGGTTGTTGACTTTGCACATTGCTAACTACCTTTGGAAGGCGTCGTCGGTTAATACCATTTTAACGAAAGTGTCTCATAATATTTGGCATACCGCACCAGTAGACTTACCGTCATTTCTATTATGACGAACCGAACAGACTCGGTAATAATCCAAATGTTTCCTCATTTCGTGGATTCAAGACGTGGTCCCCGACCATCCTTCGGCCAACTTTTACGAGCGCTCACGAGGCACCGGCGGAGGCGCCAATCTACCGGGCTTGTGCCAATCAAGAACGATCTAGATACTGATTGATGCATATGACAGGTCATTCTAGGCAATATGAGGTTTGACTTGTGATTGATCGAGCATGTTGAGGCACCGCCGAGCCATTAAACTGAGGCATTCTTGTAGTATTTTTTTGCCTGTCACTCATATTAGAACTAAAAGTTACCATAATTATTCGTTATTCGATTGCACAAGACCATTCAACAACCATCAACAGACCTGGCATCTTACTAAACTCGGTGACGCTTGGTGACGCACTAGCGGGTACTAGATGCGATTTATGCGAGGTCGAAATTTGTTTATTCGATACCATTCTCTAACCCCCCGTGGGTCCGTTTTCATGCCCGCTATGCCGGAATCCTGTATCCAATGCTTAAAACGGAAAGTTCTTCACGGTGATGCCATTGTAATACACGCCCCTTTTCGCCCACACCACGGCACTAAATGTAGCCAAATGGACTCGGGGCTTCTTGTCGATCATATTGACGTTACTGAATAAGCCCAAGGCCTCAATCGATGACGGCGCCACAATGTCCGACCCCCTTCTGTGATACACATTCGTCTCTTCCAGTGGCTGCTTATAAATCAGCCGCATCTTCTGGGGATTGAATCGGGGTCCCCGTTGTTTATCCAATGAGCAAACGAGAAGTGGCATTCCCTCCGGCACACCAATAACATCATATCGTCGAACACTTTTCCCACCCTCCGTCCGCGCGGGAGTAAGTGACACTTCATTGCGTAGGGATCAAGTAAGGGTGGTGATGGTGGTTTGCCAATTCATCACGCTATGTTACCAAAGCTTTTCAAGCTTCGGATTAATTAGTTTGAAATGCGGAGTGATTCTAAACACCTGCAGTACTTGCCGCACGTTCCATCTTCTTTAACCGTGCCGCAGGTCGGCACAAACGAGTTGAAATCGACTTTGACATGAGGTTAACCCCTGATCGGTGGTTATCTGGCTATATCTGAATTTCTAGTCGACTACACTGTGTGTGGGGTACATACTGCATATAGTGATTAATCAAATGCAGAGCGTTTACAATTTTGCGCGCATGGGTCTTGATTTGGCGGATGGAGCACGAACTTTGGTTATGGAGCCAGGTACTGTATTGCTCATGAATTGACATAGGCTTGTCATGCCCGAACCGCCGGGACTCCCTGTAGATGCTTGATCGACGATGACTAATTCTTGAAGGTGTGGCGCTTACAATGACAGATGAAGGTTATTCAAACGAGTGCCCTAGGGCCTAGGTGAGTGCGAATCTTAGCGCAATTACTCCCATGTTATATCTGAGTGAATATCAGGTAGATACTGAATTTATTAGTATATAAATATATGGTATAATTGGTTTGTTCTAATTTGCAAAATATTATCTTCACTGTAACCATCAGCCAGCAAAATCAAGGTCTCTTTAGTATATTCTTCCGAAACTTATTGCCTCGTGTCTGAACAGGCAAAGAACCAGTTTTATGGGCCTAATAATAATGTTAAAGAAGTGAAGCTCCAGACTATTGCCCTGTACGAAGGCGTCAAGGATCGCGGAGGTTCCCCCGAGGGGTGTTCGGGGCGGGTTGGCGGGCGTAGTTGTGGCTAACTGGATCGAGTAGCGACTGACAATGATGCCATGTATTGTTCCTTGCCCAAATGCTCCGAATTAATCTACTACTCCCGAAATGCCTAATTGGTGGTGGTAACCGAGCAACATATCCAGCTGCGCATGGCCCTGCCCGAGTACCACATGTGTATCACCAAATGACCGCACAATGGTGGCGCATATACTAGAGAGGTAGCTGGCCCAACGGTGTGGTGTGCTCACAAAATTCACACTAACATATTTGTGGTAGTCAAGGGCCAGTCTCCCTGCTACAGGGGGTTTGGTGCAATTTTGGTGTATGCTTTATTGGTTTATATCACAGTTGGTTCGCAGTGCACACGCTCCGGTCTTTATGCGAAAAGGGAACAAGACAATACTGATCAGCATGTAATTGCAGGTCCGGCAATCGGTAATGTCATTGGATGCCACCATGTGTTGGGTGTGCCCGGTGCGTGCATTGATTACAGACTTGCTGGTTTTCCCTATCACATGTACTTTTTTTCGGTCAAAGTAACAATCTCTTAAGGGCACAATGCATCTGCGTGCGACTGCTAACATGTGCGGGTTCAATTGTACACTACTGTTCGGAGCTACGTACATTCAAATATTCTATTCAAGTAGCCGGGTGAAAGTGAACAGAGTGTGGAGGCGTGTCAGGGATTCATGATCTTAGAAGATCAAAGTCCACGAAGGTTATACCCCGGGTAGTAGATACATATGAAAGATCCGAGGGGTGCTGCAAGATTGAGTGTGTGCACAACAACAGAAGGGACGGATAGTGTTGGAGTCGGGTTCGCTACGCGCTTATCAATCTCAGTGGTGTGGGTACTGAACATAAAGGAGATAGCTCACATCATTGATCTCCTGGAATTTTGCGTCCTTGCTTAGTCCTTGCTTAGTTTATCTAAACTTTATTCCTGGAAGGAGTACTCGATCCAGCTAACTGGGGAAACTCATTTATAGGGACGAGAGCACCTTTCCGTAATTTCTTCCCCCTTCGTAGGTTCGCACAAGCAATACCAGTAAACAGGCACTTTCATGTTCTAAACAGTGCAAAATTCTATACGCATGTCGAACAGGAGGTTTTGGGGTGCTGGTCTGACCAGTGACGGGGACAGAGTCTCGAATCGTGCTCCGCCCGATCTAGCATCATTCGGCAACCAGGGGCTACCAAGAACCCACGTGGGATTGTATATGCGCTCCACGGTAGGTCTTATCAATTAGAAGAAGACAATAACAAGGGGTATACAGAAGAGCCGTATGAGTGCCAAGTATGAACTTAACACCAGGGGTTGGGTTGAATTCGGGAGCGTGTTAGTTGTTGGGTTGGGCTCGGAGGCCTATCTTTGTAAACGAGAATGGCAAGGTGGGTGAGACAAACAAGGTGCTTCGTCCCGATATAGTGACGACCTGTGGCATTCGGTGACAATACTCCGGTCAGGTAAACAAACGGTGAAGGCCGCTAGCGGAGTACGAAACACAGCGTTATCGCCGGATCCATTTGGGCAACCATACATAGAGTTAACAAATGTTCAATCATCTGGAAGCCAGCAAATATTTGGCCTGGTGAAGTAGGAAAGACGAAATCTAGCATTTACGCGTTGCACATTGATGGGGTCCTCGCGCACAGGCTGCCTGCCCGCTCATGAGTCCTGTCCCACGCCCTTTCTCTGATAATTTCAATGAGAAATTCATTTATACCACCAAAGTGTTGTGTTTGAAATGGGCCACGTAGGGGACGAGCATCACACCATATGGGCAATGCAAGCAGACTTTTCGTGATTTATGCACGCACAGGAGTGTGGTCTGAATCAAGCGCCAAATCCGTGGTTGAGTGGCCCCAATTTCATTGTACAGCCACTGATGGGTGACTGTTGTTTCGGCGGCGTGCGTGGCTTCGGCACTTACGTTCATTATAAAAGTAGTTTATCTAACATTCCGAACAAGGTCGCTACAACTTTTCGACAATGAGCGTCCTTCGCCAAGATTCTTCAAGATCAAACTCTGTTGCTTCCGATGAACAGGTTCCCATGTCACCACCCAAACCAACCACCCTTCGAAAAAATCAGGCAGGCAGTTTGCTATTTCGCTACGTCATAATGTATATTTATGCAGCTTGTATGGTTTAGGCATGTCACCAATGCCGCAAACAAAAGCGGGTGGGTTGTAAGATTTCGTAGATGAGTTGTCAATAACGGAATTGGACCGGGGCCGACTGTAGAAGTGGTGAGCATAATGACAAAGGCTAATTATCCAAGAAAAAGCTCCTGAAAGACGATTCTAGTGATGCCCGCCGACCTTGCAAATCATGTGTCCGAGCTCATGCGAACGTGATCGCAAATGCAGTTAAACGGGGCAAACCATTCCCTGCTCGTCCCGATTGCGTATATGACGGGGATTCCCCGGCAATCTACGACGCAGGAGAGACGGTAGATTTAAACGGTAACAAACTGTCTGCCTTGGTTTGACTTATTAATTATCACTTGGACAGAGAGGAATGAATTAACGGGCAAAATTCTGCTCACATCGTCTTCTGCAGGCTCAAGTTCAGTCGGTGTGTTATCCATACTTTAATGAACAAACTCGTTATGACCGTTTTTAACATTGATTGCAGAAAGAACTCCTCAGTCACCGGGATCTGCCCCAAATTTACCTAATTCACTATTCGCTCAGATTAACCAGCTAAACCAGAATACACAAGCAACTCCTGCTAGTCTCTTGGATTCGTTATGGTCGACTGACCCTTCATTTAACTTACCATTTGAGGATATAGGCGGCTACGGCTTTGTGCAACCACGCCTTGAGTCGGGAGCGGCTCCAGAAATGTTGCTGGACCTACCTCCACTCGATCTTGTCTGCAGCTTGTAGGTTGTTCAGTGACTTTGGCAACTATGTACTCATACTCTGAAGGGTTGACGTATGCTTCGAGAACTGGCCTTTTGCCCGTCATATGATTCATATGCCAACATTCAAGCAACGGGTAAAACTCCCTCCCTCGGATCCGAACTTCCCATCCATTGCTCTACTTCATGCCCTATGCGCTTTGGGGGCTGTGTATCTTCCGCAGCCGGGCGCACCATCTGAAGAAATCCAACCCGGAGAGCCTGTGCGAGGGAATATGTTCCGGACTGATGAACAAATTAGCAAAGTCTTGGAGGGTACGGCTAGTTTTGGGGAGCATCAAGCTATGGTTGCTCAAATCAAAGCGATGAACGATGCTCGAACCGGGAAGAGGTATGTTTGGGTTAAAGTTTTATGCCCTGGTAGTAATTTTGCCTATATTAGATTATTAGAGAGTTTACAAAGTCAGTATAGTATTATCGTCAATCAATTAATTGCGGAGGGGACTAAGTAATAAAAATTATAGCTATGATTATCGTTTGTTGGTGGTATATGATCCATACGCGGTATGATCCCCAAGGATTCTTCATAAAACTGGCAACTGACATCTAGTGATGTAGTTGGGCCGATCTGTGGATCCTAAGTGGCAACGCGATACGTGAGTTTTTGTATTCCGTTTGAAGAGTTCTCGATTAAGTATTTAGGTCTATCAATTCCGCTGGGGCTTTGCGGGGCGCGCGGCTACGACGAGATTTTGTGGGGTCCCAACTTCGGGGATAAGTCTTACCCGAATTTCAAGGAAAATGTGTTGCCCCCCACCAGTGACTTTATCGAACTTGAGACACGCAAACGAACGTTTTGGATGGCCTTTAGTACGTTTTCACCACTATTCATCAATTTTTATCGGAATCTGGCAACGGCATATTGCTAATATCTATATAGTTACAGACCGGACTCATTCATCTGCAACGGCTTGGCCAGCAGCGCTGGACGAATTAGACATTGGCCAGACATTTCCCTACCCCTTGGAAATTTTTGAGGCCGGGGTGAGTGCTCTTTGACATAGCCACGAGTTGTGGTTGAATTGCTTGATGCTCTGGGTCCTTTGCAGCTTTCTCCTGTCGCAAATGGTTCGCCACAGAAGTTGAGCACCCCTGACATGTTAACAAATCATCCTCTCGGATTTACCGATGACGGGATTTTGTTCCTCAAGTCGATTGAAGTGTAAGCAGCTAGGTGTCATAGACGATTCATCACGCGCTAAATTCTAGACTTGCTCGCTTCTTTTCCCATCACCTGCATTTGGTCCAACGGAGTAAAGTTTATCACGAGTGACCGTGTTCAACAATCGTGTTCGCACACGATATGTGGATGCCACAAATGTACCTGCTGCTCCAGCTTTCAAAGTGCTGGATGAAACTATCACAGCGTATCTCCAGAGCATCCCTCACAGTTTTCAGAATGTGATCACCTCACAGGGCGTGGGACTACGTGCTCCAGCATTGGCCATGCCTCATGTGCAAGTCTATCATTTTGTTACTGAGAGGAATGCTCATCATTTTTATAGAGCTCGGATATTATTACATGATCCTCATTGTAATCTGGACGATTCAAACGATTTTTCGACGCTGCAGTGCCTTTTGGCATCCCGAGCAATTTTAAACATAACTTACCAGCTACAAAGCACATCCATCCAGTTTAAACTGCTCCCCCCAGCGTTTGTTGTGAGTGGCATCTGTATGCTGATAACCTGTAGACCCCGAATATTGATAATCGTACTTTAGTTTATATGGTCGATTTCTGGAAAAAGTTTGCTTCGCAGCTATGCCCAGAGCTTGAAAGTAGCTGACTACCCAAATGCGGTAAGCAGTCTGAGGGTGTAGTCTCAAGTTTTGTGATTCTAAACTGCGTCGCCATAGTTAATATTCAGGGAGGAGGTTCGGTTCCTCAGGTAAGTTTGGCAGACCTATTTGCGTGGAAACTATCTAACGGTCACTTCCTTGCATCGAATATTTGGACTATAGTCATAGTGCCATCCGTCTCGGAGAAAGCCTAGCTATTGGGTTAAGACATGGGTTGGTATTACAAGACTTGATGGATCGAGTAGACAAGATGTACCCTTTGCCAGAGGGGGGCACCTGGTCATCTCCGAGGGTGTAACAGATTATGTCCCCCTTGCATTGTGTCTGCTCCTAGATCATCCTTGGGTATATATCATTACATATCATTGTATGCGTTCATTATGAGGTCGACAGCTAGTTCCCAACGTAACAATATGAAATCCATGTGCCTGCGAATCGGGTTACTAGATACGGCCAGATCCGTTTTCTGTCCTTCTAGTTCTTCAGAGGATTGATCATGAGGCAACCGGCAAGGGTAGGCACCTTTCTGGTGACTCGCTCGGAGCAACCCAACCAAAGGGATATTGTGCGGTTGGTTTCGGTATACAATCGGACGCTATCTGCTGATCAACTTGAGCAGTCGGCCGGGGAGACTAGTCTAAATCTTAGCCCCTGGGGTTCTTTGTGTACCTTTACTTTGCAACGTGTACAGAACGACTTTCGATACCGCTCATATAGGCTGCCTTAGTAAAACAAAGGGACTGGCAAGCACCAGGGAAGGCTCCAAACGCAAGCCCTCAGACAAGCAGAATTCTGGTTGTGTTCTCTGCGGAGGGGTCGTAATCATTTAATATATAGGCAGCAAAAAGGTTCAACTACTCAATCGGAATCGTCGCTTCATGTTAGACAACTTGCAAGATTCTACTTTTCATACAAACGGTACAAAACAGCTACGAAAGTCTTAGCACAGTATTCCACCTCATTTCCTCTTTACCCCAGTGTTCATTCCCAGTAATGAAATCTGCACGCACCACCTTGCCACGTTGCCGTACTGCCAATTCGGTTTCAACCTTCAAGTAAATGCCTTCCATGGGACCCGGATAGAACCGAGACTCCTGTTGCACCATTTTTGCGAGGGTGTCATTCGCTGGAATGGCCTTATCGGTACATATAATAGGAGTGAGTTGTATATTCGTATTGATAAGGGTAGCCTCGAGAGCCCTACGTGAAGCAAACGTGTTCGTTGCCCGATCGAACAAGTCAAATGCGTAGAACAAATCGCCCAGTTTGGAATAAGAAATGGAATGCGTAGCGGCCATCCATTCTCCATATAGAATATATCGTTCCGGGAAGGCATCATCACGGTCCAGTATCGTGTAGAGGTCCTGGCGATGAGAAGAGATCCAAGAGTCAAGCTTTCTAAATTGAGGGTGATCATGGGAGTTGACATAATGAGAGCGATTTTGGACCCGCAATTCGCGTAATGGTGAGAGCGAGAACCCCAAGTTAGCACCGTCAATTTTTTCAGTGATCACAACGAGTTCACCCGCGCGTATCGGAATGGGAGTGCTAGACGAGGACTTCTCCATAACATCGTCACTTGTAGCCGCTCCCAAGTCAAGTATATGCGCAGTTCGGGGAAATTTTAAGATTTCTGCCGGACAGACTATTTTGCAAAGGTCAATAGCGGCCTCAAAGCTAGTTATGTGCGCAAAGCCTTGAAAACCTTCTAGTTTCCACTCGGAAGGAGGCTGAAATGATCGATTCATAGAAGTCACCGCAGTGAGGACCCGGGGGCCGGGTGTCAACGTAGGGTGGGACTCACGGTCTTGAGCCCTATCAATGCATAACTGAGGTTTATAATCGAACCAAACAACAATGGGGTGTTGGGCCCAGGAAGCAAGTTTGATCCACAGCCGACGCTCTTCGGAGGTAGGATTGCATCGGTCCAGAACAGCTCGGGAACCTGTCTGTCCCGCGCGGCTTATGTCAGTCTCGCAGGTAGCCCTACTCCTAGACTCATCTTGGGAAATAATTCGCCACAAACGACCTGGACTACGTGAACCTCCTGAGTCTTTCCCAAGAAATCCCCCACGTCGCACAATTTCCTGTGAGAACCAGGACTTTCCAGATCCTGGAAGGCCGCAAAGGACTAGCAAGTCCGTGCCTAAATTTACAGAACCTTCGATGAGAAGTGGGGTTGGATGCGGCTCTAGCGTACGTGGTAGAAGAAGTTTGTTTCGTTTCCAGAGTGCGCTAACCCAAGTTTCGACGAAACCTTCTTGATGGGCGGTCTCAATGCTACCTGACCTGATCAAACGAATCGCAGCAATCGCAGCGTTTGCTGACATCGCCGGAGTGGCGTCACTTGTTGCATTCATCGGGATAGGCCCGAAACCAAACGCTGCAAGGTAGCATGCGGCAACTGTACCTGCCCTACCCTTGCCACCACCACAGTGAATAAGGACAGGCGAACCGCCGGGCTCATGGATACGTCTCAGAATGATGTCCATTTGCTCTATAGTAGGTGGCTTGTAATTGGGGATTGGGACATATGTATGTCGAACGCGAGCAACAGCAACCTGGCGAAACCAGGTATCTGGCAATGGTGTCTCCTCCGTTAAAGTCAAAATATGACGAATGCCGATATTCGGAGAAGCTAGAGCAGCGATATCATCCACATTTCTTGGGGTAGACATCAAAGCCATGTAGAACGGTATTATCCAACCGAAGAACCTAGGCAGCCGATACCCGACATACGTAGAAATCGGTCCCTTAGCAGGAGAACGGGGAAACAACCCAAGATCCGGGGTTGTTGAGAGTGCGTGTTCACCTATGTCTAGACTCGCTACCACATTGACAATGTCATTGACGTGAGGGGAAGGTATATCCTTGGCATTATTCATGGATATGACAGTGCTCTTTGGTTTGTGCGGAACCAAAGTTAATACCCGGGTTCGTGAATTCGAAGTTCGCTTTGGCAACTGACTCGAGTCAGACTCCTCGTAGATACGTTGCAGATATTGCTTCAGAGGTGCTGGCCAGGGCTGGCAAAGATAACTGCGCAACATAGAGTTCGCGGGTAGTTCATCAAATTCCCCGCTAGCTGTCTCGTCATTCAATAAACCAGTGATCATGAAAATGGTGCCCCAATCTGTAAATTCGGCAGATCGGCGGAGTTGTTTGAGGCAGTAAGACGAGATCCGATCAGTTTTGAGGTCCGTCTTTGTGGGATCACAAACGTATAAACTTAGGGCGCTACCAAAGCATAGCATAGCAAGCTTCCAATGATCGCGTTGAACAGATACGTCTCCCAGACAGACAAATCCTCGTGGGTTCGTTGGCTCAGACATAACCAAGAGTTCTGCGGCAGATTGCGCTAGGGTAAATTCGTACTGAGCAAGCAAACCGTGTATGAAAGAGGCAAGAAACTCTGTTTGAGAAGAGCTCGTCGAATCAATATTATCAAGCCCAAGGATAGTTTCGACAATCGCGAGTGATGGGTGGACCCAAATTACGCTACTTGGTCCCTGATCGGAGGGTCAATGGGATGTACCCTGACAGCTGTTGGATGGAGTACAAAAACCTACCTTGTCTATCTCGTGTTCATCCACAGATGTCAAGGTAATGTGAAATTGTTTGGGTGGTAGGCCCAGCTGGGCGCGGAATCGTTGGCCTAAGGCCCACACGACAGTAACCCAATAAACTCCCTTTCGGTTAGTTCCGAGGCCATAAATGACTGGAGATGTGTTTGTTTTTTCTAAGGCGCTATTCAATTGATCTAGCTTAGGAATGGGGTTTGATTCGCCTAAAGCAAGTGTTCCATTGGAGCGTAGTGCTTGAAGTTCGTGTTTGCTCGCGACTGTTATATGATACTCGCCTCGCTTCAACTGTGGATTCGTGTCCCCGTTCTGATCTATCAACGATTGGGTATATTCATTGGCAATTTCGTCGATTTTGGGACCAAAAACCCCAAGGTAGCCTCGACACATGCGCGTATTCATTTTCAAAAGTGTTCAAGTTGGCCGAGGGATAGTGAGTGGTAGTCATCAACAGAGCTTCTGTTCAACTGACTAGAACCCACGTGTGAATCAGTAATGACACACATTCCAACAAATGTGGTCAATTGCGGCCAAACAGTACCCGCCTTTGAATAGCCGAGTATATATAAGACCTGTGTAACTCAGTGAGCTATGGAAATTTACACCACCAAATAGCTAAATATATTGAGTTCCGGATGAAAACAAAAGAGATTCAACCAAATGTCCAACCGCAATATATGGGTACAAGCTCGGAACTTTAGTCGAATCTTCCAAACCACACGCTTCATAAGCGCGCTCGTTTGGAGGCTACTTAGTTGCTCAGGCCCCAAAAAGTACAAAGTCGACGAGTTTTAATGAGTTTTTTTTTATGACAAATAGGTTACTTAAGAGGTTCAACGACATGGCGAATACCATAGGCCTAAATAGTAAAGCTCAGCGTCCCGGCCAAGTTGGAATATTAAATGAAATCTGAAATCGTTATTTTTCACTGTACACTATACGGCCATACAAAAAAAAAACAATACTGTGTAAGCTCCCCCGGTCAACACATAAGAGACACCTAATGTTAAACAGCAGTTTCTCCCAAGTTGAACGAGTGCTGAGCACCCAAGTGCTCCCGACGAGATTTACTCTTGGGGTCAAAGTAAGGCTTCTCGCCCTGGAGACAGGGTTATTGCTATGTTCTTTTTCGTATCCAAACTGTGTGCTTACCAATGAGACAACACGATCCCCAACACGCAGAACTTTTTCGTAATCGTAAGTAGCAGTATGGTAATTGCTACGGTTGTCCCAGATCGCAACATCGTTCTATAACATCGGATACAATTTAATATTCAAGGGAAGCCAAACTTCGATTCTGATGTACCTTGTTCCACTTGAACCGAACTTGTAGATCATGGTTTTGGTGAATCAAACTAAACAAGTAACTGTATGCATTGTCTTAGCTGCTATTCAGTCTATCACCAAGTGGATGACTTACTTCAGAATGAAATCAGACTCATCCTTAGTTACACCAATAATGCGTTTGGTGAATTCCGGGTTAACGTAAACGCTCTTCCATCCGGTCACTGGGTTGGTTCTATGCATAGACTTAGTAATTAGATGCCAAGCCCCGCAGTCGAACCCACCGAATAACAGGATGAACGGCTTCCAATGCATCTCCGAAATTCCCAGGAGATCCTCTGATCTGATCCCGAACTGTATACCCGAAGGCAATGGCAGCATCTCGGAAGAAGTGGGCTTCGTGTGCTGCAGTCAGAGTCTCCAGATACTTCGCAAACGAAGGGGATAAGCGGTCATAAACTTCATATCCACTAGTACAAATCGGATCAGCTAGGAAATGGGGGGACAGGATCACGGAGACTCACGATGCCCAGAGAGTGTCACCTCCAGTCACAGATCCGTTGAACTTGGGGAGCTCACGTAGTTTGAGGATAGCATAGTCTGAGGGGATAGGCTCAAATGTGATATCCGAGTGCCATCCGCGGCTATAGATTTATGTCAAAGCCAGTGAGAATAATAGCAATAAAAAGCTTGATTGAAATAGATGTACCTAGCAAGGCGTGAAAAGTCGGGTCGAGTGTAAGATGCACGGCGTTCGCTAGAGATGACGCTGATTTCGTCCCCAAGTTCGGCATTGGTCTCCGTCAAGGGATGAACGTGGAGCTTCGAGGATTCAGGCTTTCCGGTAAGTTCACCCAATCGAGTGCCTAGTTGTTTTTGTTCCTCAATGGTGATGTCTTGGTCCCTGAAGAATGCGACACCACGCTCAGAAACTAACAGATATTAGCATGATTCAGTTGCGATTGAATGGATTAAAATGTACTCAGGACACCAAGGTCGCGGATCAATGTGTCAGAATTCTCCGCTTTTAAAAGCTGAGAGAGTTGAACGCTTTTCCCGAACTCGGTGCCAATGGTTGGAGTAACATCAATTTTGTCAAGCTTTTCAAGGGAACCAGTCGAACGAATAGGAACAGGGGATCCTGTGAGGGATAGCGATGCCAAAACTTGAGACACAGTCTTCCTTGTCTGGGTTTCAGTAGCCATTTTATTGAAAATGTTAAATGTCAGAAGTTGAGAGTTGAGGGAGGTGAGTTGGACCATGTGCTCGAACCCCAGTTATAAGCTCTTAGTAATTCCCTCAATTGCGTGATTTGTGTGCGATCAGTATTCCTGCTTAGATTTATCAAAATATTGCACTGATTCTTTTTCTATTCGTTGCCCGGCCTTGCTCGATGGAATTAGCCGGTCGGGCCTAATTAAGATTTATCTGACGTGCGATGGCGCGATTTGGGAATTTGGTGGCTATGCAGAAGTACTCAAAGGAGTAAGAATATGCTTCTTGGTCGAGATGTCCTTCTGGGAAAAGTCAAGTGATCATGTAGGCGTAATTGTATTAGCATAAATAGTGTACTACAGTAACGCACTGCCTCTAACTCCTCGGCATTATCGTACCTGACATACATCACTTGAATCCACCCCACAGATCGCCAAAAGCATCATCCTTCTTGGCTGCGGGAGCTGTAGAAAATGATTCAAAAAAGATGTCCAGACGAGTGTTAATTGTATAAGTACCGTTACCATTGGTTGACCCTCCCCATACGTTACCAAAAGGGTCCGCAGGTTGGGCTGCCGGTGCTGTTGCTTGGCTGGCCCATGGATCCTGTGCACCAAATAGAGAGTTGGATTGGGCGGGCTGTTTAAATCAGGAACAATTTTCTTAGAAATAACATTGAACATACCTGTTGGGGCGCGCTCCCAAAGTTGCCCCACATGTCATTCGCGGGTTGCTGTGGTTGCTGTTGAGGTGTCCAGCCTGACTGCACCCCCCACAGTCCCACTCCAGTTGCACCCATCATACTTGTGCTTTGGGGTGCAGCCTGAGGTTGTACTGGTTGCCCAAAACCACCTAACCCCCCCAGGGCTCCTGTACCTCCTACACCTGTGGAACCGGACGCGTTCCCTGAAGAATAAAGTGATAAAATGTCGGACTTGGTATTCTTGGGGGGTTGGGGTTGCGCTGGGGGAGTAGGAGCATGGAAGTCAAGACTAAACAGATCATTCTGAGGTGCTGCTGGAGCCGGAGGCGCGACTGGGGCAGCAACTTGGGCCTGGGGTTGAGATGCTTGAGGAACAGCGGGGCGCGATGTTCGAGAGGCAAGAGAGGTGGATAGTAGATTGTGCTGTTGTGGATTTCTGGATACCGCAGGAGGCGAAGGAAGCGGAGGGGATGCTACTGGGGCCGGAGCAGCAGGAGCTGGTTCAGGTGCCTGAGTCATTTAATATAATTAGACCCTTAGTTCTCAACGGAATTAGTGATAAGGCGCACGTTCGCCGAGGATCCATCCAGCACACTTGGATCGGATGGGGGAGGTCCTTCCATCGCCCAGCGCCTTGATTCATACTTGGAACGAATAAAAGATTCCATTTTACTGATTAACCGTAAGCTAATATTCCCGTCGATTACGTAGTGGGACGACTTACTGATCGGGGGGTTGGTGTCCAGGTTTCAAATGTGCTTCCCAGTACAAATTAGCTCGTCGATTTCCCCATTTTTGGATTGACTTGGCAATAGTCTTGTCAGTACTTGCGACCCATATTGTCAAAAGTAAAGCATTACCGCCATCTGCTCGGGGGTCCAAACATCGAGGTCCACGGACTTTACTTTGCTAATATGGGTTCCCATACTACGATGGATCCCAGAACACCGAATACAAACGAACGCGCCACTACAGGAACGTGTCAATCGAAGCCCTCCTTTCCCTGGGGGACAAAACGTACATGTTCCAAGATGCCCATCTCGCATCTAATGAGATCCCAGTATAATTAATTCGAAAAGCAAAGAACAAAAAAATCGAGCCCACCATTCTTTTTGCAATCGGCACACAGTTTATTATCAGGCTGTTTGACTAGCTCACGTAGTGTGCGCGCGTGCCTCTCCGTAGTTTGCTTGTCTTGCCGCGACATTCCAGAAGTGATACAAACTTTAAAGCAGCGTTAGATCGTAGCTTATTAGTATTGTTACTTTTAGTCAAGTAGATTTTCAGACAAAAAGTCAATCGCGTGTACGGTGGCGGAAAGAAGCCGTGACGTTCCCGGCGCTAACCATCGCTCCAAAGTCACGTGATATATGTTACCATTCTTGACTATCATGGATAGAAAACCGATGAATCTATTAACAAAATACATGTGTACCAAGGGGACATTCATGATATAGTAAGAGCACATTTTATTACACATACGAGATCTTGAAAGTTTCCTTTGTATGAAAATCGAAGGGGTACAAGCCATGCGATCATAACTGATAAAGGCAAACAAATGGATAGTTTGGTATCCAACATGCGGCAGCTTTCTAAAATAACAAAGCCTACTTAGGAGTAACGCCCAGATTTCCTGCTTGGGTAAAAGAACTTGTCTTTCACTTGAAGAAGAACGTGGCTAAGCACGTAGCCACTTGGGCAAATTTATATAGCTGGAGGTCAAGGTGCGAGCCAAGTCATCTCGACCCCATCCCCGCTGAATTTGAGTTTCTCATAATCGAATCAGCATGCATTCAAGATCGGAAAGCAACGCTTCTGAGCTCAGAGACGACTCGAAATTCGATGATACAAGTATGCCTTCAGAAACAGACATCGACAAAAGTCATCCGGTAGTAATTGGGTAATTAGTATTCTTTCGTGAAATGTTATAAATAATATGTTTATGTTTAAATGGGGTAGATTGTTTGGCTCAGATAATGGAGATGACTTGAAGAATAGAGTAAGAACAAATACAATTGATCCGACGAGACCATATGCGCTGTTAACCAGTCCCAATGCACTCCCAGTTCTTCGAGATCCTATGCGGCAGCAATGCTCCAACAAACGGAGCCGGGTCGAGCTCAGTCCAACGTGGACAGCTATCAATTGACAAATACTCGGACAGAAACATCCAAGTATGGAAATTTCCGTCTCTGCACGAGGGGACGTGGCTAGAAAGGGCGGAAGCCTTTTTGTGCGTTACAGCCCATTTGAAAGCTTGGTGAGAGTCTTGTAGCAGAATGAATATAGATCAACTTGATTTAACCCATACTCAAAGCAACGGGAATCTCCAAGGCGTAGTTTATGCCTATGGTCTAGATGATGACGAAGACGATGATAGTAACGGCGCATTTCAATTATTTCGATCTCTAATGGGTGACGACACCCTCTCAAAATCAACCATTACCATATCGAGCGATCCAGGCGAGCCTACCATTGATTTAGAAAACATGCCACAAGACATCCATCGGACCATCCTATCAAGACTGACTCGGGATACATGTTTCAACCTTATTGATCAATTTTTGGAGCCGAATCTCGCCCCCACGCTCTGTGAATACCAGCGCGAAATCACAGACAAGAAGTTCATGGGCAGTACCACCGCAGGCCGCCTGTTCGAGCAAAAGATGAAAGATGCACAAACGATGATCGAACGCGCACTCGGCCATATTCATGGTAGGCCCTTGAGCCCGCCGGCTCCTTTTTCGCCGATATCGCCTATGCCCCGTCGTCGGCCTATAGCTAAATTGTCTGGACTTGCGAGCGAACTTGCTCAGGCCCGGCGACATTTTGACGAGCTGCAAGATGCCTACGCCGCGTTGGAGAGTAATTGTGCCGAACAAACAACCCAGCTGAAGGAGTCGGTCCTTGAGCTACGCACCAGGGATGATAGTTTACGGGTTGAGAATGACAGTTTACGGGCCGAGATAAACGCGTTGAACGCTACCCTCAACGAACTCCGGCCAAAACCTACGCACAATCAGGTGGTTGGTCGAGTAAGTACCCTTTCTTACCGCATACAGCCAGCCTAAACATATTCAATGGATGACTTGACAGGATAACGCTGTCCAGACTGATCCGCCGCCCGAAGAGAAGCCTACTCGGAGCGACATGCAGGCCGAGGCTTTATCACTGAAAACTCAGCTTGCTGAATCGAGATTGGCGGAAGCAAAGGCAATCAAGGATGCCGCCAATCTTTTCGAAGAATTAACCAAGGCTAAATCGCCTCTGATGGAGGTCCAAAGGGCGAATGCTGAACTCAAGAAAAAGGTTGGATTGCTTGAAAAGCAAGCGGAAAATACGACCAAAACGATTGAAGCGAAAAAGGACGAGGTGGAAAAAGCAAAATCAGAAGTGACGAAACTGCAATCGCAGCTTAAATCCGCGAGGGAAGAACTAGAGAAGGCGCAGCGTCAACTTAAGGAGTCTGCTGCCGCAAAGTCGAAATTGGAGGATGAAAGATCGAAGGCGATCAGCGTTTCCGAAAGTGCTCTCAAGGCCAAAGAAAACGTCGAGAAGGAGCTTGTCGTCGAAAAGGCCCGAATCGGTGTCTCCAAGAATGAGAGTCAAAAGGAGATCGATCGCTTGAAAAAATCCATTGCAGAGAAGGAGTCTCATATCGGCGAGATCGCTAGGGCGGCCAAGGTTTGGACTCTCGCCTCGGCCGAAGCCAAGAGTTTGAAAGAAGAACTCAAGCTTCTTCAAACCTGCGCTGATGCAAGGCAACGTGAAATTCAGACCGAGCTTTGTGAAGTGCGTGACGAATATAAGCGAGCGACCATCGAGTGGGACTTGGAGCGAACAAGACTCGATTCTTCGATTTTGGCTTTAACTCAAACTGGTGAAAAAACCAGGAGCGATCTCGACAGAACTATCGAGTTTAAAGATAAAGAAGCCCAGGGATACGCGAAGAGGATCGCGGAGCTAGAGGAGTGGGGAACCAGAGGTGGGATGCAATCGGGCGTGACTGTATAATAGCGTAGTATTGGTATGTAATACATGCATGGCCGTGCACACTTTAAAATCTTAGTTGTATGAATCTGATTGTACTGAGTTTGAACAATATCCAAATAGGGGGTTGTCTAAGAATATAATACAAGCTGCACTAATACCCACCTGCTTTAAAAGATGAAATGAACACAGTTATCCCCAGAATAAATATTACGATTGAGAAATCATCTAACAAAATCCCCCCAAGCTTCAATCATATAAGTAAAAGAAGCACCCGGGGTGGTATGGGTCGACTTACTTTAAGATACTTCATGCTATGGGTTATTATCGAAGGGAGGGGTTGTGGAAGGTGGGGGATTACCATGCCGAGAACACCTGCAGGTTCGGTCGGAGTCGGATCGTAAAAGATAGACAAGGAATGGAGAATTAGTTGTAGCGTGATGAACACTAGTGTAAAAGGCTAAAAGTATTATCATGTATTAATTTATGTCCAGCGGAAACATCAATTGCCTCACCATTGGATGCACACCAAAGGAATCAGATTCTCGTCGAGCAAGCATCGCCCATCGCGACCATAGGGAACTCGAGGATGAGGCTAGCTCATCTCCCTGTGCAGAAGCAAACGCGCTAGGCTCTCCAAACACAACAAACCACACACAAAGCGACACAGTCGCAATAATGTGTAAAAGAGGTAGGAATCGTACGAGGAAGGGTTTCGGGCCTGGGGATTGGGAATCGGGTTGGGGCATGGAGGCATCATGGAATGCTTCCTGGGGGGTTTGAACCCATCCCGAGATTCTTCAGCGCGGGAGGAATGGCATCGCCTTCTTTCCCACCAAGGCCGCCCAACATGTCGCCGAGTGGACCTCCAGGTCCTGAAAACATGGACATCATTGCTGCTAAAGGATCTGCCATACCAGTATCCGGAGATCCAGCACCTGGAGGTCCGCCCATGATCCTGCGCAACAATGCTTCTTGCTCTGGGGTCCAGACAGGCGGAGGGGAATCAAGACCCGAGTCATCGCGAGTTCGGTTGCCCAGATCGGCCATGTAAGACGGAGTAGCCGCCCGGGAAGGACCAGGAGAGGGTGTGAGGGATGTTATAGGAGTCGATTCGCCCACAAAGTCGCGGAGATTCGAGTCCCGAAATCCAGGCAATGTCAGGTCATTTTGTTGGGCTTGGGCCTCTGCTTGGGCCTGAGCAAGAGCCTGCGCCTTTTCTTGAGCCTGGGCTAAATAGGTAAATAAATAAGTACTTCAGTGAGCGTGATCGTATGATGTCAATAGCAAGTACATACCCTCTCGGATGAACGCTGCAGCAGCCTCTTCTCCTCGTGCAGTTGAAGTGAGCTTGGCAAGTCGGTTTGTACGGCCAGATAAAATCGCTTTTTTGCGGGCTTCAGCCCGGGCCTTTGCTGCGTCGCTCATGGCGTGAAGGATGGATAGGATATTCCGGTAAAGGTAGGTGTAGGTGGCGCTAGAGGCAGATAGGCCTAGATTATAGAAGAGGTGATAAGGAGAAGATAAAAGTACACGTCAGAATACAGGACAAGGCAAGAAGCAAGATAGTGGCCTAATTTTGATTTTGCCCACCTTTTGTCGACTGTCGATGACCTGGCTCGACACGCGTGCAGTACACGTGACCCTACCCCAGTGATTACGAAAGATGGAGCCATTTCAATTGAGACCTGCACACCCATTTCAACCAGAAGTACAAAAAGAATGGTGAAGCCCGGTCAACACACAAAAAGTTAAATCCTCTTGAAGCATATGGGCCGCCCCCAAGATCTATTTAGCCTCTTGGACTTCATTTTACGTCTAAGCGATGGCCGTTCTGACTTTGTACTCCACTTACAGAAACCTAGACGTCATTCCCGATCGTAGGCACAGCACTGGTCCCCGAGCTTAATTTACGGGGACATACTTTGATTAATCACTCATGTAATTTAGAAATAGGGGTAAGCGTGTATATGCCCATGCCCAAGCATCAAAGTTGGCACGCAAGCCAGCTAAGAGAACAAGAGATTTGGTGCTTAAAATAGTGAAGTAGAGAAGAAGCAAGTGCGGTTGTTCAACATTATTAACATTATTAACTTCTAAGCTCGTGTTCACTGGGGGCTAATAGCTCGGACAATTTGGCCATACTGCGTCACACATTCCCACCTAGTTAGAAATGTGGTGGCATATCCCCGGATCATGAATGAGAAAGGCATACCCAACCGGGTGAACTTTAGCTTTGTGTGTGAGCACAAAAGCCCACCCAGGATCTTGGCCAAGCGTCTATTATAGAACCAGCCGTCTCACAAGTACGTACTTATACAATAGAATGGCCCCCCTCAATAGCGGAGGTTGGAATTGGAAATCAATGGATAAAATGCTGAGATTTCATACAACGATTCATTCCGACGACTGAAGCTGGTAGCAATTACCCGGGGGGAAGGGTATAAATTAGTGTTCCGGTCAACCAGTTACAGGGGAGATATTTCAGAATGAAAAGAGCAAGCGCGGGAAGAAACAATCGAATACTCGGAAGCTACGGTTTGGATTTCATCTGTTCATGGACGGACAATGCCAGGTTCTTCAAGTACGGTTTGATCCACCTGAGCGACCATGCTCCAAATGCTCCGGCCACCAAAATAGCCCAAATAACAGGCACGGCGGATTTGGGAATAAAGCCGAGCAGTAGAGGATCAAGAATAAGATGGAAGTGGGCTTGGTTTGAAGGCTCGGCGACGAGAGGCGGGAATAAGCGCCAGATCATACCTTGAGGGACCTGGGTGCCCACGTTTCGGCCACGAATATAGGCGTACATGGTTCTAGTCTGGGGAAGACCTTTGGTATATTGTGTGATGAGCGTGGACCCAGCGCGCGTCTCGACAAATTCATAAACCTGCTTGGGGGTGAGTAGCGTGATCGTGAATTGCGATGGAGGCTATTGGCTCTCGGTCAATAATAAACACGTGCAGGGTCAAGTATCCATACCGACGGTGTAAATGATATCCTTAACGAGTACATGGGCTTTTCATGCTCCTTCACAATTTCCCCTTTATAATTCTTTTCGAGGTCAAGTTTGACAAAGACTTCGTGAGGGCAACCATTCATAGAGTCACATATGTCTGACCATGCCGATTGGTGAGGAGTCAATTCCAGAGAAAACAGCCGGGTGGAAGACTGAGCGTCTAAGGTGTGTCTTACTTGTATCCTTGAGTCATGAAATTTCGGCTATCTAACGAATATCTCTTACTGAGATACATTCAACTCGGGAAAGGCCGGCGAGAGTATGGATTCAAAATTCAAAATTTCCGTATTTCCGTAAACCAAGCTGAGCTGAGAGAGAAGTAGAGCGCAAAACGCTAGGCCAAATCGCAACTGCATGTGTATCACAGGACCAGGTTAGAGGTTCCAATAGTTTCCTTGCAGTGGGTGTGATGGTTTAACAACCTCGATTCCAAACACGTCGGGCGCTTGTGCGATGCAATTAATCTTAGTCAGCACACGAACCAAACACTTGCCAAATGTCGACGCTCGCTGTTGTCAACTAACGGTATAAGGGTACCTGTACTCTGTCCATAGGTATCCCTAACCGATCAAAATTCCAACTATCGGAATGCGCTAACTCTATCGAACGAATATTCCGGCGCAGCTCCTATAGATGGCGCTAGGCTAGAATCTAGATGCAGCGGTTGAAACTTGAAAATGTCTGTTGGCGACTCGCCTTATCTGATCGGAGAGATTCGAGTCGATGAATTTGTTATACATGTGACCTGAGTCTCGCCACTTACATGGCCACCGACGACGAGGAAGTGATGAGGAGTCGAACTTTAGGCAACCTCGCGGTTATATCCCCTTGATCTATCAGGAGGGAAGAGGTGCGGAGAAACGGGCCTGACTGCCACCACGATACTAAGTAGCATGCAAAAGCTACATGAGAATCGGCGAGTGCTCTCATCACTATCTAATAGTAGTTTAATATGTGAATCGGGGAGATATGTACGTTTATATGCGCACACATCCTGCTAAATGAATAGCCATTGACATGTCCTTCAGTCATCACAAATACTTGAACTTTACGTAGCTCAGTCACGGCGCACATTCATTTGTGATAAGGGGCGCGCAATATCCATCGACATTATAATTATTGACTTATGTGGGAATTTCAAGCTCGTTGCCAAAGGAGGACTAGTGGACTTCCCGTGCTCAAAGAACCCGGGCGTACCAATAGCAAGGGCATGAGGTATCGCGTGTAAACGTGGTTGGTCCCCTAGCGCATGATCGATTGTGAGTATAAATACTAGAGCCTGACCATCCCCATTATCCTCAATCTACCTGTCGAACACTGCTCACTTCCCATGTCAGATATTGGCGCTCTCTCTACGGAGCTGCTATTAACGAGTGTTGGCCTTGTACTGGGGTACTTGGCTCTTCGTAAGCTAAGCCCCAGACGACTACCATTGCCCCCAGGACCCCCGTCCTATCCAATCGTCGGACAGCTCTTCTCCATGCCCAGGTCCTCTGAGGGGCACGCATTCATGGAACTAAGTACAAAATTAAATTGTGAGCAAAATAATCCAACATCAACGGGCACTATTCGATGACGTCGCTAACTTTCACGCACTAACTTTCACCGCCATTCAGCTGATATCATTTCATACAGCTTCCTAGGGAATACTATAATAGTTTTGAACTCAAACGAGGTCGCACATGATCTGCTTGAAAAGCGCTCTATTATTCACTCGGGCAGATACTGTGCCCCCATGCTTGCATCTCCTAATCTGTAAGCAAATTTCATCAGCATAAATAACTGGTCGTGAAGACTATTTGAAGCATGAACATGAAGAATTTTCTACCCTTCATGAATACGAACGAACTATGGAAGAAACAACGTCGAGCCATAAATTCTCGGCTCAGTAGCCACGCCGTGATGACGCTCAGAGCTGCACAAGATTCGGAAGCAAGGAGGTTGCTTGATCGCCTTCTCGCAGCCCATGAAGAGCCAATGACTTCAGAGCACCTCAACACAGAGTTTTATAGGTAAGGCAACCCACCTAAATTCATGATCACGAACAGAGCGCCATATACAAACATATCAAAACAGAACGACTTCTGCATTATTTCTTCAGTCTGTTTACGGATATGAACTCAAGTCCTCCGAAGATCAGTTCCTTACCGACATTATTATCCTGAACTCGGTCCTAAACCAAGCGTCTTTACCCACAGGTATTGTATATGCATAATGTCCCCCTTCACTCGAGTGTTATCTTACCTGTTGTACCCCAGGTTTTCTAGTTAACGTGTTCCCTTGGATGGAGCATATTCCGGACTGGTTTCCAGGCACTGGATGGAAGCAAACAGCATATCAGTGGCGAGCGTGGAAGGATCGAGCAATAGACAATGTCTATAATTGGTCCAAACAACGCATTGTAAGGTACTCGGTGGCATATAAGGGTGTTGCTCTAATATCAGCCCCCTTATAGATTAATGGCCTTGATGATAGCTCGGTTGTGTCGCATATTTATAGAGATGCTCGGCAGACGGGCTTCAATGAAGCCGATGCTGACGATTTCTGTAAGAACGTAGCCAGCATATTAGTAATGGGTGAGTAGCGTTTACTGATATTTTCTCAATATATTGACTCAATTCTATCTACTCGTACGAAGGGGGCACAGAAACAGCAAGTAATTTATGTTCAAGCTAAATATTTGATGCTAATGCCAATTAATTTATAGTCAACTTTGGCTATGCTGTGGTTTGTAGTGGCGATGGCGATGTATCCGGATATTCAAGAAAAGGCTCAGCAAGAAATCGATCAAATTGTTGGGACAGATCGATTGCCAAACGTCGAAGATCGTCCCAGTTTACATTACGTTGAAAGATTGTTGACTGAAATAGTGAGGTGGTATCCCAGTGCGCCGTTTGGTAGGTACTTTTTCCAGTTTTTTTTTTTACCTTCAGAGGCTCATGATTCTGCCTTCTCGAGGTGTGCCGCATGTTTGCACTGAAGAGAATGAATACAGGGGATACAGAATCCCCAAGGGTGCAGTTATGTGAGTAGACTCAAAGGGTGGAAACGAAACTTCTGACATGAGATATTTCATTTAGGATTGGTCATATCAGGTAGATTTCCCCTACAAAACTAATTCGAATCGAAACTAAGTCGAGATATCTGCAGGGCGACCGTCAGAGAAGAACATGTTTATAAAGATGCCGAAGAGTTCAATCCAGATCGATTTTTGGATCCAACAGTGCCACCTCCGCAGGCTTTCGGGTGGGGGTTGAGGCGAGTAGATAGTTTTCTTTGGATTTGAGCGTAACTCCAATTTTGTCTACAATAGGATCTGTCCCGGACAACACTTTTTCAGAGAAATGTTTTATATTGAGGTGGTTTTGATTCTCGCAACTATGAAGGTCGAGAGATGTAAAGACGAGAACGGTAAAGACATCGTACCCACCGCCGAGACGACGGAGAACAACGTGATTTCGTAAGTTCAAATACGTATATTGGGCTGTTCTGGATAATTGATATTACATATGGGTTAACCAGACGCCCAGTACCCTTCAAAGTCAAAATTGTCCCCCGTTCTGAGCACCATGCAGAACTCATACGCACGGCAGTGTGATTGCTGAGACTGCCTTCGATCCTGATCCAAGGTATGCTTTCTTGAACTTAATTTTATCTCGCTTCGAGCTTGTGGTTATATGCACCGATACCCAATGTAATTTGTATGAAAAGCATTTTGGGTTATTTATTCGAGTTTCATACTATGTTGGTGTAATATTCTACATCACAGGACTACACAAAACCTTTGATGTTCTTTTGTTTGCCAGTGTCGACACCAAGTCAAAGAACCCGACAATTACTTCTAATGATAGCTAAATATATGTATCATGATGGATCGTGATAGATAGGGTCAATTGATCCCGTGGCTATAAGACACGCACGCACAGTGATTCAAATACCCAAGGGCTCTATGTACTCACGCACCCCCTCAGTGGTCAAGCACAACTGGGGGGCCCAGAATAATATGGTGATGGCCAATTAAACTCAAGAATTTGATATCCCACAAAGACATTGCTTCACAAGATACAGTTGAGCTACGGTAGTTTTTAGAACTCTCAATACTTCGGGTGACGCTATTGTGCAGAGATACATAATCCCACATTCAATCAGCTTTGCGACACATCCAAGGTCCTGGACCGGCAACGACTTAGTTGCAATTGTATAGCTGAACTGCCTCTAGGCGACCTGTTGGGAACTTCACGCGAGGCTTTAGAGCTAATTGCAAAAGAAGAGCTAAGTTAGGGATGCTGATATATTGGTAGAATGCACGTGGTGTTGAGTTCTGAGGGCGACAACCAAACCAGCGGCATATCTCATGTAATCAGATTGTGGGGCCACAGCACCACCACCGGCAACCTCTAGAGTTATGGTAATTGCTGCAACTTATTCGTACTCTTCCTACGTGGGCGGTGCGTGGAAGGATGGATAGAACTCGGGGGCCAGAAAACTGAAACCATCAATGGCATGCCAATCCGAGTAAACGGGTATCCGCCTTATGTTCCTGTGCATATCAGGCCTCGATGACAGTGGCATTCAAAATAATTGAAATAATCAACTGTTAAGCTACCAGTTGAGTCGACCATTTTAAACATCACCAGATCACTTGCCATTTTCGCCAGTCATATAGTTTGGAGTCCAAGCCAAGGTCAACACCTGTAGACAAATCATTCCTTATAAGCTTCCATACCCAAATGTATGGTACCTGATTTTCCCATGCGCCCAAGCCACGTTCAAAGCCACCAATGGCGTGCCCGCGCAAACTTTTGAATGCGATTAGGGAAATCCGAGATATGGCCACCCCCCCGACCCGAAAACACTGCCCGCATAAAAGGCAACCCGGAAGCCCCAGATATGGGATTCCCAGAGGTGCTTGTTGAGCAAATGAATTGTGAATATCAAATACCCATTAGGAAATGCGACCATCATGTACACACCGAGTTGTATCAGAGTCCGAGCCTTGCGCAAGCGAACTGTCATCTCAGAGAGGACCCGCATGGTGTTTTGCACGTTGCCACGCTTCGGTCAAGTGATGAATTGCTTCCCAATTATCCTTCAGGTGCTACTTTCCCCCACAGACTGATTCAGCCGTGCCATGCTACCCAAAACCAAACCGCTCGTGAGTGATCATGCACGAGTACAAGGGTCCTCGTAAAACGCCTGGACCATAGGAGTGTATTCGGACTTTTGACCACGTCGCTTGATAGTTTTCTCCGGTTCCTTGAATTCTCTGTTTCACAATACTTCATGGTCGAGAGTATGATCTTGTATCTCGGCTATCTGTGCTGGCCGCTTTGGCCCTCGCCATCAAGAATCACTTGGGGTGAAGTGTATACAAGGGTTCTTCCGGGCGCCTTGTGGATGATTCAATTCATGAATGATCGCTAAGCATTCCATGAGAACATAAAGCTTACTACGATCCGTGAGTACTTTTTGTTCTTTGGTAAGCTTTTTTTCCACTCCTTGATGGGACTTGGAGCCCAGGTACCGAGGGCTCCCCACTAAGGTTCTTGGTAGTTATTGAATAGCGCTGTGGGGCTAGGATGTGGTACATCGATCATGATTGAGCTCAAATGTATCATTCTCGGTACAATGGTGATGTGCTGCCAGAGAATCGTTTCGTGCCACTATATTATTTTGAAATACCTTGTGAGGCACCTTCCGGTTCTCCAGCTTTGTCCGGGTCCCAGATGCCCTTTCTGTACTTGAATTCAACAACTATTTGATGCATCCTATTACAATAATAATAAAATACACCCTTGGGCATGACTGATCACTTTAAAGGTTCATATGATAAAGGTTGAAATTTGCTTATCTGAAGAGCGTATCCAATTGGACATACTCCCTTTCCCATGAAAGGTATCGCCATCCGTAGACGCCTCAAAGCGCCACCTTTTACGCATACAATCACACATCACCAAAAAGGCAGCAAACAAGGCTACTATTATTAAAAATCCCAATCCATAAAAACAAGAGAGGAGCACAAAACCTAAGGTACTTTAAAAAAGGAAAAGAGTGACATCAATGGGCGGTGGGGGGCATGAAGTCATACACAAGCGCGCTCTCTTAGTTCTGCCTCTTGGGGAGCTCGCCGACAGGGAGGTGCAAGTAGCCGGTCTCGGGGCTGTACAAGGCGGCGGTGGCGATGTAGTAAGAGATGAACGAGGTGATGGCACCAAATACACCGGCGGCCTTCATGACGGAGACTATTGGAATACGGTGGTTAGTTGAGCCGGAAGGGTTGTGGAGTAAGGCGGGTGGACTTACGCTTCTCTTGGTACTCGCCAATCATGAGCAACAAGAACGTCAGGGTGAGGAAGCCCAACATCGAGGCGAGAGCGATCGAGGAGCGGAAGGTACCGAAGAAGATAAGAAGGGACAGGATGAACCAGACCAAGAACTAGTAGTTGGATTAGTACGAGTGGACTGACAGGGGGGGCAAGGGCTCACGAAAACAC
Source organism: Rhizoctonia solani (assembly GCF_016906535.1). Classification (NCBI taxonomy): domain Eukaryota; kingdom Fungi; phylum Basidiomycota; class Agaricomycetes; order Cantharellales; family Ceratobasidiaceae; genus Rhizoctonia; species Rhizoctonia solani. The sequence continues at coordinate 3,499,924 of NC_057373.1, forward strand.
CCATGGCATCGTTGAGTTGGTTCGCGGCGTTTCCAGTGTAAGACTCGAGGATACTGTAACACACGAGCTCAGTCGAGTTCGATGAGTAGAGATAGAATGTACCTACCCAGTGCCGGGCCAGTTGATGACAGCGTACGAGAGCCAGAAGCCTCCATAGCAGCTGAATCCAGTAGCTCCCAACGAGTTGCCCTCGGCGAACTCCCACATTCCAGCCAAAAGTTGAGTCAATCCACCAATCGCCATAGCCATACCAACAACCACGTTAGTCTGAACCAGGCATGTAAGTATACAGTCGATGCAGTTAAACTATGGGACTTACAGCCTGGATGTGACGAGTACGGAGCAAGTACAAGCTGTACATCAACAAGGTCGAGGCAAACGACATCAATCCAAGCGGGCTGGGGTTACCGAGCTTCCTGTGAGGGCTGAAATTGGGGAAAGACGATCAGTCCAGTTCAACGATGCAACGTCCCAAATACGCACTAAACGGGGAAGGCACGCTGCGTATCGCTGGTGCGGACACGCTCGAGCTCGGTTCCGTCGTATTCAGCCAATGGGCGGGTGATGCTGCGAGGAGTCGGGTTGACAGGAGCAGGAGCGGGGGCGTCACTGCCAGTTCCGACGGGAGCCTCGTCGATGGTCTTGGGTTGCTTTTCGAGATCGGCCATTGTAAATAAGGTTAATGAAAAGTGTTAGGTAAGTAGTAACTTGTGTAATTAGAAATGGCCGAGCGAGAGCGAGAGGAGAAGAGGTAGGTTGGGAGGAGAGAGGACTGGGTCGTCACAAGGAAGTTGAGACAGAGAAGCTGGTGGTTCATATACCTCTGCAAGAGGAGTATTGCGTTGTTGGTAGTGCGGCCATGGCTAGATTTCGGGCGGTGTTTAGGGCTCGGCACAAAGGCGACAGCTCGCTCGAGACTTGCTTAATGGGGTGACAGCTGGGACTGAGGCCACTGACACCTAGCCACAGGATAAACTTGGGTGATTAATACGGTTTAATGAGCGCATGTTATGATGGGAACAGCAACGATAGCTCAGATCTCGTTAGGGTGGGAACAAACTAGGCATGAAGTTGGCGCTTATCATGGCACGTGACTAGTCGCTCATTCCTGACTTGGCTTAACTTTTCAATGTCACTTGCACGACTCCGCATTGTTGCTCCCCGACTAACATGCCGGGCGCTTTCCTCTAGTACTCCGTTGTATAACAATACATCTCAAACTCGGGCTCCGAACCCTGCTTCATCGCCCGATCATGAAAGTCCTAAATATGCCTTGGGATTTCTGGATATGCTCGCTCGGCCTCCAGAGGGAGATACATATGCGGGCCCGGGTGGGCGGTCGGCCCTTCGTGGAGAGCGATACTCTCATCCGGAAGATATCGAATATACTCGGCAACTCCGTCCAGGTTCGACCGATCAAGTTTACCGCATGTATGTCAAGTCGACCAGCAACAATACGATTATTACCTTGACGGACCCTGAGGGAAATGCGCTCAAGGGAGGATCCGCAAGCGGTGGGAGTGTTGGATTCAAGGGCGTAGCTCGTAGCGGTATGTGTGATACTTCGAGTAATAATGGATTTGCCTATATCAATCGGTTTCACTAGGATACGAGGCTGGTTACCAATGCGCACTGCGTATCTTTAGCCGGATCAGCGAATTAAAAAAGACTGTGAACCCTGCCCTCGGCGACCTCAAAATCGAGCTACTCTTGAACGGAATGTTGGGACAGGGGCGAGAGGCGGTTTATCGTGCATTGATGACACAGGACGGTGAGCACCTCAGAACATAAAAAAGAGTCAAGTAATGCACCTGACATTCATCATGACGGATAGGTGAACAGGTGCGCAACCTCATCTGCAGGGTAACGGATACGAGCCGGATTCGCGTTGGAGGTACTCGTCCAAAGAAACGCCGGATTCTTTGATGTGGATCACCCTTGTGCATTTTTTTTTATACTTTGTCTTCGCCTGGCACATGTGCATTCCCGAGCTTTTATCGCATTACGGAACTGGGTCAATTCAGACTATACGAAGGACAATGGTCTATGCCATATTCAGTCGCAACGCGTAAGAAGATGGAGCTCAATTCATGCTCTAGGAATTCCAAAGAATGATATAATTAGCGATTCGAGTCTAAATTATATGCTCGTCCTTATTCTTGGGGAGCCATGTGCTATATTTGTCCTGAATTAGTCAGATCGGAGTCATGGCAATCGCATAGAAAAGGCAACAGTTGTGAAGACTGTTGCTATCGACCGGATGTTCTTTTCTTGCCTTGCACGTGCAGTACAATTGATCAGGAACTTGGCCCATTAGCGATGAGATAATGAGGGGAAACATCTCCAAGGCATCCTTTTCGAAGATCGCGATGCGTCGAGCCACTGATGCATTTGGGAATCCTTTCGGCACTAGATACGATGGCTGCTATATAAAGCTCTAGTGAGGGCTCTCCAAAAGATCACCTTTCGGTCCCCCACACGTTCTACAGTCAACTTTCTTCATTTTCACCATTTTACATCTGAGGCCGGTCCCTCACACTCTTTGAAATTATATCCGTTATATCTACTTGAGCACTCGTTTTCACTTGACTTTGATATATTGGTCATCATCATGTTCTTCGCCAAGACTTTCCTTGTTCTCGCCGCCTTGTCTACCTCTGTCCTCGGCCACGCTGCCGTTGCACCAGCTCTTGGTGCAAAGGGAACCACCGTTGCACGCAACAACGCAAGTTCAAGTTTCAATCCTACCCAACTGCATACAACTTACTTAACCTATTTTAGGCACAACGTCCGAGCAACGCCAAACCCTGCGGCAACACCGCTCTTTCGGCCATCGACAGCTCCAACGCCGTGACGCTCAACGGCAACTCGTTCACCGTGACGGCGACCAACTTCAACGGCGGACGGGACGGCTCTACCCAGTTCACCGCCCAAGTCGACCCCACGGGCAAAGGAACCGGGTTCAAAGCCGCGACGGTGACGAAAAACGGCGAGGCCGCGCCCAAGGGAACCGGTAACGTCCAAATCACCGTGCAGATGCCGGCTGGTACCAAGTGTACGGGCGGAGCTGCTGGGAACCGGTGCCTTGTTTCGTTCAAGTCGGCCGGTGGATTTGGCAATTGCGTGGTAGTCTCTTGTGAGTTGAATCGATGTTTGTGGTTCGTTGGAGCTCGGGCTGATCGGGTTTTGTTGTTATTGTAGCTGGTGGAGGTAACGCTGCGGCTGGAGCCAAAGCTGGAGCCAAGGGAACTAAGAACACACGTAGCGTAAGTGGTGGTGTGATATATAGATAGGCGAACTGGTATCTGACCGACCTGTGTTTCTCAGCGCCTTCATGCTCGTGATTTCCTTGCTAGTCTTGAGGAAACGGGCGAGTACGCAAAGCGAGTTATTTCGCGTGCATGGGTGTCTCGTGACACTGCTTGAGAATAGGATAATTGGATTCATTTAACGCATGTTTTCAAGAGTGTATTTTGTGGTATTAATGATATACTGCTATTGTTGTGGGGTAATTTGCGGTCTGAACGAATCTTTCAGTATTACAGAGGGGGTGATTACTCGTTGGCTGCATAATGACTAAATTTGAGTTACAACGGTGATCGTCGTGGATGACGCAAGGTAATCGAGGCGCTTGAGGCCAAATCACGTGGCAAATTGCATCTTGTATTTTACCACCGAATGCCAGTATGGACGACGATGGGGGCGACGTGCGGGTCTATGTCGAACCCGGGGCATCCCACTACCATGCTGGAGAAATAGCTACGTTTACAATCAGCTTCACCAATACCCGGACTGTCCCAACTCAGACACCTCAGACCATTCGCCCGCTCATTGCTCGTAGGAAATCCGAAGATCAAATAAATGCATATGGCCGCACTAGGGGACACAGAAAGGCTTTCAGCTCGGTCAGCGAGGCGAGGATGGCTAGGCCCCCCACCAGCCCTGGAATTCGTCGAGTCACACCCCCTCCAGTTGCTAAATATACACCATTGACTTCCTCGTCGCTATCTCAGCCAACCGTCACTAGGAAGGGTCTTATTGGCGTAAAGAAACAATCCAATGGCACAGTTTCGTCAGTTATCGCGGCTCCTGGGCGTTCACTTAGCATCACAATTGCTCCCCGTAATGGCGAGGATGGTTCATTGGCCATAAATGGTAATGGAACACCTACAACTCCGATACATCGAGGCAGGTTTCTTCACACCGGTCTTGTTTTTATTATCATTCTTACTGATTCTCTAGCTTCTCCTCGAGCCACTCGCACCAAGAACGGAATTCCACTATCTCATCCCCATGCTCGCAAACAATCCGCAGCCCTGGACGGCGCATTCCCGGTAGTCTCGTCTCATCTCCATCGCATACCACCCACAACGCCTTCCACCGCCTCCTTCTCGTCGAGCCTTGCGCCCATCACAGAGTCCACCTCGCTCGATACAATAGCAACTCCAGACACACCCCTCAAACGAACACCCGACGTATCCGGCTCATCCACTCCGTACCCTGATAGCCCTTGCACACCATCCCCAGACGACAACTCGGCACTCATCCTTCTCGCACATGCCCAAGTTACCGGGACCCTCACCCTCGAACCGCCCTCGGCCGCCTTGGCCGCCAGTTGGCGCGTCGCAGAGCTAGGCTCCGGTCGACGCGTTGTGGGCGGGGGACGCATGGGAATCGGAGTCGCCCCTCGCCCACGAGCAGCATCCGGTGTCGGCGCATGGCTGGGCATGTCCGAATCCAGGAATGGGCCGAGCGTCCGCGCCGCGTTAGGGTTGGGCGGACTCGCGTCGGCCGACTCGAGCACGGCTTCTCTGGCGAGTGCTCCCCCCGACTCGCCTCCGAGTCGACCGTTCAGAAAAGGACACCAACGGGCGACGTCGATGGCTAGTTATATTCCGGGGATGTCGAGTATTTCGGCGTTGTTGAGTCCGTTTGGGGATGATACTGCCGTGGGAGCTGGTGGTAGCCGGCCTAGTAGTCGGGCGAGTGGCCGAGCAAGTGATGCGCTTGGTCCTGGGACTTTGGTACTACCAACTGGAGGCGGAGCGGGGGCCATGGATATGATGGGATCGCTAGGCACGGTGGAACAGGGTGTATTTCCAGTACTGGAATCCCAGCCCAGCGTCCTGGCTGTGGACTTGACGTTGAAGCCAGGAGAGACTCGGAAGTGTGAGTTTTGACCTTTGTAATTTTCTTTCTTCGTTTTCTAATCCATCTTTCATAGATACTTACTCTGTGTCACTCCCCGCGGCACTTCCACCGTCTTTCAGAGGGAAATACTTTCGTTTGACTTATTTTCTTGTCATTGGAACGACCAGACCAGACTCGGAAGCTGATGCTGGCCAGTTGCGGCGGGTCATTCGTGTGCCAATACGGATGTATAATCACGTTGCAGGTATGTTTGTATATTCGAATATTTATACCGAATTATCAATACAACGTCATCCAGTTGGCCAAATACCAAGATCATATGATTTGATGTGGCCGCTTGCCAGAAGGCGGGATGGAGCCATGCTTGTCGGAAGTGTCGAAGACAACAAGGCGTCACTGGCAGGTTTCGAGAAAGGTGCTCGTAAGTATCTCGATATTTCCCTCGAACCATACTAACCAAACGCTAGCCCACCCAGCGCCAAACCGATCTTTAGCAGACAAGATAAGACTGACAAGGTCGGAACTCGAGTCGTATGCACGTAAACTATTGGTCGAATCGAGTCCCAACACTCTCGCTGCCGAACTGAGCAAAATGCGACTCTCGCCGGGCGGGATGCGGAATGATGACGATATCGAGGGCGCGAACATGAGCTGTCGAGATGCGGTGGAAGTTGTGACAAGGCATTCCAAGAAAGGTCCGTTCAAGATACTCACCTGGTCAGGAGTGTTTATTGAAATTGGGCTATTAGTATCATATGATATTGCCAAAGATGGAAAAACTGTCGCGATTATCACTTTTGTCAAAGCATCCTATCGGTTGGGCGAAACCATACTTGGTGCAATCGAGTTCAATAACCCTAACATGGATGGACAAGTTCTCAAGGTATGTTCGGCGCTCGTACGTTCTAGTCGAATGCTAACAATATCCTGCACAGTACTCGGCAACACTCGAATCAACCGAATCGTTCCCACTCCATACCCCTGCTCCTCAAACCCGAAAGCACGCAGAACACCATGTAGCATATGCATCGGGTGCCCAAAGGGCTGCGTTTTCGCTTGACATTCCATCAGACGGTACACCCACATTTGTCCTTCGCACGGGCGAATCGGCTGGACGAGGGACTATCGAAGGTGGCTTGCAGTGGCGAGTGCGTATGGCCTTGGTGGTATGTATGGCTCCCGCCGGACGGGTGCGATATCTCGAGCCAGACGGGCCAGGAAACGACTGGGGCGAAGCGTGGAAAGCATCTGGCGATCCCGCTCCTCTGGGACCTGTGGACCCGAAAGTGCCTCCGGCTACCACAGAAGGATGGGGCTCGTTCTTCCGAGGCTGGACTGGGGACGAGGAGCCCGCGAACCAAGAGTCTGATGAGGGATGGACAAGACTTAGGCCCGAGACTATCGAGTGTGAGTTGCCGATTGCGGTGTTTCCGGGTAGTACTGCGTATCAGCCCAGCGGGTTTGATACGTGGGCCTAGCTGTATATGTAGTATGATTGTTGCTCTTTCGTTGGGTGGGACTTTTTTGTGGTATTCGTGTCGAGATGCTGGTTTGTATTGTAGTTCTGTTAAGTTGAATTGACGCTATGGTTGAAGACTCGCTATGAAAATCGGCATTTATTATTCAGCAAGTCAAAAGTGTAGCACAAGGGGACAAGCTTCATATTTGTTTCGTCTAGGAATGGTATTATTAACCGAATTAAGCGCTCGGTAGAAGTAGTCTCGTCCAACACTCCTCATATTTTATTAGCTTATATCAAACGCATTTTGAAGACTATGCACACGTCTCTATGGCAAACACAAGGTCAAACTCTTGAATCAATGACGCATATATGCTCCACTTCAAGAGTATAGAACCAACTATGAATCAAAAGTTAGTTCATGCCATGGAAAAACGAATTCATTGTTGGCACCGAAACATACAGTCGCATACCACCGCGCCCAAAAATCAGATCACCGCTTCACAAACGCTACTGCGACCTAAATCTACATACCATCCCCAATGCAAACCATTTGGTGCATCGTACCTAAACCGACCTAACGAAAAAAGGGCCGGATCTACGCAGTGGTAGCCAGTTTGCACTGACTACACCCGCGTAAATCGGGCCCTTTTTTGTTATTAGGTCACACTCAAGTTGGATATACTGCACCTGGTTACTTGTCCTTCGGCTCCAGGGCCTTCAGATCTTGAGACCTCGAGGACGCCAGACAGAGCTAGAGTCAGAGCTAGAGCCAGCGTGCCGCCAGAGCCAGAGATTACCCAGAGAGTCCAAGTGCCAGATATCCAAGGAGCCAAAGAGAGTCGAGTAGCCACAGATAACCGGTACGTCCCAGGTCGGAGTCCAGAGAGGTCCAGACACAAGAAACGTCCAAAGCACAACGAGTGCGAATACAAATAAAAGTGAACATCCGACTCTTTTTGTACTTTGTGTTTCAACTTTTTTTGTATTTTATGTTTTGTATTAATCCAAAGCCCAGACCAAGAGCCAAGTCCAAAATCTATCGCAAATCGAAAAACCCCCCAGAAAGATAAAAGAAAGATAGAAAAGATTCAAAAAGATATAACATATAACATATAAAGAGAGGACAAAAAAAAGGGGGTATAGCGCAGCCAGATCTCTCTGGCTGCACACTCCACTCATTGCGCACCAGCCAACCCGGACCCTACGGTGCTGTTCATGCTCAGGCTGCTCTACTACCACACTCGTTCCTCTCGCCGCTGCTCAACACCACTTGTGTCAGACTCGAAACGCGGTCGACAGTCACTATCACAGCTACTTATAGCCCGTCCGAGCTCTGCGTCCACTACCGCTATTGCCAATTGGCCACCCACACCCCCCTCCTCCTTCATCTTCCTTCCGAACACCTTGACACCATGCGTCACACCTCAGCAAACGGCTAATCGTACACGCTGCTTACAGTCTGTCCGCGCTTGAGCCCTGCCTTCATATGAGTCGGCGCCAATTGGCCACCGCTCGCTGTGTTTGTTTTTATGCTGTTGAGCCAGGTGCGCATAGGCTCGATGGCTAGTGTGTAGGTAGTTGTCATTGTGAGTGTGGATATGTTGGAAGATGTGAGAGTGTGTGAAGGCGAGAGAGATGTAGATAACGTGGCCAGGGCAAGGCGTCGACCCAAGGGAAGAAGGAGGATATATACTCGGACGCGACGGATGCAGAGCTTGGCCGGGGTGCTAGCGCGTACTGGTTACCGATCAACTAGGGGGTGGAAGTATAGGGGTGTATAGGGGTAAGGCGAATATATGCGAGTAGAATATAGTGAACTAACCGGAGGCAAATGCTGAGCTGGAGATGCGGAATAGTTGACGCCGGAGTGCGGATGCTATAACTGGTGGTCTATTTCCCCCTTCGTTTAGCGTGCCATCCGTCACCTGCATCATATTTTATTAGATCATCAGGCTTTTTGTGCGATACCTTCTTGATTGAGCATGGTTTGCGGCTCTGTTGTTCGCAATCTCTTTACATTTGAGGCTGTAATCCGGAATCCGGAGCCTGAGGAGGACCACAAGCCAAGACTTATGCGTATAGGCTTATAAGATTGCGTAACCGTGACTGTGGGCAGTCATCTACATTGTAATGCGTACTGCCCTCTCGTTCGCACGCTTATAGTTCATTTTATCCCACCCTCCTTTCCTCCTCATTCTACAGAGTTTCTCTCTTGCTATCTTTCATCTCTCACCTCCGACCCGCCTTAGAGGTCCTCCTTTCTCACACCACCACTCTTCCTTACCATCAGGGATAGCCACCCGACCTGCGAGTCATGCTTGCGTCTCGGCTCCCCACGCTCATCCGGGCGCTACGCGCCGGATCCCCCATCTCTTCTGGTTCCTGACGGCCAAGACCTTTCGATGTGCTTATCCCCTACCATTGATATATTCCATCACCTCTTTCTATTCTACCGATACGATGGCCCGCAACAGAGCCTAAACCCCAACTTTAGATATATACAGCCTTTTAGGTAGAGGTATCTGAGTATTTTTGCCAAGTAATGAGCGCTCCGTGCGGTAACCCATGAGCCTATCTTTACATCGCATACCTCACAGGACATCAAATTTAATGTATTTATACGAACCATCTTTCAATGTAAATAGAAGCATAACGCAATGGTCACAAACTACTTATAAATCTACTAATGTCATCCCTTTAATGGATTTACCTATAGACTCCTGTCCAACTTCGTGATAGCGTGAATCCTATAGCAATCCCCACAATCAATCCAGGACCGCCAATTACTTCGGCGATCTGGCACGCCTTGTCAGCTAGCTTGATCGCAAAGTTTCTGTGACTTATATCTTGGTGAAATAGCTTTTGGTCCTCTTCTACAGCTTCGGGTGGTAATCCGGCTAGTTTACGTGAATAAACCATGGCAGGTAGTCCTATATATGGTACGTCAGAGTTATCTTAAGGGGACATATAAATAAGTTTACCGTCAATAGAACGGATATTATGCTTGCTCCAATAGTCTTTTATTCCTTTCGGTGTGTGATCATCTTTGGAAGGGTCAGATTCAGAAGGAATGAAGTCAAAGTGAGAAAGCGTCGATGTTGCCTCAAACTCCTCTATTCACATCTCATCATTAGTTCTATAATATTTAAGAATGAAACACTACTTGACCCGCCTCGGTTGTTTGCAAAGTAACGATCAGCTTCTTCAAGTGGTGCCGCGATTCTCTGCAATAGAGTGCGTTCTCCGGCAGGCTCGTAAAGTGGAACCGAGTAACCGCAAGACTAGGGAAATTTTCTATAAGGCTTCACGGAAACGCTCGAGAGATTTGTATTGCCTACAGATCCAACTTTATGAACATTGACCACTACGGCAGCCCGAGAGCCAACGATTCTTTCTTCGGGAGGTATAAGTTCGTTGTATCGTGGCGAGCCGAGTTCGTGAACTTGACCTAGCACTGGATTGTTAGCTAACATCAATTCAAGGGGGCTGCATCAAATTCCGACCAGTTCCAAAAAGACGAACGATCCGAGGTGGCCCATCAAAAGCGTTGAATCTGTAGACAGCGTCCGCTAGTATCTTTTGGTCAATCTATACACTGACATGTAGTTACTTACAGCACCGTAATTCGTTGGTTCTCCCGGAGGTGTGAAGCAGTCTCCACGCCTACGAATGAAAGATGTGCCCTCAGCTCTGCAACATGATTTGAACCGTACCATCAAAACAAGTCTACTTACCTGAGCCGGTCAAGTCTTGCCAAAAGAACGTTTTGTTGTCTATGATCTTGAAAGTTCCCAGTACACCCTTGGGTGAGATGTTGATGTGCCCGTTCGCACTGAGCGGTGCCGTTGCTACCCAGAAGCATCTCTGTTCCTGGATCCACCTAAGAGAGACACAAGTTTGAGCGTGATTCATTTGGTCTTCAAATACAACGATAAGATTTGACGACGTCGTCGTGTTTGACTCACGGTATCAAATTATCAGGTATAACATCGAAGAATTTACCCATAGTGCAAGTGTGCTCGTAATCGAAAGGATAGATGAAGCGGTATCAACTGGAGGTATATATATATCCAGCTTATATAGGGCATATCTTCAAATGGGCGCCACGCGGGATGCAATGTTAGGACACATGTTCAAAGACCTATCTCCGGAACAATTAGTCATGTGGAGGTTGCTGTCATTACTAAGAGCTTAATATTAGGATCTCTTGGCGAAGAATACTGAAATATATATCCCATGACTTGACCAAATTGCGCTCAGCTCAGGACCACACCGACACGTGCTAGATCTATCTCAGGCTTAATCATAGATACGACATATAGTTTGGAAGGTTGATTTATCACATTGAATTAGGTAAAATAGACACATATGCCTTATTTGATGAGTATATGCGCGCATCCACTGGTAACATTTCAGCCTTAATTATCCGGTGGCCGAAGCACCCAAATGAGCCAGACAGCACACGGCGCTTACATAGGCAATATTATCATTTCTTCTTGCTGGGATCGGATGAAATACAGCGGTGATTTTATCCGTCTAGATGGTTAACGTTAATTATTCCACGCCACGCCGAGTCACATTCACTGCACAATTCGAATATAGGGACCCCAGCGACTCCTTTCGGTTTGGAGCAGATCAAATGTGAGACTCGCATGGAAATTGATATTAGATTCTTACTACAACCAGATAAACAAATACTGCAGTCAAACATTGCAGTGAAATGACCAGAGGTGGTTTTAGAACTACTTTGGGTATGTGCAAATTTATGGGTCAGCGTGAAGCGGAGGCAGGTTTGTTCTATAATTAGTTTCTATTCGATCTTTATCCTACTGGACCATACACACACGTACCATATATGAAGTACTCTCCGATGGTCTTTATGATTATACCTTGTACTTTTGATGACACTAACTACATTATGACCCAAAAAACTGTAAGTTTATCTTTAGTATATTTTTCCTAGCGAGCAAATGGTCATTTGACAGGATTTTAAGTGTGCGGCTCAACTGCAAATGTTCAAAGTCCAAATTCTTCGTTGGGCTTGCGTCCGGGCGATATTTTAAGTAGCCACAAATATAAATGCCTCATTCAGGACGATCTGGGAGTGGAACGGTACATAACGGGCAGAAATGACCTCGTATAGACATGCTTCATGTCAGACAACGGATCCCCAGATCCCGAGGAAGCTACACTGCCACCTCTGGGGAATGCCCAGGATTTGATTAAAATGACCAATTACTGTGTGGAGCGGCTCCGTGAACCGCATGCTATTTATCTTGTATGAAGCTAACCAATAGTTGGACACCAGCCCGTCACTTCACTGACCCAGTTTGAAAACACTCGCCATAAATGAGCGCAACCTTAAAGTAAATGTTACGGCCCTTGGGCAAGTAACAAGTTTAAACCCTCACGCGTAGTACATCCATAGAGCATTGGCCGGTTGATACACATGAATCTTTTAAATTATTCCCAATGTATATTTCCTCTGCTGCTCAAAAGTACTATATATTGAGTCTATTGAATAACTTATGAGCATACATGAGTAAACGATTATAAGGAGAGACCTGGAGTGCTCAGGACCTCCAATCTCTAGATCCGAAATGTACGCTGAGATTTACCCGGTCAGCGAGCCCTTGGGAGATTTTCGAGTCCCTGTATAGATACCTAGTGTTAAAGCTCAAAAAACTACAGATTAATCATTTCAGACTCCCAGTCATCCATTTTCCTTGTCAACGGTGGAAGGTTCCGTATTTCAACCCAATCGTTGCTCGAAAGCGCTCCGCAGTTCTTGCGTTTGGGAAGCACAACCCACCAAGGTGCGAATTCCGATGTCCAGCTGTGCCAATCGTGGGTAGGTGGCGAGCGTGCTGGCTCTGTTCTGTACCTCAATGATTCCGGTGAGTCGTCCGTTTGGGGTTCCGGAAGTGGGTCAGATTGGCGTGCAGTTTCGACGCTGGTAATCCATTTGGCGAAATCCGGCCGCTCGGGTATATCAAGAGATGTATAATAGGTTGAGCGACTTGATTGTGCCGGTTCGACAGAGCCGGAATGTAGTGAATCACCGCGGATCGAAAAAGATATTGACGCACGAGAGTAAGCGTCACGGAAGTTTAGTATATCGCATGACTCTGCCTCGGAATCATCAGATAGATTATTGTAAGTGTCGACTTCATCAGTATAGCTTTCCTCGATTGCATTTGCGGGTAGGCGAGTAGGGTTTGAAGAAGTCTCTTGTATCGATGGATGGTCCACGCTGTGGTCTGAAGAGCGAGCGATCATCAACCGGGTTGAGATTGGAGTTGTGGGATGTCCATGGGATGCGGAATCTTCCAGTTGATCTGTTCTGGATGGTGCTTCCTTCCAGGCATCCATGAGGGCATGATAAATGATGGAGAGGTCAGAAAAGAGCTCCCTGGTTATCGGGAGTACCTCTCCAGGGATGTCCATATGACTTTCGATTTTCGGTACTGCGTTCAAAATTACCGCGTACGGGTGAACATGGGAGCAAAGCACAGGAAAGTTGGGATATGGGGGATAGTGCAAATCGCGAACTGGGTGGCCAGTCGTAGTGGTTTGCCACTGACGGCGAACGATAGGGACCTTCTCGGTATTCAACAGGAGTGGAACAAATCTATACGAATAACCTGATAACCTGGCGGGAAACCACTACTCCAGGATTCAACAAGTTAGCCCAATAGTTCAAGTAATTTAGCACGTACATCGGGGCTGCGAAAATCAGGCCATGGACCATCTATAGATTCCCTTCTCCGTTCGTCTATGAGAGTAAGTATCTTACCCTTAATTCGACGAACATCCTCCTCGATGGGGATAAGAACCCAACCACTCGGCGTGGCGTCAAAGGAACAATGAATGTCGGATCTCACTAGCAAGTGGATGAGGAACAGGGAGATTAATTCAAACAAGATGCTTACGAAAGAGATTGAACCAACGACTGTTTGGATTTATCTTGCGACCTAGGGCGTATTGAAGGCGGGCCAACTTGGACCGCCAGGTCAGCTATTTTGGAATTGAAAACGAGAAAATACCAGTACCTGCGATGCTTTAGTTTCATTGGCTATCAAACAGGCTATTATGATAGCAATACTAGGTGCTGTTTCACCCGTAATTAAACAGCGTCGTCCATGGAGTGAAACGCTCTCTACCGCATTGTACTCTTCCGCCCGTACCGTTGCGTTATTCACCGAGTGCGCATGCCGCCACCAGTCGACAGATAGATCTTCTATACCTGGATCTGAGTCTACAATGTCGTCATCGGTTATGCGAATTGGCGTCTCAGTTGTATCAGTCATGGTTGATTTGGAAGCACGGAGCGCGCCGCGTATGTAAGCTTGGCGCCTAATTATAAGTAGGTCACCCTTGAACCACAACGGTTGTGCAAACAAGTAGTGCATCGCGTGTGAGCACCTTGAGTCCACAATAATTCTCTATCCAGTTTTTCTAAGAAGCTTTAATCCATTTTAACTATAGTACTTGCGCCGATATGCTGGGCTGTATTTTATTCTTGTTAGACTGGATCTACATTATGGTTGGAGCCTTTGTTATGGATGTCAGCGACTGTTCAATAGCAACTAGGTTTAGATGATTGTACATATACGAATCTTTCGGCCAATCATGATGGGTGCCTTGCTTAACAATTATTGGGAGATATAATAGGTCGCTTGGCATTTCAGCGCAAGAGTTATTTCTCATCTCTGATTTATCTGATAGTTATTAGCCAAACTGGGCAATTGGTAGAAGCAGCCCCCGTGTCTTTGATGTTTTATTGGTGGTTTAAGACAGACCTGCTTCGAATGCTATGTACATGTTTTTATGATAACATAATGTAAGTCTCTTGAAATATAGATGCATGTATGCGCCGTTTCAAGAGGGCGGTACTAACCATGAATCGCAACTTGCACACCATGAAATAATAAACTCAGTGTTGGGAGCTGGAACATGTACTAGCGTACTACCAAATCTCGACATCAGGCCACAACTCCACAAAAGTTGCCTCAGCTTGAAGCCAAACACCGTCTTCAATGGGGGCCTTTTAGCGCAAGATTCCTAAGTAAGATGACCTAACGAAAAAAAGGGCCGGATCTACGCAGTGGTAGTCAGTGAAAACTGACTACAACCGCGTAAATCCGGCCCTTTTTTTCTTATCAGTGTCAAGCTCAAGTTGGACATACTGCACCTGGTTCGTCCGATACTACCTGTCCTTCGGTTCCAGGGCCTTTGGATCTTGAGGTCTCGAATCCCAGAGATAAAACCAGAACCAGAGAGTCGCCAAAGTCAGAGAGCCACCAGAACCAGAGAATCGCCAGAGTGCCAGAGTGCCAGAATGCCAGAGTTTCAGATAGCCAAGGAGCCCAAGAGAGTCGAGTAGCCACAGATACCCAGTGCACCCCAAATACAAGTCCAAAGAGGTCGATAGTATAGCCAAGTTGGGTATCCAGGTCTTCATGTCCCAATGTCTTCATGTCGAATCCGGATTCCTATGGATCTCTGCGAACAAGCGGTTAGTCTCAGCAAACAAGTCCGAGTCCACAAACATCAGCGTGCTAGACAGACATAGGAAATGTCCAGAGTACAACGAGTGCGAATACAAATACAAGTAAACATCCGAGTCTTTTTTTGTACTTTATGTTTTCGACTTTTTTTGTGGTTTTGTGGTTTTGTGTCAGTCCGAAGCCAAGGCAGAGATCCAAGTCCAGAGTCCATCATAGATCGGAACGAGAAATGAGAGAAAAATAGATAAAAGATAAAAAGAAATGAAGAAAAGATAAAAAAAAAAAAAAAAAAAGATAGGGGTATGGCACAGCCAGAGAGATCTGGCTGCGCCCACTCATCGCGAGTCAGCCCGCGCCGGACTCTACCGTAATGCCTACGCTCAGGCTGTTCTACCACCACACACGCTCCTCTCGCCGCTGCTCAACACCACTTGTGTCAAACTCCGAATGCGGTCGACAGTCACTATCATAGCTACTTACAGCTCGTCCGAGCTCTGCCTCTACTACCTCTATCGCTACTGCCAATTGGCCACCTACATCCCCCTTCCCCTTCCTCGTCTTTCCAGACAGCTGCTTGATACCGTCCGTCACATCTCAGCAAACAGTTGATCGCATACGTTGCTTACAGTCTGTCCGCGCTTGAACCCTGCCTTCATACGAGTCGGCGCCAATTGGCCACCGCTCGCTGTGTTTGTTTTTATGCTGTTGAGCCAGGTGCGCATGGGCTCGATTGCTAGTGTGTGGATAGTTGTCATTGTGAATGTGAATATGTTGGAAGATGTGAGAGCGTATGAGAGCGAGAGATGCAGATAACGTGGCCAGGGCAAGGAGTCGACCCAAGGGGAGGGGACAGGAATATATATACTCGGACGTGACGGATGCAGAGCTCGGCCGGGATGTTAGCGCGGACTGGCTAGAGATGGAGTAGGGGGTAGAAGTATAGGGGTGTATAGGGGTAAGGTGAATATATGCGAGTAGAATATAGTGAACTGGCCGGAGGCAAATGCGGAGCCGGAGATACGGAATAGTTGACGCCGGAGTGTGGATGCTATAACTGATTATCTAGCTTGTCCCTTCGTCCAGCACGTTGTCTAATAGCTTTACTATGTGTCAATAGGTCCTCAGGACTTCCGTGTGACACACCCTTGATTCAACACTATTTGTGGCCCTTTGAGACTGTGACTGGGTCGTTCGCCATCCTTTTGCATACTTCGATATTGGCTTTTGGATGTATTCAGTGGTAATCAAACACCGCAGTGAGGCGGCCAGATTACTGTATACCCATATGTACAAAACCTTTTAAATTGGAATGAGGCAAACGCATACCCGCTTTATATTTAGCGTTATGTACTGAAAGTAGAATTGATAGAAAATACAACTAATAAAGTTACGAGACTGTCTTCCGTAAAGTCTTACTAGCCAATTTATGGATGGGCGACAGCATTTCAAGCACCACATCCCCGAAATGCCCAAAGTCTGAACCCGCCCATTGGTCCTGTGCCCAAGCGATAGTTTAAATAATCCCGAAACAGACAAGTGCGACCAAAGGGCTTCATTTAGGTCAATTTGTGAGTTAAATAACATTTGGCGGTCAGAAACGCCCCCATATGAACGCGTCCATGGCAGAACCTGGCAGCGGATCTCCGGCCTCAAGGAAGCTACACTGCTACTGCACGTGACGAGATAAACGTGACTTGGTATAACGAGAGTGACGAGACAAGGATCTTCGCCCACCCATCCCAACCACCATCCCTAGATTTTGCCCAAGATGGCGCCTCTTCCTATCGAAGTTTCAGAAGACAATCTGCATGCACTCTCTTCGTCGTTTCTGATGATTCTTGCGTCTGAAGTGGGAGACAAGACGTTCCTCATTGCTGCGATCATGGCCATGCGACATCCGCGCCTCATTGTTTTCTCAGGCGCATTCGGGGCGTTAGTTGTTATGAGTGCTCTATCGGCTGCCATGGGACATCTCTTGCCTGCGCTCATCAGTCGACGATGGACAACACTTGCTGCTGCCGGCCTATTCTTGGTATTCGGTGTCAAGGTCTGTACAACGTGTGTGAGAACCAGGGTCACGGGCTAAATTTATCCTATAGATGCTTTTGGAAGCCAGAGAAATGCAAGCCGGACAAGATAAGATCCAAGAAGAGCTCAAGGAGGTGGAGGAGGAGTTGGATGCTGCAGAGGGTAACATTCCGATGAGAAACATGGAGGAAGGTAAGCATCTTCTTTGCAATCTCCCAATCTACTTTGTTGTTTACAACGAAACCTAGGAGGACGCAACTCTGACGAACCTGAACCTCTCACACCGGCCCCAAAAGATTCTTCACTTGCACAAGGAGCCAAGAACCTGTTTGGAATGTGCCTAGGTCCCATTTTCGTTCAGGTATGTAACTTGCTCTTGTGTGTCTGCTCCAGTTTTAAACCAACCAACTTTTCAGACGTTTATCTTGACGTTCTTGGGCGAATGGGGAGACCGCAGCCAGATTGCAACCATCGCTCTTGGAGCAGCTCATGTCAGTATATCCCACACTTTTGATCATCTGACTCCGTCATGCTGAGCCATTCATCTTTGCAGAACGTATACATTATCACCATTGGAACAATTGCTGGCCACGCACTTTGCACCGGAGTAGCCGTCCTTGGTGGGCGTTGGTTGTCAACCAAGATTTCAATAAAGCACGGTGAGTGATCTAACTCTTGGACCCTAAGCCGACTATTTAAGCTCTCTGTCAACAGTGACCCTCACGGGCTCTATCCTGTTCTTATTATTTGCTGTTATGTACTTTTACGAGTCGTGGACATTCGTGCCCGACGTACCCTCACTCGATTTGGACCTTCCCATGAAGGCCGTAGAGCGGAGGTAAAACCCTAGACTGATGAGGCTTAGGTTATGTATAAACTCTTGCACCCGTATTGTTAGATTCTTGCATATGTTGTAGTATGTTGACTTGTTGCATCTAGCATGTATACGCAACGCGCGATTTGTGCAATAATAATTTCCGGATTTGGAACATAACCCTTTTATCAAGAAACCATGAAAAACACGTTCATTAAAAGCTAGGTGATCGTACAAAGATAAAGCGTAAACCCCGTAAGTATGACAATAACTTGAAATCGTAACTATAGGTTCATGCATAAATGTAGCAGTACTCGCCACTCCCCAGAGTGTTCAGGGTGCTCAAGATGGTAGGCTGAGGGAACAACCCATCGGTAGGCAACTTGTCAGTGACGCTCAACCATGGGGGGTATCCGTTGGGGAAAGCCGGGTCGGTGTAGGTCATGTTGGATCCGCCCTTGAAAGCAAAGAGGTTCCTGATAGACTTCATCTGCCAGAGCCACCAAATACGATCGATATTGGCATGGTGCAAGAAAAACATGGGCTAAAATAGAGGGGGGGGGGCGATCAGTATCAGATCCCGATCCTGAACCATCTCGATCTAAACTTACGTCGCTGGGCGTCCAGGTCGATCCTCCTTGGCATGTGGAACCAGCAGCTTTCGGGCAAGTTCCAGCCAAGTCACCACCCATGATCATATGCACATTCGCATGGAATGCCTGGGCCTTTTCGGTCGCGTTTTGGAAACCCATAAAGTCGCCTTCGTAGCCGTTGATCGCATCGTCAACAAACGACTTTTGCATCCCGACTACGGCTGCCTCTTGGGGCCTGGGAACCCACCACCAACTAAGGTAAGGATAAGGCGTATATTGACGGCGAATTCCGCGTTTGCTGAAAAATAAATAGAAAGTGTTAAGTAAAAGGAATTTGGACGGTACAATATCAGAGTGACGTACATTGGGTATGAAACCTTCATGTCCTTGAACCCGCCGTTATTGACATAGTAGTCGTTGTTAGGGTCTCCGAAACCTCCAAGACCAGAGGTAGGATCGGAATCCCACATGGCAGACGTATTGAACGACGCAGTATCCTTGGACCAGTCCCAGTAGGGCATAACACCCTTGTATCCGCACTGCTTCCTCAACTGAGTAACATGTTGATTGGTGTACCAACGATGCCACGGCAGGAAAAAGCCAGTGTAGTGGATCTGGTTGGTGAGGTCCATATGAATATAGGTCATGTCATCGTAGAAGCTCGAGTTCTCGTTGATAGGAGGCAAATCGGCGCGCGGGTACGATGCCTTGAGGAGCTTGCTGTGGGGGCGCTTGGCAAGGCACTATGACGAGTTGTGAGTAGGGTGTTGCAGAGCGACTGAGGCAAGGAGGGAGATGGCTCACGTTTACAGCCGAGATGTATGCTTCCTTTTCCTTCTTGGAAAAAGTCCTCCATTCTCTCCGAACCTGTTATTGTACCAAGGTGAGTAAACCAGACGGCGAAGAGATCGATTTGGAGCTCGTACCTCTGGGTTCCAGCAAAACCAGCTTTGAAGAGAGCTCAATTCGGCATCAGCAGCGGGGGCAGCGCCAACGAGAGCAGCGCAAGACGCGAACAAAGTCAAGAGAGAAACGGCACGCATGATGAAGTCGTCAACTTGTCGTACAGTAGAGAAGAGGGGAGGAGGGGAGAGAAAGGACCACCGAGCCCGATGGATGCCATCCACAGCTCATACCAATCCCACCTTTTAAGCAAAAGAATTACCTTTGCCACCCGGTGCTAGGAGGTTAGAAATAGCGCACTGCAGAATGTTTATGCGGCCGCTGAGCCAGGGACAAGAGAGGGGGAATCGCGTGCCCAGTCAAACGGGCCAGTGTAATCGCCAGGGCATAGGCCGCCGATTCGCTTACTTCATTGGATCTGATCTTCCCACCTAGGCTGGTTCGTGCCACACTAGCACTGTTCCTGCCTCGGCATCTGGGAGTGAGCTTGGTCCTATGCTCCAGGCCTGTCAAAAAACGCGTGTTTGCAGATCGATCGATTGACCATTTGGGTCTCTATCCATTAAAAATCTCGTCGGTAGACAGTCCTATTATGGATCTATCGCTCGCATGAGTAGCACATTTACCGGCTTTACAGAGAGAATTCGAATGTTCGAACCTCTGTTGTTGACGTTCGAGTTCCTTCGAAATGAAGAATTTACAACCGAGCGCGTGGCGCGGAGATCGGCAGGTCCAGGACCCAGCTTCGGGACCCCAGGAACCGTGGATACACACGTGCCTTGCTCGGCCAAACAAGACCTTAATTAACCTGAAACACCTATCAAACTCGGCCAGCGCGGGGGTAAAAAATGTCTGTGATAATCACGGTTTATTTCGACAAACTACTGTACACAACATAGCGATAAGAACAACAACAACAAAAGGCACAGTCCAATGACAATTTATCCCACATTCAAAGTTGAAACGAAATGAAAGAAAGACCAAGAGGAAGGCAGAAAAACATAAGAAGTTCGTGCATATGAATTGACCGGAGAAAATAATACTTTTATGGTCTATACGGCCGATCCTTTACGATAGGACGAGGATCCGTCATCATCACCATCGTCGCCGGTAAGAGCAACGACCTTGTGCACGGACCCTTGGTCCGAAGTATAGACGTTGCTCTCTTTCGCATCGAAAGTCTGTACCCCATTGCGCGACGACTAGAAATTTCCCCAACAAAACATCGGTTAGAGATACATTCCTACAAATGAAATGTGAGGGGAAGATGGTTGCTTACAATAGCGTCCACGTGGGTCTGTCGGCTGATGTAGACTTCCGGCCGGGTCGTCTCTTGATCCCGGGACGCAGGCTATACCAAAAAACGAGTTTAGTAAATGGGCCGCCGGGATTGTATACGCGAAGCTTGGCTGAACTTACCCCTGTGGGGTTCCGGTTACCTGTGCGCATCTCATACGCGTTTCCGCCCGTTGAGTAACTAGTACCAGATCGCGATACGCTCGCACGTGAATTGAGAGTGAAGACCATGGAGCAGACGTAAAAGAATGGCATCTAGTATGTAAATGAGTATGATGCCATGGTCGAGTGAGCTGGTTAATCCTACCAAGGAGTTGAAAAAATTAACCCAAGTTGTTGACGCTGCGCGGGAGTTCCAATACAAATTAAGGATTGCGCTTGATAACGGTGCAAGTCAGCGAACTGGGAATGCAAGCATACATGGCGAGGGAAGTAGCTTACCAGATCGTTGGGGGCAAGGCAGACTGGATAGCCGTATAGAGAAGACGGGTAATCAAGTTGTTGGTGGCAGTGAAACCAGTCTTGGCCTAAGGGTGGGAATAAATTTGACATTTGAGATTGTTCCGAAGAAAAGGACCTACCCGGAGAAGGTACCAGCAAGTGAAAACCGTGATAAAGACATCGCAGATCACGACGCAAGAGACCATCATGTTGGCTAATCAAGTGTATTCAACTTTAGTTATACGAACAAGCTCACTCGGTGGGAGAAATACGTACCGGAAGCATTGAGTAGGACGCCATTTTTGGTAAGTAGTTTAAGATCAAACACTAGGATCGTCTTCAAAGCAATCAATTTATGACACATGGGTCAAAGAAATGCCACTGACCAGAATCAGTGCCCCCGCAAGACCAAGGAGGAGTGTTGGTATGGTCAACACGAGGAAGATCCAGTTGCGAGAGAGAACGAATGTCCTATGTATAAAGAATGCCTGCGCATACAGTCAGCTTCAGAGCTCAGTAGATGGGTTCTTCAACATACTTGGATCATAGCCCCGATAATACTTGACTCGAGTCCAGTGAGCTTAACACTTGCAGTGGGGATCGATGCCTGAATAGGTAATCACGCCATAATTTAGACTGTGTCATGAAAACGTCGGTGGCGCTCAGTTTACTCACCGAAAGATAATTTCCAAAGTGTGCGACTGACAAATCGGATAATTAATCAATTGAATATCGTCTTTTTTCAAACAAAACATACTGAAAAAGTCCCACTAAGGTATAAATAAATCAACAATACCCCGGACTTCTATGTCTGCAGGCTGAACTTACCGAAATGTATATCATATGCCCCGCTTTGAACGAGCAGAACAACACCGATACACCAACAAGTAGACGAAGCATAAGACGGTCATGTGGGTATCCAACTGCATAATTGAACGTCTATGATAGGGGTGAGAATTGAGCAACAAAAATATCCTATGATACCAACCTGACACAGAAGGATACCCTCCATCATGAGACAGAATATCGAAGCCAACAACCATGGTCTGCAAAATAGTTAGGGCACACCACTGAAGAGACAATTGGCCAGTACTCACCCCAGCATACCCGCCGTATTATTGATGTATGGCAGCTCGATTGAGATCGGCTTATAGTTGCTGTTGAGGAAACCCGGATATGTCGACATGGTTGACTCGCCTGCAACCAAGACCAGGATTATCGGCGGATGGGAAGAGGTGGAGAGGATGTGCGAATGATGTTCGCAGGTCGAGCCATATAAGATCTCAAGCAAAATATGCGGACCTGACGATCACACTCAAAAACAAACTGTTGACCTGATCATTGGGCTTCTTAGGATATGCGGAGCCAATAAGAACTAGTCCTCATTCGCAAGTTGCGGGTTACCGAGATGGATTGCTTAGAGTGGAATTTGCGCTCCTGATGGGAAAGGGACCAAGTCTCACATCATTACGGCCCCGTTACCGGAAAACTGTAGCTGGGTCCAAGGAACAGGGTGCGTATATGTGCGTTCTTGGCCTGACCGTGGGTCAACAGGCAACCGTCATCGGTTCTCAGCAAGCAGCGACAATTGCTACCCACAACCAGTCAGGATGAACAGGTTGTTTATTATTGTCGGCTCATATGTTTTCAGGTAGGTTACCCGAGTTGCGCAGTGTAGTGGTTGATATTGGCAATCAAGACAACCGATGAGCGAATGTATCCTCTAATAATTTCACCGAACAACTGCCGTTTCTGGCTGGTTACCTCGACCTGAGAGTCTTGTGAGGCACGGAGTGAGCCACAGAATGGCCCAATTGGGTGATCTCAGCCACCCGCGGCACGAGGATGACGCTTCTCTCGGCGGTTATGGCAGCCGAAGTGGCGTCCGTAGTCGACTTCCACGCTCTCCACGATGATGGCCTCGCCGGGTTTAGCTAGGGGAATCTTTACATCATATTTTGTGCTTATTATCGCGCTATTCATCCTTATTCTGGGCTCTCTGCAGAGGCGGATCACTTCCATTGGGCATGTTCCTCCCTCTGCCTTAGTGTTTGGGGCACTGGCAATAGGATCGTTCTACCATACATGGTACTGTGAGTAAGCTGCTGGACCACAAGTGATTGTTCTTGGACTGATCCTGGTGGCTGGATTTCCACAGATATGATCAAGTTCCTAGAGGTAAGTCTTCGTACCCTTTCTTGGGAGAAACTTGGAAACAACCTCGGTTGATAGTGGAGCTTCCATGACTTCGAGTCGCACCAGCTCATCCTCGAAAAATCCCTGCTTGACCGAGTAACACAATGGTTGATGGGAACCGACCTCTTTGAGCAAGCTTGGAGACACGTCTGCGAAGGTATGCCCCACATTTGGCTTTGTCCTGAATTTCAGACCAGACCATAATTTCTCTTGCGCTGGCTTTGAAAATAGGACCACTAAATTGGTGGTGGAGTCAACAGTTATGCATCCTCACCGTCGGTGTATGGACCACGTTTCTTTTCGCCCAAGGTGCGTACGGGATTTCGGCGTTCTCCGGTCCTTCCCCGATATAATTCCCCATTCGCCCATATGACCGCCTCCGCCTTTGATGAGGTAATCTGAAACATATTAACATGTGTAACAGGCTCACAGAGACGCATACCTTTCGTGTGGGCATACATGCTTCTTGGACAGCTGGTAGCTATTTCGGTCGCTACCAATATTTTCTTTGCCGCTGTTATTCTCTACGATGATTTGCCCTCGGAGCGGAAATCGAAATCGAGACCCCCATCACGTACGACCCAGGTTCCAGCTGGGGTATATCTCCCGATATTTCTTTCGCACTTGACCATTTTGCTCTCTCCGTCCGTAGCTCAGCCAGATTGCAAATGGTTCCTGCCTAACCTCTTGACTATGCACCTTCTGATTGTCCTCCCGTTATTCAACGTGAGATATCGACCCGTCACTGAAAATCGAAGCAGCCTCAGCCTAGGCACCTTTTACATCGTTCTCGCCGCTCTTGCCTTCATTCCACGCGCACAAACGTACCTCTCGCTTCCGTACCAAGACCTTTCGAGTCTAGTACCTCAACTCCTGGAGACACTCTATTCTCACCCGGCCCAAGGCTCTATCGGGTTCGATGTTGTATGGACAACTGCCTCGTTCACGCTATATTGCGCCGTCGCTGGAGGTCTTGGCCTGGGTCTTTTAGGGCTAGTTTCGCCAGGATTGGCCCTGTACCTTGATACTGATCATCATTAAACTCTGTATGCGACTGCGATTGGAGTTGCAATGTTCCCCTGTGGTTCTCCTAATTATGTAACCCCTCTTGTTGGTGCGGGGTCCGCTTGTGTGAAAAAACAATGAACTGAATTCCAAGTATCTTGGCCCAGCCGGGGTGTGATGGGGAGCTGACCTCGGGATCAGTTGCGGGCCGTGTACGGATCCAGCTCCTGTCAAAGTTGCAGGCCTGCCAAATTAATTGACTGACAGAACACGATGGTTTGATCAGGCTCAAGTAAGTGATTCATTCAAGCTGGGTCACTCACCAAACCGCATTAATCTCTGCGCCACTAACAGACCCGGAATTATGGCCAAACGGGCAATCAAAAAAAAATCAAGTCCAAGAAGGGGGGATCATGTGCAGCCAGCTGTCTAGATACAAATTAGGTTGGCCAGAGCTCGTCATCGATCGGTTGTCGCCACCCGGTCTCTCAGATTTATACTAAGCTCAAAACGCATTATATTTAATCCAGTAAATACGGTTGCAAAGCCGACCCTTTTGAATCCCCACATGGTATACCCCAAACAAGTGCATCTCAAGCCTCCTTGCGTTTTGGAAGATCTCCAACAGGGAGAATAAAGTATCTGATGTAGCGTCATTGGTAAGCCGGAGATGTACGGCTGCACAAGGACCGGTAAGGGGCACTTACGATGCATCGGGACTATACAAACCCGCGGCACCCGTATAGAACGCGATAAACGCGGTGATAGCTCCTATAACGCCACCGGCTTGAGTAACTTGGGCTATAGGGAATTAACCGGAGTGAGATCGTCAGTAGGATTCCGTGCATGAGTACCGTTGGGTCATCCTTACTTTTTTGCATGAACTCGCCAATCATGAGTAATAAGAACGTCAAGTCGAGGAAAAAGAATAAGGCTGCAAGGGAAACCGATGCTCGGAACGTGCCGAAGAACATGATGAAGGTGATGATGAACCACACGAGCAACTGGAAGTTTTTTTCGGAGTCAATCAGGGTTCGGAGTTGGCCTGATCGTGAGTACTCACAAAGATTCCGAGAGCGTCGTTGAGCTGATTAGATTTGTCACCATTGTATGCGTCGAGAACACTGATGCAAGATAAGGGACAACAACCGGGAGTCAGTAATTAAGACGTACCCGCTTCCAGGGTAGAGGATGATTCCGTATGAGAACCAGAAGCCACCATATGCGGAAAACGCTAGGAATTGTTGAGCTTTATGCTACTGAAAGGAGAAACGAGCATACCTGTAGCACCAAAAGTGTTTCCTGCTCCAAACTCCCACATACCAGCCAACAATTGAGTTAATCCACCGACGCCAAAGGCCATACCAACTACCACATTTGGCTAAACGCAGAGTGAGGATTGACCGCATGAGCTTTTGAATTGTTGGTACATACCACAGTAATGTGACGCGTCTGAATATTATACAAACTCAGCATAAGGGTTGTAGCAGCGAAAGAAATCAGGCCGAGCGGTGCTGGGTTACCCAGTTTACGGTGGCTAAATCGAGTTGGTACAGTTTTGACTCGGATTTGGCAAGACTTACTATACTGGGAAAGCTCGCTAGAAAAAGTATGTATTCAATTAATTGCCTCTATCTCACTAACAATTTCGCTAACCTGTGTGTCATGACTGATCGTGTGTTGGAGTGCTGGTCCGGCAAAGTATCCTCCAGCAGCCCCGTTACCGCTTGGTCCACTTGGACCAGATTCGTCACTTGTTGCACGAGAAACAGGAAGGCTGACTTGTTTCTCGATATCGGCCATTATGAGCTTCTGTGGAACGCTGAGCCGGAATGGGGTGGGGGTAGAAGGATGCTTTCTTCAATTAATGCCGAACAGAGCCTTTTATACCATAGAATCCGGTAGAACGCCTGCGCCAATAATCCTTCAAGCAGAAGACGTGAGAGTAATGGAATTCTATCAAATTGATTTTGTTTTCATTTTGCGGAGAGCCCTCGGATGAGCCATTGCTCCTCGTATCTAGCATAGGAAGTATCGAACAACATGCTCGGTGGAATGTTCAAGTGAGATCAGGCTTCGGTGATGTAGCATACGAAATTCCCAGAGCATATTAGAACACTATATGCTAGGGGAAACATGTGATGTTGGCGGCCGAAGCTCCAGGTCCCAAGTGCGAGCGATAGGCAAGTGCTGGATTAGTTGAGGTTAAAGTCAGTATACCCAGGCCCGATCAGGAAGCCGTGATCATGAGCTGGGGTAATTAACGACAGGCCGGAATAGGCGCCCGGCGCTGGATCGTTCTCTTGACCTAAACATGTCTCGCCCAACTGGAACTCCATCATGGGCACCGAGAGCCGGAAGCCCAGCTAGCCCCGCAACACTTCGTTCTCTCGCTTATCCTACTCCGAAACAAGTGGATGGAGTCGTATATGATATATTGCTCATTGAGATGGTCCGCACGCTTCGTGATTCGGCAAAGGTAGCACGCAAACGAGAGACGGAATTGGAAGAGGAAATGATAGAGAACGGTCTGTTGGAGAGAAAGGCGCCTGCAGCCACCGCCTCTAAAGGAGACAGCGTCAGCAGTATACCTGCAGCCAAGGGTACAGTCGACGAAGACGAGGAAGCCTTGAGGATACGGTTAGAGTCAATCGGTATGCACGTTGGTGCCAACTTGGCTGAGAGGTAAGTATACAGTATAGCGTTTACACAACTCCTCACGCTGCCGTTATTTCAGGATATCAAGGGACCGCCCCCGGTTTACGGACACGCTTGATACAGTCAAGTTTATTTGTAAAGATCTTTGGACTACTGTCTGGGAGAAACAGGTCGAGAATCTTAGGACAAATCACCGCGTGAGTTGGGTTCGTTCTCCTTGGCATGCTATGTCTATAATATGACAACAGGGTGTTTATGTCTTGACGGACTCGCCATTCAAGCCGCTTGTTCGAATATCGGCCTATGGAACAACCCCAGAAATTATACAAAAGGCTAGGGTGGTATGTAAACTAATTCCCGCTCGAGCATGATCCGGGAATTCACATCCACGGACCAGTACGCCTATGTACCAGCGGGAATCATACGAGGGGCACTCGCTCGCCTTGGGCTTCAGGGGACAGTGACGCCGGACATCAGTGACTTACCGCGATGTGAGCCAACTCCGTTGTTAGAGATCAACACAGTTCTGATTCTTCCTTCCGCATCAGGTACCTTTCAAATTAAACTTGCGAAAACAGGCTAGTCGTGGGAATTTGTGGTCATCTCATTCCTCTGGAAGTCCTCTATTTAAGTTTGCACAAATAATAAATGTGAAGTAGGCATAAATCCAAAGAACTTCTATACACTGGTTTGACTTCGTATGATCGTGGGCCAGGCCTCGTGTTCAGTCTCATAGAAACATCGATCATTAAGCAGAATTGATGGTTGTGCGACGTTGTCTACTGCGTAGCATACAGATCCAGCCCAAGATAAATAGCCCCGGCTTCCACAACCAGACAAACATATGGGTCCAACGATCTGTTGGGTTCAATACCAATCATTTAACAGAGGATGGACTCTACTTAATACTATATCATATCGACATATCATCATTGGCGGCCGAGTGCTCAAAAGTTACGAGAATACAATTGAAATATTCTTCTGGTTGTAATGACGCAAATACCATATAAAGTAGGGATCAGGGTTATTTCAGGGAAGAGGAATACGGGTTGGTTTTATGCCTAAAATTAGCCTATCGTGCCATATATGAAAGGGGGAATGTGTATAAACAAGTGGGGTGCTCGGACTATTTGCACCTGCTAAACCGCTGCGGGTCGGATATGATTGACACTGTCCCAATATATCACACTGTGGAGCCTAAGAATTTTAACAGGCAATCAAATGTCGAAACACCAGTTAGGCTCGGGCCATGGCCCAATTTTCACTCGACCAAATCTGATATCCGGTCCAGATGACCTCTATAGGTATTAGTGTTATACACAGGTGCAGGAATGATAAACAAAAGCCGATAGAAAAGGTTTAAAACAAAAGATTGAGAGCATAGGCAGAGAGAGCGGTCATGGTGATGAACACTATCGAGTCATCGTTAGTGTTCTACACCTAGGATAGGTCTTGACATGGATACTCACTCAGGGCATATTGAGGGATGAGGAAAGCGGAGACGTGTGACGCGGAGCCGTCAGGGGAGTAGATTT
This sequence comes from Rhizoctonia solani, assembly GCF_016906535.1. NCBI lineage: Eukaryota > Fungi > Basidiomycota > Agaricomycetes > Cantharellales > Ceratobasidiaceae > Rhizoctonia > Rhizoctonia solani. Next base: position 3,528,516 of record NC_057373.1, read on the forward strand.
GGGTTAGATAAACCTACAGATAATCAAAATCTTGACCATACCAAACTTAAGCTAGGGTATGCGTACCTGGGTTGTGGCCGTGGGCACACCAGCAAAATAGATGCACACAAACCGAAGGACTTTATCGTTGGGATCGATGAGGCTTGTGTGATGCGTCAAAGCCTCGACAACAAGCACCCCAAACACGGGACCAACCACCATCTGTGCATATGAGTTAAGTGGGATTCGGTGGAGTACCCTAAAACTTGCATACCTTGAGTATGGAAAACAGAGTGATAGCACCCAACGGTGCCCGACTGATCGGTTTTGGGACTTGGAGTCTAGCGAGAGCACTGCCAAGGCAAATCAAGCCTAAAGGAACACTAGCATTTCCGATAAAAGTTGCAGTGTCCATAATCATGTTCAAAGGGGGCAGTCCATCTGGAGCATGGTGAATATGGATATTTGATCCTGCGGGCGGGGCGATAAACAAGGCCTTGAGCTGTGGAACCAAAGCAACTATGAAAGACACGACCATGGAGCTCGTCGCGGGCGATGCGAGGGACTTCAAGAACGCTCGGGTTGACAGGAGCGCACGTTTGAATCGACTCGATCTGATTTCGGGCGTAGAAGCAAGTCCAGTCTCCGTCGACACCGGGACGACCCTAGTTGAGTCTTTTGGATTTTGCGACATGGTGTTGTGGATACCTTCGACGACAGTCGGAGCCGGCGAAACGTGTGCGGATGGAGGACGTGTGGATTGGCCGCCGTCAGGTCCATTGTATGCGGTGGGTTCTGATGGGTTGAACGAAACGTGTCGAGATAATTTGGGTTTGGGAGTCGCAATCTAGAAATGCTGTATAAGAACCGCTGTTGTAGTATAGTGTGGTTACATCTCTTAATCACCTCCGTAACTTTTTCATCTTGTTCACTCGCTGGGGACCCTTCAATGTCTGAATCAGCAACAGCTCCGCGCCGATTTTGGATTGCTATCTGAAGCCGACCCCATCGACGACGAAGGCGTGACGAAGCTGATTCTGGAATCTCATCATCGGCATCTACCGGAGCGGATTTATCCATGAAATCTTTTTCGATTATACGACTGCCGCCAAATGGAAACAGTGTAACCTATGTTAATGATCGACTTGAGTCATTCGTCAAGCTAGTTGTTATCGAGAACTTACGAAAAAGACGAGAATAAAGGCAGAGAGATATGCAACGGCAACATCCGAATCTCCAGGAGAGAATGGGGCCGAGGCAGTCATGGACATGATAACAGCGGTTGCTGGATAAAGGGCTCAATGCTGATTTCTAAATTGGGAGTCGAAGTCTACTCACGAAGGTCGCCCCAATTGCTCCAAATTCCAGCAGCCAGGATACCAGAGTGAAAGCGGCGTGGTACCCAAAATATTTTTCTGGTAATCCAAGCAATGACGAGACCATAAAGTTGATAGATACATGCAACTAAGATAAGCGGGCCTGAAGAGAGTATCAGTATCAGTATCAGATTTAAAGTTTTCCAGCTTGAAGTAGAAGTCTTACCAAGTGCTACAATATTTTGTACCGTGTATCCTGGAACGATTTTTGAAAATAAAAGCGAGGGCAAGAATATGTTCTGAAAGAGGTAAGACAGGTCATTTATGGTCAGCATATTAACCCGGCGTGTGGAGCTTACAAGCAAAACCTGTCCCGCCCCCCTTGCTGCCGCAGCACTAAATAAGTCGGCCTTGGTCAAAAAAAATCCGAAGGACGTGGTTATAACCCTAAGGCATAGAAAGCGGCATTGACTCAGAGTTCTGCCCCAAAAAAGGAAAACATGATTGTATTAGCTTACAGCTTGAGCAACGGTTTGGCCGAGATCCAAATTAAAGCACCAGCGGTTGGCATTTTGGAAGTCTAGAAGGTAGTCGACGTGTCGGACCTGTCTTTTTGCAGTCAAGACAGGTGAAGTGTGCTGGTACTGTGGCAGTTGGGACCAGGAGACGTCGCCGTTTTCTCATGGATATCATTCTACGTCAAAAAGACGAGACTCGAGCCGGGGTTCCTCTCGAGTCACCTGGTATTTGATATAATTGGATAATTTGCCGATCAAATTGCAAGGTGGTTACGTCCCAAGGTGTGTACCGTCTGTATTAACGCCTAGACCCAGGCACAAGTTAGTTCTGGCCGACATATGCATGGTGACAATGAGCGCAACCAGAACACGTTCAAAATACGGCGTGGAATAGCAAGGGCTGTATCGTCATTCGAATTCGCAGGTGACCTTGTGGGAATGAATGCTGCCAAGCAAGATTTCAGCCAAGTAATGATACATTGTTCACCAAGTAGAATACATGCCACGACGGACGCTGTCTCGTAACTGTATAAGGCAATATGTCGACATAATTTATCCCCTTGGATGTCCCTTCCGACGTGTTTCTGCCCTCGTACCTCCGGATGTACCCCTACCAAGATAGTCAGATATGTCGGGAATTTATGAAAAACTTTCAATATGGCTCACTTTCTCGTACTAGTTGAGCGCTGGGCGTCAGCTGACGATCCGGAGGGTGCGCCACCGCCAGTAGCCATAGCGTCTTCGACAACTTGCTTACGTGGTTGCTGGCGGCGTTGCTGTAATGACGTCAATAAACAGCGATCGGCTGGTCCAGAACAAGTACCTCGGCTATTTGAGTAGCCATGGCCACCCTTTCACCCTCGTATTCCTTGGCTGCATCAGCAGCGCCCCTTTCATTATCTTTGATCCCCTGGATCTGAACATCTAGCGCCTGTATCACGGTTGAGGTTCGGTTCGACCATTCACGAAGTTTGCTGAGAAGAACCTGAAGCCCAGCAGCACCAGGTTCCAGGTCCCGACCAATAGTATACTCGATTTCGATCCGTGCTTCTTTTTGGTCAAGCTTGCCTTTGAGCACATCCTTTGAAAAAAGTGAATAAAATACGGATTAAACCCCAACGGAACGTACTTGGTACATCGCGTCTATAATTAAATCTTCAAGTTGGCGTACAGATGATATATCTAAATATGAAAGTAATTCCGAGTACGCCAAGATCTAATGAGCAGGCGTAAGGACTGTGTAAGTAAGAGCAGGAGCGGATACTTGCCCTGCTACGCTCCGCTAACGAGACTATTGATAACTGTTTCAGTTTCGTGGCTTGCGCTGGGTTGAGCTGAGGCAAGGATCCACTGAGCTCTAGGAAATGAATAATAGGTATTGTAGGATGAGTTCTTCAAATCGTATACTGATTGTGGCCATACGTTTATAGTCGGTCCATGTCCGGTAAGAGAACACCTTTAATAATTCTAGCCATGGTGCGTGTTGTTCATTGGTACCCAACTATCCACCAGCGATAGTGGATTAATGAAACTTGTTTATCAAAGGGTTCAAGTCCTAGGTCCTCACCTCTTGGATGTTTGGCATTTCCAACAATTCTGCAAATACATATGTCCCCGGCGCGCTTGTGGCATCTGCGATAAGTTTCGTCGCCCCAGCACCCTTTGCAGACTTTGCCATCAACAAAATGGCTCAAGCGATCTTAGTGAGTGGTTTCCGGCGTCCATTGTAAATTTATAAATATAATGTTAGTCGTGGTTGAATGAGGCTGGAAGATAGAATTGATGGCAGACTCGACAAGGAGACACGCGATCGAGGGTCTTTATTGAAGGTCACGTGATACTGATGGTTAATTCAATTAACTTGAATTAACTACATCTACACTAAGTTGGCCAGGACTATTTTTACTATGCCACTAATATCCTCGGCCTCGGAATTTAATATATTCTTCTGTAGTAGCCTCCAAAGAATTCATTTTCAATGATGTTGTCCGCGAAGGAGCCGGAATGCACGGCACGAGAGAAGACCTCCCCAAATTCTAATGACGGGCGACTGGAGTCACGGGAGACTCTTTACGAATAATTAATAATTGGAATCTGCTATCACGATGAAGTCGTGTCGGCTATAAAACTTGAAAGATCGAAGCCGATAGCTCGGACTCCACAATCCTACCACGATGCCCGGACCTCTAAGCTCAGATGCATTCAAGTCTTACTGCGTCTACCAGATTTATCCTGCTAGTTTTGCTGACGCCAATGGAGATGGGATTGGCGATTTGGCAGGCATAGAATCCAAACTCGAATATATCAAACGACTCGGTGCTGATGTTGTATGGCTGTCGCCCATCTACCGTAGTCCGCAAAAGGATATGGGGTACGACATCAGTGATTACCAGGATATTGATCCCACGTATGGGACTCTGGATGATTGGGACTCACTGCTCAAAAAGACACACGAGCTAGGAATGCGCCTTGTGTGAGTCTATTGGACGCACGAGTATGAGTTGCTGTTTACTGATTTTATCCGTTTAGCATGGACCTTGTTGTGAACCATACATCAGACCAGGTGAGATATTGCTATGGTCATAAACTGAATTAGGTCTGAATTCAGAGTGTAAAGCATGAATGGTTCAAAGAATCGAGGTCTTCCAAATCGAACCCAAAGAGGGATTGGTACATATGGCGCCCCCCGAAATTCGATGCTCAAGGAAATAGGAAGCCCCCAAATAACTGGGCAGGTCTGTTTGGAGGTGAGACTTCCTCCACTGAAACTTGTACCCATCTGACAGCCCTACAGGTTCGGCTTGGGAATGGGATGATAGCACCCAGGAATACTACCTCCATCTCTTTGCCATAGAGCAACCCGATCTCAATTGGGAAAATCCAGAAGTGCGGCAAGCAGTATGGAAGCTTATGCGATGGTGGATGGACAAGGGGTGCGACGGATTCCGAGTAAGTTGAACAAGAAAATTTTAGACTCGGCACCTCGCTAATAGAAATACAGATGGACGTTATCAACATGATCTCAAAGGTCCCTGGGCTTCCGGATGCACCGGTTACACAACCTGATCGAGAGTATCAATCTGGAGCTAACTATTTCTGCAACGGGTATGATGTCGACATATTTATGCACTCATTAGCGCACTTATCAATTCATATGTAGTCCACATGTACACGAGTACATACAAGAAATGAATCAGGAGGTCCTATCACGTATGTATGCGCTATCGGTAGGGCTCCGGTCCACTGACCGTCAAATAGGATATCCAAACTATTTCACCGTTGGAGAGTCGCCGCTCACACACGACCCAAGGGATTTGTTACTCTACGTCCTCCCGGAACGCAAGGAACTCCAAATGATGTTCCAGTTCGAACTTGCGGATGTTGGTACGTCTGTTTACCCGTATGATTTCCAGCGTCTGACAAATCACTTTCAGATGGCACATACCATCCACTCATCCCACGCAACCCTCGCCTTTCAGAGATCAAGTCCGTGATAAACAAATGGCAGACGTTCATGTTTAACAATGGAGGGTGGAATTCGCTTTATATGGAGAACCACGACCAGGCCCGGTCGGTTTCAAGGTTGCTCGGGTTCGGTATATCGGACGACAAAAAAACCTTTGACTATGACCTTTGCGAGGAAGACTTGAAGAAATTTTGGGAAGCTGGAGCAAAGCTTCTTGCAATCTTACATACCACACAAGGTGGAACAGTTTTTTTTATCAAGGAGAGGAAATTGGAGCGACCAATGTCCCAAGGGAATGGGGTATTGAGGAGTATAAGGATATTGCAACTATTAATTTCTACAATGAGTAAGCGGCTTCTTTGACTATGAGACAAGGTTGAACCTCTAGTCTATAGGGAGCTCCAACTTCGTAAAGGAGCTGGAACCGATGAACCAAACATGTCAGACATTATGGATGGGATTAATCGCAAGGCACGAGATAATGCGCGTGTTCCGATGCAGGTATGCATATCACATCATCTCCTGGAATTTCAACTAAATCAGTCTACAGTGGGACGATTCCGCGCATGCGGGATTCACCAGTGGAAAGCCATGGATGAGAGTGAATGACAACTACAAGCAAATCAATGCAAAGAGCCAAATTGATGACGAACGTTCAATCTTTTCGTTTTGGAAGAAGATGATAGCCGTGAGGAAAGAGTACCCTCTGCTTGTCAGTTTCTCACCCTCGGAGGCGCTGTATTTGCTGACTGGATCAATATAGGTGCACGGTGACTTTATTCTCCTTGCTCCAGAGGACGAGAAAATTTTCGTATATACGCGCGAACATAATGGAGAGAAGGTTCTCGTCCTTATGAACTTCAGTAGAGACGAAGTGGATGTTACGCTACCCGAATCTTTAGGTACCAAAGCCAGATTCATCGTTGGAAATCTTGTTCGAGGGGAACCCAAGTTTGAGACCAGGACTATGCTAAAGCCGTATGAGGGACAAGTATGGCTGTTGTCATCTTAGAGAGCATCTGGCACAACGTAGTATTCTTAGTAAATGACATAGATAAATAATATTCATGAGAAACGTTTTACAACATAAAATACAGCGCTGAAATACTTTTATTACACATTTGGCCTTGGGCCGGGACAGCGAGATGGGGGGGGGGATACTAGGACAGTGGGTGAGATAAACGACCGGGACCAGCGGGCGAAGAGGGGTGGAGACCGAAGAGGTGGTACGCCGAACTGGGGAGCCACCGGGCCGCGCCACCGAACGAGTTGGGTGGGCGGTCAAACCAAGTCGTATGCGAGTAGAGGTGTGGGTGGGCGGGATGAACAGAAAGAACGGGAGAAACGGGTGAGTGATGCTGCGAGCAACAGCGGGCTCGCAAGGATGTGGTATGGGTGTGGTATGGATGTAGTATGGGTAGAAGGAAACGGAGGCCCAAGCGCCAAACCATAGTGCTAGTATTACAAATGGGTCACAAATATAATACAGTACACGACAACGAGCTAATACCCCGGCCTGGGCGGCCTAGTATAAGTTTTGCGGCCTCCACAGGCTCCATCGCAAAACTCCGCTGAAGAGAAATGAGCGGAATCAACCCGAATTATACATCGTAGAAGCCAGTGTATATGCATATAGCCCGGTTCAACCCGACTATAACAGAATTGGGAGAGATCAAAATATGGTATCTTTAGGCGGCGTGATGGTCTTGACCGACTCTGTCTGGAGCTCCTGCACTATCATCCTGCGCATCTGTAGGAGTTAGTGGCTCAGAAACTCCAGACACAGGTACTACGTCAGTGGCCGTATTCGTGTCCGGGGCCAATCCTAACTTCTTATTTGCCATTCGCGTGCGTTTATAAACCGAGAGCGCCCTTTCGACTTGTGGGTAGAGTAGGACCAGCGAGAGCGTTTGCCCGTATGACCACTCCATGGTTTTATTATTGGGGTCGTTCAAACGGATGGTTCGTTCAGTAAAAACCATTAAAATCACGAGTATTACAATAGCCATTGATTGAATTATCTGCCTAATCTGGGGTTCTGATCGAGCATAAGTGGCCCGACTAAGGTATGAAAGTAAGATACATACGTGTTTCGGGTTTCAAGGTTGGATTGGTCTCCCCAGGTGCTGGTGGCCCCATTAATACTAATCCGGTTAACAGCTGTAAAATTGCCACAGAAAACCCAATGGTGACTAACACGAATGCTATGATCCGTATGGTCGGGTTTGTCGCATGTACTTGGATAAATAATTGGATTTTGATATTGCTGTTCATACTACACCCAGCCGCACAGCCTTTGTGTCCAAACTTAGAGGGGTCGAGCCATATGTTAAAGGACCATGCCCCCCAAGAAGCGATGAAGCAGAATCGCATGAGTATCTCGGACATCCGTTTATGAAGCCCATTTGGAGGCTGGGGGCGAGATTGGGACCGCAATTGTGGCTGAGTCTCGGGTTGTGATTGGATCCCTAACTGTGGGGGCAACTCGGGATCTGAATGGCGCTCGGATTGGGGCTGTGATATTTGTTCTGACTGGATACATCATTATTTCAGTAGGTTTTCCCAAGATGAAAACTGGAGAAAGGTTTACGGAGTAGGCAGCTACGGAAAACATGAATATCATAGTTGTGACCTGTGAATGACGTATAACTCTATCAGTGAGACCGCAATCAAATTAATGGTGAAAGGCCTACAAACGAGACGACCAGGCCATCGAGCAGGCTGAGTGTGTAAAGACCTGATTCGATGAAAGATGCTATCACAAGTGCTGTTGGCATCATGTACACTGTACGGGAGTTTTTGCGAGATGGCTCTATGTAATAAATGATCTATTTGATAGGTCAGGAATATACGTGTGCATCCGTGTGGCCCTATTAATACTCACCCATCCAAGCAATATTTGGGCATAAAGCCCTACTCGAACCTATATAACTCCTATTTAGACGGCCAACTCATGAATTAGTATATCAAAACTCACCCCAATACCCTTAAAAATAAGAGAGAACTTAGCATTTGTCTATGCGAGATGAAAATAAGTCGCTTACTGAAATATCTGGATTGAACTCTGGTAAACAGCAGGTCTGCATAGAATCTCCAGTTCGACAGACGTAAACACAAGGAGGTGGATCAGTCCTGAGTCCATCGAGGGTACCGGAACTGAGGTATATATAATGCCCTTCCACATATATCTTGAGGTCGAGACAAGTGAGTCAGCCAGAGGCAAGCGTTCAAGATGGAAGTAGGAGTGACGGCTATTTGATCTGCACAGGATGCAATGTCAATCCATCTTGACACCCGCAGTAGATTCGCGCATAGCGTACATGTACACATGTGCAGCATACGTATTCCACTGGTCATAACCTCTTCCAAGACGTTAGGCTCGGGTGGCTCGGCGCCTCTGAATCGGGAAACTGCTTTTAGAGTCCTCCACCGTAGTTTTTATGTATCTATAGGCTCATTTCCAGAGTGCATATCAAGTGGCTTATCTCAGAAGCTACCCATGCAGTCGAATATTAAACGGCGAATAACTGACCCAACCAAGGGAAGCATTCTAGTTCAGATGCCACCAAGTACGCAGCTAACGCACCCTGGCATCCACAATTTGGTAAGATGTAAAAATATGGCCGTGGCTATGTATATAAACCATAATAGCGACACGCATATACGCATGTTGTCACTGGTACCTAGTTTTATTATTCAGAATTTTTCATCAGAGGCTCCTTGAGGAGCGCACACTAATCAATGAAAAGGTATATACGGAGTCTAAAGCCCAAGTTTCAAGTCACTGCCCCAACTGCCTCTTCCCAACCATCAAGACAAAAATAGGCACGTTGCACCGCTAGGCTTTCATCACTGCGGCATGTGTTCCAAGGTGGCCCAACGATCGGCGGTTGTATTTCTCTGTCCCGAGCTCAGTCCCCCCCAAAGTCGTAACCCATGGCTTCTATGTAAATGATGGCAAAATGTTCTCTGCTAATATTCCATCAGTCCTAGACGGTCAAATAATTGGCGCTAAAACAAGACCAAGTCTTCTGCGTCTTCCGCTCTTCCTTCCAGATCCTTCAAGGAAGGGCACATAGCGAGGGGAAGAAAATCGAATGACATGCGCTTACCATTGTGCGCATCCCGAGAGTGTTTCTTCGATAGAATATGCTCGGGCAACCAGGCGGGTTATCCTTTCGGATAATCCACTTCCGATTCTCTGTGATGCCTACAAAAGGAGATTGGCCAACGGCGAACATTCCATTTTTGACCTACTGTTACCGCACTTACCTATCTCATGATCGTCGCTTCGGATATTACCAGCTATCTGTACTGCCTCGTATAAAATGTTAGGAAAGTTTATACATCGTTATGTATGGGTCCTATCATGATTCTGTCCGAATTTCTCCTCAAGAGAAACACAAGGGCCGGGATTGTACCAAATCAAGGGTGGCTATGGTCCTCTATCATTCAACCCGTAAGTTAGGGTCGGTAGTTTCTCGAAATCAATCGCCATTTACCACCCCCCTTCGTATAAGCTTTACCAGTCCGCTCAACGCAAGACTGGCATAAACACGTTCTGCAGCTATTCAAACTGGGTGCAGCAGTACCCCGGTTATTGTCCCCATTCTTTACCACTTCCCAATATGATGAATGACTAGGGCAGGCGCCCGTAGGATTACTACTAATATAATAGAAAACACCCGTGGTATATTCTCAGAATAAAAGGGAACAGACATCGCATTAAAACTACAAAGTCTAGACGATATTCACTTTGCCGACTGGTTCACTTGTCGGAGGCCGAAGGCGTAGCCGGGTCATTTTGACCGGGAGGTTGGTGAGCTAGTTGAATCGGGATACTATTACCAGGAAGATCGCTGTCCTCTCCATTCTGGTGCCTCATGCGTTGTTCCTTTTCTTGTTCCTTCCCCCTATCATCAGTGATTTCAGAGCACAAATCCATGATTTGCTGGAGCAGGAGGATGAGTGCGATCGTTTGGCCGTACGACCAATCTCTGGATTCACCGTCGAAGTCGTTCTTGTTGATGGTTTGTTCGGTCGCGTAAATCAAAAATATGTATGTACTAATGGCGATAGCTTGAAGGACGACATGGATGCTTTGTGTAACTAAACTGGTGATTAGTGCGGGTGGTAGTATGGGGATAAGAACATGAACGTACGAGTATCGCTGTATTTATGCTGGGTCATCGGTGCTTTAGTACCAACCAAGTCTTGGGACTGTTCATCTCTCTTGTAAAATTTTTTGAACGGCCAGAAAATGACAGATAGGCATTGCTCTAGTGTAAAGAACAACGAAAGAATGGCTATGGCGAATCCTATCGCTGTCAGAGCGAGGGCCGCATTTCGAACGCTTGGATCCGTAGGATGTACTTCTTTGAATAACTGCAATGTGATGTTGTAGTTGGTAAGGCAGTCGGCGGCATCGCCCTTTAGGCCGAAATGAGCAGGGTCACGCCACATGTGGAACCCCCACGCCCCCCAGAAGACGACAAAACATAGTTGCATGAACCAACGGGTGAGGGACGGTCGGTCGTCAGCACCCTCCTCTTCACTGGACTTGTCGTCCCCGGGTTTGTACTGTCAGAAGCACATTCGATTAGATAGGTTCGGTTGGGTGGCACGGGACTGAGCGCTTACCGAGTACGAGGCAACTGCAAAGATAATCATCATGGTCGTGATCTGACCCTGTCGGTCAGAAAAGATTCGCTTGATAGAAAGTGATTAGATTTACGAGGGATACGACCAGCCCGTCTAGTAGGCTGAGCTCCTGGGTCTCCAATTCAATAAACGAGGCTATCAAAAGCGCCGTTGCTGTCATGTACGCCGTCCGGGAGTTTTTGCCGAACGTCCCGGGCCATTTCAAGGACATAAACTAACGCAGAAGTATTAATTTTGTCCTGTGAGCGTTTAGTTGAAACTCACCCAACCCAGCATAATTTGGATGTAAAGCGCTGCCCGGACCTATGTACAATGAAGAGTCAAGTTGAGTAGACTGCTGCCAGTGTGTATGTTATGCTACATAAACACATACCCCAATACCCTTGAACTCGAGTTAGTACCCCGGCGGGAAAGCGCTATGAGAGACCATGGCTTACTGTGATATCGGGATTCAACTCCAGTTTACAGTCGCAGTTCGCCGGGTCCATTCCTATCGACTAAGTTTGAGTAAAATGATCGCAATTCGGTTATATCGCGCTTGAAGAGAGCAAGACAAACACGGCGCCTGGGGCCTAGTGGTGGGGCTTTAAAGGAACTGAGCTCGAGGGCAAGCTCAAGGCACTGTTGCGTCTGACACATGTCTCCAGAGATGGATCCGAAATAGGCGCCCGCCCCAATGCGTGGCCTCGTTCAAATTGAAATTTCCAACCGCCGATCGTTCTGTCATTTCTGTTCCTTTGAAGTTGAACGGTCATGAACAGAGTACCAAGACTTCGATTCGCGCCTTCTCCTACAGGATCGCTTCATCTCGGAGGTCTACGGACAGCTTTGTTCAACCATGTCATGGCTAAGAAACTCGGAGGGGAATGGGCACTGAGGATCGAGGATACAGACCGCGTGCGTTTATCCGGTGATACTCGACTTGGAGATGTAATCGAAATATCCAGTCAAGGCTTGTTCCAGGTTCAGTTGACGAGATAAGAAAGGGGCTCGAATGGGCAGGCATTATGTATAATCATGGTACGCATAACTCGCCATTCGATAATTTACCTTTAAATTCTTATGGGGGCGATTCGGAGAATAGGCCCAGGATTGGGCGGACCACATGCGCCTTACACTCAGTCCGAACGACTAGATCTATATCACCAGTACACCAAAAGACTCCTGGACGTGAGTCCAATCTCCCACTCAATTCGAGGCACTGTATAAAATAATATCTAGTCCGGACATGCTTACCGATGCTTTTGTGGTCCAAACCGTCTCTCAGAAATCAAAGAAAAGCTTCAAAAACTAGGATCCAATTCGACATACGACCGGACCTGTCTCAATCTCAGCGAAGAAGAAACTGCGAGGCGAGTTCGAACGGGGGAGAAGCATGTCGTCAGATTGAACGTAGGGCCAATTCACCTTGGTTTCGCGCCTAGTCGTTATCTCTGATGATTACGCTCGACCAGGACACATCCATCCAAGACGTCAAACCCGCACCAGACCTTGTGTTTGGTACAAGTGTACAGCATACACACGCTGGGTTACCCACGGACCCCATCCTGCTCAAGTCGGATTTGTTCCCAACGTATCATTTAGCTTCGGTCGTGGATGACCATGAAATGGAGATTACACATGTTTTGCGCGGTGAGGTACTGCTTTTATCCCCCCCCCCCGGGTTTTTCCCTCGAGTAATGAATAAGGTGTGTTAGGAATGGTTACCTTCTCTTCCCCTTCACTTGGATCTCTACTCCGCACTTGGTCTCGAACCACCCAAATTCGGACACCTTCCACTCTTACTAAATCCCGATGGAACCAAAATGTCAAAGCGAAAGGGGGACGTGAGGGTTCTAGATTACATGGTAAAAGGTCCGGGTACTAGTACTTTGAACGGTTGCCTAATTGATCATTTGTAGGAGAAAGGCTGGGAACCCGAAGCAGTAGTCAACTGGCTCGCGCTCACGGGTTGGAATATTCACCGGGCGGCGTCCGAGCACGAATCTGGCACACCAGGAGATGTGATGACCCTTGAACAGATTATACATGCAGTATGATGGGGTACCAGTCTCGGAGAAGACACGCTAATCGTATTTACCTCTAGTTCGATATCACACATTTAACTCATCGTCGTACCATCCTCGACCCCGGAAAACTTGCCTTTTTGAATAGACACCACTTGCACAAAAAAGCCGAAGGTACGACGGACCAGTTAATCGCCGAGCGGGCCGCTGGAATTATTAGAGCCACTTACCCAGACGTGTAAGTCGGTACTACATGTGCGATTTCTCCACAGTTGCTCAAGCGTCCTTCAGTGACCCCCAGTGGTGCACCAGAGACTACATATCCCGCGTGCTCCGAGTTCTATCGGCAAGTTGGTTCCAAACAAACGGTTTCAATGGTTTACAATTGGAATTCGTTTTCCAGGACCGAGTGATCATCCTGCAAGACGTAGCAACCGCGGCTCCCTACTTCTTCAGGCCGCCAGACTATACCTCCGGTGCAGCGATGTCATTGCGAAAGACGGTCAAAGGAGACGTCTATTGTACGGAATTTTTTCAGATAATAACCCCGCATATATCTAACTTTTACGAAGCACAAGTTTTGAAACAAGCCTTGAAAGCTTTGAATTCTGTATCGTATGAAGATGCGACTCGATTGCACGATGCTTTGGGGTCGCTTAAGGCTGATCTTGGAGTTGGGACAAGGGACGTGATGAATACAATGAGGCATGCACTTACCGGCTCCAAGGTAAGTGTCATTTCGATGTTTTCAGTACTTGCGGACTGACCTGACCATGATATGGTAGATTGGACCTAGCGTTGTTGAGGTTCTGGGGTTGTTGGGCCCCGAGAGGACGAATAAGCGACTAAAAGGAGCTTTGACAGAATAATTGTGAACTGAATGTACTGATGCGAGTTCCACAGTTCACACTGAGATTAATAATATCAATGGGGAATCAGTTCCAATATCTATTGGTGTATCTAAGCGACTACATGGTTGTTATCATGACAGCGATAAAGCGGTATATAAATAAGTGATTATAATAGGGGGTATTGTTGTCATCGTCCAATGTGCACATTACCATTCATTCATCAGTTGGAATCAATCGTCTTAAAACGCCACTTGGGGTGGGCATCATCCGGTTGCCAAGAAAGGAAGGCAGTCGTCCCTGGATCTGCCGGGTCTTCGTCAAGCTTTACTCCAAATTGACGATCTTCCACATATTCAATCCTAGGTGGAAAATCAGAAAAATCGAGGGATTAGTAAAAGTAGGTGAACTCACGAGTACCCGTCCTCATCATTGCCTATCAAAGTAAACTCTGTCTTGTTGGGGCTGAGAACAAGAGGACGAATCTTGACATCGTCGTTTGTATCGGAGAGGGACATGTATAGTCCAGAAGCGATGTGCTTCAGATAGTACCCTTTGAAACCTGCTTCAAGTGTCCACTGTTAAGTATTGTCAGTATATGCAAGCATGTATGATAATGTTTACGTACATCACCCTTTGATTTTACGCGAGCCCATGGCCACTTGGTTTCTTTGAATGCCAACTGCAAAGGAGTCTTTGTCGACGCGTCGACGATTCGCAATGGATTACCAGATGCTACAGGACCTTGATGTCTACAGAGAATATTAGTAATATGTAATCCAAGGAGCGAATAGCATCACAATTCGAGCGAGTCTAGACCATCGTCTTCCTCGAGCAGCCACCGCTGCAGTTTATCATCAGTGTCTTTTTTCGTAAACGACACTAGGGCATTTCCAGACTCGATATCTTTGGGGCTCAGAGCCAGATCGTCGACAGCGTTGATGATTGGAACAAACCTAGTCCCAACTCGTGGTTAAACCGGGGTGCAATTCGTAGAATCCAGTGCTTACGAGAAACCTCCTAAAGGGCTGCCTTCAAGTCTGAATTCGACTGCGTTATCAGGTGTCACGATTTGGGGATTCGAGTCGCCCGAGTCATTCAAGGGAGCATGGCCGATATATGCACCGGGGAAGTGGGCGCGAAGCTTGTACCCAGTCACGCCTTCCTCAATAATCCACTAAGAATTTGTTAACATTTCGTGTCTATATATGGGAAACTGGAGGCGGCAACTTACGAGCTGGCTTTTCTTGAAATTTCCATCTGCAACTTGTACGCAAGGTCGTCCGGTTTCGGGAGAAATTACGAACTGGAGAAGTTGGCCAGTTCCAAGGTTGCTGATGTAGTAATATCCAGGTTTGATTTTGGATCTACAAACAAAGTGAAGCGACCAGTATATTACTGGTGAAAATCTCAACATACCCTTTTGCATCAGGAGAGTAAGGGGCCTCATACGGTGTCACACTATACCCGAGCGATATTAGTAAGTTATTACGACAATTTGACCGAATAACTTACTGTGTGGCGTAATCATGAATACCAAACGATGTAGCACGAACTACAGCTCCTGTCCCGGCTTTAGCAATCTCTCGTAATAGCTTGGGGCCGTTGTACACGAGATTTTGAATCGAGAATAACTCCAGTTCGGCTGCCAAAAATTCCTCGGGAGCTTGCGCGACAACACGGACCGCCTGTGCGGCCGCAACCTCAGCGTGCGGAGCTATGCTCGCGCCAGCACCAACAGCGATACCAGCAATCAAACCGTCGATAAAGATATTGATCACGCTACGGTTAGGGATTTCTGCAGAAATGCGCTTGTCACGTATCCACTCTCTTCCGCAAACCTCAATTGTCAAATCGGCAATGACTGTCCCGAGAAATGATAGAATGGCGACGGTGGAGGGGTCGGTCGCATCAAATGGGCCGAGCTGGAGTGCGATAACGCTGAATAGGATGGCGAATATACCTTTGCCAGATATTATTGTTGCACGTTTAGCGTGGTCCTAATCATACTATCAGGCCGCGTTACACAGGAATAGGTTTCTCGTACCAAGTTGTTATTCCTATAATGAATCAGGGCGATAAGGAACCCGGCTCCTGGGATACCTTCGGCTGCTTTGGTAATCACTCCATCACGGCCAAGGAAATGGTCACTGAGGTCGCTTAGAAGTCTGAGAAGCTAAGTTAAGCATCGAAACGACGTACTGCTGGACCCATTTCAGCTCTCCGTTGTCATTCGACAAACATATATCCAAGTCATACTTCGCGTGACTTCGCGATCGCCCCGGCGCGTTAATGGGCAATTCAGCAATAATATTGCTCCCGTCTAGATGAACGTTGGTATCAACATCGAGCGGAGCGTTTATCGAGCGTGATTGGGTTCGATTCGTGGTAAAGGTTCCATTGGTGTTTCCAATGCAACTATTCAAGTCGATAGTCGACTTCACGTACGAGTCGTCGCGCTGTCGGTGGTAGGTCAGATAGCTAGAACATATAAATAAACTGGATAGTGGTGTTACCTTGCAATACGCTTGAATAAACCTTCCGAAAAGGATTCTCGGTCTTACAGTAGTTTCTGAAAAGGACATGGCTGTGGTAGGGGACGCGACGCAGCAAATATCACCTAATTGGGTTATTTCTAAGTATCACGTGCCATTACCAGATTTCATAACGTTCCCCGATCAAAGTACATCACGTATCTCGAAACGTTATCACCAAAGGCTCTTGGGATTGGCGGGGGTATGCGACGATTGACCCACAAACCGGCAGAGACTATAAATTTGGGGCCATCACGGAGCTGTACAAAGCCCGCCACCGTACCTTTATGGAACTCGTGTTGCATATGTAGCGTCATGAAGCATACCTTCCCATGGCCACTCAATTGAGGTACAAGAGAAATTCTCAAAATGATAACGTAAATTGATAATACAGGGTATACGTGGGTTGAAATCAGTTTCTCGATGGTATAGAGTGAGTAGGGCCGAACCTCAAAGCAGAACTGAAGAAAATTTCGGTAATATACTCACAAAATTACCAATAGCCTATGATAATGCTACTAAAAACAATATCATGTACAATCCTTTCCTATTTGATTAGTAGAAAACACCATATATATGCTTATCGAGATTAAAACTCAATACTAGTCAGGATTGGCTTATTGAACCATAAGCCTTGACCATTATTTTACTGTCCTTCGAATTTTATAATCAGCCTGCCATCCAAAGGATGCTTCGTTAAGTATATGCACGCATACACTCTATCAGGCCAAGCAAGCTTATACTCTCAGGCTTTAGATACTATTTTAACACCTGATACTCATGTTTGTGATCATTGTTGTATCGATTAAAGGGATGCAATCCAGTTACTCTATCCTAATCCTAATTTAGCACAGGGGCCATCAGTGGTCAACTCGGGTAGAAAAGAATGTAACGTTAACTATTCCTTACTGCCATCCCACAGTCCATAATGATAATAGCTCAAATTTCTCTTTCACACGTACCTAACTTCTTTGAACAAATAGAATCTCGAGCATGTAATCCACGGTGGAACGTTACACAGAGTACCTATAAAAGTTATACGCCGAGAATACGCATACCTAAAAGGCTCACACGTGGACAGCTTGACTTTAAATCGCCCTACGACCAATCTGATTGAAAGTGTACTCTACTATAGAGCGCTGTGCATCGTAGCCCGCGTAGACGCACAGTCAGGACTTAGACGGCGTTTTGTCGCGAGTCACGTGGTCACCTTGGCGTTAGCCTCCCCCTTTTGTCCTTACTGCTTTTCACTTCCATCTCCCTCCACTCCTCCCTCGCCCGCTTCGCGGTCTCGTTCATATCCTCGTCGCATTAGTTTAGTACAGATACCTTAGTTTTTTCCCACCCACCACACCACTCCTTGGGAGCAGTTTTTGGACCGCGCACCCACGAGCCTTCACTCGCGGTTGGGCGTCCCCGGTCCACCCTCGCCGCTCCGCGGCTGCGGGGGTTCCCCACCTTCCCGGTCTGCTTCCATTCCATGTTGGTATCCTTATATACATTCCGTTGTCCCAAGTACCGTATTCACCATACTTGTATATATATACCGTTCCACGCCACGAGCGCACACAGACTAAGTTGGGTAAATTCTTCAATACTATACCTGATGAGTTGATCCCGTAAGTCAAAAGAAACAATGCAGCGAGATGTATCAAACATTACTCACGTTACCATGTTACCATAGCTGGATCCAAGAGCAGAAGTTCTTTTGGGTTGCAACAGCACCACTCAGTGAGAGTGGACATATTAATATTTCACCTAAGGGCGTGAGCGGGACGTTCAAGATCATCGATAACAAGACATTTTTCTACCAAGACTTGACTGGCTCGGGTAGGCGGGCTCACATTAGTATGAGCAATCGACACACCTGAATTGATTTGACGGGCTAATGCGCAGGCGTGGAGACTGCTGCTCATCTTCGAGAGAACCAGCGAATTACTGTTTTGTAAGTACTCCCATTGGTTGTGAGCAGATCATATGACGAGGGACATATGGCAGATTCAACGCTTTTGAAGGCCCACCTCAGGTCGTTCGGCTGTTTGGAAAGGGTTTGTATTTCCTGTAATTTTTCTATATATAATTACTTGTTCTTCACATCAGGAGAAGTTCACGAACTCGACTCTCCACGGTACAACGAGCTCATACCTCTTGAAGAACGCATTTCTGGCTCCCGTGCTGCAATAGTGGTTGACGTCCATAAAGTCGGGGTGGTAAGTTACGGGCGCCATCATGTATATGTATGTGTGGAGCCTGGAGCTTCAGTTTCTCTAGTCGCGCGGGTTTTCGGTTCCACTTTACCAGCATACAGGGGAACGGACTAATCTGCATGAGATCTCCGGACCACTCGAAGAGGCTGATCGAAAGTTTGCTAATGAGCGAAGTGAGTAGAGTAATCCTTTTCAGTATGATAATGAAACATATACTGATAAACACCGGGAATAGAAGATTTCGAGGCTACGTCATCACTTGCTCACTTTTCCTTCATTCCTTCCGAGTCAGACCCTTCAAAGGATGACCATACACCAAAAGGAATAAAGGATTATTGGAGTAAACACAATATTCGTTCCGTAGATGATAAGTAATATTATCCTGCACCGATAGGTTGAATTACGTCTCAATACGATCACATATGCCATAGGTCTGCCTGCCATGGTTTATTCTCGTAAACTTGCAGGGTTACCTCCAGAAGCTGTAAAAGAAGATCGCAAATCATTTCACCAAGATGTATTCGATAAGGACATTGTACACCAGCTAGGTAACAAGGGATATCATATCGCCGAAACAATTGGAGGGGCGGGGTTCCTTGTAGGAGTGGCAATAGGAGCAGCATTATCATGGAGCTGGATGAGGGTTTACAAGTAAACGTTTTTAAATGATGCTAGTATCGTGGTAAAAATCTAACATAGCTGTTAGGCTTCATGAAGGTTAAAAGTGAGATTTGTACAAACGTACACCAGCGCCCCAGTAAGACTGCGTACCAAATGCGAATGAAAGAAAGAGTCGCGACCACGTGAATGTGAGAGGCCGCACGCCCACAAAGCTTGAGCCTAAGTCCCGGCTCGTGTATCTCCGCAAGCTCCGAATCACAGCCTCACTTTATCTTGGTTCGAAACGGACTTTGGACTTAATTTTGGATCCAGACTTCAGATTAATATAAAACATAAAAGTGCAAAAACAAATTAAAATTAGAAAACAAAAGATATAACAATAATGAGACATTAACTGTGTTTGCATTCGGACTTCTGTATTCTGAACCTGTTGTGTACCTGTCTCTCAATAATTCAAGACACGGAGGCCTTGAATGCGGAAGGTAGGCAGCAGTGAATCAAAAAAAGCGCAGTATGTCCAATATTGGCTTTGATGCTGACAAAGAATAAAAAAGCTGGATATACGCGGGGGAGTCAGTGTGAACTGGCTAGTACCACGTAGATCTAGCCTTTGTTTGTTAGGCCAATTAAGCACGGCGTTTACTTATCATGGCGGAGCGTGGACATATGCATTGTAACTCCAAGCTTTATAATGTTTCCAGGAGGCAGCAATTACAGTCGGGACTCTTAACCTGCAGATTCTTGACCTGCAGACTTTGTATTGAAAAACTGCGTGTTGCACCACTTTACTATTGATTTGTAAGCTCGGCTAGTGTCTTCTCATACTGCAGGTCAAGAGTCCCGACTGTATATGAGAGCTATTGAAGTCTTCGTTCATTCACTTTGGTAGCTATACATACCTCGCCTTTGTTTCATTAGGGATGTTTTGGCACTTGAGATCCCGTTACTCACTGTATTCCTGCCTTTCAGTCATTTAAATGAACACATACACATACGTCTGAAATCTCTTGCGTCTAGTTCAGTCAACTATCGCGAAGAAGTTCGATAAACGATAAATTGGGTATAGAAGGTAGCAATCCTTCGCGAATGAGCAACATGTGACTGCGAATACATCGGTATTTAAATGAGTAAGAAAGACATGAGAAACAGTAGCAGGCTAAAATTTTAAATTTCTATGAAGTGGGGCCTTGTGAATTCTCAGGTGCCATGTTCTTTAGCTGGATATCGTTCTGAGCCTCGGCGTCAACTTGAGCGAGTTGAGGCCCCTGATTCGGCGTCGACTGGCGAGCCTCCTTGTTATCAATATAGGTGGAGCACAGGTCGTTGAATTGTTGGGAAAGAAGTATCAATGCGATTACTTGACCGTACGACCACCCCATTGTCGCGCCCTTTTTATCATTGCCACGAATGGTCATTTCGGTTGAAACGACTAGGTAGACGAGAGTGCCGAATGCAATGATATGAAGGAAGTAGTGGATCTTATTGATTACTAGAGGCTCGTTTGGTTAATGTATGGGCGTAAATGTGTATGATACATACTGGGGTCTTGATGGAGCTTCCTGGACCCAATAGTGGGTTGTGTCGTGTTGTCCTTTTTCAACGAAATCGTGGCAAGGAAGTTGTAAACGGGGTCTAAAACGTTCTCCAAGGTGAAGAAAGAGAGCAAGCCGCAACAAAGTATAGAATAGAAACCAAAACAAGAGCCGTGATTCGTATTCCAGGGCTTACAGCTTTCACATCGACCCCAAACACCCAGACTATGACGTCATTATTGGTAGTACAGTTGGCCTTTGGGCCTTGAAGTCCGAAGTGAGCAGGATCATTCCAGAGGTTGAAGCAGAAGCCACCCCATAGGTTAACGAAGCAAAAGCGAATGAACCATTGAGTATTTGATCTTCGCGGACGAAGTGAAGAAGATTCGGCAGTATGTACGGCAGCCTTCTGTCCTGCAATTGATTGTTGTGGAGTTGATGGAGCAGGTTGTGTAGAATTTGGAGTGGTACTTGAGGCGTTTGCATGTTGGGTATTGCCCGGTTGTACGGCGGAGGGCTGTGGCGCATTGGAGGTAATGGTACTCGAGGGTTGAGGGTTATCAGTGGGTATACTGGTTTGATCACGAGTGCCAGAATTAGTACCAGTACCAGTGGAGGTATCTTGACTAGATTGGCCAGAAGTGATTTTGATCTTCTCACGCGTCTTAAAAAAACCCCGTTAGAAAACGATCCTCCGAGCTCATAGATAGACCCACCGTGCCGGACACGACGATAAATATGATCATGATGCTGGTCATCTGAATACGTTACAAAGAATTACTACTACTGCGCGGGTAATTACAACACACGAGGATACCACTCACCAGTGAGACAACCACGGCGTCCAACAAGCTTGATCCCTGTTTTTTCCACTCGATAAGGGACGAAACCAAAACCGCTGTCGCAGTCATATAAGCAGCACGGGAATTCCTGACAAAGGTGTCAGGCCAATAAAGAGACATGCCCTAAGAAAGAATAAGCAACATTTATGGAGTAAAAATAACTAGTGGTAATACCCAAGCCAGAACGATCTGCGCATATAAAGCAACGCGAACCTACACGGTAAGCGTTGACGTTATTGATCAAGTGATAACAACTTCAAGCTTAAGATAACGTACACCAATGCCCTAAAATAGTCCGGGGCCTATCAATAGCCGTTCTATTGCCAAACCAAGCTCATTCGCTTACCATAATGTCGTTGTTGAGCTCTAGCTCACAGCTAACACATTCGTCTGACATGCTGGGCGGTCACTCGAATCGAATCGCACTGAGGGAGGGGTGTGAGTCAAAGCTGAAGATTGCTCATAACTATTTGTGAAGAGGAGGAACCAGAGAAACGCCTATCCCTTTTCCTTTCTTGCTCGCTGTTCATCGCCACTTGCTCAATTGCTGTGTTTGCTGCGTAGAAGGTGAGTATGGAAGGATGCCAGACAATAACCAATCCCCTAAAAAGGAAATTTATATCTGGAGTGTATAAACAATGTAGTGGGAATACGTCACGACAATTCTCGAAATGATTTCCGGAACGGTTGCATCTATTCCATCTTTTGACAGATTTCACATGTTACATGTATTTAAACCAAAAATTCAAAAGACTACACGCTCTATAGTATACAAGTAACGACTCTGGCTTACAATCCGTCCCAGCCACCATAATCCATCAATCCATCAAGTTTACGCGCTACGAATGTTGGGATTCCGTGCATTAGCCATACACGGCGAAGTTCTTCAAACCTTTGAGGATTGAGAAATTGACGCCTGCCGCGACTAAAATCGGGCGACGGCTTAGTTTCGGGGGCGTGGAATGAAAGAAGAGGCCTACCGCATGCCATAATCAACTTCACCATGAACATCAAGATATGGGGCCTGTCCAAAGCTCCCGTTCCCAGCAGAGAGATACAAAATCGCGCATCGACGTACGAGGAAATACAAACCGACTGCTCCCCCACACCTTTACAGACATTAATTCAAATCACCAAAGATCCAACTCGGTGACTCACTCTCTCAAATGCATATTGCACTCTCCCTTCGAAGTGTCCTCCGGATCAAAACAACAGTGACTCTGGAAGCAACAGATTGTTCCACAGAACAAACAGATGGCTGCGTCCAAGGGTACAGTCTTGCATCGCTTGCACTTGAGCGTGTTCTGTTCCGCAAACAACTCGTCCAACAGAGCTGGAAGTTGCACAAGCCTGTACGGAGAGGGATATTCAATTCGGGCAATGGGTTGAAGCCCGACCTGGTTCATGTACATTCCAAAGTGTTGGCTCCAATTCTGGAGTAATGATTGAAGATAGCCATGTTCAGAAATCGTAGAAGGAGGAGGAATCTTGAGCATCGCAAGCAGTCGTTCATACTCTCCGGACCCTTCTGCATCCCCAGGTTGAATGCAGCCAGGTAACACAGCCTTCATCAGAATTGCCGTGCGCCTCAAGAATGGAAGGGTTAAGGAATGCACGAGGCGGGCAAGAGCTCCATCAGGCGTTGTCGCAAGAACTTGTTCAGCTCGAATGGCCAACTTGGGACAATGTCTCACGGCCGAGGTAGTGAACGTCGTGATGTCACCCAAGAGCGGGGTTGCTTCTTCTTTTCCGAGCAGAGCTCCTGAAGGTACGCGATCAAGCTGTGCGACGAGCGTGAGGGTCATTCGAGCAAGATGCGCGTAATACATTAGAGTAGCCATATAAGGAAGTAAGGCCGGTGCAACGGCAGCTACTTCGACCAACACGACCATTGGGTCTCTGAGCAAGAATGGCATTCGTTTCCGCGACCACTCGGGTAGAACGGGGTGTAGAATCGCTTCTTGGATACTCGGTCTGTTGGCCGCAGCGTCCCCGCTAGGATCTAATTGCAATGCAGCGAGTTTCGTGAGGCAGGCAATAATGCCTCGAACAGTATGCTGTGCGGCGTCGCTCAGCCCATGCACCACGGTTGGATATGTGCCTTGTCCGCGCAAGCTAATTTCCGTCGCCGCAATCGTATAGGCACACAAATACTCGGGGAGGTACATCCCACTTCCTGGCGTTCCAGACGGGCGACCCGAGTCAGGGCGGAGATGGATGGTCTGCAATGACAATGCACGAGATATCCCACGAACAGTGTCCGCCATTCGGTGGTCTCCATCTCTAACTTGAACCGTCAACCGCGGGTAGCCCGAATCTTCCGCACCCCAGAACAAGAAACCGGGCGCGCCATCGTCATCAGACTGCAAATGCGCACGTTGGCCGTAGTTAGAATTCGGACGAAGAAGCTCGACTCGAACAAGGCGAAGCCATTCTGGAAGGGGTGGAAGGCGTTCTGCCGCGCCTTGCGATGCAAACAAGGACCCTTCAACGGGTACGAGTGCATTCCCGAGACTTTTGCAAAGGGGACAAATGTACTCCATCCGGCCCGTGTTTTCCGCGTGGTTCCGCGTGTTTTGCTGTGCATGCCTCTGTTCGACCGATTGCGAGTAAATCGAGAAACATTCATGATGCATCATATGGCCGCACGCCTGAGCTACGAGCCCGAATTTGGTATCCGTGTTGGTCCAACCCTCGAGTATCCCGGCGGGCCTGTCACTTGCTTTGCCCTTGCCCTTATGGTCGGCTTTGGGCTCCTCTGAGGGCCTATCGAGTGATATCGGTGCTTGTAAACTTTCTTCAAGTACCTTTCCTCCGAGACGGCGTACGACTCGAACCATCCGACTCGGCTGAACGAAACATAAAGCTCCAAATGGTCTCTGTCCTGCACCGGCCCGGAGTTCCTCTTGGCAAACAATGCAACTCCCGAATCCACCGCCCCCGTTCTCGGGCGCAGGCAGGTCTTCATCCTCGTCTTCATCGCTTTCGCCATCGAACGAGTTGGTCTCGAGGAATGTCTTCTGGGCGGCCGCGAATTGTTTCATGATAGCGTCTTGACGAGCACGAGCGGCTGCTTTCTTGGCCCTTTCGCGGTCCTCGGCGGACACAGTGTCTTCTTTGACTACCCGATGTGCTTGGATAGCTTCTGGGATGTGGGCCATGAACTTGTCAAGGCACCAACCAACCCGTGCTTCAAGGGGCTTAAACCGCTCTTTATTCTCCAAAGAACATAGCAGCTCGATCAGCGTCTGTTCGTTGTTAGTTTCCGGATCGGAAATCTTGGTCTCAGCAGCAAGTCGAGCCCATCGGACAGGTTGTTCGACAATCCCAAGCATAATAAGGTGCAAGCTCTGATCAAGGACCGCATCTGCTGAAGGAGGAGGCGTCGGTCCAGCGCGTTCCAAGATCCCAACCATACCCCAGAGCGAAAAGTATACAATTCGGAGTAAGGTTTCTCGTTCCCAGAGGTTCGTCAATCCAACATATGGGCCAGATTCAAGACCCAATGGTCGGGGTTCGATAATAGCTTGACCAGGGTTCTTGGGGTCGAGTCGTTTACGAAGGATAAGGTCGACTTCCTCTCGCCTGTTACGAGTGTAATGGAAGAAGAATGGGTTGACTTCATCGTAGCACTCGGTACGTAGTTCGTATTTCCCTTGGTTGGAATCGAAATTGGCGACGCTCCGTAATGCAGCATCAAAAGCGGACTCGTCTGCCAGTCGCTCAGCGACGCGTTTTGTGAGTTCGGTATATGAGCATGGCCCTAGAGCTAGACCATGTACTATTTCGCGTCTAACGGGGGTGGTGCGAGAGTGTTCAGAAAGAACGGTGATAAGGACATAGAGATACTCTTCGACCATTGCCGGTAGAGCTACACTATCGTAGAGAGGGTGGGTAAGAGCGCCGTTAAAGTATTCGAGCAAGCCGAATCGATCGAGTGTTGTGACGAGTACAAGATCTGGGTCGAGTATCGTTAAGAACGCCTGGAGAAGAAAGACATCCGAGTCGTAGCATAGTTCACGAAGCATGAAATCTCGGTAGTGCAGTAATTGGCCTCTGATAGCAAAACCATTCCGAACCCAGAGACCGCATCTGATTTGAGCGACCATTGCAATGACTGCCAGAAATTTGGTTATTTTTGCAAGACAGAGATAGAGGGATGCTTACCCCTAAGAGGGAAATCTAGTACAGTCAATGCACCCTTGGGACTCATATTCTTCAAAACCACTCCTCTCAACGTGGGCTCGGTTAAACCTTTGACACTCTTCAGCTTGTCTTCCTCGAGCAATTCTTCATGCTTGAGCAACTCGGCCAACAACCAATGCAACGAGTGGTGGAAGCTGACCCATTCGCTCGCTACGTCAAACTGCAACACCTGGTATTCCTTAGACCCGAGCTGGACTTGGTGCCACTTTACAGAATATTTAGACGGGTCGAGATGTGGTTCAGAGAGTGTGCAAATGACCAATATATGATGGGTGACTGTTTCGATAGCGCGGACAAGATCCGAAGTCGA
Organism: Rhizoctonia solani; assembly: GCF_016906535.1. NCBI lineage: Eukaryota > Fungi > Basidiomycota > Agaricomycetes > Cantharellales > Ceratobasidiaceae > Rhizoctonia > Rhizoctonia solani. Next base: position 3,554,562 of record NC_057373.1, read on the forward strand.
ACCTTTTTGGAAGGCCTCGCCCACAGCGCGGACTATCCTCACGAGGGAAAGTGAAGCGTTGAACACACTGATCCAAGCGTCGGTTTCGTACTCCACATGGGAAGAGGCGGCTCTCCTCTGTGCGTTTGCGCCAAAGAATAACTTGCAAAGTTTCAATACGTGGATCAAAGGCTCTTGGCTGGTCGCCACGTGAAGTTGGACGGGTGGAGTGGAGACAAGGTACCTCAAATCATTGAATACACTCGTAATCCGTTTACTCCTGAATGGGAACGATTCTATGTCGAGTGCCGGAATCGGCTGGCCTGGTTGAAGTGGTCTGATGCGTTTCTCGTCGATTTGATTGGTGAAGAAAGCTGTGAGAAGGGAGAGAATCCGAGGGAGTAGATTGTTATGCTTGACAATGTATCCCGCAACAGATGGGACAGTGAATAGCTGCACCGCAAAGTATTTGATTGAAGTTTCAACTTCGCGATCGACGAGAAGGTAAGCGTCTACTATCCGATGATAGACTGCTGCAAAATGCGTGGCTATTGAAATATTAGGATGTATAGGACCTTACGACGGGGAAAACTCACCAACTGTCAGTTTGTGTTCGTGGCTCAACGTCAAGACCGACACATAGATTTGTTTCAAATGTAGCCTGGGGCGCTTCCATAATCTCGTATGGTACAAGAACAACCAATCAATTCGTGCAGGATCTTTGAGCTCCGCATAAACCCTCGAGGCATCAGGACTACTCGATAAGGAGCTAGTATCCTTTTTCCGGGGGGCAAATAGCTCGGTTGCAACAATTTCTCGCAAGACAGTACCATCTGGTCCGATTCGTGCGCTAGTAAGATCTAGGAGCCACTCCAGAATAACAGCAGCCACTTGTTCCCTGAAAGTGTCATACGCGCGCCGGACTGTTACCCCAATATCAATTAAATTGATGCTGTCAGCAATCTTAAGCAATTGGTTCACGTCTTCTCCAGTGCGAATAATATCTCGCCCTTCCTGGTCTACTTTGTTCGCGGTTTGCACGGCCTCGATTTGCGACATCCCGGTAGTAACGACCAAATGGTGTATAACTTCGTCAAAGGAATGCTTCTCGTCGTTCCAAAGGATAACCGAGAACCGGTCAGTAGGTGTTGGGTCTGCAGTAGGATGTCGTCCAAGCTCGGCCTCGGCGGGTGGAGCTGCCTCGTCGGGTGAGAAATCCAAGGTATCCAACAGGAAATCCAAAGCGTATCCAATCGTTCTGGCCAAACTGTCTCTCAGCTCCGGCGGAACATTTGTACGGGGCCTGTCTCTCGGCTTTGGAGGAAAGTGGGTATAAGGTTGAGTGGTAGATGGTGTTTGGGCTGGAGGGTGGCGTGGGCAATTTAGAGGAACGGACCACGCTTCGGGGTCCCCACAATCGCAACATCCTCCGGGGTGCTGAGTAACAGAGAAAGAGATATTATGGGAGGTGTGGTCCGTGGCATGAAAACATCGGGCGCACATTACAGTGCTATCGTCCAGCCCACAATCTCTGTACAGAAGTTAAATAAATTCACATAAACGTACTCGGCGAACTCACCTGCATCTGAAGCAACTCTCTCCACGCTTGAATATATGACCACATCCTCGTCCAGGAATAGGAAGATCGTCGACTCCGGGAATGTTCTCCCGTTGTGCGTCACCTAATAGGACGTCTGGTGCCAGGGGTGCTCCCCAGGTGACGAATAAATGTGAATAATTTCCCCACATAGCATCATAGAGCTCTTTAAGTACATCGGCTCTTGTGCCATTCGAGAACACGTGTTTGCGGCTACCTGGCATAGTCTCCAACGCGAACCGGAGTCTGGCCAGGGGGTCATTAGGGCGTGTTCCCTGACTTATTCCAAGGAACCTGCGAGTAGATAGTGGATTAAATTTAGTTTGGTTTGCCCATTTTACGGAATAACGCACCTCGTAAAGTTCATATTCGTGGTGGTCGTGGCTCGTAAGGTTTGGATTTCCCGATTAGTGGCTCCTGTCGCGTGAATTGGTCACGATCACGGGTTCCCCTCGACCACGACGACCATGGCCCCACAACAACTACAGATGCGCATCGAAAAGGTACGTATGTTAATTCTATTAATTTTTAAAAAATACTAAAACTCTGATAGATGCAATCGCCTGACTCGGACTTGCGGTAAGCTATACACTTAATTGGACTGATTACATACCAATAATCGGACCAGATTCATGGCGCTCAACGACCTTGCCAATGATCTCTCAAAGAACCAGCTTGGGAACCAAGACGAACAGTCCGAGGCCAAACTGACGCGCCAGGTGGTATCATTGCTCGCGGATAAGAATAGTGAAGTCAAGAATCAGGCTGTCAAGTGGCGAGTCCCAGTACAATGTCAAATTATTACTATTTTGATCTGACGCACCGCATAGTCTCGGCCAGCTGATTAAAGTCGTTCGACCCGCGCAGATGGACTCAACAATCGACCAGTTGATTGAATATTCAGGTGGAAAGGATGACGAATTGCGTGATATTGCTGGCCTGGGTACGTCCCCCTTGTCTGCCCATCTTACTGCCATGAATAATCTTCAAATAGCATTGAAGACGGTTACGGCTGAGCTCCCTCTAGAAGGAACTGTCGCACCTCGTACAATCCAGAAGCTTGTTCCGAAGCTACTGCAGCAACTGGGTTCGGTAAGTAGCTAATTTGATTCGCATATACCCAAGGTCTGATTTTGGGTTGGGCAGGCCAACACACCCCCAGATGCATTGATCGAAACTCTTGCGACGTTGACTATCCTAGTTTCCCGTTTCCCTTCTCACATTCCTCCACAAGAACCAATGAACGTTCTTACACCCTTGCTTCTTCACGCGAGGCCAGCCGTTCGGAAACGCGCGATTACGACGATTGGTATTTCATTTTTTCATTTTCTTCGTTCTTCAACTAATAATCATGAAGCGAGCTATGTACCCACACTCTCCCAGTCCGAACTCCAGCAATTCATTTCTTCTACGGTCCTCCCCGGACTCCAACCTTCGGCTCCACTTGAGAAACAACGTACGACCATACACCTCGTGGCGGCCGTCGCTCGGCATTTGGCTTCGAGCCTCAACGAAGTCGTCCCGAGCGTATTGAAGGGCGTGAACAAGGAGGACGAGGAACTTCGTGAAGCTGGGCTTCAGGTATGCCCCTCCTTCCGATTTTGGGAAAACCTGGTTTAAATTAGGAATAGGCGCTAGAACTTTTGACCCTGAGGTGCCCAACAGAGATTACCCCCTTCTTGCAAGAACTTATATCTACGGGTACCACGTACATTAAATATGACCCTAACTACGCAGGCGATGAAGATGAAGATGACGAGCCCATGGAAGATCAGGACGAAGATGATGATGAGGATGGAGGTGAATATTCTGATGATGAGGATACGAGTTATAAGATCCGCCGGAGCGCTACTAAACTCTTGGCTGCCATTATTACGACTAAACCGGTGCTGGCGGAGGAGCTTTACGGCAACGTTGCTCCGGTGCTCGTTTCTAGGTATATCTTAGTCACTGTATAGTGATTTAATACTAACGAATTAAATGAAACAAAGATTTGCAGACAGGGAGCCAACAGTCCGTTATGAAGTCTGGACGGCACTAACACTTCTCATCCGTCAACCCTCTCCTGCACTCGACACTCTTGCTCCTAAATTCCTCAGGCAGCTACTCAAAACCTTGCCCCCGAAAACGGCACCCCCAGTGCAGGCGCTTACCCTTCTCAATACCCTCCTAACCCCAGATACGTTCGACAGCAAACTTCTTGGGGGCACTGAAGAACAGCTATTCAAGGTTCTTGTGCACCCTGAGGCACTTCCCACTTTCTCGCTTCTAGTGAAGCACGCTGTGCCTTCGGAAGATGTGAAACAAAAACTTGTCTCGCTTATGCATGAGCGCCACCCTCGGGTCGCAGCGGACGCAATCAAAGCGGGCACAGAACTCGTCCAGAGGTCACAAGACCCTAAATTCGCCTCGTCTCTGCAATCTGAGGCTCGGGAACGATTGAAGAATTCTTCAACAGATGCAGCAGTTCGGGCCGTTTGCGCGCGTGCAATTGGGGCGTTGCTTGTGGCTAAAGTTCCATACGAAGACGAAGATTGGGAGTTGGTTCGCCGCTCAGGAGCTGTTGGAGTTGTTACTGGTGTATTGAAGGAAATCAAGGAGAAAGAACTAGAAATAATTCTGGAAAAGGCATGGCTGGATGCGAATATTGTCTGGACTGCGGATCTCGTTCGCAAGGGGAGCGGAAGTGCCAAGGTCGAGGCTATTGGGTGTTTGGAGGCTTTGTTGGCAGAGAGGTACTTAGTCTCGTCTTCGTCCTCTTCCTTACTCTTATTTTCTCTTGATTAGCCAAGGAGAAATTCCTGAATCGGTTCAAACTCCCCTTATCGAAAACCTCAAAACGTACATTTCTCAATCTGACCCACAATTGCTCATCAAGTCACTCGAATTACTCACATTCCTGCTCCGAAATTGGCCCAAACAATGGTTCGCGTCAATCGAAAACCAGGTTCTGCCTCGAATATATCCTTTGGCTACCGAAACCTTGCTCCCAGCATCTTTGGACGCTCTACGAGGGTTCTTGTATGCCCTTGCGAATGCAGACGAGCAGATTGCTAGTCATCTCGTTGGGGGCCTCAAGGTTGCGTACGAGAAATCCGGAACAGGTGCTGCAAACGTGAGCAAGTGTCTTGGTGCTGTGGTTCGGGCCCAAAGGCCGATTGCGGCTGGGACTATCAATGAATTTGCGAAGCACATCAAGGTTGGCGAGTCGGCCTTAGACTCTTTATCGTGGTACTGATATATTCGATGACTTGTAGCCAACGACGAAGGCTTCACAAACTTCGCTTATTTTGTGTTTGTTAACGGTTGGTGAGATTGGAAGATTCATGTGAGTATCCATCCCCTAATCTCCCTCAAATTTTATTGATGGGAAATAAAGTGATATGTCGAATCAACCTGAAGTCTTCGACAATTCACTCGGGTTCTTCAAGTCCGACGCAGAGGAGATCCGGAATGCTGCGGCTTTTGCTGTTGGTAAGTCCTTTTTATTTCTTGGAAGAGATGGAGAGAATAATTGTCACGTTGAAAAGGTAATATCGCCATTGGGTCGCAAGAGCGCTTCTTGCCGGTCATCGTCAAGCTTGTTCAGACAGACGACGAGAAGCGATTGTTGAGCATGAATGCGTTGAAAGAGGTATGATGATTCCCCTACGCATACACCTCACTCCTGACATAAACCTAGGTCGTTTCTCACTGCTCGCAAGCCCACCTCGAATCAATTGCCGAATCTCTCTGGCAACCACTTTTGACACTGGCTCTTCGCACGAAAAGGCACTCAATATTGCCGCCTCCTGCTTGGGCAAACTCACAACTACTAATCCAGCTCGGTTCCTTCCCCCTCTTGAAGCGAGGCTGCAGGACTCCAACCCAACTGTGCGCGCACTTGTTGTATCTGCCATGAGGCATATGTTTGGCTTCGGGGGCGTAAATGGATTGGATGAACTCTTGAAGCCATTTGTAGTTGTGTTCTTGGGTTTGTTGGACGACAAGGATTTGGTACGTCACTTTATGCTCTGAACTGACAACATGTTAGTTTGATGGTGGATAATAGAACGTCAAGCGTCTGGCACTGGCCGCTCTCAACCAAGCAGCGCGTAACAAGCCTCGATTAATTGAAGACCAACTCCCATCCTTATTACCTAAACTCTACGACGAAACAACTCCCAAGCCTGAGTTAATCAGGATCATGGAGATGGGTCCTTGGAGGCACAAGATCGATGATGGATTGGAGGCTAGGAGGACTGCGTACGAGACTATGTATACCTTGGTGAGCGTCTTTTTTGTATACGTATACGACGGTAGCTTACCCCTTAAAAGTTGGATACTTCCCTCTCCAAACTTGGCCTCGACGAGTTCCTCACAATTGTTCTACGCGGTTTATCCGACGAATCCAACGAGGTCAAGGTGCTCTGCCATATGATGCTTCATCGTCTGTCACAGGTTGCCCCATCTGCCACGTCTCAACGATTGGACGAGACCGTCGAACCGCTCCGTGCGGCGATGAAAGAAGTCACGATGGATAAGAACACCGTCAAGCAAGACCTAGAGCAGGCCGCAGAACTACAGAGGAGTGCACTCCGAGCTGCTGCTGCATTGAATACCCTGAGCCACCCCGGAGCGCCCAAGTTTGTCGCGTTTGTGGAGAGTCTCGAGAAGGGCAAGCTAGCTAGCGAATTCAGAGAGCAAAAGGCATGATGGAGAATGTTATGAACGATTCTTGAACAATGTATACACTATTCAATTCACAAATTGTCATTACTCGGGGGCTTTCTGCAGTAAACACCGCATAAGTATCAGTAACTTAGACTTGAGACTTGTTAAAAACAGGTCGCAATATATTACGTAACATGCAAATTAAGCGAGAACATGTATTTCAGGGGTTATGAGGGACCCAATTCGAGTCATCTTAGATTCCTGCGTGGGTACAAAAATGGATATTTTGGTGTCCTCAGTCACTCACGGGCACCACCACCATGTATTTCGTCAACAATTACACCCCCCCTCTCCCTAAGGGACCTGTCACCTTGCCTGATCCAACTAAACCATACGATGTAAATTTTGTTTTCCTGTGAAAGATTTAGAAACAGACCGAGTGAAAGTGGTCCCGTACATTGTGAGCAATTTATGTCTTATTTGTCCGATAACTATTATTCACGGACAGTAGCCCCATTTACATGCTGTTGCCGTGTTCAACGCTATTACTGCAAACCCGGAGGTTATGCGCTATATGCCGTGCTCTACCCCAGCCACAATTGAAGAATTCGAAGTATTTTGCGAAGTTTCGTATCGGCTTGATACCAGTCGTTGTCTTTACGTAATTTTAGACAAGACTAAACTTGCTCTTGCTGACGAGGCGGATGCCAATAAAGGTCTGTCCTCCTTACTTACAGCTCACGTATACTAAGCACCCGGGTAGTTAGCAGCGCTCTCTTGGGTACCCTGGCATACATAAACGCTTCACGTGAATTATCAACGATCGAACCTGGATTCATCATTATCTTTCCCCAGTTCCAGCGTACTCATGTAAACACTCACGCAGTTGGGCTACTAATGCAGTATGCCCTCAATCAACCAAGCGAAGGGGGACTTGGTCTCCGAAGATGTCAATGGCAAGCGCATGCGAGCAACCTTCCTAGTCCTAAGGCTGCAGAACGATTAGGATTCAAGCCAGAAGGAACCCTTCGGTTAGTGCACTAGTTCTCCATATGTGGCTACGAACAAACGATTATATTAGTTGGAACCGGGTCCTCCCTCCAGAGAGAGAAAGTAGTGCGCCTTTCAGAGCCGATGACTCGCTCGGAATGCCAGGTCGACACACGGCCATGTTGGCTATTTGTTGGGATGATTGGGAAAACGGAGGCAAAGAACATCTGCAGCGGCTTATAGATCGTAAATCATGAGGTTCTAAGAAGGCATATCGTTCTATAAAGGACTAGAAATTCAGCAAATGTTTCAGATCTTTTTCAATTTATGCAATAACTTGTCTGCTAGAAGTTTCAAGTCTCACTACTATGAGTAAAGCACTTACTGGACAGTCCGAGTCTTCTTCCATGTATACTCTTTGAACCATTTACGTCTCATTCAACAGCTTTGCTGATACTAGGACGCATACATACTACTTATTATTCGATAACTACCTTCCCTTCCCGTCACCACCATCACCATTTAATAAAACCGTACATTCTGAGTAGGAAGACTGAGATGATTGTTGCACGGAAAACTTGTAATATCCCCTCCTTCCTCAAGGAACCAATATTCTCTATATAAAAAATGATGTAGACTCACGATAGCTTTCATCTGCCTATGCTAACTTGCTGTAAACAGAGGACGAAGAAATATAATTTTCTATTCCTCTATTTGTATGCGTATTCCCAAGCCACCAGTAAGAGGTCAGATGGTGCTTACTTGGTAGCATCCTAAAGCGATTGTTCGGGCTAAACGGACCCGCACCAAGGGCGGGTTAGTGGAGCACCTTGCCCGCAATATTGATGTTCCACGGTCACCGTGGTCATTTTCCTCACAACTACAGGGAATTTGCAATTTAGCTCGGGCAAGTTTGTAACCAACCCTCGTTACGTCCGCGGGTCAAACTGTAAGCTTGTCCCGGCTAACCTTTGAGTGTGTTAAGTTTGTCAACGCCACATGTACACCTCCATGAGTAATCGTATGTTGATATTACGAGACTCTTGGACGGTCAGCAAGCCATCGGGCTAGTAAATCCCTTTCCAAGCACCGCAATCGAGCACTATTGTAGAATCAGTTGTACATGGTAACATCTTTGTAGCCGCACTCAAGACGGGACTAGGAACTGAAGATACAGCTGATCTTAGGATGTCAATTACTCACCACATGGCCCAAGTATAAAAGGATTCTGCGGTGTATCAATCAGACCATCACCTACTGCTGGATCTTTCAATACCACTATCCTATTCGTAAAATTTACCACTGCATCATGTCTTCCGTCTTCAGTTATGCCTACACTGTTTCTTTTCCCAAGGACTCCAAAATCTCCCCGGCTCAAGCATTCGAGGCCCTCCGCTACAAAGCCCGGGCCCCGATGGCTTTTGTTGCTATTGCCTCTTGTGAAGTTCTCGAAGAGAATCCTAAATACATCAAGCGCAAGGTAGCCATGAAGAACGGCATGGAGATGACCGAAGATATAGACCTATATGCACCATCATTGGTACGTATACATCACTACTTGAAGTCATCGCAATCAATAACCCATATCTCTTTCACAGGTCACCTTCAAGGGGGATTCAGGCTCCTTCATTACAAACCTAATCTCTGAGAATGCTGATGGAGAGCGTTTCCTAACGTTCACATTTTTCATGCCTCTTCCAGGAATTGAGCCTGGAAGCAATGCCGAAGTTGAAAAGAAGAAGGAGTTGCGTGAACTCGTCATTGCGGGCGTAACACAAACTCTGGAGGTTACATTGAAGATGTTTGAGGAAGGGAAACTTAACTAGAGTAATCTGTGCCGGATGCATCTGTATATGAGATATCTCTAAAAAGATTAGATTGAATTCTATGGGAGCGGTTGGTTGACATTCTGAATCGCAAAAAAGAGAGCGCACCTTTGAAGTTTCTCTCGAGAACATCCAGACTGTTCATCCATTGTAGGTCCATTCAACGCAACATCGAATCCACAGCGCCTATGGGGTGAACTCTTGGACATTTCGTACTTACATTGGCACGATTCTCTTTTCTCGAGTACGAACTTTCTTATTCCGTCTTGTTTTCTTTATGGAGCTTTAAGCATGTTCCGCGCGTTGTTTGGCATATAAATATCGGTTATTAAATCCATACTTGGGATATACATACATATAACCCAACCAAATTGCTGAGTACTCAATAAAAATTTGCTCTTGCTTTTGTCTCACTCCAGCGATCTCTAGTGAGCAAAGTTCACGCTTGCTGATATTGTACTTGATTACCTTCATAACGTCAATCTCGCCCAATTAAGCACGGTGAGCTCCAAAGACGTGGATTTCCTAGACGTAAAAGATCACGCGCTATATATGTGCGGAGTGTGGGCAAGGTTCAAGCAATTAAATAAAAAGCATCCATAAATCCGCATCTTCTGTTCGCCCCTACGTGTGGCCGAGGATTAGTTTCAGCGTATTTAGGTTCAGAATCCTGGAAAAATCTGGGTGTAATGCAGATTCTTTGTACCTTTGGGGCCCACTGTGGAGCCTTGTCCACATTAACTCATCCTAATTTTCCATTACTCTGTTCCGATCAACTATGTGTAATAGAGACAGCAGTATATTTCAAGGGCATATGGCTCATAATCAAACTACTCACGGCCGGACTACCCACATCAATGATGATCTGAACTCGGCGAAAACGATAATAGAATGCGCCAGGAAAACGTATCCCATGGAGTCCTGCGAAAAAAAGGCTCAACTAGATTTTACAAAGTCAATTATACGCAACTGATATATATATATGCGATATTTGGACGTTTTGCGATAAAGCCGGCGCAGACGCAAAACAGCGACTTAGCTGAGAGCATGTAGCGAGTCACGTGACTATCTTTTTTTTTACTCATATTTAAAGAGCTACAAGCGAACAAGGCTAGCCGCTCACAAACCGAGGCAAACTGCGCTAAGAGAAGGAGGAGAGAACAAGAAGAAGACCGAGAAAGCGAAAAGTGAAGCACGTGACTACCGCATTCATGCCGTATCGACTTGCCTCCGACCTCCTCCACCCTCCGGCCTCGTACACACCGAGTGCCGTGGCACGCCTTTGCGTATCGTTTTTGTCCCACCCACCATCCCGCAATATCATGAGAGCTGGTTTGGGCCGCTCAACCACGAGCCAGACTCGCTACTTCGCAGCCGCGGGGGTTCCCCAACCTTCACCAGTCTGGGTCCCATGACCGACGCGGAAGAGCAGGTGGAGGATAAGTTTAAAACTTCTCTCGAGCTCAACGACACCCATATAGATCTTCTAAGAATTAAAATATTTCTACTAAATCACAATAGCGTCATAAATAAGCCTGCGTCTTTGCTCCGTGATAGCAGAGTGTAAATGTGGCTTGGTATATTCTCCTGTAACTCATTACATCAGCACCACATACTCAGGCATTCGATCTTGCACGGAAGCCAATTCAAGTAGATTTATATCCAAGGACGGTTGGAGATAAAGGGCCATTGCACGGAATTCATCATTCTCAATTACCCCGAGCAAGTGGTTCCTTTTCACGATCCAACGAATGAGCCTTTCATGGAATTCCTCAGCGTCGAAGGGCTGGAATCAATATTAAGCGTTAATGAGTCAGAAGACAAAGATGAGCAGAAATCTGCCTACCTGCGGTTCTGTAGTCGGGGCCCGAACAGCAGGACCATTCACAGATTCATCTAGTGGAGAAATGCTCCATGCATCGTGGTCAGATTGAACTGCAGTTTGTCAGATGACGTGGTGTTTTTCCTTCATGTGGCCGTTAGTATTAGCGGTTGACCCTTTGGATCTACCATTCCTCTTCCACCGCCAATTTCCTCTCCTACACACACACCCCGACGTGAAACACATGCCTTCAGATCCCCATTTTCATTTTACTCGACATTGTACATATCGAGGAAATGATAAACTCATGCTCGACTCTTGGAGAAGTAATGACTATCGGCAGCATTATTATTACGAGCTCTTCCCTCCAGGTTGTACCGATGAGCAAAGCGTGGGTCTTGCCGCGGATTATGAGATGCTAGTGATGGAGTGATTGATTCGCGAGCAGCAGAAACGTTAGATTGGGGTAAAGGCTCTTCAACGTAAGGTCGTTTCATAATTAGCTCTTTGGTCCGAATGAAAGAATCGACGAGAAACGAGAGATAAGTAAAGCATTTATGTGGCCTTGTCAAAGGAATTTATACAAGCTGAGCCACGGTGATTAACAAGGTGCCACCGAATATTCCGGGCTATCGGAGAAAGATGAATCATCTCTATTGGGACCGGCTTCGGTGAGCCAAGCTTCTCCCGGTTGTTACCGTTACAATTCCAAATCTGTCTACATACCGGAGGACCGAAAGACTACATCGCCAGTGATGACGAATAAAACACATACTGAACCTAGAGCCTCTCGTTCCCGAGACCTGCCTATATATGCGTTTATGCCTACATGTGCGGCCTGCGGCCACGGCGCCGAGTGCAACTGACAGATAGGGGACACCCGAGCCACGATAGCGAACTCGGAAGTGAGTACGACTCACGAGCCGGGTGGGCCACCTGCGGTCGGCATACGTGGTGACAGGGACGGAGGCCGGGGGAAAAGGGAACGAGCGCACTGCTCGATTCGTCCGTCGGCCGGGGGTGGTCGATGTTCGCAACCGTGCCAAGAAGATTAATCTATTTTACGAGTTAAGCAATGCTATAAACCCAGGCGCCTAGAGGGGATGTCTGAGGGCGCATCAGGTCTTATATATATTACGAGGGATTATTGGTTTTCGAGAACAGCCCTCGCTGCGATCCTCGGTGGGATATAGCAATACTAGACCTCGATGTCCTGCTTAAGATTTCCAGTATTTCAAATACAAGTCAAGCCCGAGGATTGGCCGGATGAAATTCGAGATTACCAGAACGACATTAGACGCTGTGATACATTCCCAGACTCAGCGATTCCCCAAGAGGATGTTACCGATTGCCACGATCGACGCCTCGATGTCGATGAGGCCAAGTCCATCATCAACGGCTAACTACAAGCGCCGGGCGATCATCGTGGGGAAATTGCAAATTAAGAGCAGGTTATAATGTTCCCTGTTGGCCGTGACTCACACGAGCTCTCACAGTTCCTACATACACAGTAAGTTCCATAACTATAAGTGTTTAATGCATTTATAACTTAGACTTGTTTAGCTCAAAAAGCTCTATTATGGGGAAGTTTTACGACTCAATTCCTGAGTCGTTCATTCCGTGAGTCCCAAGTTCCAGAGTCCCCCAGAACCGTTTGACGTAATCGTGCATTTTAGATGGATTAATGAACAACATTGTTTCTGGGTTGCAACCGCTCCTATCTCTGCAAACGGACATGTCAACGTATCTCCAAAAGGGATGACAGGTACATTCAAATTATTAGGTCCGAACGCATGTTTCTATCAAGACTTGTCGGGTTCGGGTAAGATATCTCCACTTGGCGACTCGCCGTTGAGACGTTAATCATAATCCCAGGTGTGGAAACGATCTCCCATCTGCGTGAGAACGGGCGCATCACTATAATGCAGGTCTTATCTGTCTTATGTCTTCGACGCATGTGATGACATTCCTGAGTAAAGGTTTAGTGCATTCAAGGGGTCTCCCCGCATTGTTCGGCTCTGGGGAACAGGTCAACTCCTTCTTATCATGTTATTGTTACATCACGCAATTAACTTGAATCCCTAGGAATTGTACACGAACTAGGGAGCCCTCGCTACGAAGAGCTTATTCCGCTATCGGACCGCCTTCCCGGTTCACGAGCAGCGATTGAGGTCCAGATTCACAAGGTCGGAAGTGTAAGTAATTGCCACCTGACTCTTGTAATTTATAACCAACCGTGGTGCTATGTCATTAGTCATGCGGGTACTCGGTACCTTTCTACGAGTACACCGGGGAGCGGACACTTTTGTGCGACGTTATGCGACCTCGCGAACAACGAGATGCTGATGGATGTCCCGAAGAACTCAAAAGTGGCAAGTGTTTAATTCGAAATACCCATAGCCGACGTCAAACTTATCAGTACCATAGCTACGGATCCATTTGCCCACCTCAAGCCGACTCCAGCGTATCCACTTTCAGAAGACTTGGTGCCGGAGAAGAGCTTGCGTAAGTATTGGGCAGTCAAGAATATTCGCTCAATCGATGGGGTTCCTGGTCTCCATCTTGGGCGGATTTTTGCAGGCCTACCCATGACGCGGGACAAAGTGAAGGATAATACACGATTCCATGAACCAGTGGGGGTGATGGGGAGCCAGAATAGTAAAGCGGGGGTGGTGGAGACTCCAGCCCGGGGCAGTTGGGCTCCGATCTTCGTAGCGTTCACGTTGGGGTTAACCATTGCGCGACTTGTGGGGCTAGTCCATCACGCGTATGGTCTAGCACTCGGTCTGTAGATGCGATATCTAGAAATAAATTGCCGGGATTAACGGCTTACGGGACAAGGCTATCTAAGGCGACTTAGCTCTGATGTGTGTTGATACCAGGTCCTAGATTGGGTCGAGAAGGGCGTTCAAGGGGGTCGATACATAGGAAAGACGATCCGAGGGTACCCGAAAGATGCCCAGCTGATGGCGAAGGCACATTTGTTATTCCAAATTGAGGCTAAAATTTCATAACAATGCGAGAACCGAAGGCCGACCATCTCCATAGTAAAGATACAATACAATTACTAGGATCAAGTCGGACGCAGAGACCCAACAATAAGGTCATATGAGTACCAGGAGATCCTATTGGATGGATATGTCGGAAGTGAAACTTGTGAGCAGCTCGTGCATAGCGACAAGGCGCAACGCATAACCCCTATCCGGTCAAGGTGCTTTTAGATTAACGACCAATTTCCCTCGGGGCCTCGGCTGGACAGGTACAATTGGGGAAGTGAGGAAGAAATGATACTCCATTGGTAAGAAAGAAGCAAGAAGTTCAGGTTGGTGGAGGTCGGTTAGCTCATCTGGTAGCGTTTGTGTCGGCTGATGTGCATCGCGCAGTAGCATATATAAGGCGCAGAGAGTTGATGGTATCTCCTTCAGTCTACCTACCCCCCGTGAGTTTTGACCTGTTGGCTCTATAATCGATCATTACTGATCGTTAGGATCCATTGCATAGCACTCATACATATACCTCATACACCATGCCCAGCATCTTCGAGTACAGCTTTGAGGACCACGGCCACAAATTCGGCACCAAGTTTTCTACTGGCCTTCTCATTGGCGGTGAATTCGTTGATGGTAGCAACAACAGTACCATCGAGTACGTTTGCCCTCATTGTGGCCCAATTGATTATAATCTAATATCTTAAACGCAGTGTCATCAACCCAACCACTGGAAAGCTCATCACAAAGATCAGCGAGGGTACTGAGAAGGATGTCGACCGTGCAGTCCAGGCAGCCCAAAAGGCGTACGATACAGCCTGGGGCCTGAATGTGTCTGGTGTCCAACGGTGAGTCGGTCCGGTTACGCAAATTTCCTGATGAAGAACCAATCACCTAATCTATTTGTAATCAGTGGCAAGATCCTAATCAGGATTGCTGAACTTATCGAGCGCGATATCGACGAAATTGCTGCAGTCGAGGCTCTTGACAACGGCAAGGCTTTCACCATCGCCAAAGGCTTCGATGCTTCCGAGGCTGCTGCCTGCTTCCGCTACTACGGCGGATGGGCCGACAAGCACCACGGAAAGGTTGCTGAGATCGATGATAGCCGCCTGGCGTATACTCGCCATGAGCCGATCGGAGTTGTTGGACAGATCATTCCATGGAACTTCCCGCTGCTGATGTTTGCATGGAAGCTTGCACCAGCTCTGGCGACCGGTAACACGATCATCATCAAGCCATCTGAGTTCACACCTCTGTCTGCTCTTCGTGTTGCTGCACTGTTCAAGGAGGCTGGTCTTCCGGATGGTGTTGTCAACGTTGTTCCTGGTGAGTTTCTTAACTTTTATTTATTTATTTTTATTTCGCTGCGATTCTAACATCATACTTAGGATATGGCCAAACTGTTGGTGCTGCCATCTCTTCGCACATGAAAATCGAAAAGGTTGCCTTCACTGGCTCTACCGCTGTTGGCCGTACCATCATGAAGGCTGCAGCAGCAAGCAACCTGAAGAACGTGACGCTCGAGCTCGGTGGAAAGAGCCCGAACATCATCTTCAACGATGCTGACCTTGAGGCTGCTGTTCGCTGGGCTGCATTCGGCATCTTGTACGCGAATTTCATTCCACCGTTTGGTTTGGCCATCAATTCATATTTCATTATAGCTTTAACCACGGACAAACCTGCTGCGCAGGCTCCCGTGTCTTTGTTCAGTCCGGTGTCTACGACAAGTTTGTTGAATTGTTCACTGCGCACGTCAACAAGCTCAAGGTCGGCGACCCATTCAAATCTGAGACCTTCCAGGGTCCTCAGGTCTCACAGATCCAATTCGATGTAAGTTTCGTTCTTGACATTTTTACGAAAATATTCCTAACGTTCCCGTAGCGCATCATGGGTTACATTGAGTCCGGAAAGTCCCAGGGTGCGACTGTCGCAACTGGAGGGGAACGTATCGGCAACGAGGGCTACTTCATCCAGCCCACCGTCTTCACCGACGTCAAGCCCGACATGAAGATCATCCAGGAGGAGATCTTTGGACCCGTCGTAGCGATCGCCAAGTTCGAGGATGAGGCGGACATCATCCGTCAGGCAAACGACTCGATCTATGGTCTCGCTGCTGCGGTGTTCTCTCGTGATATCTCCCGGGCATTGGATGTTGCACACAAGCTGCACGCCGGCACAGTGTGGGTGAACTGCTACAACAAGCTGAACAACCAGATGCCGTTTGGAGGGTTCAAGCAGAGCGGTATTGGGCGTGAGCTCGGCGAGTACGCCTTGGCAAAGTAAGTTTCGTTCGTTCTTGAATACATGAGGATACTTATGCGGTTACTGTAGCTACACCAGCGTCAAGGCCGTGCACGTTAACTTGACCGAGCCTGCACCATGAGTTATTTGATCACGACAGAAATTATGGGAGTTTTCGTTGTATTGACCGGTGTAAAATAGTGATTATCCTTGAAATTTATCCCAAATTATCTCAAGAGATCTGCAGCGAAAATTTTCGTTCGAAGGACTTCCGAATACCGAGAGATTTCGATCGATCGGGCGTAAGGCGATTATCACTGTAATGACATTCGAATTCTGGGCCCCACTCTTCGAATTCTTACAAAGCCCCAGCAAATGATTTGGAGCAGAAAGATGGGGGCTTCGGATAGTGGCATCTTATGGTTACCAACCGAATAGTAAGGTGATTCGCAAACACAAGGTGTTAGCAGGCACCTTTATACACTGTTCTCATCAATTGCCTCTTTGTTGGGGTACAAAAAAACAAATGCGCATATTTGCGACAAGAGGTAGCCAGAGTTTCTAACTTGGAAGTCAAGGAAGCTCCAGATAAGACTATGCTAGTCACCTTGAATCAGGTGAGTAGGTTTTACCCAAAAAGGCACCAAGGACCGCGCAGCCTTTGAGGTCGGGTGATGTGTGCTATATGCAGCCATATATAAACATGAGAGGCGGCAGAAAATTTCACTCCGCCAACCACTCTGTGGATCTACCTCTTTAATTCGTGTTTTGACCAGTATCTGACAATCAAACATTCCACTGTGACCAGTAGTATTGGTGCTCGTACTTTATACTATGCCGTCCTTTTTCGAGTACAATTTTCAGGCCGAAGGCCACTCAATCAAAACCAAATTCTCAACCGGTCTCTTTATCAACGGCAAGTTCGTCAATGGTAGCAACAACACCACTATTGAGTACGTGGATCCGTAGCTCGGCGCATTTAACTGTAATGTAATATTGTAAACGTAGCGTTATTAATCCAACGACTGGAAAACTCATCAATAAAGTCAGCGAGGGCACCGAGAAGGATGTCGACCGTGCAGTCCAGGCAGCCCAAAAGGCATATGATACGACCTGGGGCCTGAATGTATGTGGCGTCCAACGGTGAGTGGTCCTGTTACGCAATTGTGACGAATGAAGATCATCCGAGAGGTCCACGTGGTTATACCCAATTGGGAACTAATTACTGATTTGGCCTGAGATCAGCGGGAAGATATTAATTCGTATCGCCGAACTTATCGAGCGTGATATTGACGAAATTGCTGCAGTCGAGGCTCTTGACAACGGCAAGGCTTTCACCATCGCCAAAGGCTTCGATGCTTCCGAGGCTGCTGCCTGCTTCCGCTACTACGGTGGATGGGCTGACAAGCACCATGGAAAGGTTGCTGAGATCGATGATAGCCGCCTGGCATATACTCGCCATGAGCCGATCGGAGTTGTTGGACAGATCATTCCATGGAACTTCCCGCTGCTGATGTTTGCATGGAAGCTTGCACCGGCTTGGCGACCGGTAACACGATCATCATCAAGCCATCTGAGTTCACACCTCTGTCTGCTCTTCGTGTCGCTGCGCTGTTCGAAGAGGCTGGTCTTCCAGCCGGCGTTGTCAATGTCGTTAATGGTAAGCGCGATAATTCTGTTTTATCCTGATGGGATTCATATAGCGGAGTATAGGATATGGCCAAACTGTTGGCGCGGCTATCTCCTCGCACATGAAGATCGAAAAGGTTGCCTTCACTGGCTCCACCGCTGTTGGCCGTACCATCATGAAGGCTGCAGCAGCAAGCAACCTGAAGAATGTGACACTGAGCTCGGCGGGAAGAGCCCGAACATCATCTTCAACGATGCTGACCTCGAGGCCGCCGTTCGTTGGGCTGCGTTTGGTATCTTGTAAGTCACCCGATAATCTCCGTAGCGTAACAAATTCAATACTAGCCATTATTCAGCTTCAACCACGGGCAATGCTGTTGTGCCGGCTCTCGCGTCTTTGTTCAGTCTGGGGTGTACGATAGATTTGTTGAACTTTTCACTGCGCACGTCCAGAAACTCAAGGTTGGCGATCCGTTCAAGTCGGAGACCTTCCAAGGGCCTCAAGTTTCGCAAATTCAATTTGACGTAGGTAGCATATATGTCCACCCTCTATAATTAGCTAACGTTCTTTAGCGCATTATGGGTTACATCGAGTCTGGAAAGTCCCAGGGCGCAACTGTTGCAATCGGTGGTGAACGCATCGGCAGCGAGGGCTACTTCATCCAGCCCACCGTCTTCACCGACGTCAAGCCCGACATGAAGATCATCCAGGAGGAGATCTTTGGCCCCGTCGTAGCGATCGCCAAGTTCGAGGATGAGGCGGACATCATCCGTCAGGCAAACGACTCGATCTATGGTCTTGCTGCTGCGGTGTTCTCTCGCGATATCTCCCGCGCATTGAATGTTGCACACAAGCTGCACGCAGGCACAGTGTGGGTGAACTGCTACAATAAACTGAACAACCAGATGCCGTTTGGAGGGTTCAAGCAGAGTGGCATCGGACGTGAGCTCGGTGAATATGCTCTATCCAAGTAAGTATTTTCAACCATTGTGCGTCGAACATTTGGCTCAAGTGCCCGTAGCTACACCAACATCAAGGCCGTGCATGTGAACCTGACTGAACCTCCGCCTTAAATTGTTGGACTGTAACAAAAGTGTATTTTATGTTGGAGTAGTTCATGTAAGATAGTTGGCGTGGTTGAAAATAAAGGAAGATTCATTCATTGCCTATGAACCGCTCGCGTAGAAAGGCCTTTGCAACACCTAGGCTGCATTTCGTACGAAAACTTAATTTTCAGCCCTAGAGACACCTGGTGAGCGAGATCGAGCGAGCAAAATTGGAATATATTTACGTTTCAGGCCCACACTCACGTATGTATAGTTTAACATGTTCAAAGTACTCTCGTCCTGGCTCTGGGCACGTTTGATTATTGACAATCAAGTCGTCACGACATTCAATTTATTACACGGACATGCGAACGAGGCAAACACCGTGGGGCTACATGTAAAATGTCAAAATCACGATTCCAGTCCGCCCGAGAGCCAAAAGCTGTAGGGGCCCAGTCCGTATCTTCAAGTATCTTGAAGTGGCTGAGTCAGCCTTTCGGCACGTCCGAGAACCGGTAGGTGTCGAAGAAGGTGGGGCCGCACAGCGGCCAAAGAGTAGGGCTCTGTGAAAGGGTAGGAGGGATAGGGGAAGGGTGGGTAGAGCGGCGGGAGAGGGTGAGGCCAAGCCCTCAACCCACCAAGTCTGTCACGTGAGGAGAAATTGGGTGGTAGTTCATATGTATAAGTTGACTGACCGAATATGGGGGGCCAGACATATCATACGGTCGCCGCTTTCTTTATTTTTCTCCCACCCAGCCAGCCTACAATAAAACGATAGCAAAAATAAAAGAAAAAAAAAAGAGACATGTCGAAATCGCAAGCATATATTGTGTCGTGATTGTATGCGGCTTTAAGTGATGTGATTTTATTCGGGTCTAGCAAACACGCATACATTGTCCTGCAAGAGCTACTAATCCTAATGGAGTATAACCGTGCGATGGTCCTGTGAAATTTTTAACCTGCATCTCAGGGCTTCGTCCGCCGTACTGCTACATACCAACTGTAGTCCGGTACCAGGCATCGCCGTCCCCCAATCATCCACACAATTGAGTTGAACATTCGCAACCGTGTAAAAATGACGATGAGAGTATTGAGTATGTCAATCAGGGGTAAATATAGAGTGAGAGCTGTTTCTGTAAAAACAATCCGGAAAAGCCTCGAGGCAATGATACCCAACGGCGCTGGTTTAATATCTTCCGCTGAATGCAGATGGTGTGAGAAGGTATCTCGGGGTGCTGACAAGCGGTCAGAGTCCCGGCGAAGCTCAGGGAAGTGCGGTATTTGACAGCTCATACGCCACAATACAATTGCTTAGTTCCGTCACTGTTCCGTCAGGCCCCCAGTAGCTCTAGGAAAGTCCCTCCCCCGTTTACTAGTAATTTTTTACTTTACGTTACCAAAAAAGGAAGAACTGAATTGAATCCTCATTTTACAGACGGAGGGACTTCCCACATGTTTCTGGGGCCTGTTCCGTCCCACTAATTGACCGAGGGAGGGTCTGTATCTTGGTCTGAATTCTATGGAGCCAGACAGATCTTTTTATGCTTATGGGGAAGCGTTGAGAAGTTTCCAGCTGAGAGCATACTGCTGGGGAAGGACGATTTTCCTACGAGCCCCCAAGGGCCTAGTGAAATTTATCATTTGAACTGTGATGAAGGCCTTGTTATCGAAACAATTGTACTCGGGTGTAATAAAAAGCTCCGGTCAATATGATTTATTCAGAGTTCCTTAACAGAGGTATGAACAAAGTTCAAACTTATTCTCTACCTGCTCTTCCGCGTCAGCCATGGGACCCAGACTGGTGAAGGTTGGGGGAACCCCCGCGACTGCGAAGCAGCGAGGGTGTACCGAAAGCGCCCGACCCCGAGTCTGGCTCGTGAGTGAGTGGCTCAAACCAGCTCTCATGACCTTACGGGATGGTGGGTGAGACAAAAACGACACGCAAAGGCGTGCCACGACACTCGGTGTGTACGAGACCGGACGGTGGAGGAGGTCGGAGGCAGGTCGACACGGCATGAAGCGGTAGTCACCTGACTCGCCGCATGCGCTTTCGGCTAAGTCTCTGTTTTGCGACGAAGCCTGCGGAGACGCAAAACATCCAAACGCTATTATGAAGTCGGTAATTTCTTAATTCTCCGGAGGATTATTTGGATACATGTATTTATCGTGTAAGAATACAACATTCGCAAAGCCGTACTGCATCAATGATACAACCGATCTCGTCTCGGCTAGGGCTTGACTGATGGCAGACCCATTGGTTACGGGATCGTGTATTATATGTTGAATGGGGCATACCATGACGGTATAGTCTTATAGATATCGCTGCAATAGTTATCCTCGGCCAGAACAATGTAGTCCGTTAAGAGCTTGAGGCAGCCACTCCATGGCTGAAACCTAGGCTAATTCATGATCCGAGCGGCGAAGGTCGCTACCTCCTTGAGGTGCCTAGATAACCAGACAAATAAAATTAGGTGAAAGCAGCTCTTTTGAATAAGAAGTGGATCACAAGCCCTCTGTTTGATCGCACAGCATATGATCCAGCCGGGATCTAAGCTTTCAATTGGAATTAATTTATGGTAGTACGGCCAAGCTAGTGGTACCTACTCTGCGAGGCCGCGTACCCATGGCACACCCCATGGTCTAACGTGATCGGATAGGTGTTCATATTGGTACATGAATATCCTAAATACTCAGGTGGACCATATCGCAACACTAATACCACAGGGTACCTACTACCTTCATCTCCAAAGCTCAATCGTGCTTTTAAATTCCCTCCTTGTATGCGCCTTCCATCCGCCATAAATTCTCACCTATTTGACTACAAATTATGAACTTTCCTCATTCTTGCGACTGTTGGATTGAGCGCTCCAACAGAACATGTGATCCATCAATCCTGCTCCCAAGTCCAGCTCGTTCACGTTGCTGGAACCGGCGAGAGAGATTTAGGAATAGTTGGCACACCGCCCGCCGAATCTCTTGCGCCCGAAATTCCTGGGTAAGTTGCCTTATGCGCTCCATGTATGCGGCGACCTGATTAATTTGTCAATAGAGCCACAAGCTACCCAATTCCTGTATAATACCGTGGCAGAGTACGTAAAAACCGTGCGAGCTGGTGCAAGTACGACAGCCAAATACCTTGCCGATCAATCAGCCCGTCGTCGCAACCAAAAGTTTATCCCGAGTAGATACTCCAAAGGTGCAATGGTTGTACGTAGTACGTATCAGCATTTATCCTGTAGTATTATCTGGATATTTTCCACATACGAAACTTGATCATACCATCAAATCAAAGTTTATCGCCATCCTTGTGTTTGGTGACCCGCTTAGGAGTCAGCGCACCGCATCGTGGCCTATTAACTCGTCGTCCGTCAATCTAAGTCCGCGTGCGGGGAGTACTGGAGCCCAGAATGTGGTTAGCGTCTGTAACAGCGGAGATATGTTTTGCAGTCCGCCCGGGAGCATTGGCCTCCATCTAGCATACCCTAGGGACGGAAGGTGAGCCCCAAACAATGGTTGAAATAACCAATGCTCATTAAATAACATAACATTGATACTAATGTGAAATTCGCCAAAGCAAGAGTTTAGTGGGGGCAAGATTACTGCTTGTAGCTCTCTGTACAACTTTGAGGATACAGTACATGTCATGTGACTTTGGAAATTTGTACTTCTTTCGATAGTATCCTGGCACAAATAGTTATTGACTCATGTTCATAAACGATCATGTTTCCCTGCTGAGAGCCTGCTGAGAAATATCATTGATTACCAAGATACAATTATTGTGTGGTTATTCCATGAAAGGCACACAGTAGACAATCGTTGGTAGTGGCTAACACGGAAGTCGCCAAGCAACAGCAGGTCATATAAAGCCTTGAAGCGTGTCCCGAGAAGGTAATTCATTTATATAAGTACATACTATTTTACATTCAAAACATCCATGCCTACGACTCCAATAACAAGGCTCTGAAACATAGCTCAACCAGTCATGTTTCCTCCACTAGGTAGAGGATCCACAGGCTCTGGCATAATCGTTACAGGCCCGCTCTTCTGTACCCCCTAAAAATCCAAAGTAACCCATATGTAAGCATTCGAACCTAATACAAGGGGCAAAAATACGCACATTCTCAATCCATTCTATTCTCGCGCAAAGCTCGGTCCCGCCGGCTTGAATTGCTAACCAAAATTCAAGGACTTCGTATGTCCCATCTGCACCTACCTTGCGAATAAGTGCGTCTCGCATCCCAGCAAGATTGGCTTCGACTGTGCAGAGTTTTCGAAGCCCGGATTAATGTTTCCTAGATAACGTGTTAGTGGGTGAACAGAGAGGAAATAAAATTTGGGGTTACCGTCTTTATCTTCGATCCACCCTGGGTTCGTTCCCGGTTGTCCATAATATACCCAGATCTCATCTGTATATTTTTCCAAGTCCGAATAGGAGCTTCTTCCAGGCTTATAAGACTTGAGAAATTTCCTTCGGGCGGATTCTTGTGCGCTCAGCGTTACGCCCTAGCAATTCATGAGAGGCAGTTAAATCAAAAGGAAAAAAAAAACAGGCGTACCTCGGCAACAATCTCACTCCACTTTCCTGTAACTCCCTGATACCCCCCATTTCCTCGTGAGAACTTTCGTCCCAAATGGTCAGGGTTGAGAGGATCGTATCGCGTTCGGACAGTTGTGCCATACGATGTTCGCGTAACTCGACCTACGACTGAGAGTTTGGCTGCCCAAATGACCGAGCCGTCTGCGGCGGCTTTGGACCTATGATCCGGTGGGTATTATAGCAACAACGGAATTTGGATGAGACATGAACTTACGTCGAATCATCTACGATCGCAACCCGACACCCGTCCTTTGAGAATTCTTGGTTAAGTCGACGCCGGAGGTACTTGCTTTCTCCAAACCCGCCAACTAGAAGAAGATGCTGCCGCCAAAGATTAGAGTTAGAGTATTCTGGAGGGATGGCACCAAACCTTGGGAGAGAGTCCTTGCATCTGCTGTTTGAGACTTGTGATTGTGCTTGAAACCACTCCCTCAAAAAAGGTCTCAATAATCGAGCTTAAATACTATAAGCGCGCGTTCTCGAGTGAAAGGACTAATAGCTCACCCTTTCAAAGACATTCGACCTCTCTTAATCCCAATCGTTTCCTTTGAGAACCTCGAGTCATTGAAATTGATGTAATGCGCACCATCAGCGGAGCCGAATTCTTGTTTAGCTCCCGCTTCAAAGTCCCGCAATCCATTTCCCAAGTATTCACGTATGTCCTCTTCGTCAAGGTGTGCAACGGATAATAGTTTGGTCAGGTATTTCTCGCACTCGATATCAACGAATACCCCTCCCGCTTGTATACCTATATGCCGTATTATTTTCAGCATTCCTGTGACGGATATTCGGAGCTTACAAGCAGAGGCTTTCCTCTCTCGCAATTCCAGCATCGGGGATGTGCTCTCTACTACGTATGCTGTAGTATCCACCGTCGACCCACCAGCATCACACACAATCAAATCTGTATGTGGCTACAAACAAACACATCAGCAACCCGCCCTTGTCCGCCTGGATACAACTCACCTCGAGCGCTGATTCCATATTGCTATTGAACATGCAAAAATGCACGCTGGCTTCTCCTTCGGTCACGAAGGTAACCTGGTAGTTCTTGTACTCGGGCCCAACATCCATTAGGGCCTGCCTCATAAAGTTTTGTTCGCGGGTTGCCCAGCCGTTTGGATGTGCCATCACGATCAAAATGTTCGAAGCGCATGTTTTCCATATTTGAGGGCCATCGATGATGTGTTCTTCGAAAAAGGTACGGGTGTGGCGGAGGAGGTAGCCGAGAAAGTCGGTGTACACTTTGGAGAGGGAGACGCCAAAGGGAAGTGCTATGGACAATGTAAGTGGGAGTATGGGGTGATAGAGCTAAATATACCTACGGTAGAGGGTCAACCTGTCTTGCGACCTCATTGATTGGGGATGTAAATGCAACTTGAAGTATTTGGCCAACGACCATCCTTCCTCTTCAGCTTGGTCTCGTTTCTCTAGCGTAACGGCCTCGGCGCCAAAGCATTGTGGCTATAGATAATGGTCAATCCAAGCCAAAATGAACAGAAATATGATCAACTTGCCTCGTTATCCTTGTCGTAGTAAACGAGGGTTGGTATCTTGCTATGATCCTTGTGCGCTTCCTGACCGGGCCACTTGGTCACTCTTCGAACAACCTGGCGATCCCCTGCCACGGATCGACCATAAATCATGCTCTACACGCCCAAAGCAAATAAATTCAACTCACCTTGATACAAATAAGCAAACGACACGGCGCTATGCGTTGTTCCCAAGTCAATTCCCAATATAATCTTGGATTCCCCCTTCCAAGGTTCGTCGGAAAAGCTCTTCATTTGGAGTGGCGGAGAGTATGGTTGAGCAAATGACCTTGGGGTCAGAATCAAGTTGACCACAAGAAACGTGGTGAGTGGCTAAGAATGTGTGGCTGTCCGATGACATCGGGCAGATGTTAGGTAAGCCGGTCCCAGATATGTTGCCACCGTCTGGCGCTTGAAGTTCCAGCATTACATTAGGTCGGCGGCACAATTGTCATGTTCTAACCTGGACACAGCTCGGATAAAACAGGTTCGCTTCTATCCAAAGTTATATATCCAAAACCACATATCATTGCCATGTCATAAGAAACACATTGAATGGGGGGACAATGGGGGTAGCATGTGACCTATAGCATATGTAAACGTATATTTTTATCCTTTCATCTTGCTCAAATGTTAGTTTCATAAACAGCCCCATCTATAACGCCCAGATTTTGACTGTCGCATCTCTCCCTCCAGAAACGAGGTAACGATCAATGTACCGCAGCCGTTCGATAGCACCATAGTGGCCGTTGACCGTGAGCGTGGTGTACTGCTGGCTAATACGGTTGAATATCTATCCAAGGAGACGTCATATCAAATGGTCAAGGTATGATGATAACAAGAACCCACCTCGACGCCGTTATCCGAAGCAGCAACAATCTTCCTCGAATCAAACTGAACATCTCCTATTCCGCCTCCGACAACGGGGGACGCTGTCCCGCCCATCGCTGCCAAACTTGTACTCGAGCCCCTTCCAACATGAGAAGAGTACTCACTCAAGCCGGCACTCAGGCCAAATTCGTTCTGGGCCGCGAGACGAGACGAGCCGAATCGGAGGAGCTCCACAGTACGGCCCCCGGAGCGGAGGTCCCACAAGCGGACGGTACCGTCTCGAGCAGAGGACACAACATGAATTTCGTCAAATTGGATAGCGGTGATAGGTGCCGTGTGGCCTAGAAGTGTTCGGTGCGATTGGCCGGTACGCACTGGGGTTACCGGGTTTACGTCGGAGAGAAGGTGTTATGGATGTTCAGTATATGCAGAGGTAGAGAGGGCAAAAGACTCACTGTCCCACATTCGGACCGCACCGTCTGCGCTGCCACTCACGAGTGCATATCCCCAGAACTGCAGTCCACCCACAAACCTATCCTCGCCTTCGGGGAAATTCGCAGAGAAGTCGTATCTGTCGGAACCAAGGAAGCACATGAGCAGGAGATTAGATGCACGGTGAAATAACCAACTACTCACGGCTGATCAACATATTCGGAGGAGTCACCGGGATGAGACATGGCCCAAAGGAGATCCATCGTAAGTACGCATTGGCCAGTGGTCACATCCCACTGCCTGATTGTTTTGTCGGCGGCGCCCGTGACCTGGTAATAAGAACCCAGTCAACAATTCATTCGCACAAACTCGGGAAATAAGGTTTGGATAGAGATCAAAATATGAACAAACGAGTCAAGCCAGCTCACCATGCAAGCATCCTCGAAATACAACGAAGTAACGGCCTTGGAATGGCCTTCGAGTACTTTAATACATCCAGTATCTGGTCCCTCACCACTCCCTTCGCTCGTACTCTCCCGCTCCAGGTGCACAAAGTCTTCTTCCTCCCGTGACTTGGCATTCTTGCCATTGCCCACGAAAGAACCAGCAGGGTCATCATCGTCGGGTACTTTACTCAAGTCCCATACTCGTACGACACCGTCCGCACCGCCTGTAACGCAAGCTTGTCCCTGGACCTGCAACGCCCGCACAACTCCTGCTCCCCGTAATCTCCCGATCGGGGTTCCCGCGCACAGATCCCACATTCGAGGGTCGGGATCCGAGGGGGTCACATGTGTCGATGACTGGGATGTTGCGGACGATGTAAAGGGGAAGGTGGTGCTCGATTGGGTGGGCGCCTGAGGGAAATAGGATGCAGTGACGAGCAGGCCATAGGGCTCGGTAAAATCGAGAGCAGCGATAGGGCCACTAGTCGTCAGGGTCATAAACGCAATATTCGGAGGGAGATCATCATGCTCCGAAGGCAAAAAGGCGGGACCTAGCGGAAGTTAGATAAATTAGATTTGAATATGGATTAAAATGGAAATAATGTGTGAAATGAAACTTGCATGGCCTGACAGGCGTGGAGCGGCAGGAGCATGATCTTCGGCAATTGTATGTATTGCGAGACAAACTTTTGGCGTACCTTTACGTCTACGTGAAGTACCGACGTCTGAGGGTGTTGCTGAGCCTTCAAGGTATTGTAGCTCTTGGACGGCCGACACTACGTAAAATGTAAGCACACAAACGACACAAGTTGGGATCAGGTCGTACACTCTTCTTCGAGTTCGAGCTCGTTTTCGTGGAGACGCAAGAGGTCTTGTTCGAGATTATTGCGAATGACGTCGAGAGCCGCAATTTTAGCTGTGATTTCGGCGATTTCGTTATTGATGAGGCTCTGAGTTATAGAGTTCAGGATGACACAGTATCTATGATCAGACAGCAATCGACTCACTCTGCGGACATGGATATTCTCTCTGTCCTGGATAATCTCACGTTTCTGGCGTGCGAGCTCTTCGGGTGTGAGTTTGACTGATGAAGACAGAGAGTGCCTGTGTCGGCCCGACTTCTTCGCAGCAGGAGACTCTTCTGGATCGCCTTCCGTAAGCATACCCCGAGCGGCAAGGGCCTTGCTCCTCAAGCCCAAGTGGGGGAGGTCTACATTTCTGGCCTTGCGTCTCCGAGACCGGCTTGCGTCCACACTATTCACCGTCGCAGAAAACCCTCGCATAAAACTTACTGAGCTCTCGGTCTCAGTAGCTGGAGTATCGGGAATAGGTTCGAGCAACAGGGCATCTGTTGCTTCCCTAATAGACAAGTCTCGTGCAGTCGAGCGGCGGCCTAGGGAAATACGCAGTGGAACTCGACCAATAGTCGCGAAGTCTAATACTGAAGAAGGCGGATTTTCGATTGATCCGGTGGCTGCCGCACTCGCTGCCGCTGCCATCCGTCTTGGAGTCATCATAGAGGGGGCCACTGCACATACACACATAAAAAGTCAGCATTAAATAAATATATAATATACCCCAACTAACATCCTGAGAGTATACGGTTGGATGCCTGGGAGCCATCCTCGCTCGAGAATGGCGCAAGGAGCGCAGACGTCGCCGTGCCCAGCCGCGAGCGGGCGTCGGTCGACATGATGAGGAGGCCAGTCACGTGTATCCTCCCGGCGCCTACCAGCTCCAATTTATCCCGGTCATCCTGATTGGACCCTTGAGCCTTCACGTGACCAGCCACCGTGATGTGGTGCACACGATGGTACTTGCCTCTCCTGTTGCTCCCGTTCCCAACCGCGCCTCCTTTTTTCCTCCTGGTGCTCGTATTTTCTCTCACGTTGCATGCTAGACCATGGTATGATGGCAATTTTACGAGGTAGACACGTACTGATGAGCTGGCAGTTTGTACTGTATAGTTCTCCTCGTTGCACTCTTCACTTCTTCCTGTTACTGGGCTCCCACACCGCTTGACATTCCCTCCTACGCACTCGAGAGCATATACCCATCACTCACGACTTCTCGGCCTACGATCGATCTGCAATCTCTTCTCAATGCATCCCAGCCAGCGCCTACATCATCCGATGCTGCCCTTACTCCGCGAGTGACGTATTCTGCTCGGCTTGAAAGACCTAAACGATGTTGGTGCTCTCCTCAAAATATATTCGAACCGTTTAATACGACAAGGTGGGAACAACGAGCTAGCGTATTGGTATTTGTGAAGCAAGGGCTTTGGGACTGGCTGGTCGAGCAAGAGGAATCAGACCAGACGAAGAATACAACCACATCCCACCAAACCACCAGCTCGGAGCAAATCGATGGGTCTTCCACTCCTACCGTATCTCCGACCTCGGCCACTACAACCCCGACGTCGTGGCGCACGAAATGGAACGCACTGAGCTCTTATTTTTCGTCTCGTTCTGCCGAACAAAAGAGCGATCCTACACCTAAAGCTAAACCGGACAGCAAGATCAAACAGCCTGTACGCGCGCCGTTGGAAGTTCCTAAACCCAAGCATACGCCTACTGCGACTGCGATCCCTACAGCTACTCCTACCGAAACAGCGCCGGCCCGGACTTTGGCTTCGGTCAGCCCAGACAAGGGACAGGAAAACCTTGCTTGGTGGCAGAAGCAGTATGACTTACGACCATATGGAGGTGGAGTAGTTGTGGACTTCAAATGGGGCCGAGTTTAGGCATTTGGAATACGTGGGCCAACATTGTATGTTGTGGGGATACACAATAATTTTATTCGTGTACTATCAATCTCGTTTATCGCCCTTGCAACGGTTACCAGACTGAACAGTGGTATAAATTGCGCGGCACTTATGTAATAACTGAGCCATCTGCTGCCTGTGTGCGATGACCAGTCATGTAAAAATTACAATATAAGGAAGAATGACAAGTACCAGCGCATATCATATGTAAAAAAGAACTCCGCTTCTGAATGCGGAGCTTGGCTTTGGGATGATATAATAAACTCCAGTGCACGGGTGTGAACCACCTGGCTTGCCTAAGGTTAAATGCATAGCTTGCCCCGGACCACATAATTGGTTAAAGAGCAAAAAAGAGTATTTCATACCAAAGGCAAGCGTTAAAAAGGCTAACAAGGCATGTTAACGGCTGACCTTAGAATCTTGTAGGATATAATTCCACTTATCGCCGAAAAGCCAGCTCAAGAAGATATAGTAACGATAACTTGAAACATTGGTAATTCAACCCAAAATAATGAAGGTTAGAAGAAGGCCTCACACTAGAGTGTCGCTTTCTGGAGCCCTATTAATTGTAAATTTTTTTGTCTACAGGCGCCTTGGTATTCATGGATTCTACTTTCTTAGAAGTACACCCACAGAGGCCCCTTTTGCATTATGATTACATATTCAACCAAAATCAACCCTGAAGTTCAAATTTTACGTTGAGAATAGCTATTCCAAGACTTTCCAAGGCACTCTACTTCCAAAAGGGACAAGCTAATACCGGGCACTCAATTGACACTGGTACACACGCATGCACACATACATACACACAAAGCCATACAACTGGAAGGGATTGACATAGGTGGCAGGGTTAGCTTAAACACATGTCACCAAATCCTGTTGGTTCTTGTTGAGTCCGAAATGGATGAAAACAAAGCTCTAAATTCGAGGCGTATGGAGGGCATGGGTATTTCAGTTTCCTAATCTGTGGAATGATACTCAACATTCCTAACGAATATACCGATGCTAATCGCACTTACGAACCGGATCATGATTTCGAATGTTAATCAGCATTGTGGTAATTTCCGTGCCGATATATAGCACTTGTTCCATTCGTTTCCGAAATAGAATTTACGTATACTCCGTGACCCACCCCCTTTGTTCAATGTTTCAAAAAGCACGTATACCGACGCCCGATATTTTGGAGGGACCCAAAACAAGATCCCCGCATTCGAACTGGTAACCCACCCATCGGATTGTAAGGTCCCATTAAAGAGCGGAGACTGGCCGACGTTTGATAACAGTATACGCTCCGATATCCCTTGACCACCAACCCTAATAACGGGTCGTCTGTATGGTAGGGAGGACCTCTCGCTTTTCACATTGAGCGCCGAGCAGGGGATTAGACCCAACCGCTTCCTCCCCCACGCCCCATCTGATAGCTCGTTAAAGGGTCCGGCAATAACAGCGCCTTTGGCAGTATCCCATACAATGATAGCTTTTCCAAGAGAGCTTGAAACAAGTTTTGTGCCATCGGGCGAGAAAGAGACGGCCTATACCGGGCTCTTATGCTTCCGACAAGTTATATGCGTTCCATCAACAAGGTTCCATAAGCGAACAGTATAATCTCTTGCACCTGAAGCAATCTGCTGTGCGTTGGGGGAGAATATTGCTGTCAAGACTCCGTCTGTGTGCCCTTCGAGCAAAGAACTATGTGTGGAAACAAAGGCCGAGTTCCAAATCCGAATACTACGGTCATCCGAGCCCGAGACAAGCATGGTACCATCGGGTGAGAAGCTGACAGATTTGACACGATCACTGTGCCCTATAAACGGACCTAAAAGCATATCGTGAAGTGATATATCCCAAATAGAGATGTTGCGATGATTACCAATGCCACCGAGGGCAACGCGAGTACCGTCAGGAGAAATAGCAACCAACCACATGGTTGACTCCTTAAATTCGCTTCTTCCTGTTGAGAGCCTCTCTCTTGAATATGCTGAGTTGGTGGAATCGTGGTTCTCGATAGGGATGTCGTCATCAGAAAGTGACAATGTAGTAGAAATAGCAGAGATAGTGGGCTGACTGTCAAGGGAGGCCTGAAGGCGAAATACATGGCTGACCTCCCCCTTAAATGGACCAGCAACAATGACCCCGCTTACTTGGTCCCATATATGAACAGTGTTATTGTTGGGACCCAAGGCAAGGCGCGTATCGGAGGCCGGGAACGCTACTGCCCAGGTTGTATCGAGACGTCCTTGGAATGGACCCTGGATAAGTTTCCCAGTTTTCAAGTCCCACGCATAGGTCATGCGTCGATTTGACGAGTTTGAAATAATAGCATCTCCATCAGACGAAAAGCACACACCCGTTGAGCTGCGGTCATCACAGGGCGAACTCCCAGCGCGGGAAGGCACGTCACTATTGGCGTCAATCGTAAGGAGATAAAGAGCCGAGAGAATGTGTATACCCTTCGGCGTCAGCATTATTGAGCATCTTCTATCCTCAGGTGTTGGAGGATCAGAAAGAAAGACTTTGTTGACAGTATCCCAGACACGAATAACATTGCCTTGACACCCACAGTACACATAGTTGCCGTTGAGGGAGTACTTGACAGACAGTATTCCACCTGAGCCTTTTTGGGGCTCCAGTTGGTTAGCAACTACACTACCACAGGCAATATTCCATATGCAAATGGACCCGTCACTCGATCCGGAGACTAGGAATGCACCATCAGGCGAAAAGCCAATTGAATAGATGGCGTCTGTATGCCCCTCGAGAGGTCCTAAGATGAGGCTCCCTAATGTGGTGTTCCAAATGCAGACGCTACAGTCGTCTGAGCATGAGGCGACTTTGGTTCCGTCTGGGGAGAATTTGACTGATCGAATCACACCGGAATGCCGCTGGAGTGGTCCAGCAACAAGACGCTGTTCAACAAAGTTCCAAATGCGGATAGTGCAGTCGGCTGAACCTGATGCAAGTAGAATGCCATCGGGTGAAAAATCTAGTGCCCACACCTTGTCTTCGTGTCCTTCCAATGAGCCGAATGTATCGATTACGTCTCCGTCAAAATAATGACTGAGCCAGATGGAACCATCATTTGTGCCTGTCGCAATATATTTTTGATCGAGAGAAAATTGAACCGCTCCCAAACCCCTAGCACGTCCAATTAATGAACGAGTTAGCTGATGTCCCAGTGTCGTGGAGCGAGTGTCCCAGAGTTCAAGGAAGCCATCGGCAGAGCCGGTAGCAACGCAATCGCCATTGGGGGACAATGCGGTGCAGCTAGGTGGGTGGTATAGTATCAAGTCCGCAACAAGACTTTGACTGTCTATATACCCCCAGATATCAATAAGCCCTGTGAACTTGTTTTGGTACCATGGCCGCAAGCGCCTCGAGGAAAATGGAAGTGCAGAGATATAGATATGTGGGGTCGAAAGCGAGACAGTGGATGTAAAGAACTGAAGCACGAAAACGACAGTATCGTGTATAAATAACGTGAGGTCCTCAAATGCGTCACTCGACTTCAGAATGTGAGCCATCACAACTTGAGCTGGTTACGTTCAACGCCACTTACCGCAATCCACCTCTGCACATCAGTGATGGAACGGATGCCAAATATTCTATATTCCTTCAGGTTCAGTACCTCCATCCAGAACAGTAACCTTCGAGTGAGGAATTCATGAAGAACGGTACATAGGTGATTGGAAATCGGCACCAAACAAAGATGGTTAGCCCAATGCTGGCAAGAATATGTGAGAGAGGCTGATATGTTGGACTCGATCCGTTGCTCTAGGTCCGCAACTGCACAATCGAAAATATATGACGATTGGAGCTCGCATATGTTAAACCGAAGTTGCTTTTCCATCAATTCGAAGCAAATGTGTGCCATCGCGATGTGTTGTTCCACTTTGTCACAGAAGAAGCGACCAGAACGCTCACGATGAAATAGATAATCAGAGAAGGATGCATGAAATACAAACACAAGTCCTGTATGCCTCGAAACGTGCAAGACAGAACGAAGGGGGTCCAACGCAACGAAAGCATAGCTAGAGTCATCCAGACCCGCGAGTGAGGCGAGTGTTTTGATTGTGACGGGCTCTTGAATGCAGGTTGCGGTTTTCAATAAAGCTTGTGTACGTGTGGCTTCTTCTGGTTCCAAACGTTTGTTTTCCAGAGCTGAAGTAAGTATTGTTGTATAGAGCTCATCGATTTCGCTGAACTTTTTGCTGGTGTACTTGGTTTCATTTAGTATGGTGAGTAGACGTTCGTTCGAATAAACGCCCGCTTCGTCGGACCTGATGTATCGAACCGCCGTAGCGGCATAAACAAAGAGATTGTTTGCCAATTCGGCGAGCTGGTTAATTTGTTGCTGCGATGGTTTGATACACGCTAGCTCCTCATGTAAGTAGACTTCTAGGTCGCGTTTCACTAACGAGCTCTCGATTTCATGTAGATGCGATATATGAACGATGTCGTTGACTTGCGATGACATTAGCTGTATTCTGGACTCCGGTCGACTAGCCGCAAAGAACTTGATTGGAAGCTCGCACGCAGACCGGATGATCAAATCAAACAAAAGCCTAGTTGCCTTCAAATTGTCGCACTCATCCAGCGCATCGAGCACCACCACCGTATGCTTCGGTATCTTATCTTTCACTTGCAGGAGAGGTTCCCTAAGTAGCCGTTTAAACTGAGTTGTCATATTTCGAGATCCAAGATCAGGGTCTGCATCCAACACCAGACATAGCGCCGACTGGAACGCCGTAGAGTACCGCGCAAGCTGGTAGGCAATGCTAGGTATGATGCGGCTCGCATCCTTGCATGACGCGGCCGCTCGAGTGCAGAAGAAGCTGGCGCCAAGACGGCTATCGTCTTCGAGGAGCTTTGCCAGACTGTATGCAATGGTTGCCTTGCCCGTCCCAGCTATGCCGCTCATCAGGTAGACCGGCTTGTCATCAAGGCTGTCCGACCACTGGTACAAGTCGGCTAGTAGTGACTCTCGGGTGCCCTCGGTACACTGGCGCCGGCCAATCTCGTCGCCCAGGTTCGAGTCGCACCTTGCCTGCTTTGACGGGCTCAATGCTTCAAGGCGCGTGTTCTGAGTCATGATGAGCATCCTGGCAGCCATACACAAACAAGAAAACAAAACATACGGCTAGATGCTCGTTTGCAATACTCTAGGCATCCATACCGATCTCGATCTAAACAACTTTAGTCATGTCTCCTCGATGGTGTTAACGTACACTGACCTGCAGCCGGGAGAACAGCTCGGCGATCCTGCGATAGACTCGCACGAGGACCTCTTCATCTTTTGACGCGCGAAGGATTCGCCTTGTGCTGCCTCCATCTCGTATGTCACTAATCAAATGAACCTCTTTCTCAATCGCTCTGGTAGTGGGATAAATTTGGGCTATCGAATGCACAGACCCTTCATTCTCACCTCGAAACGGTAGAAATTACACCGAGCACCCTCGCAGACCTTGGGATGTTCAAGTGGTGCTTGAGAGAGGTGACTACACTCTCCAGCTCCAATGCTAAAGCCTCATACTCGTCTTCATGCGTAGATGCTTGCTGCTCGAAAATGAGATAATTATTAATTGTCTGATCGTCTATTGTGAAGCTTCGCACCTCGAATACTTCAAGGCATGTCGTCAGAGTACCAATAGCTGACTGGAGAGTTGGAAAGGAACTGGAGCTTATACGTAATCCTTGCAAAGCTGCTTCGAGCCCAGTCCACGCGCTGTTTTTCTTTATTCTTTTTGCACCACTAATTCCCTCGACTCTTTCATGCGAAGTCTGTTTGGTATTAGAAGTATTAGAGCTACTAGAAGGCGAAAAAGTCCCCACCTCATCCTCTGTTACAGCACTCAGTTTGCGGCGCTTTGGGGTGGGGCATTGGGAGGCATTGTATGGAAGAGTGTCAGTGGAGCACAATAGTATATGCGTTGGATGTTTATACCCCTACCTCTTGCCACTAGGCTGTGTGAAATGCTTCGACTTCTGATGGACTTGGAACAAGGAATAAGAATATATTGTGTCTTGGATGGTTAAGTCCTAAGAATGGTGATTGGATGAGCAGAGGAATTATGACAAACTCCAGAAGCCTGGCTATATCTCACGGGGCCAACTAACAAGGTACGGGCCAAGGGCAGATAATTGCTGCATTGGTCCCAATGATGGGTACTGTAAGCAAGAATCACAGCCATATTCCCTTTTTTGGATTTAATTCTATCTCTTGGAGCCTAAGCTGTGCAAAATGTTAACACAGCATTTGTTGTATGCCAACTGTAAGGTTGGGTACACGCTGGTGGGCAGGCACTTAAGGCTGTACTACACAGGGCAAATCTAACTAAGGCTATACTACTGGGCTGTGTAAGGCGGTGTGGAGGGCTCTAACTACAATGGAGGTGGGCCTTAGGCTGGTGAGGGTGGTTCTATGTAAGGTCTCTACTTATTGGATGTATATATGTGACT
Source organism: Rhizoctonia solani (assembly GCF_016906535.1). Lineage (NCBI taxonomy): Eukaryota > Fungi > Basidiomycota > Agaricomycetes > Cantharellales > Ceratobasidiaceae > Rhizoctonia > Rhizoctonia solani. The sequence continues at coordinate 3,590,394 of NC_057373.1, forward strand.
TGGTTGGCAACAGCATTGCCTAAATGACAAGTTGTAACACACACTCAGTATTGATGTTAAGAGTAAAGACAGGGGGGAGTGGGGAGAGGTCCTGGGACCTTATAAGGTGCCTGGGTCAATACATGTGTAAACAGAAGAAACCAAATGAACATATATAGTTAGTAATCAGCCTGAACAGAGCACTGGGTACAAGTGTAACACTAAGAGGGGTAATGGTGTATTGTAAGGGTAATGCATACACCAGAGCTAGACCTACAGTGATTGCGTAACCCTTACATTCTACTACTGTACTACTGACTGTCAGAGTCTGACTAATGAAGAATGGGATATATGCCTAAAGAGGCAGTGCTGGCTTTGGGGATAAGCAGAAGACTGCAGCCAACACTTTAGAGAGAGAGATTACTTGCCAAATATGGCACAAGACCCCTTAGAGTAGAGCAGGAGAGTGGGGAGGGTAGTCAGTAGATTGACAGGAGGTCAAGTTCTGGTCTGAATGCCTGAACTCTCCCTTCATTATATACATCATACAGAACAAGGGAACTGTAAAGTACAAAGGAGAACAATGGAAGACATACTACAAAGGTATGGGTAACTAAGAGAACAATAGAACAATGCAACTAAGGACATATGGTAACTAAGTAGCCAGAGGACAAAGCTAACAGGCTAAACAAAGGGACCATTCACATTCCATGTTGATTGCTCTGCCAGGGGAGTCCTGCATGGCCTGTGGTCATGTTGGGAACATCCCCTGGTCCATATAATTTGTAAATTTTAGATAAAAAGATAATAGAATAATAGGGTATCTGTGTTCATGCCTCTTGGGTCATGACACTGACTACTGGTGAGTGAAGGTCTCTAGTAGACCAAACTACTTAGCTGATACTACTGGACCTGTCTGGATGTGAGACAAGGTAAAATCAACTTGGGGTCTCCAAGCAATTTTCCTGCTGTATATATATCAAAGGTAACTAGGTACATGTGGTCTGTGCATGTGGGAAAGGAAGACTACATGTAAACTCTACAGGGGCCCCAAAAACCCAGGAGCACTCTGGAGTGCTCTGGTTTTGGGAACCTCCTTGTTAGGATCCAACAAATCCAGATTGCTTGGCAAGGACTTGAGAGCACTCCACAAGCCCTTCCAAGCGTCATACCAAACGCTCTGGAATGCTTGCTGACAATAGCAAGTCCTGGAGCGCTCCCAAGATTTTTGGGGCCCTGTAGAGAAATGAGAAGCATGCTGCAGGCTGCGCAGAAGTGTGGATTCATACTAAGCACCCTTGGCATGGCATCTTGGCCTAATAAGCGCCAAGATCATGTGATCAAAAAACAAAAGATAAAGGGTTTGTAAAAATATAGTAAAAATAATAGAAAAACTAGGAGGTTTTGATGGTATAATTTGTCAGGGTGTCACAGCATTTGTTGTACACCACTGTAAGGTGGGTACTTGCTAGTGGCAGGTGCTTAAGGCCATAACTAATACAAGGTAAATCATAACTGCTTATGTAACTAGGCTATACTACTAGATGCTTATGGTGTCCTACTGCTAACTACTGACAACAGTGGGGCCTTAGGCCTGGGAGGTGTGATGAGTGAATAAAGGGGTAAGTGACTGTACTACTGGGGGCTGGCTACTTAGCTGGCTTCTGATATCCTCCTCTAATGAATAAGAGACAAGGTAAAATTGACTTGGGGTCTCCAAGCAATTTTCCTGCTGTATATATAGACAAAAGGTAACTACGTACATGGTCTGTGCTTGTGTGAAAAGAACTCAGCAGAAACTGATTTTGTTGTAACACCAGGGGTTTGGTAATGGTGTATTAACACACCAATAACATGTCATTACACAAATACATGTGATACCACTGGTGTGATATACAATTATAACATCATGTAACACCAATTACACCATTACCAAACCCCTGATGTTACAACACCCCAATTACATGTAATCACATGTTATTCCACTCCACATATTTTGCTGAGAAGAGTCCATGTGAAATGAGAAGCATGCTCTGGGCTGCACAGAAGCATGGATTTCTCCTAAGCACCCTTGGCACAGCATCTTGGCACTTATTATGCCAAGATGCCACACCAAGATCACATGATTGAAAAACAAAAGATATTGAGTCCATAAAAATTAGTAAAAATATGAGAAAAATTGTCTGGTTCCAGTGGTAAATTCCAAGAGGGCATAACAGCATTGTTTCACAATTGCAACAAATGTCTGCCTCAAGAAGGTGCAGCACATCAACAGCCTCCAAGTTCTCTATGTGCCCATTGTCCCAGTGTGGTTATTTACCAGCACTGGGTTTTTAGGTCATATATCTGGTTGGGCAAGCCTCTCAATTTTCCTCCTCTTATTCTGCTTACGCACAGCTCTTTTTTGTGTCTCATTTTGTCCCTAAATTATTGTCTGGCTTCTCTCTTGCTGTCCTAGACGTCTTGAAGGACATCAAGGAGGTTGGCGCTTAAGGCTGCAGTGTACAAACAATGAGTTGCATAAGGCAATGGTGAACCTAACTATGGCAATGGCCAACTAACTATGGCAATGGCCAACTAACCTACAACAACAAGCATGCTTAAGGCAGCAGCAAATTATCTAAGTACAGTGACAAGGCTGCTGAGGGCAGTGAGCTAAGTAGTTCTAAGTAGTTACTGGGCTTAAGGCCCTTGTACAATGAGTAGATGTGACAAGAGGTAATTGACCTGGGTGTTACCATGGTTGGTTGGCCTCCTTATATATTACAAGAGAGGACTAATTACAAATATGTTATATGCAATACTGTATCAAATAAGAACCCTGCTCTGCAGTTGGTCTTACTCATGCATACATGTCACTGATGTGTCATGGTGATGTCATCAGGTGGAGGTGGCTACGTATGATGAGGTAAGCATGGATGGGGACATGGCTTGGCGCTTAGCATATGATATAAGTGCTGATGTCATGTGATCAAAAAAGTAGTCCAATTGCCTTTGTTTAAATTCAAGAAAATGGGAATAAATTCCCTGGTATTGAGTGTGTCTATGACACTTGCATTTTACTCTACAGGGCCCCAAAAATCTTGGGAGCACTCCAGGACTTGCTATTGTTGGCAAGCACTCTGGAGCATCTGGTATGATGCTTGGAAGTGCTTGTGGAGTGCTCTCAAGTGCTTGCCAAGCAGTCTGGATCCATTGGATGCTAACAAGGAGGTTCCCAAAACTGGACTGCTCTGGAGTGCTCCAGAGTTTTTGGGCCTCCCATAGAGTACCCCCTGGGGTTACTGTCCTAGACATCTGTAAGGACGTCAAGGTAGCTGGTGCTTATGGCCATGTGAGAATACAAGTAAACCACTTAAGGCAGCAGGGGATCTACCTACAACAACAAGACTACTAACTACAATGGCCAAGTGCTGTAAGGCAATGGCAGACTATGTAAGTACAGCAGTGGTGAAACTTAAGGCATGTATGGAATGTATCTACTTAGTGGACCTGGGTGTCCTAGACATCTGTAAGGATTTCAAGGGCGCAGGCGCTTGTGGCTGTGTGGAATACAAGTATGAACCGCTTAAGGTGATGGCTATCTACCCTACAACATCTAACTACCAACCTACAACAACCAAGGCCTTAAGGGCAATGGCAAGCTATGTAAGTACAGTGGGGGCAATGCTTAAGGCATTGTAACTAAGTGTTTGCTAGCTGTAAGGCCTTGTACAAATTATGGAACACAACAAGAGGTAATTGACCTGGGTGTTACCATGGTTAGTTGGCCTCCTTATATATTCTAAGAAACAGCTAATTACAAACATACTATATGCAAAACTATATTAAATAAGAACCCCTGCTCTGACTGCAATCTTACTCATGCATATGTGTCACTGATGTGTCATTGTTATGTATCACACAATATTGCATTCACAGCTCACCATCCACAATAATCTGCATATATCTGACTTTCTGATTTAATGGCCATTTGTCTCTTATTTTCCATTATTCCTGTCATTACTCTATGTAACGCTCATATTGACTGTATGTGTTACATATTGTTCAATAGAGCCCCTTCCGCTTGTTCTAATGCTGCCTGTCACATGCTTATACAATAAGATCTCATGGAGATATTAGCTTCACAAGATTCTATCTATGTGGCTCAAGTACCTTACTAAGCATTATATTTATATCTTTACATCTAGCTCATCACATGACTAGCTCTAACTTGGGAAATCAACCTTATTCCTAGCTTAGTTGAGTCATACCTCTCATGAGATTACTAAGATTTTCCTTATTTAGTAATTTCTAGTGGCACTGCAAATCCTGCTTATGAGTCATTCTGCTTGCCACCAGAATGACTCACACTAATGACTCACCCTAAGTGCTCATTGGCTGCCAAGCATTTCTTGATAGACTGAGTCATGTATTTAGATGTTTCTATTTTTAACTAATTGCAGTTCAACCCAAGAGCAGTCACATTCCATCCTAGTCATATCTGTGCCTTCCCACCCACCAATCAAAGTCTTAGGAAGCACAGTCCTAAGCAAGTCATACTCATACTCTGACTAGGTGAATGACTCAGTAACCTTGCCACTCTAGGGTATAAAAGGGGACTCTTGCATACCCTTGGAGGGTGTTACAACCTCCTAACATATACCATTAGAATTGCCTCATTTTTCTATTATTTTTACTATTTTTTACAGACCTGATAGCTATTGTTTTTTGATCACATGATCTCAGCACTTATCAAGCCAAGATGCTGCACCAAGATGCCATGCCAAGGGCGCTTAGGAGAAAACCACACTTCTACGCAGCCCACAGCATGCTTCCTTTTTCACATGTAGTCTTCTATTCACACACGCACAGACCACATGTATCTAGTCACCTTATCTATATATACAGCAGGGAAATTGCTTGGAGACACCAAGTTGATTTTACCTTGTCTCATATCCATTGAGGAGGATAAGCCCCAGCCAGCTAAGTAGCCAGCCCCCAGCAGTATAAAACACTTACCCCCTATTTTTACTCATCACACCTCCAGGGCTAAGCCCCCTTTGTCAACAGTAGATACAAGTAGAACACCTTAAGCATTATAAATATAGTAGTATAGAAAGTAGGATAGCCTTAGTCAGAAGTTTACCTTGTTTAGTACAGCCTTAAGCACCTGCCCACCAGTGTGTACCCAACCTTACAGTTGGCGTACAACAGAGGGCACCACCCACTTTACTCCACCTCACTGTTACTGTTGACTGTCACTCTTGGGTTTGGGCTTGCCCCCCTCAATTGTGTGATATATTGTGCCTCAAGATTTCAAATAACTTCAACTTGTATAAGTGGATCTCCCAAGTACCCATAGTGTGGAAAGGTAGTAGACCTGATACAGAGTTCTTAGGTTAAGTGAACAGAAGGCAATCATCCTTAAAGAAGGATATATACTAAGTAACCAGTTAGTTCCTGCAACTAGGAGTGAAACTTACATAACTATCTCTGCCAAAGGGAACCTGAGCCAGTACTCTTGCTCTTACAGAAATACTTACTAAGACACTTTACACTGAGAAAGGATATATGTGTAGTTGATTGTATTCAAGATAGCTAGACCCAGAGAACCCTAAAGAAGCTACTTCTTTACTTAGCTTGGAAATTGGGAAATCTTGCAACACAGACTCTGCTCAGCACCAGAGTCTCAACCTCTTTTCCCCCAATTTACAACAGTCATAGTGATGTCATCAGGTGGAGGTGGCTATGTGTGCTGAGTAAGTGCAGATGGGGACATGGCTTGGTGCTTAGTGTATGGTATGAGCACCAAAGTCACATGATTGAAAAACATGTCTGTTTGTCTTTGTTACACTCCCATAAAATATACCACTGGATTCTCCTATTTTTCTATTATTTTTAGTATTTTTTACGGACTTTGTATCTTTAGTTTTCTGATCACATGATCTTGGTGCTTAGGAGAAATCCATGCTTCTATCCAGCATGCATGTTGTAACCACACTGTAAGGTGGTTTACACACTGATGGGCAGGTGCTTATGGCTGTATGTAAACAGGAAGATCAACTATCTACAGCTAACTACTGTCCTGGACATGGTCACATGACCAGTACAAGTGGTTGCATGCTGGCCCAAGCCCAAATTTGGGGGGTAGCAGGTGTAATCATGGGTTGTCAGCAGAGGAATAATAGGGCTCTATGGCTTAGTGGTCAAGCTGGTTCAATTCCAGCTAGTTCTATTTTCCTCTGTTTATGACAACTACTGTATCTAATAGCGCTTAAGGCACTCTACTACTAGCTACTGTCAACAAGGGGGCCTTAGGCCTGGAGGTGTGGTAGGTCTGATAGAGGGGAGTGTAAGCGGTACTACTGATAATCCCTAGCTACTTAGCTAGGCTACTGGACCTGTCTGTGATGAAAGACAAGGTAAAACTGACTTGGGGTCTCCAAGCAATTTTCCTGCTGTATATATAGACAAAGATACTAGTTACATGTGGTCTGTGCATGTGTGAATAGAAGCCTACATGTGAAAAGAGAAGAGTGCTGCAGACTGTGCAGAAGCATGGATTTCTCCTAAGCGCCCTTGGCACAGCATCTTGGCATGGCATCTTGGCCTCATAAGCGCCAAGGTCATGTGATCAAAAAACAAGAGATAAAGAGTTTGTAAAAAATACTAAAAATAATAGAAAAAAGAGGCAATTCTGATGGTATAATTTGTAGGGGTGTAACAATGCAGCACACTTCTTATTTCACATGTAGTCTTCTTTTTCACATGTGCACAGACCACATGTAGATAGTTCTCTTGGTTATTTATACAGCAGGAAAATTGCTTGCAATCCCATTTAATCTTTCTCAGCAAGTGAGTTTGGCACAGGCATACTCATAAGATGTAGTGCTCCTAGTTCTGCAGTCACAGATGCATTCTGGGGGTGACCTCTACATTGGTCACTGTGCCACCCAGCTTACAACCATCCCAATGGGTGACTTGTTGTCCTTCTGGCTGGAGAACAATACAGACACTAGCCATCTTTGTTGAACGTTCCCAGGTTGCCTGTGGGTAGCCACAGGCACCCTGTTTACACCACATACAGAACCCATGTATATTGTGTATGCACAAGTATGCCAGACCAAAGCAGAGGTCAAGTCTGCAGTCTATCCAGACAGAGCCATCTGTTTTAACTGTAGTAATATGTACATGTACTTATTTTGAAATAGGCAATTACTACCTGTATGCATATGCAAATCAATATGTTTGACTTGGCAGTACCATTGTGCATCAACTGCCTATCCGGCTCAGACACCAGCATGATATCTGTTGTACACCACTGTAAGGTGGGTACACACTAGGGGGTGGGTGCTTAAGGCCGTATCTAGTACAAGGTAAATGCTGACTAATCTGACTAATTAGGCTAACTACTGGGAGAACCGCTTAAGGTGGCAACTACTGGGTTATCTATGGTGTGGAGGGGGGGCCTTAGGCCTGGAGGTGTGGTAGGTCTATCTGAGCTGGGGTGAGTGTAATACTTCTGATGGTTCTAGCTACTTAGCTGGACTACTGGACCTGTCTGTGATTGGAGACAAGGTAAAATTGACTTGGGGTTTCCAAGCAATTTTCCTGCTGTATATATAACAAAACTGAACTATCTACATGGTCTGTGCATATGGGAAAAGAAGAGACCATATGAAAATAAGAAGTGTGCTGCAGGCTGTGCAGAAGTGTGGATTTCTCCTAAGCGCCCTTGGCACGGCATCTTGGCACAGCATCTTGGCATAATAAGTGCCAAGATCACGTGATAGAAAAACAATAGATATCAAGTCTGTAAAAAATACTAAAAATATCAGAAAAATTGTCCAAATCCAACGGTATATATTAAGAGGGTGTAACATCACCATATCTCTTGAGTTCTAAGTCATGAAGCCTGCAAAGTATACCAGAGCTTGCAAGACTATGGTCCAGGGAAGCTTAAACAAAACAAGATAATATCAATGATTTTGTTTACACTTCTCCAGAACTAATGTCTTGTGAACTCCAGCAAATTCTGTGAAGAAATGTTGATGCTGCATAGTTCCATAACAAAAAAATGCCATTATTAAAATCTCAACCAATAGGATGTCAAAAAATCATGTTAAAATTAAAATTCATCAACAGTAAGATGGGTGGGAGATATAACCAGTATTGTGTAGAACAAAAACAATATGGTTAGGAATAGGGCACAAAACACTTGGTCTATGATCATGATTAGTATATAACAATAAGTTGGTCAGGGCTTTCCAATACTGATGAACATGCAGAGGGCAGCATTACTGATATCACCTTCTGGTAGGTTGCTGCCTGATTGAATCAAAGTTTGAATTTGATTGATGTAGCTTGTTGTCATAAACAGAGGAAAATAGAACTAGCTGGAATTGAACCAGCTTGACCACTAAGCCATAGAGCCCTATTATTCCTCTGCTGACAACCCATGATTACACCTGCTACCCCCCAAATTTGGGCTTGGGCCAGCATGCAACCACTTGTACTGGTCATGTGACCGTGTCCAGGACACTTGTTCTCCAGGCTGCATCCCAAGTTGTCCAGTAGGCACTAATGTACAACTATACCCAAGCCAGGCAACTTGAATAAACCACATGATTTGTTCCCAGGCATAACTTGGTAGAATTTTCAATGGACTTGGTAGCAGCTCCCATTAGTCACCATTTGTTACTGCTCTGGATAATTTGATACACTCAGGTGAATTTATGGAACTAGCTCCCTTGGCATCCCAGGTATTTTCACTTGATCAACCAATTTGGTTGAATGGAGTGCTGGCATTGAGAATGCACAGTCAGTACATGTTGTACACCACTGTAAGGTGGGTACACGCTAGTGGGAGCAGGCGCTTAAGGCTGTACTACTACAGGCAACTTAGGTAATCTACTATCCTGGGCTATACTACTACCGCTTAAGGCGGACTACTACTATCTACTGGGGGCAATGGGGCCTTAGGCCTGGGAGGTGTGATAGGTAAACACAAGGGGTGAGCGTGTGATCTAACTAGGGGGCCTGCTACTTAGCTGGCTGGCTACCTTCTCTAATGAGTAAGAGACAAGGTAAAATCAACTTGGGGTCTCCAAGCAATTTTCCTGCTGTATATATAGATAAAACTTCTAAGTACATGTGGTCTGTGCGTGTGTGAATAGAAGACTACATGTGAAAAGAGAAGCTTGCTGCAGGCTGCGCAGAAGCGTGGATTCCTCCTAAGCGCCCTTGGCACGGCATCTTGGCGCGGCATCTTGGCATAATAAGCGCCAAGATCACGTGATTGAAAACAAAAGCTAAAGGTTTCAAGAAAAATACTAAAAATGAGAGAAAAATTCGGCAAGTCTAATGGTATATGTAAGGAGGTTGTAACAGTACACATGGGTTGAGATAAGAAGCCTGACATCTGAGAAGAAGCAATCAAGATGAAATAACACAACTTGTGTCTTGTAGCAGGGGTTGCATTGGAAGCAATGAAGCAACCTGAGTCAAGAGCAGGTGAGTATATGGTTGAAATACCCAGGGTGGTTGCAACCCATTCAATTGTGAACTCTACACCAGATTTGGGTTGGGTCTCCTGGCATCCTTACTGCAGTAATGTGTCAATACTTAACCAAAATATCCCTATCATTGTTATCCAAGGACATGATGTAGTTTAGTAATAAGTGAGTGTCAGCTGGTAGTCTCACTGTCTGGTCTTAATCTGGTCTGGCCTCTCAAAAATGTACAAATCAAAATATCAAATGACGCCAATAAGTGAATATTATGTGAGAGCATCAGGAAAACAGGATGTCTACCGTATACTTCTGTAGACCTTTGTAGACCTTTGTAGATGCCTACAGAGTCTACAATAGATGTCCGTGTTTCCTGATGAGGTGGTGTGGACAAAAGAGCTCCTGCTATTAGATTCCTTTAAGATCCATACGCCCGCTTAGTGGATAGATAAAAATACGACAAGCATAAGGTATGTGCGAGCAGATCAAACTATTCCCAACGTCGCGCCTTGTGGTCATTAATATCACGTGATATCTACAAAGTGATGCACGGTCACGTGTATATTGTTACCTCTCTCATCTCTCCGCTCTACTATCATCTTTAGACTGGTTATCGAAAAAAAAAATGCCACTAAACCCGGAGCAGCAAAAGGAATGCGAAAGAATATTCAATTCAATCTACTCTTATAAAGTTAAAAGTCGGTCTATTGCTGAGATGTTCAAGGAACTTCCCGATAGGGCCACTTGGGCAGAATACTACCGAGTGATTCCTGAGCCTCGCTCCTTGCATGGAATAAGGGTTTGGAATCTTGATAACTCCTCGTCTCGTTAACTCACTTTGAAGCTAGGAAAAATTAGGAAAAGGGAAATATAAATCCCCAGAGGACCTCCACTCCGACTTGGAGCTTGTCTTCGCGAACGCGTGAGCTAAATACGATATTTCTCAAGCACTACCAGCTTAAACACTCACAGTATACACTTCAATGAGGAAACCTCCGTCATTAGCAATGATGCCCGAACACTCCAGGTAACACCTTCTCCTATATTCATCGGTTCGAATATGACTACAGCCTTATGTTCAGGGCGTTTTAAGCAAGGAATGGGAAACTTCGGTGACAGCAGGGATGTTGCCCAAAATTGAAGCAGAAGCCGAGTCCTCCAACGAACCACAGCGACAACAACCCTCTCGAGCTTCACGTACTCGCGACATTGCACCACCTGCAACACCTGTCATTCGCATACCTAAGAAAGCAGGCGTCCCCATGGCCAGTACTTCGAGAAACACGACTATAACCCCTGTTCCTCAGCGCACTGTTACGCCTCAACAACAATCAACTCCCCAACCTCAACCAGCTCAGCAACTGCCCGTTGCACAACCAACCCCAGTTGCGACTGTGATTAAAAAGCCCCCAGTACCGATAGTTCCGGTGGTAGTGCCTGTACCCCCTAACCTCCCAGTACCCGCTTCAGTGGAACCTGAAGAGGACTCAGCCGCAGCCGGATTAGTTCGCGATAAGAAGGGGGACGAACTCGTTTCTCAGCTTGAAGCAAGCTTTCCTGGTTGGCCGGGCCCAGGTCTGGGCGGCTGGATGGAATTACCCCAGTCGATTGATCTCTGGGAGCATTGCTCTTCAATATTACAAAAGCTAAAGAGTTTTAAAGATACCAGGTAAGTGGAATTACTAGGTCGCTGAAATATCATTGTTATTGAAACCTTCGTTCAGCGGAGACTTTGCGTTTGATGTTTTCCAACGCATGCCTGAGGAAACTACCAATAAGACACTATCGTTTAGTGTGAGTAGGTACATCGAGCGCGTGGTCATATACAAATACTCATAGCGAGCGTTGCGAACAGGACCCAATGTCGGTCTCGGTGATCGAGGTACGCATAGCCCATGAATAATATTGTACATTCAACTAATTCATCTTGAAGAATAAACTTAAAGCCAAGGCCTATACTTCGTCGGCAGAGTTTGACAAAGATATATTTAAGCTCTTTGAAAAGGCGAGAAAATGGCACGAAGAAGGGACATATCCATATGGCCGCGTGCTTGTACTACAGGTGTGTTGATTCCGTTCATCGTCCTTGGTCGTATTCTCATCGTTTTAGCCAGTGTGTTTGGCAAGCACTTACCTCGTCCAAACCAGAGGACATGCAAGTGGACGTTACTCCATCTAGCTCGATAGCGTCCGACTCCGCAGAGTCCATAACCTTCAAAGGAATCACGTACCATATAGGAGACTGGGTTCATCTCTCGAATAAAGATGTTCCACCTAAACCAATTGTCGCTCAAATTCAGCGAATTGATAGGTCAGTGGAATTTAATAAATACCTCGGCATCATTCCAATTTGGAGTAGGTCGGACCCGGCCAAAACACTCAGTCTTACTTGGTATTCTCGCCCCGAGCAGGTTAGTTACAACTTTAACGACCAAAAAATCGTCTAACCCCATTCCGCAGACAATCCATAACGCCACACGGTCATTTTGGGAGCACGAAGTATTCAAAACTAGTGAGAGACTCCGCGACGTTTGATAATCCTGGCTAACATCTTGCCAGACTTTACATCAACCAATTCCATCCAAGAGATTATCGAGCCCATCGCATGTCAGTTCTTCCCGAAGCATATTCGTGGTAGACCCAGTCCCCCAATGTGGTACCCTGGTCGACCGCTTTACGTTTGCGAGAGCCGCTACGACTCTGGCTCAAAGACATTCTCGCGTATTAAAAATTGGTCGAGCTGCATACCTGATGGCTTACGAAAGGGAGGAGATGGGCTGGGAGTCAATGGGGGTGGATGGGAATACATGCCAATTTCCAAGTTCGACAATAACCACACTGTTGTCCCGCGAAAACTTCCAAGCCCATTTTTAAAAGGAGTTGCGGGGATAAAAAAGCGAGGACACGGTGGACCTGCCGCCCCTGGGCCACAGAAGGATAGGTCTGTGATCACTGCCGCAGGCGGACAGACTGTCATCCCAACTTCAATGGTCGAGGTTCTTCTCGATGACACAGGTGAGTTAGAATGTGGTACCTAATCTTCCTTCTCTCTTTAATTTTTTCTTTGCCATAGTACAGCATTTCGATCGTGAACCTTACACAAACCAACTTTTATGGTTCTCTGGAGCCCCCATTGAGACCCCTCGAATCCGTCACCCAAAACATAGTCTAGACTACTTGTACTTTCTAGCACAACAGCAGGAAAGGCGTCACCGAGGTGAAGAAATCGATGAAAGCAAGCGCAAAGCAGCGGTCGCGTTACCCATCAGCGTTGAGCTATCTAAATTGTACAAGGAAGCTTTTGGCTCTCAGCTCAGTGGGCTTTCATCCGAACAAAGTGGACAACAAGACGATGTGGAGATGAGTTCATGATTTCGCAGGCAACGTAATCCTGATTTAATTGGGATCTACGTATGAGCTATATGGTGCACTATTCACTTTCGCTTATAAATAGCATTAATATATGACCATTTGCCACTGCAACCAGTTAGCCACCGTACATTCAGGGGCCTCATGCCACTATATTGTGCTGCACTACTGTGTCGATATGGTATGAGGGCGTTGCCCTACGCTCCACAGTGAGACATTCTTGTTGCCACACCTTTTGCCACACCTTTCTCGTGAAGGGATTTCTCACTGGGTCACGTTTACGGATATTCATTGAGAGCGGAAGGCCTTAAGCCCCTCCACTCCTCTGGGTGTAGAAACAGATTTTAAGCCCACGGCACTGTATCCATTTTTCTACCTATGTTCTTCCAAGCGAGGGTAGATTCCATGATCATTCTAGCCCAACACTCAACAGCGTTATATTTCAATGATCGACCAATAGCGGATTCAGACCTGTGTCCTGTCGGAAGGGGTTTATACGTCTAGACCGAAGACGGCCTTGTGCCCGTATGTCTAGAAGAGAACCCCCTTTATTACACTGTGAACCCGAAGAGTGACTGGGCGCTTCAGTTACAGTCACTGTAAGATCACTGCTGTCAACTGTAACATGCCGTAATTTTTACACAATCAAGAGATCCTCCAATACCCTGGTTGATCGATCAAGATCTGCCCTTCACGTAAGCTTTTTACTAAGGTCAAGGATCATATTCAACTTCCGCGTTGCTTCCGCATTACAGCACAAGAACTTCCTTGATCGACCTACAAGATCTCACTTATCAACTATTGTATCTCCTAGCACCGCCCACTGCGCACATACGAGGATATTGTGTTCCTGATCATAAAACACGAGTCCCAATTAAGGTAAGTATGACTTCTACCGAACAAGTTCAGGGTCGAGAAACAAACCGGCGGTATCTCACACGAGGACTACCAGAATTGTTGTCTCATGGGGTCACTAGGCTCTTTCCGAAAGTTTAGTTGAGACACTCAGGATTTCGCTTCGCTAGCTTCAATAAAGTATAGCACCAATACACACGCAGACGTGTTCCCCACGAGAGTTCGCTTTAACTCAGCTCGGAATCTTTGATAGAGTATATACCCGTTAATTGTACACATACTATCATACTTTAGGCGTCAACATGGGTGCTGTACATCCGAGTAGATAAGGTTTGTTTTATTTTCGATAGTCCTTAGTCCGCTAGAAATATCAATCGTTTGCGATTTCGGCCGTATCATCAACCGCATACTGGGATGAGCTTACTATTCAATATATACCTGATAACACGACTTGTTACATTCAAATATCCGACCCAGCTCGGTGGCATCCTCGGGCTTGCCCCTAGTTTAATTTGAGTTGGTGTAATCACATAGACGCCAAGGTCAACTTCAAGGCAGCACAACTCGTGAAGACCCTTGTTAAGTAGGCATATCATTCAAATGGGATACAAAGTTGACGATGTATCACGCATAAACACACTATTTTGATTATTTGTCCAGTCTATATTGCCGCCCCCTATTCCTAAAGTGCATACATACCCCTATCCATCACATTTGAATATCCATAAACTCAGAGATGTTTCGTCAGGTTGCATGAATGTTCTAGTCAGCCCTCGTGCAAAATTGGGTTTGTGGTTAGTTAATTTTGTTCCAAAATAACTGGGATTCAGTGATAAATGCTTCATTAAAATAAGACACCCTGCAGATTTTCCGATTCTGGACCATCCGTTGGCAATCATATCAAGCCTACTATGATGACCAACAGATTTCCTCCGCCCCAGGTGCTCCAGGATCGATCGTTAAAATCGTTTTCCAATCATAACACCAAAGGCTAGGCCTGGTGCCATTGTCCTTGGAGACAGTCTATCCTTGAAGACAACCTACAGAACTGCTTCGCGAGACCTGACTTGAAAGCCTGATGCCAGTGAATGGGTGCTGATTGATGGATCTTGCAAGCTACTCGTGTATTCTGAATGGCCGCTAAGCTTGTTTCCGTGAATGCCATATTTACTATCGCCAAGCCGGAGTTTCCGTACAAGAGTTTGGTTTGGGCACGAACCCTTCGTGAGGACACCCAAAGTATACGTAGTAAGCTGGAATACATTGGAAAACGGTGCTGTGGACAGGTGTCAAACTTGATTAACCCACTTGCCATTATGCTTCTTTGCGGGTACTTGTGCATCTGCCTCTTCCTCAATTGTGCTCATGCATGATTCGAAACCCACACTGAATCCGTCAACGACGCCGATTCTACAGATATCAAAAATCAACCACACCTTTGCAGGATCATTCGTTCTCTTCTTACCTTCATTTTGGGTCTGTGAGACCTATAGCCGACGATTCCGATGTGACAGCGTTTATCAAGCGTAAAGAGCAAACGTTCTCTTCCATTTAAAATCCATTGATCATTTCGCTTCATACTCTTGTACTTCTTTGCGGTCCTCCGCGTATCTACCAAGCCTCCTGGGTTATCCCTTTACCATGATACTGGACCAACCTGACCGTACTTTGGTTGGGAGCCTGATTCAGCCGCATACAAGGACGAAACGAATGGTGTACCTGCGCCGTGGGATGGTACAAACAAAGGGACTTTAGGTACATGCGTATCTATCCTATACGTGACAGTCCCGGTCGTATCTTTGATTTTTACACAAGAATACATATGCATTAGAGCCACATACATGGATCAGGTCAAACAAATACGACTATGGCTAAGCTTAATTATAGATGCCGAAAATAGTTTTGTTATAAAGTATGTACAGCAATCGAATTGTCCTACATACTGCCGTGTATCATAGATTCTTGGTCCGTAAGTTGAGAGGACCCCATGAAGCCAGGCTAAGCTTCCACGAATACATCAGTAAGGAATCCATGCCTTCTGGGGCACCAAGAATGTGGGACTGCGGGCGTAATCACCATAACCTTCGAATACCTGGATCAATCTGTGAAACCGTCGGGCCCGAGGGGTAAGTCAAAGAAGCATTGATACCCCCCTGTAGGCAGCCTTGAGAGACAAACCAAGCCCAGGAATGACACGAAATTGAACAGGATATGCTTGGTTCTCTATCCATCTTCGAGTTCGTGAAGATGTCCCCCCCGGAGGGAAAGTGGGTACAAGTGCCATGGAATGTGGCGAACGAGCTTCTGTCCATCACCCGGTGCTGTATGTCCGGGACTCCGGAGTGGAATTTTATCCCCGGTCGCCTTGATTTGTTCCGACCACGGATCAATCTACCCAGGTGCGCAACGAACAATACTTGCACCTTGTTCAAACCATAATGATACAACGCAACCACACTGCCTCCTTATCTCCCAGGGAACTCTCGACCTGGGCGTTGGGTTACACGGCGCAGCGAAATGTCTCCCTTTATATAGAGTTCGAGGCGGAAGCTCCACACGAGTTGGCTCCACCCATAAGTTATCAAAAAAGAGCACGCAACGTACGGACCCTTGACTCCAATATCCTATTTGGGAACAATCCAAGGGGGTGCCGCTCCATTCCATCGATTTTTGGTCATCTAGGAAGAGCACGATGTGACAACGTTGACACCTCGGGGCCTTCGAGGTGGCGATCAATTAGAATACATAGCCACGTGAAATTGATAATCACACAACCCACCTCCCTTAAGGCCGCGCACCTAGTGTTTGTTGTGGACTACGCTACGCACTGGCCGTGGATTTATACGAGGTAAACACAGCGTAGATATGTATAGTATCAACATCAACGCCAGCATCAAGCCTTGGTGCCCCAACATCTGCAAACCAAAATTCAATCGGCCGAAATACCCTATGCCGGCAGCGACAGGTGGGATGTAATGCTACAAGCGCGCGCCCGGCCTGGGTTGGTGCTGGTACTGGTGGCTGGAAAACGTATGCCGAGCACATAACTTTAGTTAATGCTCGATTCAGTAGTCCTTGGAACGGGCGTAAACCCGCAGATTCGCAAGGTGATTAGGGTGGTTCGAGGCTGAATGCCCGAGGTGGCGTGTATCCTTCATGGTGCATGGTGGATCCACTTGATTCATTCGTAAATTTGGACAGCGAGTCCTTCAACAAATGCCACTCATTGGAGAGAAAAAAATATTTTTAGAACATCTGTACCTGAGCAATGCGGCGAGGTGCGAGGGAATTATATAAGAAAGATCAACGTGCACAGCTACGATCAGTCGTGACGTATAATACATCATCTGGGTCATCATGCACCCAGATCTATGCGCATATATCCAACCCCCCTAATTTTGCCCCACAGCTTATTAACGTCCACGGGACAGCGTTGATCGCTTAAAAAATGTCCCCCCACACCGAGATTCTGCCAAGAGAAGGGACACACGTACTTGGCTCTTTGTCTTTTTCCCGATTATCCCTTGCTATTCGGATGTATAGACACAAACCCGCTGCGGTGCAAAAAGTACATGTCCAACTAGATTTCATTAAACATGTCCTGATAAGACATCGAAGCATAAAATTTTTACCCCAACCGAGGCTGGAGGCAAATACATCCCGCTCGTGTTCTTTGCCCTTGTGAACCATATGCATATGCAAAAAGGGCGTGTCTCGTGCCGATTGGATAAACCTCTCATGGTGGCGGAAAAAATGAGAGGGCAAGATATCGCATGTTCATCAAGGAGAAGGTGTATTTTTGGAAATAGAATGGACCGCCAAGACAGCTCGAAGGTGTTCTATTTTGGATCACGTCAGCGAGAGAGGCGAATTTGCGGGCGCAGAGGGGGAGGACCAAGAGGGCGAAGAGGCGGACGAGAGCGGACGATGATCGAGTTTATGACCACCAAAGCCTCGATGATGTGGGTGGAGTGACCTCTCGGCAGCCGTGCGAGACGGGGAGGTTCGGGTAGGTCGAGCAAGTGGGGAAAATCACGTCACGCGTCAGATGATGTACGGGCCGGTCCCTATTCAGCCAACGTCGTCGATTACTCAGTCGCCTCCTGATTGGGGGTAAGGGGCTAGGAGAGCAGGGTATTTATACCGCTTACCCCACCCCCACCTTTCTCTTCACCCGTCTTTCGCCTACGCTCACCTTCTCCCCTCGGGTTTCTCTCAAGCTTGTTTCTTTTTTCATCATCGCTTGGAACAATGTCCGCTTCGAACCATACTTTTGACGCGGAGAAGGGTGTCAATGGTGGTAATGGTTATACCGGTGGGCCTGCGCTCCACCATACCATTTCTGCCGATACGCAGGTCAGTTGAGATGCATGTGTATGTGCTTCAGACCGAACTCTGACGGTCTTGGATTTTGTTCTACAGCGTGCGTTCCCGGTCTACCATCGGAAGCTAGCCAACCCTGCCCCACTCGGTCTGTTTGGATTCGCGTCGACGACGTTGATTCTCTCGTTGTACAATGCGGGCGCTCGGGGTATCACCACTGTATGTGTGTTGCTAAAAATACGCTCGGACAATTGACTAATCAACACCGCATTCTAGCCGAATGCTGTTGTAGGCATGGCTTTGGGCGTTGGTGGACTGTGCCAGCTCTTGGCGGGCATGTGGGAGTTTGCAACCGGCAACACGTTTGGTGCGACTGGTACGTGACATCGGCAGCGGACCTCGGCATCCCTGGCTTAGTAAAGTTTTCATCTTGTCAGCCTTTTCAATGTACGGTGGCTTTTGGCTGTCGTTTGGCGCGATCTACTGGCCTGGTTCGGGAATTCTCGAAGCTTACCAGGGTGAAGCTGCCTCTCAGCTCCCCAGCGCACTCGGTATCTATGTGAGTCGAAATGAAAGAGGCGCTAGAGGATCGAGACTAATTGGAGGCCACAGTTGATTACATGGATGATCATCACGTTCCTTTTGTTTTTGGCCACGTTCCGGTCGTCGGTTGCACTCTCTGGCGTGTTCTTTTTCCTTATTTTGACCTTTATGCTCCTTGCTATTTCGGAGTTTACCGGAAGTGGTGAGTGGTGTGTTTGATAAGAGTGGGGCTTGAGGACTGATTGGGATGGTTGTTGTTAGCTGGTGCGCACAAGGCAGGTGGAATCCTCGGTTGCATTACGGCGATGATTGCGTTTTATACTGGTTCGGCCGGGTTGTACAGTCCCGACGCAAGCTACTTTGTCTTGCCTGTGGGTGACTTGCCGAAGCGCCGGGATGATTAAGCTGGCGCACAAAACAGCTAGCTCGATCTGAGATTTGATTTTGGATTCCGTGTATGCTTGTGTATTTTGGTTCTTGTCTGATTCTCTCGTTCTGTTTTTGTCGGTACTGTGAGCGTAATGTCATTTTTGGATTGGGGGCTAGATGATCTATCACGTGAGATCTGATGAACTGGCGCGTGACTGTGGGGAGGCACGGATGGGGCATGTCGAGCATAGAGTAGACGACGACTAGACTAGAAAGACCCATAGAGTAGAGACCCAATGGAGCACGACGAGGAACGGACCGACGGACGACGGAGTGGATCGCGGGACTCGCGCACGACCCGGATCGAGCTTGCGCAGAGACGACTGGAGAGTGCGCTGGCGACGCCCAACAGCCCCTCGTCCCCGTGGTCAGCCCGGAGCCTAGCGATGGGACTTGCCGTGGGCAGTCCGACGACGACAACGGGAGCGAGTCCGGCCCACTTGCCACGCGGACTCCGCAGTGTGTCGTTCAGCAGCGAGCCCGACCATCGATTCCCTGGCACGAGGCGCACGGACCCGACGTTTCCCTCGACATTTGAAGACAACGAATCCGAAGCCTCGATCGACGATGTCTACTTTGAGCCCAGTCCACGCCGGTCCTCGCCCACTGCCTTGTTGCCCCGCACCGGCGGCCTCTACGCATCCATCGGTGCCAATGGCATGCCCGTCAACCCATCCGACCCATCTGGCACCCGATCACGCTCCCAATCCCTCGCCACCCTCGGACGACGGCCCATGCCCACTTTCCCCTCTTCCCCGCTCCCCGCACCCGGATCCCAGGGCTTGCCCCAGAGCTGGGCCGACTCGCGCTTTGGCATCCCCGCACCCATCCACAACACCCACAACTTTCACCAAGTCCCGCGTCAAGATCTGAGCAATATATCCCCCTTTGTCCGCGATGTCGGACAAATCTTCCAGGAAGACCCGCGTGAGTTTTGGCCGGGCGAAGAATCGGGTGGAGGCGGGAGCGGTACTACGTCCCGCAGACACAGTGTCAGCGTTGTCCAGCCCCGCGGCAGATTCGGTCCCCAGCTCGATGCATTCGCCCAGGGACGGAGTGTCATTTCCGACGATGATTTGCTCGGAAATATGCTCAGCCTCGACTTGGACGATTCCACCCCGCCCAGGAATAACCCTGTAAGGGTCATGCCCGCCACGTTTAACCCGCGTGGTCCTCTGAGCGGAGGCGGTTCCGGTCTGGTCAGCCAGCCCTCTAGCTTGCCTACCTATCCCGCCCCTATCCAGCGTCATTCGCCTGTCGGTGCGCTCGGATTACACGAGCATAATAGTCCCCGGGCGTCCACGCTTGATTATGTCCCCGAAAACGGCACCAGCGGTTCGTGGCGCCAGACGCACAATCCCAGTCCAGAACGTTCGGCAGGTGCATTCGGTGCGCGTCCGTCTTTGGCCCAGCTCCGGACCGACTCGCTACGTTCGGCCGAGCGCGGCTTTTCTCCGTCTTTGTCCCCCAACACTGGGCGCGGCTATTCATTCCAAGGTCAACAGCAGACGGTGTATGAACGTCAAAGCAGCCTTGGGTTAGGGCTCACGACGAATACCGCCCCAGGCGCGGGATATACGCGAGATCAGCAGCAGCAGCCGTCGACAAACACCCCGAGCCAGAGCCATTTCCCGGGCTCGTCGCCTCGCACGACCCATCGTCCGTTCCCGGTATCCCCATCCGCCATGCGCACGAGCTTTGGTCCCGTCCAAACTCCTCTTTCTCCGGGTGCAGGTCCAGGCCCGAACCCGGGCCAACAAGACGCCGACCTCGGACGCGGTCTCCCGCTCTCGTCCATCCCGACTGGCGCGCCCCTCTATGTCGTCGAGTTCAAAGCGGGCCGCACCGACTTGTTCTTTGCGCCCGATTCTCTCGATGGCGAGCCTATTCGTCGTGGGGATCTAGTCATCGTCGAGGCGGATCGCGGGAAAGACCTGGGCAAGGTCGTCAACGATAGTATCTCCCTGGCCGAGGTTGAGAGATTTATGATGGAGGGCGCGGACGATGGCCAGGGCGGACGAAAGGAGATCATGCCCAAGCGGATTTATGGCCGGGCTGGGCCAGGCGATACTCAGTGAGTTTAAAATCCATGTATGAGTCGTCGGATATTAACGTGGCGCAGGCTGCTGTTGAGCAAAATGCAGGACGAAGTCAAGGCGCTCCAGCTGTGCCAGAGCAAAATCAGACAGAAAAAGCTCCCGATGGAGGTCATCGATGCCGAGTACCAATGGTCAGTCCCCCCCGCCTCCTTCACTATTTATACGCCGGCTGACGAGGCGTGTGTAACTTCTGGCGTTTCATGCCAAATGCTTTCGCGACTCGGTTTGACTGCTCGATCCCCGGTTCGGCCCGAAATGAACGGATTTTGTTTGTCCGTCGATTATGTAGGGACCGGAGAAAACTTACGTTTTATTATATTGCCGAGCGGAGGATCGACTTTAGAGAACTTGTGAGGGAGTTGTTCAGGTGAGCCGTCGATTCTGTACGGGAGAATTCGGATGGGAATGGCTGGACGTTGGATGAGCGGAATGGTTGCATATAGGGTGGAATTTCGAGCCAAGCTCGGGCTTGTTGCCAGCTTCAAAACGGAGGTCTGGGCTGGATGCCAGCATTTAAACCACTGGCTGCCTAGGAAGAATGACAACCATGATGCTGGTCTGCTCGTTTTCGGTCCAGTTATTGCGCCTCTATGTCAGTCCTTGATCTGGAAACTGAGCGATTCATCTTTATTATAGGCTCTACAAGACTCGAATCTGGATGTCTTGTCTCCAAGGCCCAACTGGCGCCGAATCTGCTTCCTAACTTCGCCTTCACTCCCGATCCAAACAACCCAATTGCAATTAAAAATCCGACCGCGAAATCTACAATAAAACCAAAAAAAAGCCTATTCGTCCGCTTGTTATCTTGTATATCCAAAAACGACCTGTATAACAATACTTCCAGCCTGGATTCTCCTTCTTGTCTTATTTGAAATGCCCCCGCCGCCCTTATCATTACCAACCCAACTTGTCGCTCGTTTGGCTTGTGTGTGTGTGAAATCATTTATGTAATTTTAGTTTTCCTTTTTTTTCCTATTTGGGTTGAGATTATTGGAAGTGCGCATCGATTGGCTGGCTGAAATGCAGCAGGAGGTTCTGGGATTTAGATTGTAATGTATGGTTCGGTTTGGTGCTTGCTTGTGATGAGTTTGTTCATGTGTCGTGTGGAATAAGTGAATCATATTTAGCGAGTTTGGACACACACACCGTTTGTCACCGAGTTGCCCTTTTGGACTATTGTGAATATTGGCCCCGATCAAATGTGAATGCCATTCAGCCCGAGATCTCATATCTCTCATATCTCTCACACTGATCACCAGATCCTATACATCCAACGGCACGGGGGTAATTTTTTGTATCCCAGAGCATCCAAGACACTTGTCATACGTGTACAAACAGCTCGCTTATATGCACAGACAACTCACTTGTATCCATACGTATTCCGGGGCCAATGTTGCGGCCTGGGATATCACGCTCCATCTTGTTTCTGTGTTTATATATATATCTACGCCTGTCATCAGCTTATAGTATGAAATTGCAACTGCCTTCACATGTACTCGATATCTTGCTGTGCCCCACTAGTTTAAGATCACGACGACTGCTAAGAATCGGAGAGGCTTGGTATCCTGGAGCGACTCCCCTGTTGAATCGCTTTCGGACGATGGGAACAAGCCTCGTAGCGATGTTATACTCTGCAGGAAGCAACAAAGGGACCAGGTGGGTAGACTACGTATGAGTTGTGCACATTTCAACATGCAAGACTCTGAAAAACCGGCAATGGAATTGGGGGGCATACCCTTTCGGGACACGAGAATAACACTGGCCGTGGATTACGAGTAGTTTATCTCACTTACTACATCAACTCATCCGATCCAGATATTCATACACGTGAGGAATCAGTGGGCATTTGGTGCAAATGTACCTAACTGCAACTTGGCTTGTTTCTATGCTCATCTTAGGCCCATTATACAGGTTAAATTTACCAAAAATGCCCTTGGTTCCCAAGATGCATGCCATAGTCTGGACTCGCCCTAACCATGTTGTTCTAAGCTTATCTGTATCGATAGATACAATGTACATCGGTTCGCCATGCGGCGCCACACCGGAGAAGATCTCGGAGCTGTCTGACAAAATGCTTAGGTGGGCGCTGTGTGAGATATACTGGAGACATCAGAGATCTACACCTGAATAGCATTCATATTTGACTGGGGCCGTTGTTTTATCGAGCAAGCTCGTTTATCAACTGTATTGAAATGATGTACTGATAACCGACAAAGGCGTGGCTCCAGTGTGCCGCATGCCAATTAGCTTTTGCACCGTGGGCGTGTATTATTTAAATGTGTATTCAAACAGGTACAACACTCGGAATCGGAACGCAGGGTCTCGGTAATAGTGCATCTCCAACCCCGGTAACGATACACAAGACAAAGTGACGAGAGCCCGAGGTTCAGTATTCGAGTGGCTAAATAGTTCGGTTCAGAATTGCGTCCATGGGTGAAAACACGGAGCCTGTCAGGGTCTCTTGATGCGCAGGGGGCTGTAGGTAAAAATAACTATATATGGTTTCTGACCATGGAATTTCATTCAGTAGTAGATATATCAGGAAAAGATGATGGCGCTCAAGTGCTGGGTTCTGTAATATGACCAGACTGAGCGCTGGAAGCCTTATCATTTGGACGCGAAAGCGAGCGTCCAGAACCGTTCCTGAAGTCGTGCATAACTTGTTCGAGAGCGAGATGTGCTAAACCTTTTCGAGCGAAAGCAGTATTGATATCAGTTGGCCAAAGGGGCCGAAGCTATGCTGCACTTGGGCAGCACAGTGTTTTGGGGGTACAATGGCTCGTAGATATGTTATTAGGACAACTTTCGAGGCGTGGCTACATAGGGATGTCCCTACCTGGCTTGTCAACGGAGCTCCTAAGGTGTTACGATCTGCAAATGAATATGTTCCGAGTATGGGGTCGGGGTCGCGTTCAGCCAGGGCTGACTGGAGCACTTCATGTATTCAAGATGGATACCAATGAAAAATATAGAACTGATTTGGAAGTTTCAGTTCTTGTTAATAGGTACGACCGAGTTTGGCATACCGGGATGTACATAACGTCAACGTTACCGACGAACCAGACGACATTGTCGAGTGGCGGCCAGAATCGTAACATGACGGAGAGGAGCAATTGTGAGATCCTCTGTGGCAATCGACGAGTTGGAGCCACCCTGTCAGTGTATAAAGTGTGATACTGGCAAGACATTCCGTGTACAGCCGGACGGCCTTCGATGCCCGGCAAGTCAAGGGGGATAGAACTATAATATCGGAAGTACTTCAGAGGGCTAGTGAAGTTGTGTTACTCATCCTATGTCTATCCATCTTCCAGAACACTTGAAGCGAGTACTTGAACCCAGCTAATGGTTTCGCTTACCCCATACTACTCGCACCAGCACTTACCCCAGTTTTCCGCCGAGACATGACATGTCCGCCTCGAGTGATCTTCCTATTCATGGAACTACCCCCCATGTTGCACTGCCAGTTTTGTTTAGCAAGGATTAGCTATAGAATTATCCTGTTGGGGCCATTATTGGTGCGGTGAGCCCCTAGGTAAATTGTAAAGCATAGGGATTGCACAAGTTCATTTAATAATCATAAATTATAGTATCATCCCGAAGAGTAATCTATCGGGCTTTAAAAAGAATTATTCTGCAATAGTTAACTTTAGGGAAATCCATGTCCCAGCCTGTTCGCCATTAATACTATTTCCGATTCCAGTAGGGACGACATCGGCCTGGAGTGCTTCAAAACCTCGTGGATGACATACATGGCACGGCTCTTGGTGGCAACTTCGGGTCGAACCTCAATCAAGCTCATCGGGTATAGGGAAAATACTTTATGGATTAGAGATTCATAATGCTCCACCGATCCATGGAGATTTGGGATCTTCAGTAGAGATCTCAGCGGATTTCTATTGGAGATCTGCTGATTCGATTTCACTCCTGATACTGTTCGACGGCCCTCGGTTGTTCCAGTGTATAGATTTAAGGTTTGGGGCATACAAGCAAATAGCAGCTGTAATGCGCCGATAGCAGACGGTCTGGCCATAGTCTGGAGGCCCCTCCGGCTATTCGATAAAAGTAAACATCCTGACAGAATCCAGGTTAAAGTATATGAATCATCGGTCAGGGACCTAGGGTCCGCAGTACATCAGAGAAACTCTGCTTTGCCAAACCCAATACATGGTCTAGACAAAATGGTTGTGATTGGATCACACAATGACGCCACGCTGTGCTCGATGGATTTGCTCCAGCACCCACGTGAAGCTGAGCCACAAATCACGTTAGTACGTGACGTAGAGCCTGAAATGCAAGCTGCGAAGCATAGGAAACGGCCCTCCAATCTTTGATACTGGACATCGGCGGTGTATGTTTCACTACTGCTTCTTCGTGATAAATATCGAATATACACAACTAGGGTTACATCGGATACATGTGTTACGTTAGTTTCACCCTGTAATACCCGCGCCGTTACGGGCGGAACGAAAAGAATATGCTGCCCAACGCGAGCCCCATACCTCGCCCTTGGATCAGGTGTCCTGACATACTTATCTTCTATCCATGTTCTCGGATTTTCTGTCTCATCATGATGTGCACGCAAGAGAAAAGCGCTGTATGATATACTGTATGTGGTGTGGTTTATTCAGCGCTTATCTGTATGTATTATACCGGACTAGAGAATATCTTCCGAAGGTTTCCTTCTCATCCGTGTACATCAAGATCTTTCCTTATCTCTGAATTTGCCTACCTTACGATGATCACCTCTTTGCCATACCATGTGTATAGAAACCTAGCGCATCTTCTTAATCTTAAGATTTTCCTTTGTGGGTAGTTCCGGTGAGTGTCGACATGTGGAGGTGCATCACAAGGTTCCTGGGATTAGTGAAGCATCATGCAAAATATAATTAACACCGTTTTCATACCGAAGGCTTTTCGGTATTCCATGAGGTTCGATAGTGATATCGACAGGAAGACTTGCTTAAGATTGCTTCAAGATGCAGACATCTTCTTTCTCAAGAGGAAAATCTCTTGCTCTCTCGCTTTTATTAGTGGTCCCTACTTATCTTCCGCCTTCTATAGAGTCTATGGATTTCGAACTTCCCCTCTTCAATAAAAACGGTTGTTCTATTCGTAGATTAGCAAAAACTATGCTCAGGAGAGCTTGGCTCAAATATAAATTCTTGGCACTTGTGCATATAGTCGGTACGGCCGCACGGTGAACCCCAAAAGTACGGAAAATCCGCATGACGTTGAGATTTTGCCAGATATCCGGGTCTGAAATCGCAGCATCCACACCTCTGAGGAACACAGGAGTGAGTTGAGGATGCGGATTCATGAAAAAATTGGTCGAGTTTTGCCAGCACTCTGCAAATAACGCGTGATTTTTTACGTCTAGAAAATCCGCACTTTTGGGGTCTACCGTGCGGCGATACCGTGACTGCATGTGTGTCATCTAGGTACTTTAGGTCTATTGGTATTCAGGTAGCTGCGAAATTCAAGTACCGATTGAGTTCCGCATTGACATTGCAGACCTTCGAGACCCTGTACGAAACCACATCAACTGAAATATGCACAAGGTCAGTACAAGAGAAAATGGCAGCTGTGACCCCACAATGCTAATCTTTGGGCTCCTTTTATACATATGATTTGATCGTGCGGATATATCAACTTGCTCAAAGCCTCTTGACGTATTGATTGGCCCAAATCTTTTGGCCAACAGGCAGCGAGCGGGCGTCCATGCAAGCGTGACCTGGTTCACCTTGTTTTTGGAACGCGGATATTCAGTCGCGGAACTCGTTCGGGATGTGGCTGGTATGGTGATCGGATAACCGAAATTAAATCAAGTCATTCAAACGAAATGCGGGTATAGGGAATGATACCATATGCATACACATGACTGGGGACCATGATGGATTCCGGTTCCTACACTTAGAATCCTGGCTGTTAACGTGACACATTTCCAGCAAAGTAAGAATGATTGTATTTTATTGTGAATTCGAGTCTCGGCCCACGAATTACTCGGTGGGCTCAACGCCATATGTAGGCGATTGTGCCTACTGTGTAGCGTCTACTATCTGGTGGCTAACTGAGTCAAATTTGCGGAAGAGTACCATTTGTTTGGATGGGTCGTCTCAAATTTGGCGCCAGAATAAGTACCCAGATGTTGCCTAAGACCAGTAGCTGCAGTGATAAACATTAGGAGAATGGCCGGAATTCCAACGGAAAGCAATCAAGCAGTTATAGAAGAGAAACTAATAAATGAAATGGAGCCGTGTGCGCAAATACAGTCGGGACTCTTGACCTGCAGCATGGGAAGATGCTGACCGAGCTTACATATCAATAGTAAAGTGGTGCAACACGCAGCTTTTCAATACAAAGTCTGCGGGTCAAGAATCTGCAGGTCGAGAGTCCCGACTGTACACCCTGAAGGGGGATCAACAAGAGATCTTAATCGTCAAAAGTGATCGATACAACCACCAGAAAAGGATATAGTAGTTTTGCGTTTGAACCGAGACAAGACGGTCACTGGAGTGCACCACTAGAAGCTACCCATCTTAATTGTATAAAGGGTATTATGCATAACTATCATTGTGGAATGCCGGTGAGGTCCAAAGCACTACAAACATAACTATCTCGGGTAATTACAATCATCTAGGTGTTTCAAAGAATCAGCCGTAATGAGCGATATCTATCCTGCGATGATTGGACAGAACACACAGGATACTTACTTTATGGAGACCGTGGTTGTGATTTAGCTAGAGCTGGACCCATACGAACCCTTCCCAGGTGTGCCTCACTCTTGCATAGCCTCGGTGTCCGATCGTGTGCTCGGGTCCGAGTAATAAATTGTATCAAAAAACCCTTTCCACGTGACTCTGGTACCAAATTGACAATTTATTTTGTAGCCAACCCACTGTACCATCATGTCAATCAACAAGCGAAAGAACGAAAGCAATAGCGAAAGTGAAGAAGAAAGCAGAGTTGGTCCATAATCTCTCGAATGAATTGCTTACTGACTGTCCATCAAGGAGTTGGTGGATGTAGATTTCGAATTTTTCGGGCCAACCGAAATTGACTATCTGGCTCTGAAGCGCTTGCTGAACCAGTTGTTCAGCACGGACTCTGCTACATTCCAGGTCGAACACCTCACAGAACTCATACTAGCTCAACCTGGTATTGGGTCAACAGTCAAAACGGACGGTATTGACTCGGATCCTTATGCTATCCTGACTGTGCTCAACATGAATGTACACAAGGTGAACAACAGATTTGGAGATATTTCACTCCACCATAGCTTGTCGTTAAACGGTGCAATTAGGACCATCCGTCGATAAAGTCCATAATCAAATATCTTTTAGAGAAGATACCCCAGGACTCTCCAGTTGGGTCGATGTTAGCCAACCTCTTGTCGCCTCAGGCATTAGATGCGCCGCATGGACATACGGGGCTTATTATAAGCGAAAGGTTAATTAATATGCCACCTCAAATCATGCCGCCAATGTATCGAATGCTTCAGGACGAATTAGTAAATGCTGTAAACCAGGTGCGGGATAATGGTCCGTATGCGAGTAAAGCTGATCATTTCTCTAGTAGAATGAGCCATACCGCTTCAGCAATTACGTGATAATATCTCGTTGTTTTCGATTCGACGACACTGAAGAGAGCTCTACTGGTACCAGTCAGCCGGCCAAAAAACAAAGGCGTAAAGGAGGTGTACTACGCCCTTATCATGCAGAGGACGAATGTATCGAAAAGGTTGGTTCATGTTGCCTTGGATTATTAAGTCGAGTAAATAAAGGAAGTTGGCAGGTCTCATTGGCGAAAGCAGATTACGAATACACCAATAAAGTTGAACGTGAAGAAGATTCATTCGGGGTTGATCTTGCAGGCCGTGTGATTATATTTCCCGATTCAAATCTCGCTCGCTTAGTATCACTTATGGATGAAAGCTTCCCTGCAAGGAGAGCATAACTTACCACTGATCTGATCTAAACGTCTGAGCCAGAATAGCTCCCTATTCCGTCCGGGCTGTTATCGCCTAGGGCAGACGTAGTGGGACAGTCCTATCCGAGTAATGACAAATTATTGTGTAGCTGCTGCCACAGAACTTTAATTCGCCAAAAGTGTTTTCATGTTGTTCGTTGCATCGAGGTGTTTTGAAAGCGCAAAATAGATACGATTATAACATCCGCTACTATTCATGAATTTATAATTAAACGCGTAAGCCACGTGATGCTATTAACGTGTATGTGGAGCTTTGATACACTACGACAAGTATCAGCACCGGAATACGAGCCGCCCAAAGATTTTCCATCTAAAACTTCTATACTGACACTAGTAGGTCATTAATCACTTAATCTCATATTAAATCCAAGATTTTCTCCACTTTCCTTTCACAAAGTAATTGGATCACCCACATTTCTTCAGAAGACTTCATTGAGCGATGTCTACCTCCTTGAGTCTAACTTTTCTGGGCACTTCTGCCGGGGGAGGCCCAACACCCGTCAGAGGGTGCAGTTCGACTGCTATAAGCACAAACAATGTGATCTGGCGTAAGTAATGTTTGATACGTTAGTGTGTTTATTCTTGACATGTTTGTCTTCACAGTTGTTGATTGTGCCGAAGGCACCCAGCGGCAAATGTTACATGCGAAATTAAAAATCGGGAAGGTACAAAAGATCTTTGTGACTCATTTGCACAGTAAGCTAAGCCTTAATGATAAAATGTTTATTACGAGCCTGATTTGGAGTTCGTCTCATGGATAGTGGATCACTGTATGGGAATAGCACCCCTGATGAGGTAGGTGTCCAGCTATAGAGTGTCTCAGGCTTCTGATCTGGACCAGCACTTTGATGTCTTCTGTTGCCAATCCATCGCCCCAACCTAATACGAAGCGGCTCGATATCTATGGGCCACATGGGTTACGAGAGTTCCTCAGAACTATTTTGCGGATCACACAAGCCTCTCTTTCTGGGAAATATGCCGTGCATGAACTGCTTTCCGATACCGACATTCCTTATCTTTGCGAGACCGCCGGCATGCATCCTAATGAAACCAACGGGACCGATTTTCGACCATCGCTAGATGGGTATTGGAGAGGAATAGCAGAGCATGGAGATTGGATAGTTAGCGCAGGACCCATTAGGCATAGGGGTGAGTTAGAATTCTGGTGGCTTCTTTCATTTTTGAGATGCCTCACTAGTATCAAATACTATTTTCGCTTTTCCCTAAACCGAACTAACCTCATGCACCCCCCAGTGCCTTGCCTGGGGTACGTCTTTCAGGAGGCACCCGGCGCTGCAGCTTTCGACGTATCGGAACATCTGGAACCTCTTGAAAGAAATGCAGAAGCGCTTGCTCAACAAGGAATACGACACCCTCGATCACTGCTAGGACAGCTCTTACGGACTCGAGAGAATATTGTTCTGCCCGATGGGACGGTGATAAGTCCACCCCCGTTGAATGTCCCCGGAAGGAAGTTGGTGATACTTGGTGATACTTGTGATCCATGGGCCATGAAAGACTTGTCCATGGGTGCCAGTTTACTGGTTCACGAGGCAACTAACGCATACATCCCACTCGAAGTTGATCCACGTGGCTCAGGAGGGAAAGAATCCGAAGAAAGCGTTAGGACGCGCGCCGTGCAGCGAGGCCATTCTACCCCGCATATGGCCGGCGAGTTTGCGCGAGCTATCGGGGCAAAACGATTGATACTGAACCATTTTGGCTCCAAGTAAGTGCGTTTCTACACAGTCAATTATCCATACAAAGCTGTCAATGCCTCTACTTTGGCATTTCGCCTTACTGTTTGCTTTCCCACTCGGTTATGTTTATTTGTATAATTGACTAAATTTTCAATTCCAGGTTCGCGCCTCCGGTTATGAATTCCGCTTCGCACATGCCAGTGGAAACTCCTGAGGCGGACAGGAAGTTACAGATAGTATTGGAAATTCAAAAGCAAGCTAGTGTCGCTTGGGGTGGCGGAGAAGTTACAGCGGCATATGATTTATTATCAATCGATGTATCTGGGCATGAACTAGACACCATATCTAATCAGTAAACCAAATAAGATTCTGTTACAAACAGTGATATACAATAAATGTGCGTGTGTCCCCACAGAGGGCGGCCCGTGTATAAATCCCCGCTCTATGCAGACAAACACACAACACAGCAGAAAATCCTAGACATTCGACACAATACCGAGCACAGAGCATAAAAGTCAACGATAGCAAACGGAACCGGATTCTGAGCCATCTCGATACCCAACACAGTTGCTGTGGCGCAGATCAGAAAGACGCATAGGGCAACAATTGGTCAGACCACTCTCGTGTGAACAATATATAATCAGCGGTCTTACTCCCTGAGCGTCCAGTGGCGAGATTCGAGGAAAGTCTTGGAGTCATGGGGCTCGGAAAATTCATTCCGGAATGAGGGCAGAGCAGTAGAAGGGTGATATCCTTGGTTGGTATGATTGGCTCCGATATACGTTGGCTGGCAAGGGTCTTCCTCGAATTGGCCCTTGTGATTGCCATACGGGTCCATGCCAAGCGCGTTAGGTCCAGACAAATTGAGCGACGGAGAAAACGAATGCGTTGATCCTCGATCATCAACTGCATGATGGGCTGGAACTGAAGAATTCGAGCCCCATATCGTCGGCTGAGCTTCGTAACATTGAGCATCACCACCTGCCTCCTTCGACCAATTACCCTGGTCATGAGGCTGGTACGCGAGTCGTGGGTGGAGCTCTTGGGAGGCGATAGCAGTCATAGGAACAGGGGGAGTCGTTGACGATGTTGTGGCCACTACGCCAGAAGGTGTGCTCTCGCACGGACGCCAACTCTCCATCTTCGGGCTGTGGTGAATAGTCGAAAAGGAGGCTTCAATCGGAACAGGTGCACCATAGTATACATCGCCGTTTCCCCCGTATGAATGGCCTTGCTGAGAAAACTTGTCGAAGACCGAGCCATCGGCAAAGCTATGAGGAATGTACGGCGGTAATGTGGTAGTATATGCGCTTAACGTGTTCGCGAGAGTTGGGGAACGGTCAAGGGATACTGGCTGGCCAATCTCCGGAGTATGATAGGTGTGATTATGGTGAGAAGATGGTGGAGATGGAAAGGCGTCCGTCGAATGAGACCTTGCTTCGTCGCCACTTTGTCCCGACGCGTTGAGGTCGGTTGGATCTGCGTGACTATCGGAGTTATTCCCAGCATCGTGGCTGCGAGCAGGTCCGACACTTGACGTGCCACCAGCTTTGCGCCGCTTACGAGAATTATTCGGGCGGCGACGATATACATAATCTGGCCAACGCGTATTAAACGTGTCCTAAGAGGCTTTTAAGTCGTATTGGCTGGACGGTCATGTGATTTACGAACCTTGAGCTTCTTGGCTTGGTCCAGATAGAACTTTTTTTCCTCCTGATATACAGCGGTTGGTCAATTGATCACGTTATTCAGGATAGTACTTTCACTCATACTTTATTCATTTCGGACCATTCTTTGCTCAAGATTTTCGAAATTTCCCCCGTCCGCATTGTTGGCTGTTCGGACGAAACCTATTCCCCACCCGAAGTAAGTACCAGCTCCCAATATATAATGCACGTAAAAATACCATCGGACGTCGTTTCCTTGCAAAAATCATGAAGGCGTTCATGGGGCGTCTCGGTGTGCCGTCCGAGTTGAGTTGTTGGGATCGGAGTTGGGCGTTGGAATCTGGATTGACAAGATAAGAAAAGTTATCGATTAATGGTAGCCCACTAACCGTATTCCTCAACATCGTCATCGCCAGAGAAGGAGCCTACGTCCATATCGTCGTTGAGCTTTGTTTCTGCATCATAATTTGGTACAAAATAAGGAGAGACAGCTTGCGGAAATGGGAGGTGGTTGGCGTCCTGGCCATTAGGGAAATAAGGCGGGTGCATATAAGAGGCAGCGACGTTGGGTTGTTGGTGATTCCAAGGTTGGTCAATCACAGAATCGGTATAACAGGCAACAGATATAGCAGCTGGGAGATGGTGACGTAGTTTATCGAAAGAGTCGGTGAAATGATAGGGATGGTAGTGTGATCGACCGATTCTGTCTGCGCGCAACGCAGGGTAAACGAGTGCCTCAGAGCCCATGGGTGAGCGTTCAAATAGGCCAGCCGGTAAAAAGGGCCCCACGGTACTTTATCCCCAATAGTTCCGATTAGATGGGGACGGAGGGAAACACGAGATTGCGGATTCTGTGGCGGTTGGGGTTGTCAAGAGGCACTGTACTTGGGAAAGCGAGGAAACAGAGATGGGTGTGTCGATGATCGGGAAATGATCGTTTCGAACCAACAGAGAGCAAGAGTCAAATGAATTTCAGGATGGGAAATAGATGTATTATTGGTAGTGGGCAACGCCCGAGGCATAGACAATGACGAGCAGAGACAGTTTCAAGAAGTGTATTTGTATCGGATCGGCAGTGGGAGTTGAGGGATCAAAGGGGGAGGGGTGGGTGTTTTCAAGAGGGACAGGCTATTAGAGTGTGAATGGTTCGAAGTGGCACATGGCCGGGTCGACTTGCCCTAAGACTCAAACTCCGCGTAGGTGCAGAACAGAGGCGAGCCGTGGCAGAAAAGCTCAGGCGTAGACCCCATTTCTACTGGCCCATCTTCCATGATACCAGGGAGGATAGCAGAATTCGGGAAACCCCGAGGAACCTGACGATGGCTGGTATCTGGTATTTGGTAGCACTCACCGGCTCCCGCGTTCACTAGTCCGGGATCGTGGCCTATGCACGGTCTGACCTCACGACTCAGAAGCTGGCAAGTGAGAGCCGAAAAACCTTGGACCCACCACACTTACTTTAGTTAGAATACCTTCTAATCGAATCGAGACATCCATGGGGCAGACAATTCTCGGTCCGCTAACTTGGGCGCACTCACCCACAACTGCGGCAACGTCCGTCTGACAGTAGGGGTCGAGATCCTTGAGCGCCCAATCATGACCCAATCTTCCAATCAATCTTTTCCCATCTCGGTCATCAAGTACCCATGTACTAAAACATCCTAAATTTGTCTCGCCTGGCTTCGCCGTTGAATCTCCCCAGGTCCGCAATCATTGACATTATCTCCGAGTATCCTACATTGACCCATGATCGACATGACGTTACGCGTCTACCGCGGCTCGACCTACCATATCCGCGGCTATTTGGGTGAGGATAGGTTTAAATATAGGGTACAACGATCTGCAAAAGGGTTTGGTGAGTGAGAAACAATGCTTCTTGTGGACAAATAACTTTTTCAGGAAACCGCAGAAAATGTTAGTTTACTTCTGGATTCATATGTATGGTATCACAAACGCTGCAGATACATTCATCACGGACACCTAGTAGTACGTAATGTGCTCATTCCCAAACGCTTCCTTCGTTAGGGTGTAACAACTAAAGAAGAAGTTAGTCAAAGTTCTCAAGTGATCCGCAGACGACTCGAACCTCTTCAGCAATCTCGAATTGGGTGAGTGCTTCAAGGCAGGCCTGGCCAACCCATCTTTCCAAATTTTGCACTTCATCAGGAGTGATGAATTCTTGTGTCGGCCGGGAGGCAAATACCATTTGGACACCCGAAGCACGTATGGCTCCACGATGAAGCATCGAAACTAGAAGGCAGGAAATCTGTAAAATGTTTCGTAAGGTGATACTGAGCTTAGTTTACCTTCCATAGATCCTGCACTCAGATTTTGAAGTCGCTTAGTCAGTTTAGTGTATGATTTAGCCAGGTGGTAAAGGTGGAACGTCTCCATCTTTGAACAAAATGAGCAGTGAAGCTAGTTCTAGAGGTATTCGAAATACCTCTAGTGTTGTGAGACGGGGAATCTCATCGATAAGTCGTTCAATCAGAGAGGCGTTGTGGTCGGGGAAAGACGTCTGACGGCCTTGAGAGGAATAGAAGCTACCAATGACCGTAAATGAATTTTTTTTTCTTTGCGATCCTCAGTCTTGGTTGTTGCATACCTGTCTGCGGCCGCGTTAACAACGTCACCTAGCACGAGTATTTGTTCGCTTCTGGATGCGGCAGCTTGGTTGATTACCTCAACCAACTTCGCGTGTAACTCGCGATCGCCACTAACCTGCGCCCAATGAAGCATTAGTCAACCCTAATATGGAAGGCATGTATGTTAAAACTTACGGGCTTGCTCACTATGTAAGCATCTTTATCCTTTTCCGGGTCACTATCCCCTCCAAAGTCGAAATCCCAGTTACGAGTGATTGCTACACAAGCGTCCGGGATGACGAGCGACCCCACAGGCACATCCGCCAGTGCACCACACGAGCCATAGCTAGAGAAATTAAGGTTTAAACCAAACGTCTAGGCTCAGCGACAGATTTTCCGCACCGAACGATTATCATGTCCCCAGTGAGACATTCGCGGGCTTCACGTACAAAAAAGTCCATATTGGGGCCACCCATCCCAATGGCGATCACGGACACGGGGACACCATGATATCGGCCTACAATCATAACGACAGGCAATCAGAAACGTGTAGGAGGCGTTATCAAGGAAGTGGATCATGCCAGTGATCGTAAGGAATCCCCGTTCGCTCAAGAGCTCAAATGGCTTTGGAGACGTGTCAAAGGAGGCGGCGATGGTACGCGCGCGCTTTGGATCCCCTACTGTCACCTGCGCCGAACAACCAAGGTCAAACATCATTCGCATAATAATCTTGGCGGCCCACTCACAATACGGTTGGCAATTTCCCCGTGCTTCAAGCCTAGATGGTACACGCGGCCACTTGAAGTGCGAGGAAAATCTACAAATCTCCATGGTGAATTCTCGAAAAAATTGCGCAAATTCGACTCACTGGCATCGAGGATGAGATCTTTCATCGGAGGCAGGTTGTATGTGGGGTTAGCGTCGTTGTCAAGTGCAGCTCTCTCCCACTAATTTCAGGAAGAAACAAGGCCAGTCAAGGCTGGTGGTGTGAGGCAAAGCCCATTTATCAATCCGGTTTGGGATCTTGTGATACCTTATGGAGAACGTGACCGCCGCACGGGGCCGGAGAGCATATTGAGGTTAACGAAATCAATTGCAAATCACACATTGTAACATGCCAATTAACGCGCTTATTCGGAACAGTCTTAAACTATAGCTTCGGTCTAATCATCCGCTCGACCGAACCGGGATCAAGGATTCCCGTAGGATAAGGAAGAAGATATCCATCGGTATGAAGCGATCCTCCGTCAACAGCCTAAAAACATGCTTCAGTAGTGCAGTCGACGAAAGGCAATATTGGCAACTTACCAGAGTCTGGCCGGTAATCCAACTTGCAGCATTGCTGAACAAGAAGATTGTGGCGTTGGCAATATCTCCTATGTGGCCTGTCCTCTGTAAAGGAATATCCGAAGTGACCATCAATCCCAAAGCCTTTTTGTCTTTATCGCTGATTTTGGCACCCAATCGATCCATCCCTTCGGTGCCGCTAATTGGTCCTGTATGGCGCCAATAGGACGAGTGAGGCTCGGCGTGCAAGTGTGATGATGCTCAGATTTACCCGGGGCGATTACATTGCTTCGAACACCGCGTGGGCCCTCCTCGACAGCGAGCACTCGGCTAAGGGCATCAACACCGGCTTTGGCGGCCGACATATGGGCCTGGGTCACAATGCCTATGAATCTAGGATCCAGATGAGTCTGAGCCACATCCGCCCACCTGCCAAGCCATTCCTCGGTAATGATATGTTGCAGAGACCATGATGTATGATCCATGTTGCTCTCGAACATATGGTAGAGTCGCTTTAACCGTGTGGTATGTTCCCAACTATGGACAATCAGTTGTAAATGGGCCCCGAGCTCGTTACGACTTACGACTTACTGTGTCAATTTCGATCACAGTGCGGAAACCTTTCTCGTTTATGTTCTCGATAGGTGCCAGAAAGTTCCCAGCTGCTCCTGTGAATAGAACTTCTGGTTAAACGCGTTGAATACAAACAAGCTGGTGGACGAACCGCATATCACAAAGTCGATTCGCCCGAACTTGGATATCGTCGTATCCACAGCCGTACGAAGCTGCTCCGGACTCCGTACATCTGCTTGCGCGGGAATACATTGACGACCCGTTGAAGCCGATAGTTCACTTGCTGTCAGTGTAAGGCGCTCTAGCCTTGTCGCGCGAATTGTGAAATTCAGGTGTTAAAATTAGTAGGGGAATGCGCACTTTCTGCCTACGATTGCCGCATTTGCTCCGTGTTTCATCTGGAATAAAAGAATTGGCATTGGGTGGTATTAAGGCGAAAAAGCCAATACCCCAAGAGCCTATTCTGACCACTTACCATTGCCTCAACCATGCCACGACAGATACCACTGCCACCACCTGTACAGAATAGAACCTTTCCATCGAATATATTATCTTTGAATGTCGAGGTGGAGGGAATGTAGTTAGCAACATATACCGTCTTGCTGGGTGTGGGGGTCATCGTTGCGGGGTATTGATAGCTTGGCAAACCCTCCTTCATGTGGTAAATATAAGCGCTTGGCGCTTGTCTTTGAGACGCCCACCTGGCAGCTACGGTGGTATCTGGACAATGAAGGTAAAAGTGAAGCATTGGCATGCTGTAGCACATTGGAAATGGGACATAGGGACCGATGTAGAAACACAAGGGGATGAAGACGAAGAAGAGGACGTATGTGGTATTTGTCGCGTCGCGTTCGAGGGATGTTGCCCCACCTGCAAAACGCCGGGAGACGATTGTCCTTTGAGTAAGTATTCTTCCAAATCCATAGTCATCATTTTTCTTCCGGTTTCCACCAGATTTACATCATATTTAACCATAAATCATCCAGTCTGGGGTCAATGCACACACGTTTTCCACATGCACTGTTTAATCAAGTGGATCGAGCAACCAGCGTCGAAGCAGCAATGTCCTATGGACAGGCGGCCATGGGGTAAGTAGACTCTTAATTAACCCCTATTGCTTTACCTCGGTTAGACGTAATAAAAAGCCACACCTGACTGTTTTTGTGATACTTCACATAGTGACCGCTGAAGGTAGAGTCGATCGCACGCAACCTTCGGGTGCCATCGAGGCCGGGGCGGCTTAATGGATGGAATCGGCTTCCTTGGGCATATGCACTTCGACCTACCACTCCTTAGATACCCAAAGTATCCTCGGGGCAATAAAATATACCGTAATCCTCTTTGATCGGACATCTTGCGCACGTCTAGCAATCGGCAATTAGTGCCCGGCAGTTGTTTCTGCAAGCGTAAGATGCGGTCACTATTTGGCATGCATTTTTATACACGTAAACCAATCACTGGTCCGCTGCCTTGAGTAAGAAGAAGTTCGCAGCGACCAGGTGCAAGCCATAACGCTTTCCGAACTCGATACCTGACCATTTCCTCCGTTGCTCGAGCTCCGCTCCATACTCTGGGGAGCCTGGTGGGATATCAAAGCCCTCGCTTGGTTCACGGAACAACAGAAATACTACCCAGTTAGTGTATATTAAGTATCGTACTGGTACTTGAGAAGAAACTACGCACCGTATCGATGAACACCAGTGCCTGGCCCAGGACCAGGTGGGCGATAAGGTGTAGTCGCTTGTTTAGTTGACTTGGCTCCAATTGGGGCATCGGTGGTGTTATCCTTTGCCAGTTGGGTAATAGCGTCGACGCTTGGTGTTCGAAGCCCAGTGATCTGCAGATCGCGGAAATATGAACTCCCATCGCTCGAGAAGCATAATCCAACTGACCACCCAATGCCTAAAAGGCCCAAACTTGGGATCTGCGCGAGATGGTGCGTCGGGATCTAAAAATGCAAGGGTATATGTGCTATCAGGTCCATCGTCGGAGCCGGGGGCGAACGTGATCGTTGGTTCGTTGACAGTATCTCCCTTGGTGAGTTCATTCCCTAATTGAGCCTCTTTGTCACCCCAAGCAATGTTCAAGAGAGTCGATGGGATAAATCCTTCAGGAATGACCTAGTGGTAGGAATGAGTATTACGTATACCCTACAATGCACAAGCATACATCAGGGACTATCTGCTCTTTATTGAGAGCCTCTAAGACCGTATCAAATGGGTTGAGTGAGGGCATATCGACAAAAGTAGAATCGGATTGTGAGGGAATCAAGTGAGCAAAGCCAGGGAGTACTCCCTCTTATATGCGTCAGGATGATCTCATGATTATGCCCGGCCCGGGCTTTACCGCTGCCAAGGATGAATAGGAAGTTCTTTTTGTATTTACTTGGAGGCATAGGCTGGCACTGACTATGGAACGGGGATCCCAGAGACTGCTAATAGGTACGAATGATGACATAGTGAAAGGAGATTTGATACAGCTGTATACTGGTTGGCTATGATTGAGGAGTGACCCAAGTCGGATATTGATAAAACTCACGAGAAATATTACATTCAATTAAAGTCCCAAATATCATAGACCTAAGCTGGGATGAGGAGATCTCCAAAGTTGCGAACGAGAACGATAGACCCGAAGAACAGGCCAGTGCCTGTGAGGAGACTGAGATTCCCTGCAGTTGGAGTTATTATTATCAGCAATATTTCTTGGCGAGTTTAAAATTTTACGTCTACCTGCTCGTTTATCTGCCGCCCAAACTTCTGTTCGCATGAACCTGGAAAAACGACCCTCATTGGGATCAACATCGGGTCCTGCTGGGGGGAGAAATGCTGGTTGGCGGGAGCGAGAGGCCATGTTGCTTTAGTTTGGTATGTTTGATTAATCCGCCCAATGTCACTTCTGCTCTGGCCCTCCTGGGTTGTGGTGGCAAGTTTTGATGGGAAATTGAGAATAAATTATCACAAACATCAATCACGTGAGGGACGATTTTTTTAATTCATATTTAAAGAGCTGCAAGTAGGGCCGTCGCTGATAGTAACAGGATAGAATTAGCTAGAAAGCTCCACATATTTGATTAAAATCTAATTCAGTTTGCAAATTATCACTTATTATCAGATTCTTAATGATTGTATGACTATCAAATAGCTATTGTGGATTTGTTATTAAATACAATCATCTGATACAAAGCCCGGAACGTTAACGCCCAGTCCGGCCTCAAGCCATGGTTGGCATGTGAGGATCTGGCAAGCTATATCAATGGACATGTTGCGGTAGTTTGATATCACCAGTTTGCACCAAGTGAAAAGGCGTTCAATAGAAACGCTGGTCGCGGGAATAGCAAGGATGCCTTGGGAAATTCGACTGAGCACAGGTAAACATGATTAATTCTCCTAGGATATGTCTCAGCTGCATGTTCAATAATAGGGCGAGTAACGTACCTTCCACCAAATTAAGATATCTCCTCCTTTATATTGATATTTAGGATTCAAGTAATTTTGATCTTTAGTTTGGTAAGATGCAAAGCCCTAGAATTCAGTCTGACGCACCAAGCGCACGCCTTGAAAAAGCGACTAACATCCATGCTGTGTGAGCCACAAAGGGTATTGTAAATGGAATTGATGCTGCAGTTGGGAATGTAGGAAAAGCACCGAGTGTATGCTGGATCTATCTTCTAGAAGATGGCTCCCTCGATGTTGCATGGGTCAGTGTTGAAGATTTGCCAGACGGGACCATCAACCAAGCCTTTGGGCGTTGATAGAGATAGTTTTGTAGCTGCCGCTTTGAGGCGCTCAAC
Organism: Rhizoctonia solani; assembly: GCF_016906535.1. NCBI lineage: Eukaryota > Fungi > Basidiomycota > Agaricomycetes > Cantharellales > Ceratobasidiaceae > Rhizoctonia > Rhizoctonia solani. The sequence goes on from NC_057373.1 coordinate 3,631,070, forward strand.
CGCCGAGAGCAGTGATAAGTTTGGTTAGTCAGAACTAGGCATCAGGTGAAGTCGAAGAGAATGCACAAGGCGTACAATGTGTTAAGAAAGAGTTGGAACAGCAAAGAGGATTATGGCCCGGGCATTGATAGAGTATTATGATGTCAGATGTTAGGTTCATGATTCTAGTAAATTCTATTGTATAATACACGTATCATAACAAGTTCTATCATATTCCACGCGGGTTTATCAAGTAAGAGCTTGATTTCCGCGTGATCATTGTCAAACACGAGAATCATAATAATGTCTGCTATCATCGACAGCCCTAGCTGCAAGCGAACAAGGCTAACCACTCACTCACGTGAGGGACGAGAAATAAATCATCCATTCAGATAGCTCAAATAAGTACCCGTCAGGGCGAGTCGTCAAGCATTTTATAGTTCCGATAGATTAGATATACAAGATCTTGGATACAAGAAATCAACAACACGCTGCTCGCCAACTCCGTTTGCCTTTTCCCCAGTCGTCTCTTAGCCTTTGAGCGGTTGGACCACCGTCATCTTCGATTCCTTCCTCGAAGCCCAGTTGTGATTCCTCCCATTCCCATCTCTGTATCACTCTATGTGCCACATACTCAAAAACAGAGGCAACCCCTTCTCCGGTGCGTGCGCTGCTCCAAAACAGCTTCGGACCAATTTCTAACAGATTATTGCCAGCCTCAGGTAGTTGTGGGGACTCAAGGATTCCCTCTCCCGGTGGACTGCCTGGTCTTTGGGCCGGTTTGATAGTCACTACTGATACAATAGACGAGGAATGGGAAACGCTTCGAGATGGCGGAGGTTGTATGGGAGTTGATGAAGAAGAGAAATGTGAGCGAGCAGTCTCCATTGACAAGAGTGATGACCCTCCATGGCGTAGCTGGCTATTGGCGGGTGATGTGCTTCGACTGGGGCTGGTGGGGCTGGTGGTCCGAAACAAGGAAGTTGCTGGGGTGTGAAAGATTGTTTGGTTTGTAGTTGCTGTGCCATTGCCCTCCCGGTTAAGCCCGCGAGGCTTGGATCTTAACCAAGGAGGTCGTGAACTACTTGAAGGTATCCTTATAGATCTAGATCTTGATGATGATCTTGGAGGTGATTCGGGTTCATGCTCCGCGTCTGTAGGCTCCAAATACGGTTTTCCAGGTGTTCGTGTGGGTCCTGAGGTATCATCTTCAGGGGGCGGCAGGGAAATTCCCTGGGATAGCTTATCGACATCTATAGTACGTCGTCTTGAGGACGCTGGTGTGGTGATCAAGTCGAACTTTGTGGGAATCAGATCCTGAAGAAATTGGTTGACAAGTTTGTCGGCAATAGGAGGGTGTCCTCCGTTTGGTTCCGTCCAATCGTGAGCTCGATCTTCAGTGTCTGAAGGCCCATTGACGCGCCGTTCTTGATCGGCAAGGAGGTCCACTTTGTTCCCGACAAATACCGCACAAAATTCAGCTTCGGATCCCTCGAGCACCGGACGCTTGGCCGCGAATTCGTTCCACCACCGGCGGAGGTCTGATACCGAGTCAGGTCGGGTTGCGTCGAACATGAAAAGTGCAGCATCTGCGCCCCTGAAGAAAGCGCTAGATAAGCCTGAAAACCTCTCCTGCCCAGCGGTGTCCTACAAGGCAAGAAATAAATAAGGTGCTGTGATATGATCAAAGATACGCACCCATATTTGTATAACTACCCCTTGCTCGGGCTTCGAGTAATGAGGCAGTCGTTTGGCAATGAAGTCCGCACCAATAGTGGCACGGTATGCGGTTGAAAACCTCCCGGTAATATACTTGAACAAGTCAATGATAAACACAAATTGAATCGGGATTTGTCTTCAGCTCACTTGGTTTCTAAAGCTTGTCTGCTCGAAAATTGCAACCTTGAGTGAGCGGCCGGCTACAGGGAAGCTTCGTGTCTAACCTTGCCTACACCGCTATCGCCAATAATTACGAGCTTGATCGTACGGGGGCTGCCGGCGGCGCTCATGGTGGTAAGTCGAAGATGCACAAATCCGGCGCTGACATCATCCTGGTCGTCACACCGAGGTAAGCGCGATCATTTGTCAACCCAAGTGATCCTGAGGCGCTTGTATGGTCGCATTGGCGACATCGATGGCATATATTGGCCTACGGCGTTCTACAATCGGGATATTCAATTCCTGCGTGTGGCACAGTAGTAGCGCGACTTCTGATGGTTGCTACCGCGGCTTGTACCGAGCCCGTCCCTCAATGAACAGTGACGCCGTAGCCTGGCCCCAATATCCGGGAATCACTATATACCGAAACAAATGGAGCATATGTTGCATTACCTTTAAGAACCTGGTAACACTAGCTCTTTACATAGAGAGCTAGCCATACATTACACAAATCTCACATCCACTCATAGCCAAAGTTGCCAAGTCTTTAAGGTAAGTATAGTATTCTCCGAACTGAGGAGGGGTCACGGATCATTCCGAGTCTAATACGGCAGTAATGTCTACTGAGTGTGCCCATCTTGTGTGGCCCTAGGCTCATCGAATGATTGCCGCATAGACAATCGATCGGATGAGGGGAAATTGCTACGTTTCAGAGAATTCGCGGTGAGCCCCAGAAGTACAGAAAATCCGCATGACACCCGGATTCTGTCAATATCTACATCGCAGGAACGCAAAAATCCGCAGCTCGAAAGGGCCTAGGGGTGAGTTGGGAGGCAAATTCATGGAAGTACCGTCGGGCTTTGCCAGCACCCCGGATATAACGCGCGAGTTTTGGCGTCCGAAAAATCCCCACTTTGGGGGTTCACCGTGATTGATATACACGGTACACATTGCAGCTAAGGTAAAACGATGCACGTACATTGCAATAACCCTGAGGGCTGTCGGAGTTGAAGCTCTGATCGCCGTTAGTTTTACAGCGCAGTCCGTCTTGTTAGCGCATGTACTCTGACAGTCCTGGGGGCCCGAAATATATACAGCAATGATAATACGTACTTAGCTAAGAAATAATTACACAGGATAGCACTGCATATATTGATAGTTTCATGTGGTAAACTGATTGGAGACGAATGGCACTAGATCACCCAGAAGAGCATACATATATCCACGTGTATTCGCATAGGCCACCGAAGTTTGGTAGCTCTCAACAGAGAAGAAATACAAGATATAGCGCATGGGAGGAATGTATTAAATATGCATTTGTGGGACTGAACCTTACTAAATATACAGTGGACTGCAGTCGCATATCTGTTTTTCTACACAACGGTACCTCACACTAGTGTAATCTCAATTCAGGTATGTCTCGAGAGCGGCTTAATTCTTCATCCCAGGAAGACGTGGTTTTCACTCTGAACCCATTGTAGTGTGTAAGCGAAGAGCTTTATTTAGTTTCTTATGAAAGGCAAATCATAATAGTCCTAGGGAGCTTGGGACTGGATGCATGGAACAGCGCTTCTGTAGCCGAAACGTTAGAAGAGTTGGGGAGACACACCATGATGAGCCTCAAAAGCACGTAAACCATCATTATGTCCAAAAATTTGCCAAACACTCGCACCCGAAATCTCAGGGCCCACAGCCAGGCGATGTACAAAGTTGAGCTGGGTAGAACTATCAGGTGGACCAACGGACCAGCATAAAGGTGTTCACAAAACAGAGAGGAAGGTTGGAGACGGGCACAAGCGCAGACGGTGTAAACGATTTATAAGATTCTTTTAGTTGAGCAACTTACCTCCAACTCCCCCTAGAGTGCGTGAATGAGGTCCGGATAAATTATTTTTTGGCCGTTCCCCATGGCCTTAGGATGTAATAGAGATAAGCCATCCAATTTAATTACTCTAGGAAGTTCTGGGTCAAAACACGGTGGACCCCAAAAGTGCGGATTTTCTGAACGTGAAAAATCGCGCGTTATATGCGGAGTGTTGGCAAAATCCGACCATTTTTTCCATGAATCCGCATCCTCAACTCACCCCTGTGTGTCGTCGAGGTGCGGATTCTGCTATTTTAGGTGCGGATGTCTGGCAAAATCTGGACGTCATGCGGATTTTCCGCACTTTTGGGGTTCACCGTGAAAGGCAGAGGTCATTGACGATGACTATTTGAGTAGACATTGAAATAGATTGTTATTGAATACTTCAATAGTCCCATGGAAATGGTCTAACATTGGGCCCGGCTCCAGTAAATTTATGGCTGTAAAAGTGATCATAACAAAATATATATTCGTGGACGAGAGAGCCTTACACAGAAGTAAGAAAACACCAGCATACGGATATCTGAAGCCAATGCACTTTCAATTGACCTACGGCTGGATGCTCTGTATCGCGACTGATTTTGTGGCGTCTAAAATCTGACGAGGTGTAGGTTCAGGGCATGACCTTCATCTTTCTAATGAAGTACGTTTTATAGGCATTGTAATTAGGTTGACAAGTGATGCGAACTGTACCACGCACAGGAGACCTTTAAATATCGACTTTAATACCCACAGCGAGTAAAATATGAAGTCGTTGGCCATGAGGCCAAGGTAGACCAAGAATACCTGCACAAACGCACTATAACTACTTACGTACAGCTGTGGCAATAGTACTTGCGTGCCCTAAGTATTAAAGAAGCACAAAGGACGCTTGACATGCTGCTCGTTTATCGTGGGCTCCCTTCGAACCCTACTCGTCAAGGCCCATTACAAGAGGCATAGTGCCTGGATCAGAAAGCTCAACAGTGCTAGTGCTGATGCATGGGCACTAAGTGTTGGTTGAGCCAGAAGTCTGGGTCCAGCCAAGAGGAAAATACTACGAATTAAAGCGAGTGGAGAAGAGCATGGGTAGAGGCTGAAGATTATTAGGGGATGTGCAACCAATGGCTTCTATTCGAACATTGCTTCTAAGTGCAACTGACATTATGATTGGGGGTGGCGATGGGGACACCGCCAGGAGGGGTGGTAGGGCACAACATTGACAAGGGGACTCAAATGGACATTTCGCGAACGGCCATAATTATGCTCGGCTGGCAACTCCGCCACCATCACGAGAAATCGAACAACATATTGATCGTGTTCCTATAAAAGTTCAAGACTAACTGGGATCCTTACGATCGGAACGAGTTCAAAGTTCAGTTCGATAGCAATATCCGCAGGTCAAATCGAATCATGGATTGTATGCCTTTAGATCTTTATCATGATTGGAACAGATCATGATGCGAATTTAGACACATCATGTCTACCCCAATGGTGCGATAGCGAGGTCAATTTAGGGTTCTCTGATGATCGGGGTGACTGATCACGAGCGCAAACGTGTAAGGCAGGGTTATTAGAGTGGGGGTGGGGAGAAAAGCATAAGAAAGAGCACGAGCAAGTAAAGTGGGGACGACTGGCTTCCATGTACAGCCTTGGCATTCAATAGAAGCGAGAGAGTGAGAGCTGAGACGCACATGCCAATCAGATGAAAGCTGCAAAGCATATGTGGACAACTATCCGGTGCTATGGATAGCCCACCAACCACGGTTCATTACAATACCTAGCTATGTATGGGCAGAGTATCTTATGAGGAGGAGCTCGGGTCGGCTTTGCGGCCCGGCAGAATAATAATAAGAATGGTTTTTGACTTTAAACGGAGTAGGGTGCAGCGACGAAAATTAGCGTAGTAGAGCCCCTCAGTAGGCTGGCTTTGCATCTAATCGTGAAAAAGCGGAAGGTTTAGCTTTGAATGAATGGTGATGAGAGTGGAGGCAAGGCTCGCTTAACTTTGCAGCAGTACCCACACAGGCAGGTACAATCATGATGAAAGCTATAGACTCAACAATCATCTAGGTTTCCGATACGTTTCCGGTGCACCATGACTCGTTCGTCTAGACCCCCCCAAGCGGTGCTCATCTGCGTTATCGATTGTTCTAGAGCAAGCAACCTCTCTACTCGAACACGAGGAGAGCTGCTAAAAAGGTTAGGTGAAGGATGGGGTTTGACAATAAAGGTTCCTTGGAGGAGGTCATGGGAAATACCAACGGAGCAATAACTATATTCCAGCCACGGTGATGGGGTGTAATGCAGGTAGCGACATTGATGCATTAAGAGCAGGCTGGATTCGGCTAAACTTTGTGATGAATCATATTCTTACCGCTGCTGTGCTCACCCGGTAGCTATTTGTTTTCGTTTCGGCAACTCAGTGTACGTGTGGCATTTTTACATGTCCCAGCGGCGTTCATCAGATGACCCACAGTAGATGGACAACTGGATGGGTATATGCATCATTCGAATTATGTATTCCCACCCCACTTCTACAGCGGCAGATTATTGGCAAACAGCATGAGCAATGAATGCCCTAATTTAGTATGTGTCGTAAATATCGATATGGTCATGCGAACAGTGGCGCGTCAACACCAGGGAGCAGGATCTACGTATTGCTGTGACGAACAAGGTCGACAATCGGCCTCAAGGGACGATTAAATGACGTCATAACCTTAGGGTCGAACGCTGGGCGAATCTTGAGATTTTGTAGGACACGGATTAAGCGCACGGAAAAGACTCGAATCAAAGTGCCAAATAGTTAGGTAGGTGAGCTCAGGGCGAACAGGATAGCATATTTTGCAAAAACGAGTATGATCTCCACCCGGCGCAAGTAACTCGGGTTTCTCTGGGATTAACAAGGCCATGGGTTCGGGTGAAATAGAACCAACCTGAGGTCTCGAGGGGGTCAAACGAGCCAAGGCAAGAAAGCAACGGAGATTGAATTCACACTATTAAAGCTTTAACACTGCGCACCCAAGATGGAAAACAAGAGAAAAACAAAGCAAGAAACATAAAGCCAAGGCAAGTTGCGTAGATCCTATCGATTAATGTCCGCGCGGTGTTGCGGGTCGCTATCCTCCCCCCTCCCTAGAAATCTGCACTAGTAGCCTACCAAAGAGAGCCGCATCCTTGCCAATTTGGCGGTAAATCCCTCTCCAGGGGGGCTCTGTGGGGGAGTGGTAATGGGGGCCGAGACCGCGTCGGCATCGGCGAGCATCTTTCGGTGGTGCTCCCGGCTCCGACTCGATCCGCTCCAGTCAAAGGACCCAGGCATGGCAAACAGGGAGTCTGCATCGCCTTCGTCCGCATCTGTCTTTTCATCTGGTTTGTGAGTCGTATCGACCGACATGGACCTCCTGGGAGCGGGTGGAGATGCGATATAGGAAGTGGGTAGATCTGGTCCCGGAATCGAAGTGACTTTTCGAAGTGGGAGTTGTTCATCTTCGTTTTGCCAGCCACCGGATGAAGTAGTCATTGCTGAGTTTAGTGGGACAGCGAGACTGGACGTTCGGCTGGGCTGGGGCCTATCCACAGTAGGAGTTTGGATACTGCTGACTGTGGATGTGGTGAGGACAGAGTTGGTAGACGAGAGGCGTTGCATCGCGCGGACCGTGTTGATTGCGTTGCGCCATCGTTGTCGAGGGGTGTATTTAGTGCGGAGGCCGGAGGAGATGTCGACATCGGGGAGGGGCGAGGAAGGTTCCGGAGAGAGCCACTGGACACAAGGTGAGTGAAAGCGGATCGACGGAGATAAAGACGTACGGGATGAGCAAGGGCTTCTTCAGCTGTTGGCCGCTGTGAGGGATCGGGGTTTAAGAGGTGCTTGATAAAGTCCTTGGCTAAACTACAGTTAGCAATCTAAGTACACTGGATAAAGACAACACGAGCAAGCGCCCACTGGACCCAGCCGAACAAACACACAAACGTGTTGACCGAGACCGGCAAATCGAGACTCCGAATCAGGGACAACTTACCATTCTGGGAAATATGGCTCCAAAACGATTGGTGAAACTCGATGCGAGCGCGCATAGTTTCTTCGACGAGCTCGGCTTGGGAAGTTGCGCGAAAGGGCGAGTAACCGCATAGAAGGACGTAGGTGATGATGCTAAGCGAAGAGTGAGAAGAGGTTGAAAAAGATGGTTGCTAGGCATACCCTGTGCTCCATATGTCGACAGGTTTTCCGTGGCCTTTGCTGCTGAGGACCTCTGGGAAGGATAAGTAATGAGTTTGAAGCGAAAAGAGGGACATACCAGGGGCGACGTAACCAAAGCTGCCAGCGAGGGATTGCAAGCGCTCATCGGATGAATGAAGGTGCTTTGCACTGCAATCGATGAGAACAATCTGGGAAGATTAAATGATACTCACATGCCAAAGTCGGCGATGACGAGGCTGCTATCGGCAGCCTTGGTGCGATATAGGATATTTTCGGGTTTGAGATCACGGTGGACGATATCATGGGCATGAAGATAGGCGACTCCGTCTAAGATGGACCTAATGACGGCGATAGCATCTGATTCGGTGAATTTTCCTCTCTCTGTGATGCGCTGGAAGAGTTCGCCTCCAACTGCGAGTTCAAACGAGAGATAGTACTTTTCACGGGACTCGAACCATTCGTAAAACTTGACGATATGGGGGTTATCGAGGCCACGGAGGACCTCCATTTCGCCCCATACGGCAGCTTCATTTCCCTTGACTCGCTTTTTGGATATGGCCTATTAGAGTGTGGTGGGAGAGATGAGATCAAGGGAGGAGGATATTGTTAGTAGCGTCGGTGACGGCAGGTGTACGTGATAATACGGACTTTAAGCGCCACGTCGAGTTTGGAGCCGTCTTTGCGGGTCCAAGTCGCGCGGAGGACCTTGCCAAAGGTGCCCTTGCCGAGCTCTTCATGAATCTCGTATGCTAGTTTCTTCTGGAAAGACGGGGGCTGGGGCAATAGCTTTTCCTGCAGTGACATGCGCGGCATGGTGGTGGAGACTGGGGGTAAGACTCAGGCAGGGATGCTCCAGGCACAAGCGCCATGGTCACGTGAATTGGATGCCACGCACAGTGAACGCCGTCGACGACCATGCCGCCGCAGATGCCGACGTCGCCGTCGTCGCAGAAGCTACACCGAATGATTAGGCGGCAGGAGAACCAGCCCGGACCGGAAGGATCGTCGCGGTCGCGGAGAGGGGCACGGCGGTCGAGTCCGTCGGTGGGAGACAGTGGGAGCGGCAGTGGGCCCTCGATCGCCGTGGCCGAGGAGGGCGCCGCCGATGCCGAGCTCTCGCGCTCACCCTCGAGTGTCAGCCAAGCCATGGCGATGGCGGTCGCGACGCGTGCCCGCCAATCAGAGAGCGCGGTCGTCCCCTCGCCCTCGTCGACATCGGTCCGTCTCGGGGATCTCTCGACCCGTCTCTCTGGCTGGTTCTCCCACCTCACGGGCAGCACGACCGACCTGGGGATGACTAATAGTCTGTCCAACGCGGCTACCATGGTCCCTGCTTCCCCCAAACGAGCACAGCCACGAACAGACGGTCCTATGTCCAACGTTGCGCGACCAGTCAAGGGTGGGATCGACAAGGTGATGCGCTACCTGACAGACAGCGATGCGACACCGGACGGATGCACCGATCCCATCTGGATCCTCGGTGTTCTCCATGCTGGGTTCGAGCCCCCCGACCCCTCGGCATCTCCCCCGCCACAGCCAACATCTCCCCATCGACGCGACTCGACCGAGAGCAGTCTCCATGCCCAGCTCCACCGCAGGGCCCGCAATCCCCCCGGCGCCTTTACCCACCACCAGAACCCGTCTCTCCAGTCCGTCTCCTCCTTCACCATCGAGTCCGGCGGCCCAAGCAAGTACGCCCACGCATGGCCACCCGTGTTCTACGAAGACTTCACCTCACTCATCTGGCTCACATACCGCTCCCACTACACACCCATCCGCGACACATCCCTCGAGTCCCTCGCCCCCCTCGGTCCCTGCGACATGGAAATGGCCCCCGCACACCTCGTCCCAGCCAGCCCCCGTCGCTGGAACTGGCCAGGATCAGCCGACAAGTCCTGGACATCAGACGCCGGCTGGGGCTGCATGCTCCGCACTGGCCAGAGCTTGCTCGCCAACGCCCTCATCCACCTTCATCTCGGGCGAAGTACGTACATCCATACCCTAGCACTCGCCCTCATCTCACCCTTTGAACAGACTGGCGCCGTCCACACTACCCCATGTTCGCCGAGGAACACGCAGTCTATGTCAAGATCCTCACCTGGTTCTTCGACACTCCCTCGCCTCTCGCTCCCTTTGGTGTCCACCGCATGGCCCTTGCTGGCAAGGCCCTAGGCAAGGATGTTGGAACTTGGTTCGGCCCTTCCACCGCAGCCGGTTCCATCAAGTAAGTCCTCGGCTCGTCTTGCCTTTTCTTTTCTCTCACACCCATCTCAGGACATTGGCCCATGCTTTCCCCGAGTGCCAGCTATCCGTCTCTCTGGCCGTAGACGGCACCGTGTTTGCTTCGGACGTATACGCTGCCTCCCACATGGGCATGGTTACCACCAGCGGTCGCAGCATCAGCTCCCGCCGAAGCGCATCCAAATGGGGTGGACGCGCCGTCTTGATACTCGTCAATATACGACTTGGGCTAGATAATGTCAACCCTATTTATTATGACGCACTCAAGGTAGGTCGTCCTCGACAAGGGCTAATTCAAACTCCGACTAACCCTTTTGCAGTCCCTCTTTCAATTTCCTCAATCTGTTGGTATATCCGGCGGTCGACCTAGTTCCTCTTATTATTTCGTCGGAAGTCAGGCCGACAGTTTGTTCTACCTCGACCCCCATCACACACGACCCTATATACCCCTCCGCCCACCTCCCTCGGTCGCGCCCGAGCCTTCTGACACGGAAGACTCGATCCCGGAGGAGACTAGCGATGTCCCCGCTACACCCAATGCCAAATTACAACCCAGACGAGATATTACTCCCGATCCACACCCGACCCCGCGCCCGCGCGTCAGCTCTCCCGCGAGTCCGGCTTCGAGTGATGTAGGACATCATCGTGCTCGGTCTAGCTTTTCCCCGCCCCGATCAATGCCCAATTACCAGTTGCCCTCTGCCTCGTCGAGCTCCAAGTTGGCACCGTTGATTCCCGGCGGGATTGATTCGCCAGACGGAATCCATTACTGCTGTGCGTACAGCGCGGCCGAATTGAGAACTTTCCACTGCGATCGCGTTCGCAAGATGCCCATGTCGGCCCTCGACCCAAGCATGTTGCTCGGCTTTTTGTGCAGGGACGATGCAGACTGGAAGGACTTTAGAACAAGAGTTGCGGATGTGAGTCTACGTGAAACAGTGGCTGGGGGATTTGCTAACCTGTGGCAGATGAGTAAAAAAACCAAGACTCTGTTTTCCATTGCGGACGAACCTCCGTCGTGGAGCGACATTGACTCGGACGACATGGGTCTCGAGAGTGTGTCTGAACCAGATATGGACTCTGTCCCTGACCACGACGATGCGGAAGATTTCTATGATACCCACACGGGCGAAACGCGCAGTGCCATTCTTGGACGTGCCGAGACCTCTCCACCGGGAGAACTTTCCACCACCGACGAGTCGATGGAAGTCGTCACGCCTGGCCCACGGCATTCTGCGCGTTTTGATACTATGCGGCCCACCAAGGACAAACTGACCCACCATAGTAGGGCGGCGAGTAGCGAAGGCGGAGATGATGATTGGGTCGATCCTGCACCACCGCCATCAGACGTCAGCCAGATTCCTGGGGTTGAAAATGGCGCCCCCGCTTCGATCAGCGCAACACCTAGCCCGGATTTGGTCCCCTCTCCATCGGTGCCCAGCGTTGTGAGTGAAGGATCGAGTTTGCCCGAGAGCCCAGTACGCCGGGGCGGTAAATTCCCCTTTCCGGCTGGAGATGATGACGAGGAAGAGTTGATCATGCAGTATCCCAAAGCACAGAGCACACGTGGCTCTACCCAGTTGAGAACCGTGCGCGCGCGAGACGGCGGGCGGACGAAGAGTGGGGGTGTGAGGGGGTTGGTTGAGAAGGACGAGGCATAGCCCCGAATCACAGTCTCGGGGACGAGTATAGGTTATGTCGCATCCTCGTTTCCTCTCGATCCTCGCATCGTTTTCTTTTCTACTTGGTTTTACCCCTGGCAGGCTCCACTCTTGACTTTTTTTTCTTCTTTTCCCCCTCGTCTTTTGTGTTTTCAACTCTTATTTTTGTGTAGTTGCATGGTATTGTGGTATGTTACATAATTGAGTTGTACAAAACGGTTTTGCCACCCGTGGATATATATGTATTTCGGAAATCGTTTTGGTTAGCATCTGCATGGACAGGAGTGAATCGAATAAATGTGACAGTGAAATATTCAGGATGTATCATTCTGGTGTGTCCGCTGTTTATCCAGGAACAAGAATTCAATGACACGTTCAAACGCGGTCAACCTGGACCGAAAGGCGGACGGTCGTGAACTAAATCCCCGTAAGAAGGGGGCAATGTCTCTTCATCTGCGCGCATCAGTGATATCCCTGCATCCTCTTCTACCCGGGGAGGCGATGGTTCCCGAGGTGCACGTCGCCTAGTTGCTGTGCTTGGTTTGCCATCAGCAGATAGAGCTTCGGGTTGATGCATGTGAAGCCGTGGCTGGCTAGGACTAGGCATCGGGTCTAGGAGTTGGCATGAGTTGGGTATATGCACGAATGAAATAAGCCCCGTACTATGTTCGCCAGACCCACGAGCCGCGCTCATGTCTTGAATTTCAATCCTTGGAGCACGCACGACAGTCCGCGCTCTCTCCACCGGTCCAGCTGAATTGGAGTCCTGAGCCCTACCATGGCTTCCAGGTCGATGTGCACCAGCGCTCGAATCTTCAAGCGCAGACACACCCAAGCCTTCAACCCTTGGCCCACTCGAGCCTTCAGCCCAGGCTGGATCTCGGGGTGCCTCTTCTCGACCTTTAGTCGTCCTTCGTATGACGGCTGGGGAAACCCAAGGCTCGATGTTCTCTGGATGGGGAGCGGGCTCAGCCGCGAGGTCGAGTAGTGCGTGTTCAGATCCAGACGGCGTGACCGGTGGTCTCGTTCGTGGCAGAACAAACCTAGGCCTTACTCGGTGTCTGTAATAAAATACAATGCATACAAGAACTAATAGAGTGCCAATGACGGAGCCAATCACCGATCCCGCAATGACTGGAGCATACGAACGTGGCGTAGGATCTTCAGAGGACTCATCGGTACTCGAGCTGGTGGGCGCGGCGCTGGCGGAGACTGTATTTAAGGGGACCCATAGCGTAAAGGTTGCAGTGGTAGTGAAAGTGCCGGAAACAGAGGTTGTATCGATGAGCCAGAACGTGCTACTTGGGCTTGCGCTTGACGGAACGTTCATGTGGTAAGGAAGCGCCGGGATAACACCCGAAAAGTCAATAAGGTTCAAATTTCAAACATATCAAATTCAAGATTATGGGAATGTATCGACTTGAAAACACGTCTACTCTGCTGGGATAAAAATTTCGTCTACATCTGTCCACTGGGTCTTGTCCTTGCCACCTTCCTTGTAAACGCGTTCACGCTCAGACCAGTACTCAATACGATCTCCACGTCTACAAGGTTGCCATACCCGCTCACCCGAATCTTGGTCGACAGCCTCAGCGAACCAGCGAGGTTTGTGAGGTGGCAGTTCTCCCACTTCACGCCTCCTACGTGTGGCTCTCTGAAAGTCTTCTTGGTCGGATTTAAGTTCGTTGGCCCGTTCATATCGTCCCATCTCAAATGCACGCTGGTCCGGTCGAATTCGACAATCAGTGGGGGGAAGGAATGGTGTCAATGTATCAGGACAGTCGTTCAATGTTATGGCAAAGGGAGTAAGATTGAATGGTGCAGGTGGTTTTTCGGTGTTTTTCCACAGGAGCAAGTACTGGCTGGCCGAACTATCAGCGTCGGGAAGAAGATCCCCTGCTCCAGTTCCCGCTGGGCGAGCAATGAGTTGGCTATTCCAGCGACCCGCTATTTCCCAAGTAACACGACCAGAGACGTCCTGGACCGTCCCCTTGATTTCGAACGAGTCTTTGGCACGCCAGCCTCGGGGTTTAAATGTGAGAAGGCATGTGTCACCAGTACGGTGGTTCACGACCTGCATAGTTTCAGTCGGCTTGCCTTGTATCGACATTAATTACGTACCATCATGTCGCCGTAATGGTCGATAGTCGGCTGTCCAACTATGAATCCAGATACATTGGTGGTCACCTTTTTCCAACTATAATGCTCAATAACTTTGCCACATTCTAGTTCGGGCTCGCCGTTAGCGGTCGGATATTCTGGCGCCCAATCCTTTGGCAACTTGAGGTCGGCATGCGCGACCCCAGTGGGTCGGATTTCAAAGGATTTGCCCATGAATTTATTTTTGGCATCGACCTAGATATCCCAGTTGAGAGTAGTCTGGATCTCTGCATAGATGATCTCACCTCTCCGTAATAGTTCCAGTGAGAAGATTCGGCCCAGCAAGCTGACATGGGCGGGTGGTGACTAACTTGTTCTGAAACATATCGGTACTGCTTGTCGAGCCTACAATACTCAAACGTCTCGCCCTGGAAGAGGTTTATTGCTGTACCTCAAGTATCATAGTAAACATACCAGCATCGGATTGAAAGGCTTGGCAATTCGCCCGATGGTACTGGAGTAGTTGGACATTGCGAACGCTGCCACATATGCAATTCGTTTATGTGGGTCACGTTCGTTGGCAGCGGCATCGACTGTCCGACCTTTAGCACAGTTGTGGGCAAATGGACTACTCACTCACGACACTCCGAGAATTCCATATCCTCAGCCATTCGCTGAAGCATACTAGTGGGTTCATTGAAAAATACCGGGAAGCTAATCTTAGTGAGGTCTTTCCCAATGCTACCTTTCAACACCGCCCAAAGACTGACGGGTGGCCGATTATCGCTGCTAATAGGCAATCGGTCCCGCAGATTTTCGTACCCTTGATATAGCTCGGCGTCCAGGCTTGGAGGGAGGCTGGGGCGACGAAGGATAGTCGAGGGCAAGTTGGAAATAACTCCACTCTCAATGGCATCGAAAAATTCATCCGTGTCAGAGTCATCACCACCAAGAAGGTCGTCGGTCCCGGAATCTGCAACGGGTGGGGTTCGTATAGCAGGAATTTCTGGATCACGAATGGAGACGCGAGTTGGTGCGCCCATGTGCTCGGCCGTGCTCGGAGTGTTGCCTTCGGGGAAGACACGTGGTACTGGATCTTCGTCGACGCGAGAGATCGTGTCAGTGGCAGCACGGGGTGTTGAAGGTTCATCTTGTCCGCTTGCATGTAGTAAAGACCTGAGCGCCCTTCGTTGACCCTTGTTGATTTGGACACTGCGAATCAACTCTCGTTCCACACGCTCGCTCTGATTGGCAAGGGTCACAACGTTCTCCTCCCACATGCGGCGAGCGTCAGCTTCATGTTCTACTCGTCTTGCATACCAGGTTTCGCGTTCAACGGACATGTTACTATACTGATCAAAGCTGTCTTTGATTGTGAGTAGGCTGTGTTCCAATGCGGACTTGACTTCAGTTAGTCGGGGAGCAGAGTCAGTGGGAACAACCAGTTGGTCAAGCAGTTGTCGGGCTAAATCAATCTCCATTCGTAAAGAGCGATGTTGCAAATTAAATCGATCTTCGTGAGGCAGGATAGATGAGTCACTTTCATCTGAAGCGCGAGAGTGGGTATCGTCGTCTAGGTTTCTGAATGTATCAGGGGCATCGCGCGACAGTTGAGAGGCGTTGGAATCGGCCGGTGGGGCCGACTGGTTAATCGAGGCTCGGGATTGGCCTAAGCCCTGATTCGAACGGCCACTCCAGCTCCTTAAGATATCGACGCTGGAACGAAGGCTCTTGGTCCGTTTTGAACCCTCGTTGATGCTCTGAATCGAGTCCGCATCGGAGGCAGGAACCGGTAGTTGATCACGATCTTTTTGCTGATAAAATTCAACACTGCGATTGATCATCTGAACCCAGCGAGCAACTTCACCGGGATGGTTTGCCTTCATATACCATTTTTGCCCGGCAGTGGTTGAAGCATGGCCGGATTGAGCAGAAGGTGCATGTGCATGGATCTCAAAGCGTAGCTTATCTCCTGGAATAGTTTTGACGAGTGCAGTGCGGACGGAGATCGCCCCTCGCACGGCCAAACCCTCATCTTCCCGGCTGCGATAATACGAAAGCATATCGTCTTTTAGGACAAACCAACGAGTGTTGTAGCCTTTGGCCATGTTGGCATATTTTGACTGGAAGCCCGGTCAGCAGCAAAGCGACTGAAGCTATTGCACTCACCAAATAACCTTTATGGGACGGTGGTTCATTGGAGGTAGAACCTATTAGTGTTACATCCTGGTTTAAGTCTTCAGAGATATTAGCGAGGTAGGAGTCACGATTAATTATAGATTCTTACATTGCAATAGAAAAGCGCGAATGCGCTCGCCATCCTTGTCTTTTTCTCCGTCGAGCAAGCCCCTTCCGCGCTGGTCGCGAACAAAAACATCTGCTCCAGCATGTACTGCGACCTCGACGAGAGAGTAATCACGTCTCTTTACCGCTTCATGAAGCAAGGTCGTTCCGGATTCGAGTACAGACAGATCGAGCAGGCGAGCACGTGGTGAACGTAGATACCTAACCAGCTCGGAGGAATCAAGGGGAGTCGTGGACTGAGCAGCGGCTCCAACATATCGTGAGAGGGCATCATAAAACTCTCTGCGGAATGATTCCTGGGAGTCTATAGGGGCGTGAGTTGACAAGACAAAGCGAAATCGAGCTAATTTACCTCGTAAAACATTTCGAGTTTTCTGATCCTTGGCCAAATCTATTGCTGAGCGGCCACGAGAATCCAAGAGTGTATCATCAGCGCCGTCTTGTTCAAGAAGTAATTGGAGTATGTCGCTTCGACCAAGTGATGAGGCGAGATGAATAGCAGTAAACCCAACATTGGTGGAACAAGACATATTAGGAGAGACGTGCTTATTTGAAAGAACCAATTGTATAGTTTCGCCTTGATAAGAATGTAAGTTGGTTAGGCTACTTGAAGATCAAGTCATACATACATGAAGCACTACGGATGGCAAAATGCAGAATTGTGGCGGCCTTTTCCTCCAGGCCCGACGAGTTTATACTACCTATATCGGACTTTCTTGAGTGAGGCGGGCGAATGTCAATGAGGAAACTTTGGATCTGTGCGAGGTCGCCAGCACGAAGGGCTGCCAACAATTTAACTTGCCACAGTGGATCTAAGTTTGGGCCACGATTAAGCAAATGTAATGTACGAAACACGATTTACAGGCTTGCCTTGGACAGATACATCGTTCGACATTACGAGGGTCTAGATGGACTACTCAGGTCCTCATACAAGATTTCCACGAGAAGTCCTCAACCGGGAAGTGGCAACTCTGTCAATGTGCACCAACCCACCGCTGATGTCAGATCAGCGCTAATATGATGATCCGAGCCGAAGGTACGGAGTACGTTGCGTCCGAGACGAGTCTGAGCAGGTGGACCTCGTATTGGCCGTGCTCAATTCTTAGTTTGTGGTTTGGTTTTCCCCGGGAAACAGGTTGTGAGGTGGAACACTGATGAATAGAGACCGGTAGTGAAAGTTTGCCTGCAGTGAAAGTGCTCAAAACTGCAAGCAAGAATTGAGGCCAGTTTGTGGTTTAGAGCTCACAGCCATTCTGGCACTTAGTGACTCACTTCAATACTTGCCACTGCCCAATGTAATCCCAATGCATCACCAATGCCATACAACAGACTGAGCAATGTTCCAATAGTAAGTAAAATATTCTTAACTCATAGCTATAATGTTTATGTTGCTTCTCCCACAGTCCAACTTGATTGTACTACACCTGGATGCCAAAGGGGTGGATCAAGTCCCATACAAGATTGTCCTAGACGTCTGTTAGGACATCAAGGGGATGGCGCTTGTGGCCACAGGGTACAAAGTGAGAAGGTTGCTTAAGGCAACAATGAACCTATCTACAACAACAAGCTGCTATCCTACAACAACAAGACCACTTATGGCAGTGACAAGCTATCTAAGTACAACCAAGAAACTGCTTAAGGTGGTGTAGACTATCTATGTATGTAGCAACTTAGTAATTACTGGCTGTAAGGCCTTGTACACTGAGTAGGATGTAACAACAGGTAATTGACCTGGGTGTTACCATGGTTGGTTGGCCTCCTTATATATTACAGAGAGTACTAATTACAAATGCCACATATGGGGGAAAGGAAGCTATCTACATGAAATAAGAACCCTGCTCTGCAGTTGGCCTTACTCATGCATATGTGTCACTGACATGTCATGATGATGTCATGGGTGGAGGTGGCTACATATGATGAGATAAGCACAGATGGGGATGTGGCTTGGTGCTTAGCATATGATATAAGTGCTGTAGTCATGTGACTGAAAATATTGTCCATTTGCCTTTGTTTAAATCCAAGAAAATAGGAATAAATTCCCTTGGTATATGTGTGTCTACAACACTGCCCCCCCTCTAAGGGCTTTGGCAGTGCCAAGGGCCTTCTCTTTCATCTCTTTTTTGTACTTTTTCAAAAAAATTTTGGTGTTTTTTAGGTTTTCCTTTGGCTCCCATGTGTTTTCCTCAGAGCTGTATCCTTTCCATTTGACCCTAAAATACCATTTTCCATTGCATTCCTCTGTGTCAGTGATGCCTTCTACTTTGTATTCTTCTTCCCTGTCCAAGGTGACAGGTGGGGGACAGTTTTCAAAGGTGCAATTTTTGTCTCTTCTGACTTTGGAAAGTAGGCCCACATAGAAGACATCATGGATGCGCATTGTTGGTGGGAGCTCTAGCCAATAGGCACAGTCAGAGATCTTCTCAATGAATTTGAACAGTCCCAGGCATTGTTCTGTTAACTTGGGACTAAGGGTTTTCAAGTTTACATTTTTGGCATTGAGCCAGACTTCTTCTCCAATTTTGTACTCTGTTGGGCTTCCTGTTTCTCCAGCTGTCATCTGTATCTTAGATTGCCAAAGAGCTGCTTCTATTTACTTCCATTGTACTTCCATTGTTTTGGCAAGGTCATCTGCTTCTGGAACATCCATTGGCATGTTGGAAGGGGTTAAGGTTGGTTCCCAACCATATAAGGCCTTGAAGGGAGTTTTCCTGGTGCTGCTATGTACAGCATTGTTGTAAGCAAATTTTGCCATAAGGAGCCACTTGGTCCAGTCCTGTTGGTTGATTCCCAAGTATGCCCTGAGGAAATGTTCAATTGAAGGGTCTACTTGTTCTGTCTGTCCATTGCTTTGTGGATGGTATGCCAAGGAAAAGTGGGGGTCAATTCCTAATTGCTTGTATAATGCTTTTAGGAATTTATTGTTGAAGACCCTTCCTCTATCCAAGATGGTCTTTTTGGGCATGCCATGACATTTCCAGACATTATCCAGGAATAATTCTGCTAGTTTGGGTGCTTTGAGCTTCTTGGAACACTTGACAAAGATACCGTGCTTGGTGAAGCTGTCTATGATGACAAGGATGGAATTGTTGTTTCTGTCTTTGGGCAGGTCCACTATCATATTGTAAGGCACGTGCTGCCAGGGTCTGTTTGGGAGTTCCAATGGCTGAGGCAGGATTGACATGTATTTTGGCTTCTGGATTCTTTGGCAGGTTTCACATGAGTCCACGTGCCAGTATGTGTCAGCATGGATGCCAGGCCAGTAATAGTCTTGTGACACCAATTCCAGGGTGCATTGTTGTCCTGGGTGTCCAACTAAGGGACTATCATGGAAGATGCAGAGTAAATCTGTGTGCAAGGTTCCTACATCCAGAACAACAATCCTTCCTTGGTAAAACAAGAGTCCTGCTTCCATTTGGTAGTCTTTGAAAGCACATTTAATTGATGGCAGGGCTTTAGACTTGTTTTGGAGGAACTGAAGAATTTCTTCCAGAGATTCATCCTGATCTAACAATGACTCAATCTGGCATTGTAATTCTTTCTCAGGAAGTACTAGGGCAACATTAACAAAGACAGGGTTTGGGAGCATGGACTGGGGATGTTAAGAGTTGTGTAAGTACAGGAGTAAGAAAGAATTACTATATACAAAATGTATATGGGAATAACTAAAAACTAGTATTAAGAATCAGAATATATGCACAGATTATAGGCACAATATGAGCTAGGTTTATCAGGAATAAACAACTCCTAACAAATAGTCTACCAACTATGAAGTGCAGGTGGTTGGTTATGTATAGTACCTTAGACTAATGTTACTTAAGCCTAAGTGACTAAGGGTATGTATACTTAAGGTTTCTGGGATAGTACCTTAAGTAAGAGAGTTACCTGACTAATGTACAGGATTTATAGGATTGGCCTAATAAGTATAGGACTTATATATGCTTAAGTAAGACTTAAGACTTATGGGGTTACCTAAAACATATCTAGGATTTATGAGATATTGTAGATAAGGCTATCTACAATATAGGGGGTATGGTGGATTGAAACACTATCACTCAATCACAACAATCCTTACAGTACTGTTGCACTATACTCAATGTTGAACTCAACAACTGTGACAGTCAAGGGGCACAGGGTTGCAGTAAGTACACTAATAGGTTACCCTGTGTCTGTTGGGACTGGCCTATGGTCTTAGTGCGCCAAATAACCTCCTATGCTATTTACAGTGAGTCAATCACTAAAGTAAATGCGCAGATAAGCTGTTAAAGGCTTGTGTGAATATGTCAATATATAAGAGTGGATAAATGGATAAAAATAGGATGAATTAGAAGCATCTTCACAGGGTCCTTTTATACCCTGAGAAGGCACACAGACAAGTATATACATGATTGATACCAAGAGGGGGTACAGGGGGTACATGTGGCAACTGAAACACTTGAGGGAGCCAATACTTTGGTACATAGTAAACAAACAATAGATCCTAATATTTGCCCCAAGGCAATGTTTGCCCCAAGGCAGTATTTACCTGTGTGGGTCCTTAGATGTCCCAAGGCTAAGTGTTTCATCCTTGGAGTAAATAGTCCCAAAGGTAGGATACTGCTGCATTGGGTACTTACAGTAAATGGGGCATAACTCTGCCAAATGTTGTTTGTTTTGGGAGTTTGACCCAGCGTTCTGGAGCGCGCAAACAGGCGCACCTAAGCGCAAGCAATCCGGCAGTGTGAGATGCCCGGGTGATGGAGAGAATGCGCATTTAGTGCGTTGGCGCTTAAGGGCTGATTAAGCGCCAGAGCACTTGCCTATGCAATAGGGGGGACCCTGAATATTTCTGTGTGTAGCCACAAGATAGAATCTTGAATAATAGATACTACAAACAGGAGAAATATTATTTGTTACTGTTTATCTACTCAGCTAAGTATATATATATTTAAATGAGTGAGAAAACAGCATATATGCAAAAGATATTGCATATTGAGGATATTCCTGAAGCTTATAGGTTTTGCAAAGGTGGCAATTGGATAGAGGGACCTTGAAAACCCTAGTTTGCATCTTTATCTCACTTTATTCACTGTAGGATTACTTGTGTAATCAATAAAATAAGTACAGATTATGGAAGAAATGTTGTATCCATAACAGTTTGGAACATTGAGATTCAGCCCATTCTTGCTCAACTATGGATGTGTACCTAGGCCAATGCTTGGGAGAACCAAGACAGTTGTGCATGGGGTGCACAAAGCAGTGCGTTATATCAAGTATGTGCTGAAGATAGCATGCTATACAATCATAAGATTTCACATGAGTCAAATGGTTAAATCAAAGCAACATGGGAGGCCATCACCCTTCAAGCAGGGTGACCAGGTATACATTAATACACAGAATATGCATGTACCAATTGGAAAACCCTGCAAGCTACTAGCACAATGAATTAGGGTGGCAGTAATTGATGGAGTTGTAAAGAAAGGAGCCACCTACCATGTGGAGCTCACAGAGGACCTTAGACAACATTTGGATCAAGCCAGTACTCCATATGTTGCTACTCAAGCTGCATCTATCTTATGTCCTAGATATTGTCTGGGATGCCAAGGGGGATGGCACTTGTGGGCACAAAGTACAGATGATAACCTGCATAAGGCAGTGAACAAGTATCTGTCATGAGCCACACCCCTATTGTGCCCTCTATTCACATACCAGGGCACTCATGGTACACACTACAGCCACCGGAAACACGCATATACTCGCACTTATGCACTCAGAACCCCCAGGTTCCCACATATAAGAGACTTATGGTCAACATGGCTGGACTTAGTGATATTCTCTAAGTCCAGGTCACATGACCTTCCCCCCTCCAGTCCTTTATCAAATACTATACTAAACTACTACGGATTTGAGGTGGGGGGGGGGATGACATAATCTCTTCTATAATAATATAATATTCAGACCTTGCCTGCAGGCTCCCTTAACATTGGCCCACAGCTAGGGGGGCAGGGGGAGTGCAACGTCCCCCAGCAACTTATATTATTAATATATCACTGTGCATCATATATACTCTATATATCTTTGACAGTGGATATATATGGTAATAACCCCTCCAGATATGGGTTATGACATTGAAAACAAGCTGCTTACCTATACCCAGTATATATATACATATATATGTGTATATGTATTGCCTATAGGTGATGTAGGGATGACTAATGCCCCTACACCAATGATGCACAACATATTGTCCCAACAACACAACTTCAGATTACCATTTATGGTAACTCACCTTCCTAATTAGGAAAGAGACATAACTTGAAGAAGACTTTCAAGACAAATAGAGACTAAGCAACCTAGACTTACCAAAAATGGCAATCCCCTTTCCAAATTAGGAAAGAAGATGAAATGGATGGATGACTAAGCTTAGTCAGCTGAACTCTGATGAGTCAGCAACCAGATCACATGATCAACTCATGAATGACAAATCAACTATGACCAAGCATAATGACAAATGCTTAGTCATCAAGTACTACCTGCACTGCCACAATCACATAATGATGGCTGTGCTTGATCTCTGGGTAAAACCAGGCCAGATTGGGGAATAGGATTACCATATAAGGAAATTGGATGAGTCATACTTATATTGTGGCTGTGCATGCCAAAAGTATGAGTCATACTTAAGCAGTGTTCCACGTGATCATGTGCTAAAAATAGAACCAACTCCGCCAAGACCTCACCTCACTGGTGTATTTCTTGGCATCTGATTGGCTAATCAAGCACTGCCACATGGTTCTTTGACTCATACTGCTTCTTGAGGCTGTGCTACAGCTCTGAGAGGCTGTGCTTCTATTTGAAATATGTATATAGACCCAAGTGATGCCCAGGTATATATAGGGGCAGAACAAGCTGCTTAGAAAGCCAGCTTGTTTTCCCTTGTCTTACAACCTATAGGGACAAGCAGGTGCTGCTACACCTGAAAAAGAGCAACTGAGTGATTAATTTCAAATTCAACTATCAACAACTGTCAACAAAGGGTCTCCACTGACTCTTATATCTGATTTGTGATAAGAAGTACTATCAGAGTCTTCTCATCACCTGGACCCTAGGTGTCCATTGCTTTACTTGCAAACAGCTAAAGACCTCTTTGTGGGTTGCGCTATTTTGCTCTGATCAATAGAAGCTCTTTGAGTATTCTATTTGAAGAAGATACTGAGGTATCATTGATTATCAATTAAGATAGCCTTATCTTAAAGAACCACTTCTTGAAACACATGTCTGCCACTCCTGAACCTGACAGTCCCACAGGGGGTACAGATATTAGAAGAAACCCTAGTAGAACCAGTTGATCTTCAACCTTTGATGAAGGACCAGCAAGAAGGAGGGGAATCTCAGGAACCTCATCTGTAGGAACGTCTAGAGCCTCTTCTACTACCTATACAGCAAGGGGACCATCTGTCATGCCAGGATCAATGCCTGGCTCTGAGGATGAAACTACTGTGATTGAGGATGATAGTACAGTAGAAAACCCTAGCATTATGATTACTGACACTTCTAGCTTGGAACCCATAGTAGTGCAGGATACACCTCCTACACTACCAGCCACTCATAACCAGCCTTCCAACAGATCTTCTGTCACTATAGAAGACATTACTGCCCAGGAAGGGGATACCACTCTTAGGAGACACAACCTTACTGGTACCACCATAAGACAACCAAGAACAAGAAGCACTTCCAATATGGGATACCATGAAACAGCCCTACAGAGCATCCCTGCATCCATTACATCTAGTAGGAGAACAAGCCCTGTAGAGCTTGACCAAAAGCTTGGGGAACCAACACTGGGTCACCAACCAACAGCATTAATTGCACACCAGCCACAACCCCAGATACCTATGCAGGGGTTACCTATATCCAGGGCTGCTATAACTGAATATGAGGCCAAGAGCCATCAGGTGATGCCTCAAGTCAGGGTAGAAGCAGCCATCAGCAGTGCCATCAATGATATTAAAGATGACATTGCCTTGAAGATGGGCCCTATCAAATACATACATGCTAATAGCTCTGAAAGTGCAGCTGCCCTGAGACAAGTAGGCAGAGATGTAGCAGACCTCAACCTGCAGACCAACTATATAAGAAGGAAATTAGGTGAAGTCTCTGAGGAACAAAGAGCAGCTCAAACAGCCCATAACCACCTGGCAAATCAAGTAGAGGATCTACAAGACAAGGTGGATGCATTGCCTCAACTCTTTCAGGATGTACAATCTAGGATAGCTACCATGGAGGAAAGACTTTTGGAAGCAATTTTGGAGGTAGACAGGAAGATAGGACTACCTAAAGAACCAGAGCCAGAAGGAACTGAGACTGAAAGCAACAGTGAGGAAGAAGATGGTGATAGTCTTCATCTCTCTAGACAAAGACAGTCCTCTCCAGCCAGAAGAACCTCCATTCCAAAAGAAGCCAGACTTAAACAGCCAAATGCCTTCAATGGAAAAAGAGGTACTGAAGCTGAAACATTCATCATGAAGATGGAAATGTATTTCAAAGAGTACCCTGGTACCTTCACGGATGAGAGAAAGATCAGGGCCACCTTAACCAATATGGGAGAAGGTGAACCAGTCAAATGGGCCAGTCCCCTGATGCAGAAGCATCTCAGTGATGAACCTCATGAGTACCTTACCTCCTGGAATGCATTCACAGCAGCATTCCTACTCAACTTCAGTGATCCATCCAAAAGGGATAGGGCTATTAGGGAAATCAATAGCCTAAAACAAACTGGATCAGCACAAATTTATGCCAGTCAATTCCAAATTTTAAAGGAAGATCTTGATTGGGATAAGAAAGCTCTCATTGACACCTTCAAAAAGGGACTCAAGATCAACCTGCAGTCAGAATTGATTTGCATGAAGATCACTACTCCTGAAATTGACAACTACTCTTTAGAGCAAATCATTGAAGTAGCCATCAGGACTGATGACATTCTTCAACAGGCAGCTTCAATCAAGGACACTACTACACCACCTAGTATCCTAAAGAAAGGAAAGACCAACAACTATAGACCTACAGAGAGGTTCCCTGCAGAGGCTTTTCTGAGGAGAAGCCAAGCAGGTGAATGCCCAAAATGTGGGAGCAAGACTCACAGGCTAAAACAATGCCCTGAGAAATTCTACAAACCTGACCCAGTACTGGGAAAGAGAGGGACAGAGAAAAGGATAGAGGAGGATTGTGAATCCATAGAATCAAAAAATTAACAAGGGCCTCTGTAACCATGTCAGAGACTCCCCTAGAACCCTCAGAGGATAGTGATGAAGTGTATATTATGAAAGGAACAAATGATACTCTATCCACTTACACTTCCATTGAGGGAATCATGGACCCTATTAAAACACTTATTGACTCTGGCTCTTCACAAAACTTCATGGATATTACCTTTGCTAGGAACCTCAAGATTCCTTTGATTGAACTCCACTCCCCTAGGACAGTCATAGCCATTGATGGGAAAGAAGTAGAAGAAAAAATTCAATATAAGGCCATCTTAAACCTTATCATTGAAGGAAGAACTTTCAGACAGACCTTTTATGCTATGCCACTAGGAGATACTCCACTCATCCTAGGTCTCTCCTGGCTAAGAGAAGCCAACCCTACCATCTGCTGGAGGGATTTCTCATTAAGCTATAAGGATGAGGAACCTATAAAAGGAAAACTGGCAGAGATACTGGAACTCCCTTCTGAGATAGAAGACTTCCAAGATGTATTCTCTGAAGAGCTCTTTAAACAACTCCCTCAACACAGATCCTTTGATTGCTCCATTAACTTCAAGGGAGGGAGTGAACTTCCAAAACCTGCTAAAGCCTATCCCATGTCTCCAGCAGAGTCCAAAGCCATGAAGGAATATATGGAAAAGGAACTATTGGATGGGAAAATTGAACCAAGTCACTCTCCTATTGCTTCCCCATGCTTCTTTGTGAGGAAAGCTGATGGGGGACTGAGACTAGTAGTGGACTATAGGAAGATCAATGACATCACCATCACAGATCAATTCCCCATGCCCTTGCAGTCTGACCTTCTAGAAAAGGTCAAGGATGCCAAGATTTTCTCCAAACTTGATCTGAAGTCAGGATACAATAACATCAGGATCAAGGCAGGAGAGGAATGGAAAACTGCTTTCAGCACAAAGGATGGTCTCTTTCATTATTGTGTGATGCCCTTTGGTTTGAGAAATGCCCCTCAAATCTTCCAGAGGTTGATGAATCATATTTTCCATGACATGATTGATGTGTCAGTGATTATCTACTTAGATGATATACTGATCTACTCTAGGAATAGAGAAGAACACACCAAACATCTCAGGGAAGTACTTAGAAGAATCAGGGACAACAACCTATACCTGAAACTTGCAAAGTGCCTAATCTACACCACTGAAGTGACCTATATTGGCATTGTGATTACCCCAGAAGGTATCTCCATGGAGAAAGAAAAGATCAAGGCAGTACAGGAATGGAAGGAACCTAAGACTGTCAAGCAACTGCAGTCTTTCATAGGATTTGCCAACTTCTACAGACACTTTATCAAGGACTTCAGCACTATTGTAAAACCCCTAACTCTACTTACCAGGCAGGAAGTAAAGTGGAAGTGGGGTGAAGCTGAACAGCAAGCCTTTGATAGAGTCAAGGAGGAAATTGGAAAGGACCCAGTACTTATTCACCCTGATGCCCAGAAACCTTACTTCTTAGAAACTGATGCCTCTGGAGTAGCTATGGGTGCTGTCCTTAGCCAAAGACACACTGATGGCTACCTACACCCTATTGCCTTCCTATCCAAGAGCTTTGATGATGCCCAGACCAACTATGACACACATGACAAGGAGTTACTAGCCATCATTACTTCCCTGGAACATTGGAGACTTTTCCTGGAAGGCACAACTGAGCCCATCACAGTCTACACTGATCACAAAAACCTGGAATACTGGAAGACAGCTCACACCTTCAACAGGCAACATGCAAGGTGGTACCAAATCCTGGCACCCTTCAACTTCAACATTGTCTACAGACCTGGAAAGATGTCTGAAAAGCCTGATGCCCTATCAAGAAGACCTGATCACTTAGACATTCCCAACAAGGAACAGATAATGATTGATCCTAAACACTTCCTGGTAATGAAGGCAGAGGTAACAACAGACATTATTTCTCAGATCAGAGAGGCTCAGGATGAAGACAAGTCAATTCAAACACTGATTGCCACTGTCAAACACAAGGAAGAACTTCCTCCTAGTGTAGCAAAACAATTTACTAAATACCAATGGAAAGAAGAACTCCTATGGTATGAGGAAAGAATCTTTGTACCAGACAGCAAGGCTATCAGACTTGAACTCCTAGAACAGTACCATGACTCCCCCATTGCTGGCCACCAAGGGCAAGCACGTACTTTGGAACTCCTGTCAAGAGATTACTATTGGCCAGGAATGAAAGCCCAAGTAAACAGATATGTGGAATCATGTGAAAACTGTCAAAGGAGTAAAGGCCACAAACATACAGTCCCCATAAGACCACTACCTATTCCAAGCAGGCCCTGGGAGGATATTGCCTATGACATGACAGTCAAACTTCCACTATCCAATGGATATGACAGTATTCTAGTGGTAATAGACCGCTTCTCAAAGCAGGCCCATTTCATTCCTTGCATAGAAAAAACCAATGCTAAGGAAACGGCTGAAATCTTTATCAAGGAAGTATGGAAACTGCATGGTACCCCTAGGACAACAATCTCAGATAGAGGCAGAGTATTCAACAATGAATTCCAAAGGGCCTTATATGAGAAATTGGGAATAAAACCTCTATACTCTACTGCTTATCACCCTGAGACAGATGGCCTGGCAGAAAGAACAAACCAATGGTTAGAGGGATTCTTGTGCAGCTACTGCAACTATGCACAAGATGATTGGGCAAAGTGGCTACCTATAGCTGAGTTCTGTCACAACAATCAAGTCAACTCTACAACTGGCAAATCAGCCTTTGAGACAGTGTATGGAATGCACCCAAAATGGAATATTGCACCTACCACCTCCAATGTACCACATGCAGAAGACATGACCAAACAGATGGAACTAATCTGGGATGCAGTCAAGGCCTCCATGGAGTTCCACAAAGCAAAGGAAAAGGCACCCAGACAGGAATACAAAGTAGGAGATAAAGTGTGGCTAATGACCACCAACATCCAAACAAAGAGACCTGCAAAGAAGCTGGACAACAAAAAAGCTGGACCCTTCACTATTGCTGAAAAGATCTCATCCTATGCTTACAGACTAGACCTTCCTAACACCATAAAAATCCACAATGTCTTCCATCTCAACCTCCTGGCTCCCTTCAAAGAGGACACTGACTTCCACAGAAGACAAGTGAAACCTCCCCCCATCATAACAGAGGAAGGAGAAGAGGAGTATGAAGTGGAAAAGATTGTGGCATGGAGACAGGACAAAGAAGGGCTGAGATATCAGGTCAGATGGAAAGGATATGATGAGCTAGAGGATACCATGGAGAGGGCTGAAAAGATTGCCCAACTGCCTGAGATCATGGAGAGATTCAAAAAGGAGTTCCCTAATGGGCCTCTACCTCCTGAAATCAAAACCCCAGGAAAGAAAAAGAAGACAATAAAGGGGAAATCTGCTTATATGAGTGTGTCTCACTCTAACAGATATGCACCTCTTCAAGTCCCCTAAAGAGGCGCAAAAGGGGGGGCAATGTCATGAGCCACACCCCTATTGTGCCCTCTATTCACATACCAGGGCACTCATGGTACACACTACGGCCACCGGAAACACGCATATACTCGCACTTATGCACTCAGAACCCCCAGGTTCCCACATATAAGAGACTTATGGTCAACATGGCTGGACTTAGTGATATTCTCTAAGTCCAGGTCACATGACCTTCCCCCCTCCAGTCCTTTATCAAATACTATACTAAACTACTACGGATTTGAGGTGGGGGGGGGATGACATAATCTCTTCTATAATAATATAATATTCAGACCTTGCCTGCAGGCTCCCTTAACATTGGCCTGCAGCTAGGGGGGCAGGGGGAGTGCAACGTCCCCCAGCAACTTATATTATTAATATATCACTGTGCATCATATATACTCTATATATCTTTGACAGTGTATATATATGGTAATAACCCCTCCAGATATGGGTTATGACAGTATCTAAGTAATCAAGTGATTGCTGGGCTTAAGGCCCTTGTACAGTGTGTGGATGTGAAAAGAGGTAATTAAGCAGGACAGTACCATGGTTGATTGCCCTCCTTATGTGTTCAAGAGAGGCTGTACTATTTACAATAATGTATCAAATAAGAAGCCTTCTCCATCAGCAGCCTTACTCATACATATGTGTCACCTATGATGTCATCAAGGTGGAGGTGCCTAAATAGCTTAGTGAGCAAGGGGGGGATGTGGCAAGGAGCTTAGGTTGTGACATAAGCACCAAAGTCACATGATTGAAAAAGTACTCTGTTTCCTTTTGTTTAACTTTGAGAAAATAGGAATAAATTCTGTTGTATGGTATGTGTCTACAACACCTTACAAGGACCATAGGTTCCCCAGTGGAACTGCAGGCAAATTGCCTTGCTAAAAGCCAATGATGACCAATAGGCAGTAGAGAAAATAGTGGTACATTGCAGCAAGGGCAGTAACACAGTATTTTAGATGATGTGGCAAATTGGAGATTGCACATGGAAAACATAGTGCATGGTAAGGCACTTAGAAGCACTCAAGCAATACTTCAAAGCTACCAGGGCCAAACAAGCTGGGGCATTACCATAGGCAGAATGGGGAGACACACCCTACAATGAGCTTAGCAATAGTGGATCTGAAACCCTGGAGGGTGCAAGCTTGCACATATTCAAGGAAGAGAAAACTAAGCTTAAACACAACAGTCTGAGGCTGCCAACAGTCTTTATTACAGTACTACCAGAGATACAAGCACTACAACATACAAAATGCCACATAATTGACATTGGCAACCTAGTTGAGACCACAACCAAAAATACAACAACACACCAGTGTATCAGCAGGAGCAGTACAACCAAGTTGACCCTGGGCTACTACAACTGCTCAACACTGTTGTGCAGAGTAGCCTCAAAACTGTGCAAGCCCCAAACCCTCCAGGACACCAAAGGAGCCAGCAAGGAGGTTTGGGGCTGCACCCAAGATACCAACACCATTACCCACACATTGAAAGAGGGCAGCTGGATCTGTACAAAAGTATTATTGGCATCAGTACCCTCAAAACAGCTGATTCCAGTATGGGTGAATGTTAGACTCACAACTCATGCACAAGAAGATGCTTTAAACAGAGAGGTGCTCATCCTAGTACTAGGTCACACAGTAGATCATCCATACATAGCACTTCAACCAAGAAATGCCACAGCAGGTCAACTGCCAGGGGAAGAAGCCACTCTCCCCAAGCAGAACAAAGGTAAGCACCAGGGAAGAAAGCAAGTACATAACAGGTATTTGCTCAATGCTAGGCCCATACTGGTACCCAAGCCACTACCCCTACAAGCTCTAGGAGTGCCAGCTGATCCAGCTCCCACAACCTTACCAGATTCAACCAAGAGAGTGCCACAGAATCTGCCACTCCAACCAGCACTGGAGGCAAGCCAGAGGGGTGCAATTGGGCTGTGGATCAACAACCTGTTGGCAAAGGTGAAACAAGTAGTCCAATCAGTCAAGAATGTGATATCAGTAGCCAAGACCCTCAACAAATGTGCCAAGATAACTTACCAGTGTGTTGTGGACAGTGAATGGGGCATAATGGAAGATATGTCTAGGATTGCACAACAGGCACTAAGGATAGAGGACAAGCCAAGGATTGGCAATGCAAACTACCCACAAGAGCTACTGCAACAAGCCTGCCCAATTCCCCTACACATGCTAGAGTCCACAGAGAGGGCCATCAATGACCTCATACTGGGGATCAAGGGGCACTGGTTGACAATCTGGGGGAATCAGGCAACTTTGAGACACTACATGCTATCACAGCTCCCAAATCCAGCATTGTGGAAGACAAGGCCAAAGCAAACAATGGAAGCAACAATGGGCCCAAGCCATTCTCAACAGAACAAGAAAATCTAGACATTAGGGATGCAACCAACCATGTTGCTAAGTGGACAACTCTTGGACCCAATGTTGAGGTATGTGATACCAGAAGGGGACTCAAGACCCTTGAGCCAGAACAGCTTTGTGTCTTGCCATGCAAGCTCAAGCTCAAGCAATCAGCTACACACAGAAGAACTGAATGAGGCAAGAGGAAAGTGTCCTAGACTTGGTCTGGGACATCAAGTGGGTCTGGTGCTTGCAGCCATGTAAATACAAGAGTAAAGAAGAACTACTTAAGGCAGCAACAAGTAAATAGTCTACAGGGTCAATCAACTATACTACAACAAACCCAACACTTAAGGCAATGGCAAGCTATCTAAGTACAACAGTGACCCTGCTTAAGGCAGTGTGGAAGCATCTACTTAGTAGTGCTGAGGTATGAGGCCCTTGTAAAATGTGAAGGTGCAACAAGAGGTAATTGATCTGGGGATTACCATGGTCAATTACCCTGCTTATAGATTCTAATGAGGCTATACTATCTACAAATAGATATGCAATACCATAACCAATAAGAAGCCTACTCCATCAGCAGCCTTCATGCATACATGTTACCTATAATGTCATGAGGTGGAGGTGGCTATATAGCTTAGTAAGCAGAGAAGGGCATGTGGCAAGATGCTTAGTGTGTAGAATAAGCAACAAAGTCACATGATCAAGAAGATAGCCTGTTTGTCTTGTTTTAAATTCAAGAAAATGGGAACAAATTCTCTGGTATCAGATGTGTCTACAACAGAAAAGGGAAGAGAAGGTGTCCTGGACACAATCAAACAGACCAATACAAGTCATTGCATACTGTTGCACCCTTACCAATTACACCACTGAGCTTGCTGGATTTTTCTGATATTTCTACTATTTTTTACAAACTCTCTATCTTTCCTTTTTAAATAACATGACCTTGGCACTTACTAAGCCAAGATCCTGCACCAAGACCTGCCAAGGTGCCATGCCAAGAGCACCTAGATAACAAAGATGCTTCTGTGCAGTCTGCAGCACAATTCTTATCTCACATTTCTACTTCCTTTCCCACTATTATCTATTTGTGAACAGTTGATCTCTTGTATGTATATACAGCAGGGAAATTGCTTGGAGACACCAAGTCAATTTTACCTTGTCTACCTTCACAGACAGGTCTTCAGAGATATCAACAGTAGGTTGGGTCCCTAAGACCCTTCACTCACCAGTAGATACAGTAGCATAGTAGTTCACTGGCCTTAGGCCCTCCATTGTTGTAGTTAGATACTCCCACACCACCTTAAGCAGGCTCCCCAGTAGTATAGCCTTAGAATAGTTGGTCCAGTGTAGTAGTACAGCCTCAAGCACCCACCCCATCAGTGTGCAACCAACCTTACAGTTAGCTTGCAACACATACTGGCCCTGTTGTACTCCACTGTAAGGTGGGTACTTGCTAGTGGTGGGTGTGTTATAACCCTATAACATATACCACTGAATTTGCACAATTTTTCTCTTATTTTTAGTATTTTTTACGGACTTGATATCTATCTTTTTTCAATCACGTGATCTCGGCGCTTATTATGCCAAGATGCCGCGCCAAGATGCCGTGCCAAGGGCGCTTAGGAGAAATCCACGCTTCTGCACAGCCTGCAGCACTCTTCTTATTTCATTTTATGTTCTTCCTTTCTCATGCACACAGACCTGTAGATAGTGCCCCTTTGCATATATATACAGCAGGAAAAGTTGCTTGGAGACCCCAAGTCAATTTTACCTTGTCTCTTACTCATTAGAGAAGGTAGCCAGCCAGCTAAGTAGCCGGCCCCCAGTAGTCTAGACGCTCACATCCTTTATCACACTTACCACACCTCCCAGGCCTAAGGCCCTGTTGTCAGTAGTTAGTAGCAGGTTGCCTTATGCAACA
Organism: Rhizoctonia solani; assembly: GCF_016906535.1. NCBI lineage: Eukaryota > Fungi > Basidiomycota > Agaricomycetes > Cantharellales > Ceratobasidiaceae > Rhizoctonia > Rhizoctonia solani. The sequence goes on from NC_057373.1 coordinate 3,664,276, forward strand.
TTAGTATAGCCTAGTTAGAGTAGATTACGCAAGTCTTGCTTGTAGTAGTACAGCCGTAAGCGCCCACTCCCACCAGCATGTACCCACCTTACAGTGGTGTATGACATTGTAAAATTGACTTGTGTAGGCTTTGATCAACAACAAGAAGACTCCCAGTACTAGCACAAGGGAAATAACTGTGATTGGGGCCACTTTGCAGAGTATAGTAATCAAAAAATCCCCACCCCCACATAGTACCAAATTGCTATAAGGCTGACAAGTTCTGATTGCCTGCATACCACATGTTTTGCTGGAACACAGCAGATAGCAACCCTAGACAGCTGATTCACCCGCTTGCTAAAAACCCGCTCATATCACAATTGCCAGATCTGCTGATTTGTTGTAGGGATAGTCCAATGCTAGGTGTCTGACACAAGGGTTTAGCATTCACACTCTGCACAAAAACCGCTCATAAGTCCTGTATCAGGCACATCTACCCCCACACGCCATATCACTATTCCATCCACGCGCTGTGGTGTCCCACATCCCTACTCCTGTCCCTCCAGCCATGCTAGCCAATGTTCCATTCCTACCCATTCCCAACCACCCTCTTGCAGCACATCTCCTGCTCCGCAAGACTTGCCAAGGATGGAACCAGAGCCGTCCCTTGCCACTCTCCTCAAGGCTGTCACAGCCCTCACAGCCACATTTGGGTCCCTACAGGACCAAATCAGAATCCAGGGCCAACAGCTTGTCAAGCTTAAAGCCATATGCAAGGAGACCACCAACCTTATTGGTGACAAGGACCAAGGAGCCCCCCAGGCCCAGCCTGGCCCATTGATTGGGCCTGTCACTCCCCCAACCCACAAGGGGGGAGAAGCCCACACTCCAGGCATGGTTAGGCCTGGACTGTCCTAGATGTCTGTTAGGATGTCAAGGGATTGGTGCTTGTGGCCATGGGTTACTGTAAGAGAAAGTTGCTTAGGGCAACAAAAGGCCTATCTACAGTGACAAGCAGCTATCCTACAACAACAGGACTGCTTATGGCAGTGGCAAGTTATTTAAGTACAGCAACAAGACCGCTTAAGGCAGTGTAGAACAATCTAAGTGGCTAGCTAAGTATTGACTGGGGTGTAAGGCCCTTGTACACTGAGTGGATGCAACAAGAGGTAATCAACCTGGGTGTTACCATGGTCAGTTGGCCTCCTTATATATTCTATAGATCTACTAAATACAAATACAATATCCAATACCTAATCCAATAAGAACCCTGCTCTGCAGTTGGTCTTACTCATGCATATGTGTCACTGATGTGTCATGATGATGTCATAGGAGGAGGTGGCTATGTATGCTGATTAAGCGCGGATGGGGATGTGGCTTGGCGCTTAGCATATGATATAAGCGCCAAAGTCACATGACTGAAAATGTAGTCCAATCTACTTCATTTAAAATTGAGAAAATGGGAATTAATTCCCTGGTATTGAGTGTGTCTACAACATGGACTCAAGGCCCCATTCTGTCCCTCAAGAGGGACAGGCTTTGATTCAGAAGAAGAGGAACCCAGGAGGATCCCCAAAAAAGAGCCTTGCAGCACACCTAGGAGTCTTAGCTCCCTCACCCCCTTTGACGCAGGGTCCAGCATGAAGCAACCCAAAATGGAGCTCCCAGATCCTTACAAGGGCAACACTAGGGGACGCAAGGCAACCCATGGCTAGACTGCATGCTGCTGTGGGTAGCCCTCCACCAGGATCAGTTTGACAAAGAAGAGCAGATGGTTGTATGGATACTGTACCATATGACAGATAAGGCTGCTGACTGGGTGCTCCCCATCATTGGGACCATCATCAAGGGCAAAGGAAGTCCCCCAACCACCATTCCAGCCTTAATGGCCAAATTCAAAGAAGCCTTTGCCAACCCAGATGCCAAGAGGGCGGCCGCCAGAAAAATTGCTGCGCTGACTCAGACAACTACCATGTCTGAGTACATCACCAAGTTCTGCAACCTTATTGTGGAATTAGACTGGAACAAGGAGGCGTACATTGCCCAGTTCACGTGAAGCCTTCACTGGAAGGTCAAGGAACTCCTGTCCACCAAGGACAACATCCCCAACAAGCTTGAGGCCATCTTTGCAGCTTCAATTAAAATTGACAACACTTGTTGGGAAAACAAGGAGAACTGGCCCAAAAAGCAACTGGCTAAGTCCCCAGCTACGGTAGCCACCACCTCCACAACCACCACTCAACAGGTCTGCCTATCAGAGGATCCTAATTACGTTACCCTGGAGGAATGGGACTGCTGCCACGCATCAGGCCTCTGCATCAAATGCAGCCAAAAAGGACATGGCATCAAACAATGTCCAAACAGCTGGAAAGCCACCATTAAGGAGGTTGCCAAAGTGGCTGAGGAAGAAGGTTTGGGAAAAAACTAAGGCCGAGGACTACTGTCAAGCCCCTGGCCCCTAGATTAGATGTGCATGTATTGGATTATGAATTTGTATCCTTGGCTCTGGACTCAAATAAAAAACCACTATTATTTATTGATCTATCACTGCATGACTTCCCAACGGAACCCCTTAGAACCCTCATTGACTCTGGAGCCACATCAAATTTCATTTCCCCCTTGATTGTGGAAAAATATAAAATTCCAAAAACCCAACTTGAAAATCCACAAGTTGTGAGAATGTTAGATGGTACAATCTCCCAGACTGGTTGCATTTGGCACCAGGTTCAACTCATGGTCTTGGCCAATGGCCACACACACTCCATCCCCTTCCTTGTTTGCCCCATAGGCAACACCCCAGCAATCCTTGGCATGACCTGGCTGACAACAGAAGCTCCCCTCATTGATTGGCAACAAGGACTAGTCACATTCCCTGAACAAGCACAGATTGCCTCAGAAGAAGAAGCTGACCCAAACCCCCTGGCAGACCTCCCTGCTCAATATCATGAGTTCACCAAGGTATTTGGTGAAGAAGAGTTCAAGGTCCTCCCTCCACATAGGGAGTATGATATCTCCATCAACCTAGTCCTGGATGCCAAACTCTCCCCTGGTCCCATTTACAGCATGATGGATGCAGAATCAAAAGCCCTAAAGCAGCATATTGATGAGGAATTGGCAACAGGGAAGATCCATCCCAGCACCTCTTCTGCCAGCGCCCCAGTCATGTTTGTGAAAAAGGTGGATGCATCCCTTAGGCTGGTTGTGGACTATTGGAAGCTCAATGAGGTCACCCACAAAAATGTATATCCGCTACCCAGACAGGACAACCTCATGGCTAAACTCCAGAATGCTAAACTGTTCACCAAACTGGACTTATGTTAGGGTTACAACAATGTACAGATCAAGGAAGGCAATGAATGGAAAACAGCTTTAAGAACCAAATATGGACTATTTGAATACTTGGTCATGCTGTTTGGCCTCACCAACGCCCCAGCTGCCTTCCAGCACTTCATGAACAACCTGTTCAGGGATCTTATTGACATCACAGTGGTGATCTACCTGGACAATATCCTCATCTTCTCAGAAGACCCTGCTCAACACCCCACTCACATTAGAGAGGTCCTATTGCGCCTAATGAAGAACCAACTGTTCTGCAAGTTGTCCAAACATCACTTCCACATCACCATGGTTGACTACTTAGGTATTGTTATCTCCCCCAGCAGCTTCTCCATGGACCAGAAAAAGATAGAAGCAGTTACCACGTGGCCCGCACCCAGAACTGTCAAACAGGTTCAGGCCTTCTTGGGCTTTGTCAACTATCTGCGCTGATTCATCCCTAACTTTAGTTCAGTTGCTTGACCCCTCCACAACCTCACAAAGAAGGAATCCACTTGGTCATGGAATCACCCAGAGGAAGAGGCTTTCCAGGAGCTTAAACAACTTGTTACCCAGGCGCCAGTCCTAGTGCACTCCAACCCTGAACTCCCCTACTACTTAGAAACAGATGCATCAGGGGTAGCTATGGGAGCCATTCCAAGCCAAAGAGGAGATGACAACTGCCTACACCCCACTGCCTATATGTCCAAATCTTTCTCAGGAGCCAAAGCCAATTATGACACTCATGACAAAGAACTCCTGGCAATCATCAAAGCTCTTGAGGAATGGCAAATCTTCCTAGAAGCAATGGACAAACCAGTACAAGTCTTCACCAATCATAGGAACCTGGAGTACTGGATGCAGGCAAGGACATTCAACAGGAGGCACGCATGTTGGCGGATATTCCTGAGCAATTTCAACTTTGAAATTCATTATTGCCCAGGAAAACAATCAGGAAAACCAGATGCCCTGTCCAGACGCTCTGACTACGTCAATCAACCTCCAGAACCGGAAATCATGCTTCTGGAGGAAGTCTTTGCCAACACAACAGAAGAAGAATTGGAAATTATCATGGATATTTGCACCAAGCTCAGGGAAGATCCATCATTAGAACCCATTATCCAATTCCTTACAGATAACGCAGACAGCACCCCTCCTTCAATCAGGAAAGCCTACCAGGATTACAATTGGGAAGAAGATTTACTCTGGTATTGAGGGAAGTTAGTGGTTCCTGACAACAAACCCCTGAAAGAAAAGCTCCTGAAAGAATTCCACAATTTGCCCCTGGCAGGACACCCAGGTCAGCAAAGAACCTTGGAACTCTTAAGTTGCAACTATTGGTGGCCAGGAATGAAGTCCTTGGCAAAAGAATGGGTTGAATGTTGCCCTGTATGCCAAGCCAATCAACGCGCCCATGCCCCTGTGATCTCCCTGAAACCTTTGGAAGTCCCACCATACCCTTTTCACACCATTTCCTACAATTTTATCACAGGATTTCCAAAATCCCAGGGTCACAATGCTATTTTGGTGGTTATTGACTTGTTCTCAAAATTTGGCCATTTCATCCCCACTTCCAAAAGAGTCACTGCAAAGGGTCTTGCAGACTTATTTGTAACCCACATTTGGAAGCTTCATGGATTACCTATAAAAACCGTCTCAGATAGAGGGACCACATTCACTGGGAAATTATTAAGGGCACTGTACCAACGCCTTGGGATCAAACCATCATTCTCTTTGTCCTACCACCCCAAATCTGATGGACAGACAGAAAGGGTTAACCAGTTTATCAAATTCTACCTATGTTCTTACATTGCAGCAGATCACTCAGACTGGGCCAAATGGCTACCACTAGTAGAATACGCCAACAATAATGCCAAGCACGCAGCAACCAGAAAAACACCCTTTGAACTAGTTTATGGACAAAATCCAGTCATGAACCCATCAAATGTCCCAGCCAATGTACCAGAAGCAGACACAGTAGCGGACACACTGGCACAAGAATGGAAGGAAGCCAAAGCAGCCCTTAGGATGAGCAAGGAGAGAATGACAAGAGACAAAGGAACAACCCCAGAGTTTTCTATTGGCAAAAAAGTCTGGCTAGATGGAAAGAACATAGAACTAAGGACCAGTTCAAACAAGCTAGACCCCAAACGCCTGGGACCTTTTGAAGTCACAGAAAAAGTTTCCAGCCACGCCTACCACCTGAAACTCCCAGGAACTCTGAAAATCCATGACGTTTTCTATGTGGGGTTATTGTCCAAGTCCCACAAATCCCCAAGTCAACCCTTCCCAGAAAGACCTCCTCCTGAAACAATAGAAGGAGAAGAAGAATACAAAGTGGAACAAATCATTGACTCCAAGAGACAACAGGGAAAATGGTTTTACTTGATAAAATGGAAAGGCTATGGACCTGGAGATAACTCCTGGGAACCAGAAGAACTACTTGAACACAGCCAGGACAAAATCAAGTGCTTTAACCAAGCAAAACTGAAAAAGGCTTGTGATGCTGCCAAGAGCCTTTAAGGGGGGGGGGCAATGTTATAACCCTCTAACATATACCACTGAATTTGCACAATTTTTCTCTTATTTTTAGTATTTTTTATGGACTCAATATCTATCTTTTTTCAATCACGTGATCTTGGCGCTTATTATGCCAAGATGCTGCGCTGAGATGCCGTGCCAAGGGCGCTTAGGAGAAATCCATGCTTCTGCACAGCCTGCAGCACTCTTCTTATTTCATTTTATGTTCTTCCTTTCTCATGTGCACAGACCATGTAGATAGCACCCCTTTGCATATATATACAGCAGGAAAAGTTGCTTGGAGACCCCAAGTCAATTTTACCTTGTCTCTTACTCATTAGAGAAGGTAGCCAGCCAGCTAAGTAGCCGGCCCCCAGTAGTCTAGACGCTCACATCCTTTATCACACTTACCACACCTCCCAGGCCTAAGGCCCTGTTGTCAGTAGTTAGTAGCAGGTTGCCTTATGCAACATTAGTATAGCCTAGTTAGAGTAGATTACGCAAGTCTTGCTTGTAGTAGTACAGCCGTAAGCGCCCACTCCCACCAGCATGTACCCACCTTACAGTGGTGTACAACAGGGTGCTTGTGGCTGTAACTATTACAAGGTAATGCTGACTAACTAACTGTCTAGGCTATACTACTGGCACTTAAGGTGACCTACTTCTAACTACTGATGACAATGGGGCCTTAGGCCTGGGAGGTGTGGTAGGTTAAGTAAGGGGTAACAGTATGACTACTGATGGCCAAACTACTTAGCTGGCTTCTGATAACCTCCTCTGTGAATGAGAGACAAGGTAAAATTGACTTGGGGTTTCCAAGCAATTGTCCCTGCTGTATATATAGACAAGGGTACTAAATAAATGTGGTCTGTGCATGTGTGAAAAGAAAACTACATGGGAATTTAGAAGAGTACTGCAGGTTGAACAGAAGCATGGATTTCTCCTAAGCGCCCTTGGCACAGCATCTTGGCACAGCATCTTGGCATAATAAGTGCCAAGATCATCTGATCAAAAAACATAAGATATTAAGTCCAAAAAAAATAGTAAAAATATTAGAAAAATCAGGCAATTCCAATGGTATATGTTAAGGGAGTATAACATTGCCCTCCCCCTTAAAGGCTCTTGGCAGAGTCACAAGCCTTTCTCAGTTGCAACTTGTTGAAGCATTGGATCTCCTCCTGGCTATGTTCTAGTAGCTCCTCAGGTTCCCATGAGTTATCCTCTGCTCCATATCCTTTCCATTTGATCAGGTAAAACCATTTCCCTTTTTGTCTTTTTGAGTCAATTATCTGTTCCACTTTGTACTCTTCTTCCCCTTCTATTATTTCAGGAGGGGGTCTTTCTGGGAATGGTTGACTTGGTGATTCATGTGATTTTGATAATAAGCCCTCATAGAATATGTTGTGGATTTTGAGGGTCTCTGGTAACCTTAGGCAGTAGGTGTGGCTAGAGATTTTCTTGGTTGCTTCAAAGGGGCTTAGACATTTTGGGTCCAGTTTGTTTGAATTGGATCTGATTTCTACATTTTTTGTGTCTAGCCAGACTTTTTCCCCAATGGAGTATTCTGGGATTATTCCTCTGGTGCCTGCCATCCTTTCCTTGCTCATCCAAAGGGCTGATTCCACTTCCTTCCATTCTTTAGCTAGGGTTTCTGCTACTTGATCCACCTCTAGTACATTTCCTTGGACTTGAGAGGGGTTCATGACAGGGTTCCTACCATAGACTAGTTCAAATGGTGTTTTTGCTGTGGTGGCATGTTTTGCATTGTTATACACGTACTCTGCTAGTGGTAGCCATTTGGCCCAGTCAGAGTGATCAGCTGCCACATATGACCTCAGGTAGAACTCAATGAACTGGTTTATGTGTTCTGTTTGCCCATCCAACTTGGGGTGGTATGCAACTGACAAGGAAGGCTTTGTTATGGATATGACATTTCTTCCATAATCTGTACTTGTTTTATTGATTACACAAGTAATCCTACAGTAAATAAAGTGAGATAAAGATGCAAACTAGGGTTTTCAAGGTCCCTCTATCCAATTGCAACCTTTGCAAAACCTATAAGCTTCAGGAATATCCTCAATATGCAATATCTTTTGCATATATGCTGTTTTCTCACTCATTTAAATATATATAAACTTAGCTGAGTAGATAAACAGTAACAAGTAATATTTCTCCTGTTTGTAGTATCTATTATTCAAGATTCTATCTTGTGGCTACACACAGAAATATTCAGGGTCCCCCCTGTTGCATAGGCAATTGCTCTGGCGCTTAATCAGCCCTTAAGCGCCAACGCACTAAATGCGCATTTTCTCCATCACCCGGGCATGTCACACTGCCGAATTGCTTGCGCTTAGGTGCGCCTGTTTGTGCGCTCCAGAATGCTGGGTCAAACTCCCAAAACGGACGACATTTGGCGGAGTTATGTCCCATTTACTGTAAGTACCCCATACAGGAGTATTATACCTTTGGGACTGTTTACTCCAAGGATGAAACACTTAGCCTTGGGACATCCAAGGACCCACACAGGTAAATACTGCCTTGGGACAAATATTAGGATCTGTTATTGGTTTACTATGTACCAAAGTATTGGCTCCCTCAAGTGTTTCAGTTACCACATGTACCTCCTGTGCCCCCTCTTGGTATCAATCATGTATATACTTGTTTGTGTGCCTTCTCAGGGTATAAAAGCACCCTGTGAAGACGCTTCTAATGCATCCATTTATCCACTCTTATATATTGACATATACACACAAGCCTTTAACAGCTTATCTGTGCATTTACTTTAGTGATTGACTCACTGTAAATAGCATAGGAGGTTATTTGGCACACTGAGACCATAGGCCAGTCCCAACAGACACAGGGTAACCTATTAGTGTACTTACTGCAACCCTGTGCCCCTTGACTGTCACAGTTGTTGAGTTCAACATTGAGTATAGTGCAACAGTACTGTAAGGATTGTTGTGATTGAGTGATAGTGTTTCAATCCACCATACCCCCCATATTGTAGATAGCTTTATCTATAATATCTCTTAAATCCTAGATATACTTTAGGTAAACCCCATAAGTCTTAACTTTTACTTAAGCCTCTATAAGTCCTATACTTATTAGGCCAATCCTATAAATCCTGTACATTAGTCAGGTAACTCTCTTACTTAAGGTACTATCCCAGAGACCTTAAGTATACATACTCTTAGTCACTTAGGCTTAAGTAACATTAGTCTAAGGTACTATACATAACCAACCACCTGCACTTGATAGTTGGTAGACTATTTGTTAGGAGTTGTTTATTCCTGATAAACCTAGCTTATATTGTGCCTATAATCTGTGCATATATTCTGATTCTTAATACTAGTTTTCAGTTATTCCCATATACATTTTGTATATAGTAATTCTTTCTTACTCCTGTACTTACACAACTCTTAACACAAACCTTGTCAAGTTTATTGCAAACTCTATGCTAGGTAACTTGAGTACTCAGTCTCTCAGGGCTGGGTTTTTACACATCTGTATTATCACTGACATACTTTGTATTAATTCTTCTTTCATTCCATCTGTCTGTGGGTGGAATGCACATGATAATCTGATCTCAGTACTGGCCAGGCAATAGAATGTTTGCCAGAATATAGATGTCAATAGTTTGTCTTGGTCACTGATTATGATTGCTGGTATTCCATATGGCCTAAATATGTTCTTGTGGAACACTTTTGCCATGTTGTGGGCAGTGTAGTCCCACCTGGCAGGTATCAAATGTGTCATGCACCAGAAGTGGTTTATCACAGCATGAATCATGTTGGATGTTCCTAATGATGTGTTTGATTTGGGTAGTGTTATGTATTTCACAATATTTCATTCACAGCTCACCATCCACCATAATCTGCATATATCTGACATTCTGATTTAATGGCCATTTGTCTCTTATTTCCATTATTCCTGTCATTGCTCTATGTAATGCTCATATTCACTGTATGTGTTACATATTGTTCAATAGAGCTCCTTTTGCTTGTTCTAACACTGCCTGTCACATGCTCATACAATAAGATCTCATGGAGATATTTGCTTCACAAGATTCTATCTATGTGGCTCAAGTACCTTACTAATCATTACATTTATATCTTTACATCTAGCTCATCACATGACTAGCTCTAACTTGGGAAATGAACCTTATTCCTAGCTTAGTTGAGTCATACCTCTCATGAGATTGCTAAGGTTTCCCTTATTTAGTAATTTCTAGTGGCACTGCAAATCCTGCTTATGAGCCATTCTGCTTGCCACCAGAATGACTCTGTTGTACACCACTGTAAGGTGGGTACACACTAGTGGCAGGTGCTTGGGGCCATAACTAATACAAAGCAATCCTGACTAAGTATCTAACTAGGCTATACTACTAGTGCTTAAGGCACTCTACTACTGGCTACTAACTGCAAAGGGGCCTAAGGCCTGGGAGGTATGATGAGTGAGACAAGGGGGTGAGTCTGCTATACTACTGGGGGTGTCATGAGCCTCACCTCCTGACATGATTATGTGCTGCCTGTCACCTCCTCCCTCCCCCCAATGTATTTGTCTGGGGAGCTCATCTGTATCCATCTCATCTGTTTGTATACTTCCTTTCTTCCATGTTTATGTTCTTCCCTCTTCCTTGTTCCCTTCTTGCACTTAGTCCGGACTTATTCTGCTCTAAGTGCTTCTATCTTGCTTATCTTGCTGTGCACCAGCCTGGTTCAATGTGTAGAGCTTCTGAGCCATATGCTCCATCTTGCTTCCAAGTTGTGCGGTCTGGACACCGTCCCTTCTCCTTGTATTTACCCCCTTTCACTTTTGTTATAAAAGAAGACTGTGAATTGGCTTGGAAACCCCAAGAACAATTCACCTTGTCAATTTCCCACTCTCTCATCTGTGTGAATCATCTCAATATCTCACAGCAGTCATTTCACTCTTGGTTGTGACAGGGGGCCAACTACTTAGCTGGCTGGAGAACCTTCTCTAATGAGTAAGAGACAAGGTAAAATTGACTTGGGGTCTCCAAGCAATTTCCCTGCTGTATATATAGACAGACTAGCTAATTACATGTGGTCTGTGCATGTGTGAATAGAAGACTACATGTGAAAAAGGAAGCATGCTGTGGGCTGCGCAGAAGCATGGATTTCTCCTAAGCGCCCTTGGCACAGCACCTTGGTGCAGCATCTTGGCATAATAAGCACCAGGATCACATGATTGAAAAACAATAGATATTGTCCTGGACATGGTCACATGACCAGTACAAGTGGTTGCATGCTGGCCCAAGCCCAAATTTGGGGGGTAGCAGGTGTAATCATGGGTTGTCAGCAGAGGAATAATAGGGCTCTATGGCTTAGTGGTCAAGCTGGTTCAATTCCAGCTAGTTCTATTTTCCTCTGTTTATGACAGATATCAAGTCTGTTAAAAAAAGTAAAAATAATAGAAAAATGAGGCAATTCTGATTGTATATGTTAGGAGGTTGTAACAGACTCACTCTAATGACTCACTCTAAGTGCTCATTGGCTGCCAAGCATTTCTTGATAGACTGAGTCATGTATTTAGATGTTTCTATTTTCAACTAATTGCAGTTCAACCCAAGAGCAGTCACATTCTATCCTAGTCATATCTGTGCCTTCCCACCCACCAATCAAATTCTTAGGAAGCACAGTCCTAAGCAAGTCTTACTCATACTCTGACTAGATGAATGACTCAGTAACCTTGCCACTCTAGGGTATAAAAGGGGACTCTTGCATACCCTTGGAGGGCACCCCCTTCCTACCACTTCACTCACTGTTACTGTTGACTGTCACTCTTGGGTTTGGGCTTGCCCCCCCTCAATTGTATGATATATTGTGCCTCAAGATTTCAAATAACTTAAACTTGTATAAGTGGATCTCCCAAGTACACATAGTGTGGAAAGGTAGTAGACCTGATACAGAGTTCTTAGGTTAAGGGAACAAAAGGCAATCATCCTCAAAGAAGGATATATACTAAGTAGCCAGTTAGTTCCTGCAACTAGGAGTGAAACTTACATAACTATCTCTGCCAAAGGGAACCTGAGCCAGTACTCTTGCTCTTACAGAAATATTGACTAAGACACTTTATGCTGAGAAAGGATATATCTGTAGTTGATTGTATTCAAGATAGCTAGACCCATAGAACCCTAAAGAAGCTACCTGTTTACTCAGCTTGGACATTGGGAATCTTCCAACTGAGACTCTGCTCAGCACCAGAGTCTCAACCTCTTTTCCCCCAATTTACAACAGGTAGCAGTCCAAAGATATCTATCCCAACTTGTGCTCACAGGTACTTTGGTATTATTAACAGCTTCAATAGTCTTTATGGCTTCTGTGTTGATGTCTTAAACAATGCACACAATACACAGGCATTACTGTCACAACCAAGACTTAACAACTGTGGTGAGACAGTGAGACAATTCACACAGATGAGAGAGTGGGAAATTGACAAGGTGAATTATTTTTGTGGTTTTCAAGACAGTTCATAGTCCTCTTTTATAACAAAATGGAAAACACAGTAAATGAATAGACAAGAGCAGTGTCCAGGCCATACAACTGAGCAGGAAGGTAGAACATATGGTTAAGAAGCTCTATACAGTAAAGCAGGCCAGTGTGCAGCAAGATAAGCAAGATAGAAGCACTTAGAAAAGAGTAAGTCTGGACTCAGTGCAAGGAAGGAAAAGAGAAGTGGGAAGAACATAAACAAAGAAGAGAGGAAACATACAAACAGATCAGATGGATACAGATCAAGCAGAAGGTGGACTCTCTGAGTACACGCTGGCAAGGGACTAGAGAGCAAACAAGCCAGTACACAAGTCAGGAGGTGAGGCTCATGACAATCACAAGATTGCTTTGTGGAGTTTTGCAACAGAGCCTGTGTAGGCTGCAAAACTTATACTGGGCTGTCCAGGCTGGGTTTGCATGTTTATCCTATGTCCACACATGTACACTCCATTGGTAATACATAGTTTGGCGCTTGCCCTGTTGTTTGTCTTTCCATCCATACCACACCCATTGCAAGCCCACCATCACTTGCAGCACCATTCACTTGTGTTTCTCTGTTTTTTCTGTTTTGTTGTTTGTTCACCAATTCCTATTGCTCATTTCAGTCTTAGGCTGTTGCTGCCAATCCTTCCTTGTGGCCCACCAGGTCAACCCACTTTTGTTCATACCCCCACCCCCTATTGTTTAGTCCTGCTTGCCTCCTTAGTCCTACCTCTTATGTTCTTTTGACACCACTAAATGGCTCCACACACCAAGCCTCCCCCATGCTGCAACAGTTGCATCATGCAAGGCAGGACATCCAAGTGCAACCAGAGGAGCCCATGCTCTATGTGCATCAACAAGGATACATTACCCCTGTGTCAGTACAGCGCCAGCTCACCCCTCACTCACCCACGCATAGACCCTTCCAGCTCTCTGGCGTCACCCACCCCTGCCCTGCATTGCAATACCACTTGCAGCATCAGGCAACCCATTGACAGAGACAAGCCATTGGTTTGCCCAGCACCCCCCAGGTCATTGCTTGCTCCCTCACTGCCTGCTCCAGCTGTTGGTTCCCCCCCTGGTCCTACTTGCACCATTGACATCACACCTACCCAGGACATAATCCTTGGCCCAGGCCCCACCCACACCCACTTGTCCAAGATTCAGCATCTGCATGCACATTTGGCTGCCCTGGAGTGTCAGGATGTAAATATCCTTGACCACACTCAGGACCCCAGTAAGTCTCTGCTTCCACTCCTGTTCATGCCTACCCCCATTTCCCCCCAGACCCTCTCCTGCCTTACTAGTGCATTGCTAGATTGAATTACACATCTGCTCTTTTCTTACATCCTCACATTGCCTCTTCATGTCACCACCTCATCCTGGCCCTAATGCCATACCTTGTTGTTTTCCCTCCTCACTCATACCACATTTCCATGTTGCATCTACACATGCTTGTGCACACCATTGACACTGCACTACACACTGTACACCTTGTCATGCCCTAGAGGCGTGACCGCCTTAGAATCCACTAAGTTGAAGAAATAGTGAATATATGCGCTATTTTCATGAAGATTTATGGATATATGCATCTTTATGCTATTTAGGCGCTGAGCGCTTATTATGTAATCTCATCACATGACTAAAGGTCATGTGATCTTGTTTTCTTATCTCTGGTCATGTGACCTTATCTTTGTTATTGTGTTTGTCACTGTATATACTATTCCCCTTGCTTGTTGAATATATAAGGAGGGTTCTGAGAGCCTTAAGCCTCAGAACTCAACCTCTTATCCCTTCCAACACTACCTACCCTTGGCATACAATCAGGTGCACCTTGAGTGTAATAGTCCCTGCCTTGGTTCTTAGCCCTGCTGTCTTAACAGCATAGTGCACTTAACTGTTATTGGTCTTGTCCACCCCTTATCTGGCTTTGCCTTAGAGCATTGTTAGATCCTACTAGTTGATAAGTCCTATATTAGGCAATAGCTAGTTAGGTTTACCTCTTGGTAGTTGTTGGCTCTGACATTAGGTTGAGTTCTTCATCACCAACCCTTGTGGACAACTAGGGTGTTAGTACTGGCACAACCCATCAAGAACTAGTGATCCAGCATAACCAGATAATAGTCAAAACTGGTGATTGTTGCACTAGGGGGTTATTGTTACACGGCTAGCATTGCAAACGTCCACCCAAAAGTCTTCCACAACTTCTTCTGTGTCACAGACAGTCAAAGACCTGCTTGTGCAAAACCTGCCTCTGTATCACGCCCATCCAAGGCTTGCTGATCAGTTGTAAGGAGCATTCAACGCTAGGTATTGAGACAGTGATTAGCGTAAAGAATAAACTGTGAGCTTAGTGGGGCCAATCATCTAGCCTCCCATCTTTCCTAAACTAGTAGTGAAGTTGCCTTATTTAGCAAGGACATTACTTAGTATCTTCCACATCCCTCCTTCTCCACTATGTCAACCCAACCTTCCACCTATGTGCATGCCAATCCCAATGCGCTGTCTGTCCCCACCAATATCCAGGAGATACCTGTGTGGGCCCAGGAGATCAAAAACCTCCTCCTGGCTATGAATCAAAACCTCTCCTTGGTCATAGGACAAGCGGCTGCCCATCACACAGACATTGGTACCACTCAGGCTACCCTCTCAAACCATGACAGTAGCATTACCAACCTTGACGCCCTAATTGTAAAACTTGGGGCTGATATTGCCAAAATAGGCACTGCAGCTGCGTCTGGTTCTTCTATTGCCTTGGCTACCAAGGCCCCCAAACTTGCAATGCCAGACAAATTTGATGGGTCTGACAAAAATAAGGCAATCTCTTTTAGGGTTGCTGTATCACATTATCTGAGGATTTCATATCCTGGCTCAACAGTGGATGAGCAAATTGCTTTCATTATCTCCTGCCTGGATGGCAAGGCCCATGAGTGGCTTGAGCCCTACCTGGAAGAAGACGTTGTTAAAGGGAATCCTGTTTCTTGGCTCCACAATTTGGATGCCTTCTGGCTGCAATTCAATGCACGCTGGAATGTCCAAAATAGGACTGAGAACTTCTGCGCCAAGCTGCGCACCCTCAAACAAACCAAGGGAGTCCAAGATTATTACAAGGACTTCCAGACCTATTCTCAAGGTCTTGGTTACAATGACCCCTCTCTCAGGGATATGTTCTATGATGGCTTATCCCACAAAATTAAGGAAACTCTCATGGTTCAAGATTATGACCATGCAGATGCCTCTGTAACTCTTGCAACTCTTGCAGAGAAGGCCCTTAAAGTGGATCAACGCCTAGAGCAGTTTGCAGCCCAGCACAAGGGTTCATCTTCCTCTTCAAACCAATCTGGAAGCAAATCCAGCACCTCTATGTCAACAGCAGCCCAGGGAGCGCCCAGGGATAAACTGTCTGTTGGGGAACAGGTGTATGCAATTGTGGATGGAAAGGCAAAGAAGGGGGTCCTTCAAAAAATTGGCCAGAATGCCAAAGGGATTGCAGTTCCAATTGTTAAGTGGAATGATGGCACCACCATGGACGTTACCTTCAAAACTATCAAGAAGGATAACCACCCAGCCACTGCCACCTCCACTCCTGCTCCCAAGGCTTCCTCCTCCTCCTCCTTGCGCAATTCTGGTCCTTCCCCTATGGACTTAGACTCTGCCTCTTCAAAAGGCAAAAAACCCATTATATGCGCAACATGTGGAGGTAGGGGACACTATGCCAATCAATGCCCCTCAAAATCCTACTCTGGCCATGAGGCCCATATCTCTGAGGATGAGTTGGAAAATGGGGACCTCTGAACACTAATGGGAACAGTGTATCAGAGGGAAATAATGGACATTTAGATAGCTTGGAAATCTTTTCTGTAAATAATATATCTCCTTTAATATATATTTTCAAGCTTCTTGCGTTCAACAAGTTCCCAACCCTAAGGTTACCAAGAAAATGAAGCCCTTCTTTGGATGGGCTATGATTGATTCAGGTGCTTCATCTTGCTTCATACACAAGGACCTGATCAAACAATATGGTATACCTACTACAAAAAAATCTGTACCATGTTGCCTTAAAGTGATTGATGGAAGAGACATTAGTTCCGGTTTGGTAGATTCAGAATGTATATTTACTTTAGAATTAGGTAGTCATAAAGAGGTTTTGAAATGTAACGTAGCTGATATAGGTAAACATAGCATAGTCCTTGGAATGTCCTGGCTCAAGTTACACAACCCTACTATAGATTGGCCTAATAAGCGTATCACTTTTAATTCTCAATACTGTAACAATTCTTGTCTTTCTGTTTCTAATTCTATCCTGGGAAATGTTGGTGGGACTTCTAACCACCTTGAAGGCATACCAGAAGACTTAGGAGGTGTTGAGGTAATTGAACCTCTTGAAGGCATCCCTAGGGAAACTGGAGGTACTGTGGATTCTCCACTTGAAAGTATTCCAGTAGAACTGCGCAATTTTGCGGAGGTATTTTCTGAGGACATGAAGGTGACGGAACTGCTGCCGCACCGTCCTTTTGACTTAGGGATTGATTTAATTGATCCTGATAAACCTGTTAAGGCTATGGTATACCCCTTGAAGGCATCTGATGATGAGGAACTTAGAAAACTCCTTAAAGAACAATTGGACAAAGGATTGATTTGTCCATCCAAATCCAAATATGGTTCCCCAGTTCACTTTGTCAACAAGAAAAATGGGAAAAGGCATATGGTTGTGGATTATAGATCCCTAAATGCAAATACAGTCAAAAATGCGTACCCTCTACCTCTAAGACAGTCTCTCATTGAGAAACTAAGGGGCGCAAAATACTTTTCCACCATTGACCTAAAATCTGGATACAACTTGGTCCGGATAAAGGAAGGTGATGAATGGAAGACTGCATTTAAAACCAAATATGGCCTGTTTGAATACCTAGTCATGCCCTTTGGGTTATGCAATGCTCCTGCTGCATTCCAGCACTTTATGAATGAGATATTTAGGGACATATTGGACGTCTATGTAGTAGTATATCTAGACAACATCCTAATATTCTCAGAAAGCAGAGAATTACATACAAAACATCTCCAAGAAGTATTGAAAAGGCTGCAAGACAATGCATGCTATTGTAACCTGGAGAAGTGTAATTTCTATGCGTCTGAAGTAGATTACCTTGGTGTTATTGCCAACGGTGAAGGAGTAAAAGCAGATCCTAAGAAAATTACTCAAGCAGTTGATTGGGCAACACTGCGCTCTGTCAAAGGGGTTCAAGAGTTTTTGGGCTTTATAAACTTCTATAGACGCTTCATACATAACTTCTCAAAACTGGCACAACCCTTATACCAATTACTCCAAAAGAATATACCTTGGGAGTGGGGCAAACGCCAAGAAGTGTCTTTAAAGGCTCTTAAACAGGCTCTAATTGAGTCCCCTGTTTTAATCCAACCTGATCCATACAAGGAGTTTTTCCTTGAGTGTGACGCCTCTGATTTTGCAACAGGCGCTGTCCTTAATCAAAAGGGCAGTGATGATAAATTACACCCAGTTGCATTCCTATCAAAATCCCTAGCACCCGCTGAAAGAAACTATGACATTGTTGATAAAGAGTTACTAGCAGTAGTAAGGGCTTTAAAGGAATGGCATCACCTGCTGGAAGGAACAGTAATCCCTGTCAAGATATTGACAGACCATAAAAATCTGGAGTATTTCCAGACAAAAAGGGATCTGAACCAAAGGAAGTTAAGGTGGATGGGATTTTTGGCAGATTACAACTATAGGATTGTGTATAGGCTGGGCGCACAGAATAGAAAAGCAGATATTCTCTCTCACCATGAAGACCACAAGTCTGCGGTTAAAGGGGGGGGTGAAACCCCTGTGCTCATAAGCCCAGAGCTTTTTATTGCAGCTATTCAAACAGATAGTGACCTTAATGATTTAATAAGGGACACTCTGCATGATGATAAAGCTGTACACAAAATCCTTAAATCCTTGGAAGAGGATATACCTGTTAAAGGATGGAAGATTGATAATGGCCTACTTTACTATCATGATTGGATCTATGTCCCCAATGAGCCAGAAATCAGGAAAGCCATCTTAGAAAGCAGGCATGATAACCCTTCCACTGGGCATCCAGGACAGTTCAGAACCTTAGACCTCCTTTCAAGGGATTACTATTGGTCAGGGATGAAACAGTCTGTAACAAAATATGTCCAAGCATGCAATTCATGCATACATAGCAAACACTCCAACCAGGCTCCTGAAGGTCTCCTTCAAAACATAGATTTACCCAATAAGCCCTGGGAGGAAATAACGTATGACTTGATTGTAGGACTCCCCACCTCAGAAGGATATGATGCAATATTAACAGTAGTGGACCAATTATCCAAAATGGTTCATTTTATACCAACGCACTCTGATGCTACTGCTGTTGATGTTGCAAACCTCTTTGTATCCTTTGTGTGGAAGTTACATGGGTTACCCAGGAAAACCATTTTGGACCAAGGCCCCCAATTTAATGCAAAATTCTTGAGACAAGTCTACAAGCAGTTGGGGATAGAACCACATTTCTCCACTGCATACAGACCACAAGTTGATGGACAAAGTGAACGCCTAAACCAGTTTGTGGAAATTTACCTACGCCACTACATCAACTATAGACAAACAGACTGGGTTGCGTCACTACCACTTGTGGAATTTGCATACAATAATGGGAAACACTCAGGCTCCAAACACTCTCCTTTCTACATGTGCTATGGTTATAATCCAGACTTCACAGTTGGAAACACCAAGGAAAGCCATGTCCCACAAGCCAACAACCTAGCAGACTTCCTGAAAGAGATCCAAACTGAAGCAAAAGCTGCTTTAGAAATTGCTGCAAGACAAAACGCGCAATACTATGATCTAAACAGAAGGGAAGCAACCAAGCTGGAAGTTGGTGATAAAGTCTATTTGAGTAGTGCCAACATCAAAACTTCAAGGCCTTCCCATAAGCTGGAGCATAAGCAATTGGGGCCCTATAAGGTCTTGGAGAAAATTGGCAGGAACTCCTATAAACTGGATCTCCCTAAATCCATGAAAGTCCATCCTGTCTTCAACATTGCCCTTTTACACAAAAAGCCAGTAGACAAATATGACCATGATCCAGTACCACTTCCCCCAGTTGTCACAGCTGATGGAGAAGAGGAATATACTGTTGAAAGGATACTAGACTCCAAGAAAGTGGGTTGACAAGTCAAATACTTGGTCAAATGGAAAGGGTATGGACCAGAGGATAACACATGGGAACCCAAGGCCCACTTAGCCAATGCCCCTGAGAAATTGGCTAAGTTTCACCGTGAACATCCAGAGGCAGCTGGACCTTAACGGGGGGGAAGTGTCATGCCCTAGAGGCGTGACCGCCTTAGAATCCACTAAGTTGAAGAAATAGTGAATATATGCGCTATTTTCATGAAGATTTATGGATATATGCATCTTTATGCTATTTAGGCGCTGAGCGCTTATTATGTAATCTCATCACATGACTAAAGGTCATGTGATCTTGTTTTCTTATCTCTGGTCATGTGACCTTATCTTTGTTATTGTGTTTGTCACTGTATATACTATTCCCCTTGCTTGTTGAATATATAAGGAGGGTTCTGAGAGCCTTAAGCCTCAGAACTCAACCTCTTATCCCTTCCAACACTACCTACCCTTGGCATACAATCAGGTGCACCTTGAGTGTAATAGTCCCTGCCTTGGTTCTTAGCCCTGCTGTCTTAACAGCATAGTGCACTTAACTGTTATTGGTCTTGTCCACCCCTTATCTGGCTTTGCCTTAGAGCATTGTTAGATCCTACTAGTTGATAAGTCCTATATTAGGCAATAGCTAGTTAGGTTTACCTCTTGGTAGTTGTTGGCTCTGACACACCTAACATGCATGTATCATGCATCCACTGCATACTGCTCCCTCCCTTCTGCACTTACTCCCCTTGCCATCATTGGCACCATTTTTCCTGCATGTCTATTCCCTTATGCCTGCTACACCAGCGCACTTGCTTCCAATATCTCATGAATACACATGCTATTCCCACTCCTTTTTTGTACCCTGGATACTCCTACACTCCTACACCCAGTCATTTTACCACTGGCATGCTCACCTTGATCATTTATGCTCCATTTTATGTCTGTCTTATCTCCTACACTTACATTTACATCCTTACACTCCCAGCACCTCATGCTTACACACCTCCCTTGTACTAGTCTACCATCAAGTGAACAACAAAGTTTGAGCTTCCCCCATCCCATCCAATTTTGTGCAGAAGGCTGTCATTCCCAGCAAGCAGGCGCCAGCTAGGTAGGCCCTCATCCTGCCAATAATCATTCAGATCTTTAAGTTGGGTCAATGTAAATATGTTCCAATGCCAATGCTCACAACACACTACCACCAACTGAACTTGGACTTGTCACATTTGGATTTAGATGCAATCAAGTGGAACAGCAGAGGCCAAGCGCTGGTCAAGGATGCAACAAACCTCTCAGACGCTGGCAAGTTATTCATGTTGCCAGATGACTGGGTGGATGGCTGGAAGACTTGGCTATGGTTGGCTGAAAAGTACCAACCCAACATTGCCCCAGCATGGCATAACCACTTTGCCATTGTGTTTTACAACCCATCATCCCACAGCAATTTCAACTTGTGGCTATGCTACAACATCACAGTCAGGAAGCATTGGATTGACAAAGATTTTGACCTTGGCACCTTGCAGGAAGGGATCTACAAGATGGTTGACTGCAACCTGGCTATGGTGGCAACAGGCTCATTATCACACCCTGCTCCCATAGACTCTGGTCCTTCCAGCTCCCACCACAACCAAAACATGTGTTTTTGCACTTGGGGCCTAGTGTCTGTTGCCAAGGACCCATACCCACATGGCTCATCCATTAAAGCCAATTGTTTCCACCCCTATAAATCAGCAGCCATTTCCCACACTCCCATGTCCTCCAACCCATCTGGCAATCCCAATAAATGCATATGCTGTAGCAGTACCAGCCATCCTCCTTGGGCATGCCAGGCTACCACCTGTGTCATAACCTCCTAAACCATACCATTGGATTTGCCCAATTTTTCTATTAATTTTAGTATTTTTTACGGACTCTTTATCTTATGTTTTCCGATCACGTGATCTCGGCGCTTATTTTGCCAAGATGCCGCGCCAAGATGCCATGCCAAGGGCGCTCAGGAGAAATCCACACTTCTGCGCAGCCTGCAGCACACTCCCCATTTCACATGTAGTCTTCTATTCACACATGCACAGACCACATGTACTTAGAAGTTTTGTCTATATATACAGCAGGGAAATTGCTTGGGGACCCCAAGTTGATTTTACCTTGTCTCATACTCATTGAGGAGGACCATCCAGCCAGCTAAGTAGCTGGCCCCTATTAGTTCTCAGACAATAACCCCCACTTAACTCATCACACCTCCCAGGCCTCTGGCCCCTTTGTCAGTAGTTAGTAGTAAGCTGCCTTATGCAGCAAGTAGCATAGCCTAGATAGAAGTAGATACATAGTCTTGCTTGCAGTAGTACGGCCACAAGCGCCCACACCCACTAGCGTGTACCCACCTTACAGTGGTGTACAACATTGTAAAATTGACTTTCTGTAGGCTTGATCAACAAGGAGAAGACTCCCTGTACTAGCACAAGGGAAATCACGTGATCAGGGCTACCTTGCGGGATATAATAATCAAAAATCCCCCACCCCCATGTAGTACCAAATTGCTACAAGGCAGATGAGTTCTGATCCCCTGCATACCATGTGTTTTGCCGGAACACAGCAGTTAGCAACCCTAGACAGCTGATTCACCCGCTTGCTAAAAACCTGCTCATATCACAATTGCCAGATCTGTTGATTTGTTGTAGGGATAGTCCAACACTAGGTGTCTGACGCAAGGGTTTAGCGTTCACACTCTGCGCAAAAACCACCCATAAGTCCTGATATAGGCATTTCCCCCACGCCGTCTTCATCATTCCATCCACATGCTCTGGCGTCCCTCACCCATACTCCTGCCCTACCAGCTGCTCCAGCCGTTGTTCCGTGGCAGCCAACTCCCAACCGCCCACTTGCAGCCTGTCATGACCTTCATTGGCATGACATAATCTTTCACTATTTTCTACCTTTTTTCCAAGATACTTTCCTTTTTTGGTATATGTTTATGACTCATCAAAGATCAC
Organism: Rhizoctonia solani; assembly: GCF_016906535.1. Taxonomy (NCBI): domain Eukaryota; kingdom Fungi; phylum Basidiomycota; class Agaricomycetes; order Cantharellales; family Ceratobasidiaceae; genus Rhizoctonia; species Rhizoctonia solani. The sequence goes on from NC_057373.1 coordinate 3,686,772, forward strand.
GTGACATATTTGATATGTGATGTGAAATTGTAAATGACTCACTATTTTGTACTGTTGTTTTTGATGTGGCTTTTCTCTTGTATATAAACCAGGTCAAGTTGCTGCTAAGAAAGCAAGACTTGACCTCCTTGTCAATTCATCCTAAGCTCATCCTTACCCTTTGCCCAGGCCCCTAGTTGGCCATAAGTGCACTTTACTACAAACCCTTAACCCAGGCCTTGTTGCCCTCTACCTCTACCATACCCCTTGGGCCCTTGTTGCCCCTCTCTGTTTCATAGTCCATTGGTGATAGGGCCACAGACTTTAATCCCACTTGTATCATAGGTCCAAGCTTAGTTGTGACACTAGGTCAAGTCTTTCTACTTGTACTCTTGTCAACAAACAAGACCTATGCTTGGATAAGCACCAAAGCTTGAAAAGATATCACATTGTAACCCCTGTGTAATAATCAAAGACAGGAATACAAGTATCAGTAAAGCCGCGGGATAGCCCCTTGCTAGCAATTGTCTGCATACCAGGGTGTCTGCACCTTTAGTCATATGCTGTTAGTCAGCTGAACCTCTGCTTACAAAAACCCTGACTGATATCACGCTTGTACACAGCTGTTGATTTTAGTAAAAGGATTGTTTAACGCCAGTGGGAAAGCAAACAGTTAGTAGTTTGAACTATAAACCCGTTTACATCTATCTTGTCATAACCCATATCTGGAAAGGTTATTACCATATATATCCACTGTCAAAGATATATATAGTATATGTGATGCACAGTGATATATGAATAATATATATTGCTGGGGGACGTTGCACTCCCCCCGCCCCCCTAGCCGCGGGCCAATGTTAATGCCCGCGGGCGAGGTCTGAATAGTATATTATTATAGAAGAGATTATGTCATCCCCCCCCCCACCTCAAATCTGTAGTAGTTTAGTATAGTATTTGATAAAGGACTGGAGGGGGGGGAGGTCATGTGACCCTGGTGGACTGTCAGTCTCTAAGTCATGAGCCCTTAGAGTAATGACAGTTCTGACTGCATATATGTGAGTATATGCGGCCTTCTAAAGACTGTGGAATATCCTACTAGTAGGTGGCTTGGTCAGGAGACATGCCAGCAAAGGCATGGGTCATGACATTGCCCCCCTTTTAAGCACAAGTCTAGGGGACCTAGATCTGTGCAAAATAAGAGGAAAGCTACCTCTAACAGGATACCAGCACTGAATGGACAGACAAAAAATTTTCCATTTTTTGACAGTAATTGGCCAACAGTCATTGGCCAACTACACATGGTTCATCTTGATAGTCCATCCTCCATAGCCTTTAGTTGAAAGTAGTGACATGGTTGTAACTCTCCTCTTGACCTTGGAGTAGTTACCACCCTGTAACCCTACTTTCTTCTCTCTACTCTATCCCCCTTTTAGTGCAAGTTTTAGGGGACCTGAAATTGCACTGATTGAAAATGACTTGACCAATTTTCAATGAAATGCTGTTTGTTCAATATTTGCAGTCATTCATCACTGCCTTCTTCCCTCCCAGGGTTCAAGTAAGGCTAGCTGGAATTGAACCAGACTTATAGAGCTAGACCAAGAGCCTTACTGATCCTGAAGCAGATAAAAGATCATGAAGTAGGAGAGGTAAAGCTAGCTGGGGATGATCCAGCCTTTTAGCAGACCACACACTCTACCATCCCCACCATGATCTAAGGAAGTACCAATATTTGCAGCCATTTAGAGACTGTCTTCTTCCCTCCCAGGGTCCAAGTAAGGCTAGCTGGAATTGAACCAGACTTATAGAGCTAGACCAAGAGCCTTACTGACCCAAAGCAGATGAAAGACCATGAAGTAGGAGAGGTAAAGCTAGCTGGGGATGATCCAGCCTTTTAGCAGACCACACACTCTACCCTCCCTACCATGGTCCAAGGAAGTACTGATCAAACTGATGGAAAGGGTGCTTAACCATATGTCTGTGTGCTAGAGGTGAAGATCAATCCTCTCAAGTAGTCTTGAAGCAAGAGTTGACTGATAGGTAAGAAAGACTTCTTCCTTATAATGGAAAAGTTGTTGATCATTGAGTATAAGTAGATATGTCAATAGGTAAGGTTAGCTGGAATTGAACCAAGCTCTCCCCTCTCCAAGAACCTTATTATTCCTATGACCTAGATAGAGGGGGGACCCTAAACCCCCTCAGAAAGAGTAAGAAGTAGTACTCAATGTTGTAAGACTCAGTCCCTTCTGAGTAAGTAGTATGATCTTGACCTATGCTGACTTGGGAAAGGTATGATTACTAGTTAGATGTATGGTTGATTAAGCAAGGATAAGGGAATGGAAGCTGGACCAAAAGCATTCCATTGCCTGAAGGAGACCTTAATGTTCTGACATCATGATAGAGAGAGTTCATGATATCAAATGTTTACTCATGTTTACACACAATGGTCATGTGATCACCAATAAATGGTCACAAGTTCACACATTAAGGGAGCATGCCTCCCTGGACCTATCTAAGTTTTTGGGTTCAAAGACAGGGGGGAAAAACAAGCTGGTTTTTTTAAGCAGCTGTCCCCACCCCTTTATATACCTGGGCTTCACTTGGGTCTATATACATATTTCAAATTGCAGCACAGCCTCAAGAAGCAGTATGAGTCAAAGAAGCATCAGGGTCTTCTTTGATTAGCCAATCAGAAAGCAGTAAAAGAACCGGTGAAAAGAAGTTCTGGTGGAGGAGATACTACATTTGGAAAAAGTTGGAAGAAAAGAAGCTCCAGAACCTTCTAGAAGGGTGAGTCATCCACATGGTGTGCACAGCCACACTCCAATATGACTCATCCAAATTTCCTTTTATGGTAATCCTATTCCCCAATCCGGCCCAGGATAGCCGGTCACCCACACAGCCACAATCACATGACAGTGGCATTACCATGACAAATGGGACATGATTTGAAATGGCATCTTTGATCATGTGATGTGGCTATGTCAAATCAAATTCATGACTAATCCATCTTTGTCAGCATCAATTACATAATCATCAATTACATAATCATTGATGACTAAGCATGATTGGATTTGTCATGGTTGATTTGTCATCTTCCCAAAAGGGAAGGTGGACTTCCTTATTTGGTAACTCCTCAGTCAATACCTTCTTGACCTAGGTATTTCCTGTTTTGGCAGGAGAGTTACCATTTAAGGTAATCCAAGTACCAAGGGTTGACCTTCATTCTTCATATATATGATGCATCATTGATGTAGGGGCATTAGTCATCCCCACATCCCCTATAGGCAATACATATACACATATATATGTATATATATACTGGGTATAGGTAAGCAGCTTGTTTTCAATGTCATAACCCATATCTGAAGGGGTTATTACCATATATATCCACTGTCAAAGATATATATAGTATATATGATGCACAGTGATATATTAATAATACAAGTTGCTGGGGGACGTTGCACTCCCCCCGCCCCCCTAGCCGCGGGCCAATGTTAATGCCCGCAGGCAAGGTCTGAATAATATATTATTATAGAAGAGATTATGTCATCCCCCCCCCCACCTCAAATCTGTAGTAGTTTAGTATAGTATTTGATAAAGGACTGGAGGGGGGGGAGGTCATGTGACCTGGACTTAGAGAATATCACTAAGTCCAGCCATGTCGACCATAAGTCTCTTATATGTAGGAACCTGGAGGTTCTGAGTGCATATGTGCGAGTATATGCGTGCTTGCGGTCATGTTGGTGTGCAACATGAGTGTGTTGGAGGCTTGACAAGGTCAGGACTCATGGGAAGAATGGAGTGGGTCATGACATATCTGATTGAGTACCAATTTATATTGGGAACGCATTCTAGTGTTTGACCTTTTAGATCTTATTCTTTTTGCCATCTTCTGGCCCTATTCCATTGTCACCCGCTACCTCTATCTTGAAAAAACCCTTAACAACATCAACCACATCCTAGTTGGTTGCATCAATAATCTTGAAGAACATATTGCTTGCATAGAAGAACCAGGGTTAATCCAGACCATAGCCCATATCAAACACCACAAGTCCTTTGCCAAGCACCTCAATAATATATACAAGGCAGATCTTCAGGAACAAAAGAATCTCATTGCCAACCTTGAATCTCACAATTAAGATCTAGCTCTCACAATTGAAGAGCAAGAAAGGCGCATTGAGGAAAAAGACCAACTTTTAGTCAAAAAAGAGTTAGAGTTAGATAATATCCACGCATCTATCCAGGATATTACCCAAGACGGAAAAGGGTGTATTCACTACTACTGGGACTATGAGTTTTTTGCAGTATCCCATGACAACGCCTGGTTTGGGCACAATGGGAGAGACTAATTCAACCACATCCCAAATCCAATCTGGATGGTCTGCTCCATCCTCTCAAACCCATACTCCTGCCCCTGCGGCTATGCTGCCTCATGTATATTCTCCCATGTCTTTTGACCAGATGTCAGATTGCAAACTTCTTGATATGGTAGCCCAAAATATGATCATTTTGAAAAAAGAATTTTCACAATTACAAGGTGCCTATGAGGCCCAAAGTGATCAATTAGCACTACTAAGGGCCAAACTAGAGGAACATTGCAATCAGTTGCATAATCAACACATTTTTTATTCCAATCAAATCCAAGGAGCCGCTGCTTCCATTCAGGCTGTACAAGATCAGCTTATCCATCTATCTCCTTCTTGTTCTACAGCTCCCCCTCCCCCACCTCCACCTGCTGGCACCAATACAGCCACAAACATTCCTCCTGCTCCTATAATGTCTACCTCTGATCTGAAGTTTGCCAAACCTAATAAGTTCAATGGCAAGAAAGACAACGCCCTCAATTTTATTATTGCTTGTCAAGCTTATATAAGGGCAAAAGGAGCCAATTGCTCACATGAGGAAAAAATATTGTGGGTTACATCATACTTTGAAGGTGCAGCAGAAGATTGGGTTTGCCCATATAAGGAAAGGAAGGTGTTTAGGGGAGAGGCAGTCCCACTTTTGGAAGACATTGATACATTTTGGGCCAAGTTTACTAAACATTACGTGGATACAAATTGTGACAAAAAGTACCGCCAGAAGTGGAATAACTTGCGGCAGAAGGCCTCAGTTCAAGAGTACACTCAAGAATTCCAACAATACTCAGTATCCTTGGGCTACAGCAATGAGACCCTGTGCAACAAATACTACAATGGCCTTAAAAATGAAATCAAGGATATTATGCTATCAACCATGTTCCAATGGCGTTGCGCTACTGCCCAACAAGTTTATGACAAGGCAGAGGAAATTGCAAACCACATTGAATCTACTTGCTTGTCCAATCCACCCATCTCCTCCCCTACAGCTTGCACATCCTCAACTGTTACTTTGCAATCCACTCCTACTTCCACTTCTACCCGTACCCGTCTCAACATAGGAGATAACATTTACATGATTGATCCAACCACTTGTTGCGCCAAGAAAGGCGCTATAACTTCCATAGTACACACAACCTCTGGCAATATGCCAAATGTTAGATGGAATGGAGAATCAAAAGACACTATGATTCCATTCCCCTCTCTTAAAAAAGATGAACGTCCCGCCACAGCTGCAGCTATCAAGCCTATCATTTCTCCCACTCCTGTCCTAGCCTCAAATTCTAAAGGTCCAGGCCCCATGGATCTTGATGGGAGGGGCTATACAAATCTCACCTGCCATGTATGCGGCAGTAAGGGACATTTTGCACAAAATTGTCCCTCCAAGCCCATGTCTGGACATGTGGCTAATGTTGAGTGGTCTTGGGAGAGGCCCAAGGAGGAAAATTGTATTGAAGTGGTTTCTGATGAGGAGGAGTCAGGAAAAGGAAAAGCCAAGGCCAATTAAGGAGTAAGGCACTTGGCTGTATGCTTGCAGACTTGCATTATGTAAACAATGATTTCAAAATACTCTCATTATGTAATACATCTCAAATATATGCATCATTCTCTGCAAATCCATGCAAATCTCCTAAATTCCAAAAATCAAGCTTTTTGGCTAAACCTTTCAAAGGAAAAGCCATGATTGATTCAGGAGCAACTTCCTACTTTATACACCCTCTTTTGGTCAAAACCTACCAACTCCCCACTTATTTACACCCAACTCCAAAAAAACTACACATTATTGATGGCCAAGAAATTGACTCTGGCCAAATCACTCATTTTACTTGCTTCAAGTGTACCATTGGCAATCACACCAAAGAACTAGAATGCCATACATCAAATATTGGCAACCATCAATTAGTTCTAGGGATGTCATGGTTAAAAAAACATAACCCTCAAATTTCATGGGAAAAACACACACTTGTTTTTAACTTGGTTTACTGTTCAAACAACTGTCTGTCTATTCCTGCTGTACTGGAACTCAAAGCAGTAGAAGAAATTCCAATACCCTATCAAGAATTTTCCAAGGTCTTTTCTGAGGAAGAATTGTCTAAGCTACCACCCCACCGCCCATATGATATTGCTATTGAGTTGCTTCCTGATGCAAAACCCCAACATGGCCCCATATATAGTCTAGGCCCAAGGGAAGATGCCAAACTCAAAGAAACCATTGAAAAGCAACTTAAAGCAGGTTTGATCCGCCCGTCTAAATCCCCCATGGCATTGCCCATACTATTTGTCAAAAAGAAAAACAGAAAATTACACATGTGTGTGGATTATCAATGTCTGAATAGCATGACCAAGAAAAACGTATACCCCTTGCCTTTGCCGCAAAATCTTATTGAAAAGTTACAAGGCGCCAAGATCTTTAGTAAATTTGATCTAAAAGCGGGATATAATTTAGTCCAAATCAAAGAAGGTGATGAATGGAAAACAGCCTTCAAGACAAAATACGGATTATTTGAATACTTGGTTATGCCTTTTGGATTAACAAATGCGCTGGCAGCCTTTCAAGATATGATGAATGAAATATTCAGAGACCTTTTGGATGTTTATGTCATCATATATCTGGACAATATTTTAGTCTTTTCCTTGAACAAAAAGGATCACAGAGTTCATGTGCAAGAAGTACTCAAGAGGCTACAGGACAATAACCTCTTTTGCAATATTGAGAAATGTCACTTCCATGTCAAAAAAATTGATTACCTGGGGTTCATCATATTGGAATTTGGCATAGAAGTTGACCAATCTAAAGTCACTGATGCAATGAACTGGTCCGTTCCAAAAAATGTCAAAAATATCCAAGAATTCCTAGGGTTTGTGAATTTTTACAGACAATTTATCCCTAATTTTGGCAATATGGCACAACCCTTATACAATCTGCTCAAAAAAGATAGCCTTTGGAAATGGGAACAAATGGAACAACAATCCTTCACTAGCTTGAAAAAATGCCTTACCTCAGCGCCTCTACTTCTGCAACCAGACACTACAAAACAATTCTATGTGGAATGTGATGCATCAGACTACGCTACTGGAGCCATACTATCCCAATGCAACCTTGAAGGAAAATTGGCCCCAGTAGCATACCTATCAAAATCCCTGTCCCCAGCCAAGAAGAACTATGATATTTTTGACAAGGAATTGCTAGCAGTCATCAGGGCATTTAAGGAATGGCGTCATTTGCTGGAAGGGTTGGAGTTGCCAGTCCAAGTTTTAACAGACCACAAAAATTTGGAGTATTTCTCTACGTCTCAATCCTTAAATAAGCAACAAATTTGATGGGCCAATTTCTTAGTAGATTACAATTTCCAAATTATCTACAGGCCTGGGGCACAGAATAAAAAGGCAGATATCCTATCACAAGGCTATGATTTAGTACCCCTTGAAGGGGGGGTAGAGAACCAGGTTCTCCTGAAACCAGAACTTTTCATTTCCTCTATTACCCCAGATCAAGAAATCAATGACCTAATTGGCAAGGCAATTTACAAGGATAACCATCTTAAGGAAATTCTACATAAACTTCAGAACAAGGAAAAGGTCATGGATTGGGAGTTAAAAGAGGGATTACTATGGTATCAAGGAAAGATCTTTGTACCTAAGGACAATACCATCAGGAACCTCATTGCGGAATCCAGGCACAATGCATTAGCAGCAGGGCACCCAGGACAAGCCAGAACATTGGAGCTAGTCTCAAGGAATTATTACTGGCCATCCATGAAAAAGTTCATCAATTCCTATGTCAGCCACTGTGAAACTTGCATTTGATCAAAGCCAACAAACCAAGTACCTGTAGGACTATCAAAACCACTGCAAATTCCGGAACAACCTTGGGAAGACATTGCCTATGACATGATTGTAGGATTACCAGTTTCAGAAGGCTTTGACGCTATCCTCACTGTCATTGATTGATTCTCAAAGATGGTACACTTCATCCCCACACAGTCCACTGCATCTGCCATTGACATTGCAAACTTATTTGTCACTTATGTATGGAAACTCCATGGTCTGCCAAGAAGCACCATATTGGACAGAGGGCCTACTTTCAATGCCAAGTTTATTTGTCATTTGTATAAAAGGCTAGATATCAAACCAACCTACTCTACAGCCTACCATCCCCAAACAGATGGACAAACGGAACAAATACAACAGGAAGCTGAAATCTTCATTTGCATGTTTGGAAATCATCAACAATCTGATTGGGTATCACTATTACCCCTAGCCAAGTTTGCCCTCAACAATCTAAAACAATCTTCTACAGGCAAATCTCCATTTCAGATCTGTTATGGCTTAAATCCTTGGTTCTCTGTGGGGCAAAAATCAGATGAATCAGTCCCCAATGCAGACAAACATGCGGAATTCTTAGAAAAAGGTTATGATGAAGTCAAAGCAGCTCTCTCTCTGTTGCAAGAAAGGATGAAATACTTCTATGATCAACGTCACAAGGAAGAAGAGGAAATTCAAGTAGGGGACAAGGTTTGGTTGAGTCATCAAAATATATCTACCAATAGACCATCAATCAAGCTTAGCCATAAAAAGTTAGGCCCCTACCTGGTAATTGAAAAATTGGATTGCATGCATACAAATTACAGCTACCCCATACTATGCGCATACATCCAGTTATCCACATAAACCTCTTAACAAAGTTCCACTCTGATCCCCATGGACAAGATCCTCCCCAACCTGCACCTATTGTCACAGAAGAAGGAGAGGAGGAATATGAAGTTGAAAAAATCCTGGATAGCAAATGGAAAGGATGCAGAAAGGCAAGGAAGTTATGGTATCTGGTTAAATGGAAAGGATATGACAAAGGAAGTAATTCCTGGGAGCCAGTTGATAATGTAGCCAATGCCAAGGAAGCAAAAGAAGAGTTCCATAAGGAGTACCCTGATGCAGTTGGAGCTTGAAGAGGGGGTAATGTCATGACCTTCATTGGCATGACATAATCTTTCACTATTTTCTACCTTTTTTCCAAGATACTTTCCTTTTTTGGTATATGTTTATGACTCATCAAAGATCACGTGACATATTTGATATGTGATGTGAAATTGTAAATGACTCACTATTTTGTACTGTTGTTTTTGATGTGGCTTTTCTCTTGTATATAAACCAGGTCAAGTTGCTGCTAAGAAAGCAAGACTTGACCTCCTTGTCAATTCATCCTAAGCTCATCCTTACCCTTTGCCCAGGCCCCTAGTTGGCCATAAGTGCACTTTACTACAAACCCTTAACCCAGGCCTTGTTGCCCTCTACCTCTACCATACCCCTTGGGCCCTTGTTGCCCCTCTCTGTTTCATAGTCCATTGGTGATAGGGCCACAGACTTTAATCCCACTTGTATCATAGGTCCAAGCTTAGTTGTGACACAGCCCATCACCCGCTCCGCAAGACCTGCCCAGAATGGAACCGGAGCCATCCATTGGCGCTCTCCTTGAGGCTATCCAAGCCCTCACTACCCAAGTTGGGTCCCTCCAGGACCAAGTCAAATCCCAAGGCAAGCAGATCATCCAACTTGTTGCCATATGCAAGGAAACCAACAACCTTGTTGGTGACAAAGACCAGGGCGGAGCCCAAACCAAGCCTGGCCCATCAACTGGGCCTGTCACCCCTCCTACCCACTCAGGAGGGGAAACCCACACTCCAGGCACGGTTAGGCCTGGACTCAAGGCCCCTTTCTGCCCCTTGAGAGGAACAGGATTCAACTCAGAAGAAGAGGAGGAACCCAGGCAAGTCCCCAAAAAGGAGCCTTGCAGAACGCCTAGGAGCCTAAGCTCCCTCACCCCCTTTGACGCAGGATCCAGCACAAAGCGTCCCAAAATGGATCTCCCCAACCCTTACACAGGCAAGACCAGGGGTTGCAAAGCCACGCAATGGCTGGATTGCATGCTACTCTGGGTTGCCCTACATAGGGATCAATTTGACAAGGAAGAACAGATGGTTGTATGGGTCCTTTACCATATGGCAGATAAAGCCGCAAACTGGGCACTCCCTATCATTGGGACTATCATCAAGGGGGAAGGCAACCCTCCTACCACCATCCCGGCCTTAACAGCCAAATTCAAGGAAGCGTTTGCCAACCCCAACGCCAAAAGGGCCGCTGCTAGAAAAATAGCAGTACTCTCCCAAACCACCACCACCTCCAAGTACATCACGGAGTTCTGCAATCTTATGGCGGAATTAGACTGGAACAAGGAAGCCTACATTGCACAATTCACGCAAGGCCTCCACTGGAAAGTCAAAGAGCTGTTGTCAACAAAAGACAACATCCCCAACAATCTTGAAGCCATTTTTGCAGCTTCAATCAAAATAGACAATACTTGCTGCAAAAACAAGGAGAACCGCCCCAAAAAGGCACCCGCCAAGTCCCCGGCCTCTGTGGCCACTTCCACCACCACCACCAGGGTCTGTCTATCAGAGGACCCCAATTATGTCACCCCGGAGGAAAGGGATTGCTGCCGCGCATCAGGGCTGTGCGTCAAATGCGGCCAGAAGGGTCACGGCATCAAACAATGCCCCAATGGCTGGAAAGCCACAATCAAGGAAGCAGCCAAAGTTGGCCAAGAGGAGTTGGAAAAAGAATAAGGCCAAGGATTACCATCAAACCCTTGGTCTCAAAAATAGAGTCACATGTACCTGTCCCAGAATTTGTAAATATTGCTATGGATTTGAACAAAAAACCACTATTATTCTTGGACATGATACTGTGTGACTTCCCAACAGACCCTATCAAAACCCTTGTAGACTCAGGGGCCACCTCCAACTTCATATCCCCAACCTTGGTCAAAAAATTAAAAATTCCAAAAACCCTACTTGAAAATCCACAAGTGGTGAGAATGCTAGATGGTACTATTTCCCAGACTGGTTGCATTTGTGTTATGGAACAGGATAAAATAGTAAAGAACGGCAAAGCGAACATGATTTGGCCTTGAAATTAGTGTAGACAAACACTTGTAAAGTACATAGAAATATTCCTTGAATTTTTCTGTTATTTCTACTATTTTTAATCATGTAAATACTCAAGGTATTAAGGGAGAAACAGTCCCTTGAAGGGAAGACTTAATAACTTGAGTCTAACTAGCTATTCTTAAGTAAGCACTCTGCTTTCCAGAAGCTACTACCAAGTAGCTAAGAGGAAGGTCTGGGCCTCACTAAGAGCACAGCTTGTTTCAGCCTTTTCCTAGAGTGTCTTAGTGAGGGGAAGGATATTCTTAGAACTGGAGGCTAACTCTTATAAGGCATGGCTTTATGAGACAGGCTCTCACTTAACATCTCATCTCTTTTCATCTTGTCATGTATCTTACCCTACTGTATATAGTAATCACAGGCCTCTAAGGGTATAAATAGCCCCTTGAACTGGCCTTTTGAATGCATCACATTTTACCATCCTCTCTCAGCCTGTGTGACTCTTAAGAACTTCTATTGATCTCTTTAAGTATCATACATAGTAAATTTGCCTAAAGCTCTTAAGTTCGGCGCATATAGCCTCTAGGACGGTCCCAACCTATACAGGGAACCTAGAACCAGCTTAAGTGCAACCCTGCCAAGACTTCCTGGCTGTCTGCTAAGTGTTTGGTGCTTCCACAACGCCTTTACCCCCTTGTTTACCGTTGGAGACAAGAAAATAAATTTCTATAATTCTCAATTAAATTACAGTGAGTTCCAGAGACTGACATTTAGGTTTTATACTACTTTGCTTGTACCTCGCGTCGCCTGCTGAACAGTAATACGCTCATTACTGGTTATTGGTAGGGATCACCCTGATACTAACCACCTTACTCTTCTAGCAAGATAACTAGCCACTCCAATATACTCTAATTTCACTAGCATAGATTTTTCTTATTACTTACCTTCCTAAGTTTTCTACCTTTTATAGTTAGACAGTTACCTTATTTGTCTTTTGGTTTCTTTCTTTCTTCTTTAGAGTATTTAGTTTTATTACTTTAATTTCCCTATCTATAACATTGGTGACCACCGCAGGGCCTTGCGTTGGTTACACAGTTCTAATTCTTACCTGTAGTCTCTTATCTCACTTGTAGTTTAAGCAATACTTGGTATTACTAACATCCATGTCTAGATACACTGCGTCATCACGCAGAACTAATCGATCTAACAGAACTCAACAAACCCCTTGGGATAATCGTCCAACGCCGGGCATTTCCGACTCGCCAGCGGACACCATAAGGCAGCACTCACCACGTCCGACTCAACCCACGGACAGTCCAAGCAATCCTTTTGGGTTGATGGGAAACGCATCAAATCAATTAGTGACGGAAATGAGCTTAGATAGTCCATTCAGACCCACTAGGTTGCCAGTAGCAATGTCACCACCGCCGGAGGAGTTGAGCGGAACACCGTTAGCTCAGGACCATACTCCCATGCCGCCGGGAGCCATGCAAATAACGCCGCCAAGAACGACCATAAGAACCCCTACAGAGCCACAAGACTCGGAGATGAGGGACATCACTATGAAGAGCGTTCGAATAAGCCCCAAAAGCCCAACGGAGCACTCGCTATACAGGAGTAGTAGGTCTGAACACCTCTCAAGATTGCACCACGAGGCGCAAGCTCTGTTATTAAACCCGAACGACAGGTCTTTTTCAGAGGACCCCACTGTAAAGAAATACTTACCGTATGCGCCTAGTTCGACTAAGTACGAACTGGAACCTGAATTAGCTAAGGAGTACGAATTCTTACCCAGCAGTGCTGTTTTAACCTCGGTAGTACGATTGGATAAACAAGCAAATAACTTCCAAAAAATTTACAGACGACTAGGAAGAGTGTTTTACAAGGTGGCTATACCAGAACCCAAAAACAACCGGTACCCATCCCGGGCATGCAAACAATGGGCGCAACATGTACTGGATTTGCTAGATAAAGTAGTTACATTTAGACCCACTTGTCGTATCACTACTCAAAGAATACCTGCTCAAGAAATAAATCATTGGCCGGAATACGGGAGGTTGCATATAGCGTTCAGCGATCTAATCAACAGAACGGTCAGCAACCAGGAGGAGATAGACGCTATGCTACCATTACCACAATGGCCGGCGCAGGAATGCTTATTCCATGCACACGCCTTTGAAGTAGCGGCTGTAAGCTTCCGCGACCAGATGGAACAAGCAATCCAAAGGCTATTCGATATCATGAGTAAACACTCAAGCAACCCGGCGCACTCACCAATAATATCAACAGGGGAATTTAGCGACGTAGATCCTATGCAAGTCGAGTTAAGGGATCTCACCATGCAACTAGATCCCGAAGCTATGATACTCGTAATAGACGAGGCAGAAGCCACCAGAACGGACGAAAGATCTTTCCCGGAGGAAAGGGGCGGGAGCGGTCAAGCCACGCAAGCGCAACAGCACAGTAGCGGACCAGCAGATGCGTCTGGTATAATGGAAGAGCTCATTCAGCAAATAGGGGCATTGCAGACGCAAACCCACAGTCTAGGAACTACGCCCCCTGGAGAACCGCCCAGCAAAGCAGGGACCAGACTATCTACCACTAGAGTACCAAGCAAAGAGTCCCGTTGCTCCTCTTACCTTGCAAGGGGTGCTGATAGGCCAATGGATAGCCCGGGATCGAGAGTATCAGCTGCCGATATTACGCATTCATCCTTCAGTCAGCGTTTGGCACAGTCTACTCAGTATCCAACAACCCGTAGCTCACCAAGTCAAGTGGCCTTAATAGAGGAAGACAGAGTACATTGTCAGCCTAGAAGGCCAACGCCCAGACCTCGGTACGACCAAGTGCCCCCGGTTAGTTCCGAAGGAACGGCAACATGGGTGCATACTCCTAGCGGCTCGCAAGAGACCAGGCGGGAGCCAAGCGGGAGCAATCGACTAGATAATAGCAACAGAGAACGATTTAGTCAATTATTAGTTAGGCCGGTACCAATTCCATTCGAAGAACCAAGATCGAATGAGCAAATACACAGCCGGGCGAGCAGTGATATCCCGTATAGACTAAGTTCACCTTCCTCTATTAGGGAAGAAGAACCATTGGCTCCTACAAACCAGGCTCTAGGCCAAACCAATACTATAATGTCGGTTAGAAGTGCCGCCACTAGAACCTTATTAGGAGGAGGAAGTACTAATAGGCGTGACGCACCGCCGCACGCAAATTTCATAGCCAATCGAACTTCCTTAGGAGAGCCCCAAATTCCAACGGCAAGAATCTATTCGGCTGAAGGAAGTGACAAGGAAAGTACAGAACTTAGAAACGATCAACAACAAGAGACTGCAGGCGTTTCAGGACAAACGCGTCGAATACCGCTAACAGATTCAGCCAAGAATGAGACCTCTAACGTAAGTCGGCGAGCAAATTTCATGGCACCATTAAGACCGCATTTGGCCGCCCGACCCGTTCCAGTAAACAATCCAATCAATCGGGACGAATTGCCGGTTCACATCAGGAGTTGCATGGCTAGCTCCCGTAGATTTACGGAGTTATTTCAAGACTTCCAGCCTAGAGATCAGTTGAGAGATCAATTAGTACCCATACAGGAAGGAGGGGGCGGGGATGATCCAACCGGGAATAGCAATTCCGGACCCAGCTCTAGCCGAAGTCAAAGATCCTTTCCAAATAGAGGTAATGGACCGAGACCTCCGGAAGGACCAGGAGACAATCCCAATAATGACCCGGTCGCTAACGCGGCAAGGGCTAGACCATTCCGGCCAGCGCCCGTTCATTTCGACACAAAACTGAAACCCGAAATAATACCAGAATGGAACGGCGAAACAAAGGGACTGTCACGATGGATTATATCCATTAATAACATAGCAGAATATAGTAATTATATGTGCATTCAATTAGGGCAGCAAGTACCTTTAAGGTTTACAGGAAGAGCACTTAGGTGGTTTAACGCTTTAGATAAGGCCTATCGCCGACAAATTACTATCGATTGGCCTAGCCTGAGGCGAGCAATCACAATTCATTTCATGAATCGCACATTCATGGAAAGAAATAAGGCCAAAGCTCTATACGCTAAGTTTAGGGACAAAAACCACCCGCACGAGCTACCGGAGGATTATGTTATCAGAAAGATGGAAGCACTTACCATCCTAAGCGACTGGACAGACTCAGAACTCATCACGGAAATTATGAATAGTGCTCCGGAACATTGGGCGTTGTACATCAACACTTCAGTAGTAACTACATGGGATGATTTCCTAGACAAGATAGCATGGCACGAGGAAAAGCTACTAAATCACGAGGGCTCCAACACCACGGACATACAACGGCAATTAAATGAAATGAAAGCGATGCTACGGAAGCTAGACAACCCTCGGCAAAGCCAAAACCAAGTACGAGCGCAACAAACCATCTCCAAGCCAATAGGATGGCATAAGGGTAGTTCATTGCCGCCATACCCTAAGGACGACAATACGGTCTCCAAAGGAAAAACACCTAAGGACAAGAAGGCCCGTCCTTGCAGGCATTGCGGAAGCATGATGCATTGGGACTGGGACTGTAAGTATGCCAAGAAAAACTCCAGGAACGTTAGAGCACAAATGGCGGAGGCCAGCGAGGAAGAGCGAGCAGCACAGGAAGCTTACGACGACTTGTGCGATGACGCATACATGGAGGAATCAGAATCAGAAAGCGAAGAATTGGAGCAGGATTTTTGTGAACCCCTCCAGCCTCTGACAGCGTCAACTAACGCGTGCGCTTCCGAACCATCAAGAAGCAATGAGTCAAGCTTGGAGGGGGAATCAGTCAGGGAAGACAAAGAAAAAGTGTTCTCTGGATATGTCTTACCCAAATTGCCAACAAGAAGAAGTTGGGGTAAGAAACTAAAATTGGCTACTAACACCTTTTCCAGTATGATAGGAAACGAAATAACCTTAAAACGATTAATGTCGCAACCGCCCGGCACGGCTTTCTTTGGATCAAAGGCAACGATTATCAAAGGATGGGTTCAAAACTCATATGGACCCAAGAAACGAATTACCTTTGACTCGGGATCCGAAATTACGCTGATCAACAAAACTTTGCTTAAAAGCCTAGACCCGCCCCCTAAAGTGCGAACAGGTCAGAAGCTAAGGCTAATTCAAGTTACGAGTAATAGCAGCCTGTCACAATATGTAACAGTGCCGCTAGTATTTGAAACGGATAACGGGCCTGTTTGCATGATAGTAGAGGCTTACATAGTACCTAATATGAATACTCCGTTTATTTTGGGAACCGACTTCGCATCACAATATCAGCTATCCCTAGTAAGAAGCGACAAAGGCACCAGAATAGTGTTCGGGGATACAGGCCGATCCATTCAAGTCGAAGAATCTGACAGTACACCAAGAGTGGACAAAGAAGGAAATTTGTTCTTAGTGGAAGTTGCGCAAGGATTCGTGCAGAACGGGTTTAGAAGATCACGAGCAAGGAAAGCATACAAAAAGAAAGTTAAGGAGCAAAATGTACCCGCTGGATCCGCTAAAGTAAAAATACTGCAAACTGTCACCATACCGGCGCACACAATTAAATTGTTGAAAGTAAAAACCAAATGGACGGAAGGGCAAGCCGAAGGCTTTATTGATCGAAATTTCAACTTGCACCGGACGGGCAAGGAAGTTTTTGCGGTAGCGGACTCAGTTATTAGTCGTAACAATCCTAAAGTACAAATATCGAATTTCTCAGACAAGCCGGTAAAACTACAAGCAGGGGAAGTTATAGGATATATGCACAACCCCAGGGAGTACCTAGCACGCGAGTCTAAACTGAGCAACCAGGAGAAAGCCGATGTAGTCAAATACGCTAAACTAGTACAGGCAGTAGCTAATAGAAAACCCAAGGAGAAACCCACTGGCGAGAACGAGGAGCTGACTCGGAACCTGGAAGGAGGACCAAAGACCGCCGACGTTCCAGAGCTGGAATGAATTCCATCGGAACAGCTGCTAGAGGAAGTACAATTCTCTGAGCATCTAACCAAAGAGCAGCGCCTCAAACTTGAAGCAATAGTAAGAAGAAATGAATTAGCATTTGGATTGAACGGAAGATTGGGAAACTACGACGCGCAAGTTGAAATCAAGCTGAGGCCAGGCACCAAGGAAATATCTTTGGCACCCTACTCTGCGTCTCCTGCTAAGCGAGAAGTTATTGACAGACAAATTGAGGAATGGTTATGGTTAGAAGTGATTGAGCCCTCTAAGAGCGCGTGGGGATTCCCGGTAATAGTGGTATACCGAAATAGTAAACCACGTGTATGTATAGACTATCAAAGGCTCAATGCCGTGAGCATACCCGACGAGTATCCGTTACCCAAACAAACCAATATTTTGCATGCACTCGAAGGTGCTCAATGGTTGTCTACTCTAGACGCTTTAGCGGGTTTCACGCAACTAAGCATCAAGGAGGAAGACCGAGACAAAACGGCGTTTAGATGTCATCAAGGTTTGTTTAGATTCAACCGGCTGCCGTTTGGGTATAGGAATGGTCCTCCAGCATTTCAACAAGAAATGAACGCTATACTAGCTCCCTTCTTATGGATATTTGCGCTAGTATACATAGATGATATTGTTATATATAGCACAAGGTTTGAGGATCACTGTCAGCATTTAGAAGAAGTATTCCAAGCTATAATTAAAGCGGATATAACCCTATCCCCAAAAAAGTGTCACTTAGGTTACCAATTGCTGTTACTGTTAGGTCAGAAGGTTTCACGATTAGGACTATCTACACATAAGGAAAAGGTAGACGCTATAATACAGCTAGAATCGCCCAAGAACATACCAACATTGCAAACCTTCCTAGGAATGATGACTTACTTCGCTAGTTACATTCCATTCTATGCGTGGATAGTGGCACCACTGTTTAAGCTGCTCAGGAAGACAACTAAGTGGAACTGGGGGGAAACAGAACAAAAAGCATTTGAATTATCCAAGCAAGCATTAGTATCAGCCCCAGTGATGGCTTATCCAATAATAGGAAAGCCATTTTGGTTGTACACTGACACATGCGACTATGGATTGGGAGCCGTATTACAGCAAGTTCAGCCCATTAAAATCAAGGATTTGAAAGGAACGCAAGCGTACAAATATCTAAAGGGTGAGTATGAAAAAGGAAATCCCGTCCCAAAGATGGCTATCCCCGCCTCCAAGCAAAAGGACAACGTGACCAAGGGGGATAAATGGGATAGTAGGGACTTTGAAGAAACAATAGTGCACGTAGAACAAGTAATAGCATACTGGTCTAGAATATTGAAAGAAGCGGAACGGAACTACTCACCAACCGAAAGGGAAGCACTTGCCTTAAAAGAAGCATTAGTTAAATTGCAAGTGTACCTAGAAGGGTCTGAATTCATAGCAATAACGGATCACGCCGCCCTTACTTGGAGTAAAACTTACAACAACGTAAATCGGCGACTGATGACATGGGGATTAGTATTTTCAGCCTATCCAGGTATGCAAATAGTACACCAAGCAGGGAGAGTGCACAATAATGCAGACCCAGTCTCGCGGCTCCAAAGAAGAATACCTTACCAAACAGGGCCGTTAACGGACATTTCAACGCCGCTAAAGCTAAGCCATGAGGAAGATCCTTTAAGAAATATGTATAAAGAAATAGGGGACAAATTCGAGCAAGAAGTACTGGAAGTAGTCAGCGCATATACTAAGGCTAGCGAGAAAAGAAGAGACAGGCAAGAAGAAAACGTCTGGATCGCAACTGCCGCCGGCCACATTCCTTGTCAAATAGCCAAATCATATTCAATTCAAATAGCCATCAGCCCAACCAAAGTAAAGAAGTTCACTCAAGCTTATCTAAGCAACAATCACTTCTCTAAGGTACTGACAGATCTCCGAACAAACTCTAATACGTCAAAGCCTACATATACGCTGTACAGGTTAGGAGACAACGGGCTATTGTATTTTGTAGATAATAAAGACAGGAGTCGCTTGTGCGTACCCAAGGAGCTACAGATAGAAACGATTAAAGAAAATCATGATGGCCTTAACCAAGGAGCGCACGCTGGATTCGCAAAAACTTATCAGCGAATAGCGTCCGTTTATTACTGGCCCAAAATGGTAAATAAGATTTGACAGTACGTCTTCTCTTGCAACATTTGTCAGAAGGCCGGGCATCGCCGGCACGGACCAAGAGGATATCTGCAATCTATACCCATCCCGCAGCAGCCATTTGAGGTAGTATCCATGGATTTCATCATGGACTTACCACTTAGCGACAGTTTCAACGCCATCTTAGTAGTAGTAGACAAGCTAACTAAATATGCGCATTTCTTGCCTTGCACGACACAAATAAATGAAGTAGAAACGGCCAAATTATTCCACAATAATATTTGGTGTCAGTACGGATTACCCCGGCAAATTATAACAGATAGAGACGCTAGATGGACAGGCGCTTTCTGGGAGCATCTAGTCAGTCTACTAGGCATCAAACGTGCGCTTACTACCGCATATCACCCGCAAGCGGACGGGCAAACGGAAATTATGAATCAGACGTTGGAGATTGCAATCAGGGCATTTACCAACCCTATGAAAGACAACTGGAAGCATCTACTCGCAGGATTTGCGCATTCTTACAACACAAGTATGCACACTTTGACCCAACAAACTCCAGCCTTCTTACTCAGAGGGTTTCAGCCACTCACTACAGAAGATTTGCTTGCTCAAACGGCTGAATATATTAAACGGCCATCTAGAGAGAGTGAATCGGCGGAGGAGTTTAAGGAGTCCATAGATACCGCGCGGGACTTAGCAAAAGACGCTCTCAAGATAGCCCAAAATCTACAGCAAAAGTATTATAATAGGAATAGAACTTATAGTATCTACAAGCCCGGCGATCTAGTACTAATTAATCCGCACTTGCTAAGATTGCTAAAGAAAGAAAAAGGAAAGGGGGATAAGCTAAACATGAGATACGAAGGGCCATTTGAAATCTTAGAACGAGTCTCACCAGTATCCTACCGCCTACGGTTACCGGGAAGCTACAGAATCCACCCAGTAATCAATATTGCGCACATCAAGAACTACAAGCAATCACCAAAGGAGTTTGGAAACCGGCCCACTAAGCATATACCTTGACAGGATTTTGAGGAAATGCCAGAATACGAGGTAGAAAAGATAGTGAGCGAGCGAATGGTCACTAAAGGGAAGAAGCAAATAAGGCAATACAAGGTCCAATGGCTAGGATACGGACCAGAGGAAGACTGATGGAAATCTGAAAAAGAGCTGAAGAATGCACCAGACATAATAAGGAACTGGCGTAAGATCAAAAACAAAGCAAACTGAGACAAAATGATTTCAGTCATTTGTAACACAGGAATCTCTAACCCGGTCAGGTTCGCGCTCTCTAATCGCCAGTATATGCGCTAGGGCTCCTTAGCGCTCTACCTTGAGATAGGGATATAAATAACGCTGAAAGCACAATCCCTCTCTTCACCACTCATTTGCCGCTCAACTTTCTAGTACCGCACTCCACTACCTAACCATCATGCCCCACTTTGATAATCTTTACTATTACCCAATCTTCACTACTTATTGCAACGATGTCCCGTTGAACGCTCATTTGGGCATAGTAGAAGCTAGGCATATATTCGAGCTCTACCACTGCTACGCTGATAAACACAATAACCATACCTCCCCGTACTCGGAATGGCACCCAGACCCATTGGAGCAACGTCTCCATCAGTCGCCAGACGTTGAAGTCTACTATTGGGACAACGACAAAGCGCACTGGTATGTTGGAATCAACACTAGCCATGCGCTCCACGGGGCGTACCAACACGCGCTCCAAACGTTAGGGGACGCGTTGCAACCAAACAATTGGGATCGCAGCAAACCTTGGCAGGACTATGACTTCGGCTCTAAACTCGCTGAACTAGGGATGCCGTGCATACCCAAGCCCGTCGATTTTTGAGAAGGCGTCTATAGCCTAGCGTTTCATTCATTCCACAATTTGCAGCGACAAGTACATCACAACAACTTCTATGCTATGTGTCTAATCGCGCTAGCCTACGTTGTCAACGCCGTCCGAATGAATCACTACCACAACTTAGCATACGCCGGCTATATGCAAGGATTGCCAGGATTTGTCTCCGCGCATCGTTACTGGTGTAGGATACATGGATATGCCGTAACCAACTTGTCCGAAGATAACGAATCCACGGCGGGTGAGTCAGGACTCGAACGCTTGCCAGGCAAGTTCATACTCAGAACTAGAGTCATGCATACAGAATTCAAACCCGGCAAGCAAGATCAAGACCAAGAAGTGGACGAGCTGGCTCCAGATTTGCCGCCTCCCGCTCTGTCTCCTATGGAAGAAGAAAATCGACATACCTTACCCAGTGAACCTTCCCTTGATTCACGACTCAGCGAAATGTTGCGCAAGCACCTCACTCTCAACAGTATCACCCAGCAACCTGGCAACAACGTCCAACCTCAGCCTAGATGGCACAATCAGAACGGCCTCGACCATTCTGGAGGCGGATTTCTCCCAGCTAACCCCATCCCAGGAATGTCAAAGCAAGGGCTGGATTTCTTGCTCCAACGGCTACAGGAGGTTGCCCTACAACGGCGGAAAAAGGAAATTGCAGAAGGAGAGGCAAGAACTGCCGTCCTTGAATGGGAATGGCCTACGGAGCCGGCTCCGTCAAGCGAACCCCTGATGGGACTTCCTGAGTGGGTGCCCGACGCTTTGAACCAGGATTTGCCCAGGACTTGGGAGGATTATTGGGAAGAAACAAGAAAAGAGTAGTTAGACATTAGGCTTGGATGTATGGGATATTCTATCATCGTTTAATTCACTTTGCGCGTCTTGACTGGGGGGAATATGTTATGGAACAGGATAAAATAGTAAAGAACGGCAAAGCGAACATGATTTGGCCTTGAAATTAGTGTAGACAAACACTTGTAAAGTACATAGAAATATTCCTTGAATTTTTCTGTTATTTCTACTATTTTTAATCATGTAAATACTCAAGGTATTAAGGGAGAAACAGTCCCTTGAAGGGAAGACTTAATAACTTGAGTCTAACTAGCTATTCTTAAGTAAGCACTCTGCTTTCCAGAAGCTACTACCAAGTAGCTAAGAGGAAGGTCTGGGCCTCACTAAGAGCACAGCTTGTTTCAGCCTTTTCCTAGAGTGTCTTAGTGAGGGGAAGGATATTCTTAGAACTGGAGGCTAACTCTTATAAGGCATGGCTTTATGAGACAGGCTCTCACTTAACATCTCATCTCTTTTCATCTTGTCATGTATCTTACCCTACTGTATATAGTAATCACAGGCCTCTAAGGGTATAAATAGCCCCTCGAACTGGCCTTTTGAATGCATCACATTTTACCATCCTCTCTCAGCCTGTGTGACTCTTAAGAACTTCTATTGATCTCTTTAAGTATCATACATAGTAAATTTGCCTAAAGCTCTTAAGTTCGGCGCATATAGCCTCTAGGACGGTCCCAACCTATACAGGGAACCTAGAACCAGCTTAAGTGCGACCCTGCCAAGACTTCCTGGCTGTCTGCTAAGTGTTTGGTGCTTCCACAACGCCTTTACCCCCTTGTTTACCGTCGGAGACAAGAAAATAAATTTCTATAATTCTCAATTAAATTACAGTGAGTTCCAGAGACTGACATTTAGGTTTTATACTACTTTGCTTGTACCTCGCGTCGCCTGCTGAACAGTAATACGCTCATTACTGGTTATTGGTAGGGATCACCCTGATACTAACCACCTTACTCTTCTAGCAAGATAACTAGCCACTCTAATATACTCTAATTTCACTAGCATAGATTTTTCTTATTACTTACCTTCCTAAGTTTTCTACCTTTTATAGTTAGACAGTTACCTTATTTGTCTTTTGGTTTCTTTCTTTCTTCTTTAGAGTATTTAGTTTTATTACTTTAATTTCCCTATCTATAACAATTTGGCACCAGGTACAACTTGCAGTTTTGGTCAATGACCACCCCCATTCCATTCCCTTCCTTGTGTGTCCCATAGGAAACACCCCTGCTATTTTAGGCATGACCTGGCTCACTCAGGAATCACCCCTCATTGACTGGTCCCTAGGTACCATTACTTTTCCTGACCAAATACAAATTGCATCAGAAGAAGAGGCCAACCCAGACCCCCTGGCCAATCTTCCTACTCAATACCATGAATTTGCAAAAGTATTTGGCAAAGAAGAATTCAAGGTCCTCCCTCCACATAGGGAGTATGATATCTCCATAGACCTTATTCCGGATGCCAAACTTATGCCAGGGCCAATTTACGGCATGACCAATGCAGAATCCAAGGCACTAAAGCAACATATTGATGAAGAACTAGCAACGGGCAAGATCCGCCCCAGTACTTCCTCAGCAGGTGCTCCAGTTATGTTTGTTAAAAAGGCAGATGGTTCCTTACAACTGGTTGTGGATTACTGGAAGTTGAATGACGTAACACATAAGAATGTTTACCTGTTGCCAAGACAAGACAACTTAATGGCTAAACTTAGGCATGTGAAGTTGTTCACAAAGCTAGATTTACGCTGGGGTTACAACAACATCAGAATCAAGGAAGGAGATGAATGGAAGACGGCATTCAGGACCAAATATGGGCTATTTGAATACCTGGTAATGCCATTTGGCCTCACCAATGCCCTGGCTGCCTTCCAACATTTCATGAATGACTTGTTTAGGGACCTCATTGATGTTACCATGGTCATCTACTTGGACAACATACTGATCTTCTTGGAAGACCCCAAGGATCACCCTACTCATGTCAGGGAAGTTCTATCACGGTTGATGAAGAACCAGCTGTTTTGCAAGCTCTCCAAATGTCACTTCCACGTCACTACAGTCAATTACCTTGGCATTGTCATATCACCTGCAGGCTTCTCAATGGATTAAAAGAAGATTGAGGCAGTCACTTTGTGGCCCCAACCCAAGACAGTCAAACAGGTCCAGGCCTTCTTAGGCTTTGTCAACTACCTTTGGCGGTTCATCCCAAACTTCAGCTCCATGGCACGTCCCCTCCACAATCTTACCAAAAAGGAAACCCCCTGGTCATGGGGTGAATTGGAAGAAATGGCGTTCCATGAATTGAAAACTCTGGTTACCAGATCCCTGGTCCTGATCCATTCCAACCCTACGCTTCCTTATTACCTTGAAACAGACGCATCAGGGGTAGCAATGGGAGCTATACTCAGCCAACAAGGGCCAGACAACTGGTTACACCCAATTGCCTACATGTCAAAATCATTCTCAGGAGCGGAAGCAAACTACAACACCCACAACAAGGAGCTTCTGGCTATCATCAAGGCATTGGAAGAATGGAGAATCTTCTTGGAGGCAATGGATAAACCCATACAAGTTTTCACAGACCATTGGAATCTGGAATACTGGATGCAGGCACAAACATTCAACCGCAGGCACACCCAATGGCGCATATTCTTGAGCAACTTCAACTTTGAGATCCACTATTGCCCAGGAAAGCAGTCAGGGAAACCAGATGCGTTGTCCAGGAGATCAGATTACCTTGACAGCCCCCAGGAACCAGAAATAATGTTACCTGCTGAAGTATTTGCCAACACATTGGAAGAGGAACTGGAGATTGTCACAGAAATCCAGAGCAAGCTAAAAGAGGACCCCTCCCTTGAACCTATTATCCAGTTCCTGACAGAAGACGCGGACAATGCACCTCCCTCTATCCAAAAAGCCTATCAAGACTATGACTGGGAGGAAGATCTCCTGTGGTATTGCGGAAAACTAGTTGTCCCAGACTTGGAACCCCTCAAGGAATGATTATTGAGGGAATTCCACAACTCCCCATTGGCAGGGCATCCAGGTCAACAAAGGACGCTTGAACTTGTCAGCAGGAATTATTGGTGGCCTGGAATAAAATCCTCTGCTAAAGAATGGGTTGAATGCTGCCCAATATGCCAAGCCAACCAACAAGCCAATGCACCGGTCATTGCCCTTAAACCCCTAGAAGTCCCACCATTCCCTTTCCACACAATCTTGTATGACTTCATCACAGGGTTCCCCAAGTCCCAGGGACACAATGCTATCTTAGTGGTGATTGATTTGTTTTCCAAGTTTGGCCACTTCATCCCCACTTCCAAGAAAATCTCCGCAAAAGGCCTTGCTGATCTGTTCATCACCCACATCTGGAAACTCCATGGGTTACCTGTCAAAATGGTCTCTGATTGAGGAACAACCTTCACAGGAAAGTTCCTGAGGGCACTGTACCAATGGCTTGGAGTCAAACCAGCGTTCTCCTTGGCCTATCACCCAGAATCAGACGGACAAACGGAAAGAGTCAACCAGTTCATCAAATTCTACCTGCGCTCCTACATTGCAGCCAGCCACTTTGATTGGGCTGCCTGGTTACCATTGGCAGAGTACGCATACAATAATGCCAAGCATGCAGCAACTGGAAGAACACCCTTTGAACTTGTTTATGGACAGAATCCAGTAATGAACCCATCAAATGTTCCAGCCAATGTCCCAGAAGCAGATGCAGTAGCAGACACATTAGCTTGGGAATGGAAGGAAGCTGAATCAGCCCTTAGGATGAGCAAGGAAAGAATGACCAGGAATCAGGGAATAGTACCAGAATACTTGGTAGGCAAGAAGGTTTGGCTAGATGGGAAGAACGTAGAACTCAGGACCAACTCCAACAAACTGGATCCTAAACAACTAGGCCCCTTCAAAATCACAGAAAGAATATCCAGCCACACCTACCGTCTCAAACTGCCAGAATCCTTGAAGATCCATGATGTATTCTATGTAGGACTGCTATCCAAAACCTACAAATCCTCAAGTCAACCGTTCCCAGAACAACCCCCTCCCAAAACAATAGAAGGGGAAGAGGAATACAAGGTCAAACAAATCATTGATTCTAAGCAACAACGGGGAAAGTGGTTTTATCTGATAAAATGGAAGGGGTATGGCCCAGAAGACAATTCCTGGGAGCCAGAAGAACTGTTGGAACACAGCCAGGAAGAGGTCAAGCGCTTCAACCAAGCCAGACTCAGAAAGGCTTGTGACGCTGCCAAGAGCCTTTAAGGGGGGGGCAATGTCATAACCTCCTAAACCATACCATTGGATTTGCCCAATTTTTCTATTAATTTTAGTATTTTTTACGGACTCTTTATCTTATGTTTTTCGATCACGTGATCTCGGCGCTTATTATGCCGAGATGCCGCGCCAAGATGCCGTGCCAAGGGCGCTTAGGAGAAATCCACGCTTCTGCGCAGCCTGCAGCACACTTCTCATTTCACATGTAGTCTTCTATTCACACACGCACAGACCACACGTACTTAGAAGTTTTGTCTATATATACAGCAGGGAAATTGCTTGGGGACCCCAAGTTGATTTTACCTTGTCTCATACTCATTGAGGAGGACCATCCAGCCAGCTAAGTAGCTGGCCCCTATTAGTTCTCAGACAATAACCCCCACTTAACTCATCACACCTCCCAGGCCTCTGGCCCCTTTGTCAGTAGTTAGTAGTAAGCTGCCTTACGCAGCAAGTAGTATAGCCTAGATAGAAGTAGATACATAGTCTTGCTTGTAGTAGTACGGCCACAAGCGCCCACACCCACTAGCGTGTACCCACCTTACAGTGGTGTACAACAACCTGGGTTAATGGTAAGCCACTTGTGACTACATGCACACCCAATGGTTACCTTCAAGTAAATGGCAGGCGTTTCTGCTACATCTTCAATGGTGCCAAAGGATGTTCCACCCCTAGATGCCTCCATGGTCCCCACATCTGATCTCTCTGTGGCCTCAACAGCCATAATGCACAAGACTGCTCAGATTGACCCTCAAAAAATTGTCACACCCCTCATCCCTGCAGCTTGGCACTCTTGCCTGGAAAACCTCAAGCTCCTCCACATGTTTAGCAATGTCCCAGTTGGCTTAACCCAAGGCTTCCAACTTGGTGCCTCATGGGCCCTTTCCTCTACCTCAACCCTGCCTAATCACAAATCTGCTCATGATTCTCCTTCTATCATTGACTCCCATACTTCTAAAGAGCTGGTGCTTGGTTGCTACTCTGACCCTTTCCTGCATACATCCTTATTCAACTTAATTGGTCATTTCTGTTCTGCCCTGCTAGGGCTTGTATCTAAACCTTCCTCACCAGGGGAATTCAGAATGGTACAGGATTTTTCTTTCTCCCACTCTGAGGGTCAGAACAACCCAGTCAACAGTGAGATCAATGTGGAGGAGTTCCCATGCATATGGGGATTATTTGATAATGTGGTACAGGCCCTTTTAGACCTCCCAGAGGGCTCATCAGCTGCAACATTTGATGTGGACACGGCATACCAGTGCATACCCATTCACCCAGACAACCAACCAAGTACCATTGTGTCATGGCACAACCAGCTCTACATTGATCATTGTGCTCCTTTTGGGGCTGCTAGCTCCAATGGCTTGTTTGCACAGTGCAGCAATGTAATGCTCATGATTCTCAAGGCTTCCTTGGGATGCTGCATTGTTAAGTGGGTGGATGATTATGTCATCATCAGGCCCCCCCATGATCTCCCTGGGGGCAACACAGTTGAGCAGGACATATACAATGTAGCCTTGCTGCTTGGATGGCCATGGAAATCCACCAAAACCAAACCATTTGCATCATCATTTATTTTTCTTGGTTCCAAGTGGTTGATTCCTGCCCAGGAGGTCTCAATTCTGCCCAAGAAACAACATAGGTTTCTCAATAAGATAGCAGTATGGCTCAATGCAGACAGGGTGTTGTTGAAAAGTACACAGCAACTTATTGGCTCCCTTGTCCACTGCACAAATGTAGTTTGCAATGGCAGGGAATGGCTTGCTGGTCTGATCCACTTTAGCACTACCTTTCCTCACGCTCACTGTTTTTGTTTTATTGTATGCGCTAAGCCAGCTCTGGCAACCCAGGACACATTGTGGTGGCAAGCCAAGCTGTCTGCCAATGTATGCTGCTGCACTATCTCCCCACCTCCCCTGGCATACCCTCACAAATTCTTTATGGACGTGTCCATGTCTTTTGGTATTGCAACCAGTGTTGACAACCATTGGGCAGCCTGGCAACTAATGCAGGGTTGGAGATCCAACAGTTGCAATATTGGTTGGGCCAAAATATTGGCCCTTGAAATGACACTGGAATCAGCAATTGCCTACAGTATTTGCAATTTACTGCTACACTTCTGCTTGGACAACCAGGACATCATTTTTGCCATGGCTGCCAGTAGATTGCATAATCTGGAGCAGAACAATGCAATTAAATGTATTTTTGCTTGCTCAGCCCAATTTGGCCTCCATATCAACACATCTCACATTGCTTCAGATGAAAACCCAGCTGATCCACTGTCATGTGGTGTACCCATCCACACTATGCCCCATTGCTTGTGGTCCACGCCAATTCCAGCCCATCTAGCTGCACTCCTGGCCTTCACACTGCTCTCACTGTAGCCCTGTACGTGTTTGTCTTTTGCTGCTATCCCACAGTGACTTGTTTTCTTCTTCCCATGTTGTGGGCCTGCACCTTTGTCTTTTGCACACCTAATTACCTCCCCTTGCTCACAGTTGTACTGCCCATTGCATTTCCCTGTATATTACACATCACCTGGCCATCCACATATATCACATGATGTCACATGCCCCCTCATTCAACTACTGCCATGGTTTGTCTCAACTCTGTTGCTTGCACTCAATCAGCTCTTTGTCTAAGATTGTTATATCCCAATGCCCACGCATTGCCCTTGCACAGAGATCCCCACGGCAAGGGCCCTTCTGCCGGTTTGTCTGACTTTCAACTGTTACTGGCCACACCCTCCACAGTGAACCTATGCTTTGTCCTGTACTCACTCACGCCAAACCTGTCTGGTCTGCAGCACCAATTCTCTTCAACAACCACTGGTCAGCTCAGAAAAGCCATCAACAATGGGCTTGCTGCTTGTACATAGAAGAACTACAGGGCGTTCATTGGACAACTCAAGTCATTTTGTAGGGACAAGAGAGTTGTGGAGTCAGACACATTTCCTGCTAGCAAACTGGTCCTCTGCACCTTCATTGGTTCTCTTACCAACAACAAGTCAGGGAGCATGGCAAGTGCCACAGTTGCAGCCCTAAAAGCCTGGCATTGCTTGCATGGAGCTGTCTGGAATGGGGGATACCTTTTGTTGCATGTCTTGAAGGGGGTCACAAATTTGGCTCCCCAATCTTCCCAATGTCCACCTAGACCTCCAATCACAGTTGCAATGCTGCACTCTTTGCAAACCTGTTTAAATTGACAATTGCCTTTTGATGTGGCAGTTTTTGTGGCAGCCCTGTCTGCCTTCTGGGGTCAATGCTGTTTAGGGGAGCTTTTAGGCTTGGCCCAACTGCAGCATACCCCCTCTACTGCTCCCTTGCATTCCTTGTTTGTGTTCCCACCCACATTGCAACTGCAGCCACATCCCTACACATCCAACATCTCAATCCAGCTTCCTTGTACCAAGACAAGCCAAGCCATTGGCAAAATCATACACCTAGCTAGCCAGCGCAACAGTTTGTCCCCAATTGCAGCCATTGCCGCTCATCTTGGTATCAACTCAGGAATCCCACTGTTGCACCACATATTTGTGTACACATCCAACAATGGTGTTATTTGTTGTCTTACTTGCAAATATTTCTTGGCACAGTGTAACAAGATTTGGACTGCCAGTGGATTCCCTAGTCTCTCTGGGCACTCATTTAGAATTGGCAGAACTCACACCTATCTCACTTCCAGTGTCCCTAGCAACATTGTCAAGAAGATGGGTTGTTGGTCCTTGGACACTTTCCTAAAATACTGGCAAAACGTCAACTTGTTAATTGAGCTGCATGCTAAGGACATAACAGCGCCCACACATTCATCCCATATTCTCCCCCCCTCCCAGCCACAGCCCCAGGACATTGTTGCCACACATAAGCCAATTTGTTTTATGCAGTGCCTTCAAACATGCATGGGGTGCCACGCTTGCCTGCCTGCATGTGTGTGTTTGCAGTTGCACCCTTTGCCACCTGCTTGCTTTGTCCTTGTTTCTCACCCTTCACTCTGTTCTTGTCCTCTTGCTCCTGCTCTCTGGTGGAGCTTGCTTGGTGGCGCAGCCCCAGTGGCTCCTTGGTGCGGTGTTCTGCCTCTCCAGCCCCCATCTTGCTTTGCCCACCAGTCCTGGTCATTCTGTTTCTTCTCACTATCCTAGTGCTTTCTTCCTCCCCCAATTTGCTGTGCCAGCCCAAGGCCAAGTGTGTCTTTTGTCATTCCCTTCCAGTATAGATTTTCACATATATACATATAGGTTTTCTTGTATCCCAGGTGCAATACCACTGAGTGAGTGTGTGAAATTAGTACAGTGCAGACATCCCAATCCCTGCTTGTTGTATTGGGCATACATACATACAATTGACTGTGCTTGCTGAAATATATTAGTTACTGGCAGAGTCCAAACTGTTGAAATTGCAATGGTTCCTCAATTATTTTCTTATATTCTCTGTCTTTCTTGTATCCCTCTGTGTCATGAGCCTCACCTCCTGACATGTGTATTGGCTTGTTTGCTCTGTAGCCTCCTGCCAGCATGTATTCAGAGAGTCCACCTTCTGCTTGATCTGTATCCATCTGATTTGTTTGCATGTTTCCTTTCTTCCTTGTTTGTGTGCTTCCCTCTTCTCTTTCTGTTCCTTCCACTTAGTCCAGACTTACTCTGTTCCAAATGCTTCTATCTTACTTATCTTGCTGTGTACCAGCCTGGTTTACTGTATAGAGCTTCTTAACCATGTCCTCTACCTCCCTCTCAGTTGTACAGCCTGGATGCTGCCTCTTCTCATGTATTTACCCCTTTTTCTATTTTGTTATAAAAGACAACTGTGAATTGTGTAGGAAACCCCAAGAACAATTCACCTTGTCAATTCCATTGCTCCTTACTGTGTGAATCCTCACTTTCTTCACAGTCCACTGATTTTCTCTTGGTTGTTACACTCTACTATTGAGCTCACTATATCTATGTTGCCCACTAGCTGTGTTATATGTCTGTGGTCTGATATGTCCATTGGGTATACTTGTCTCCTGTAGTATTCCTGCCCTCCAGCTCAACACTTGCTGGTGAGCTGATTGATCTGTTGACGTGTGTTTCACTTGTGGCTTCTATGGACCCCTTTGTGAGTTCATCCAATTCTTCTCTCCAATCAAGGTCCCAAATTGCTTTGTTATTAGTACTTCTTCTTTTCAGGGCCCATGTCCCAATACTCCTGTAATTGCTCCTTCCTTGGATCTCTGGGTTGTATTGCTTTGGCACTACACAATGACAATTTGGGTTTTGTCACCCTTCCAAGGTGACTTGGCTCTTGGCTGCCACTTTTGCTGCTGTGCCAGTGATCATGGGTTGTGTGATTTGTCCAATGTGTCATAACCCATGCCTTTGCTGGCATGTCTCCTGACCAAGCTACCTACTAATAGGATATTCCACAGTCTTTAGAAGACCACATATACTCACATATATGCAGTCAGAACTGTCATTACTCTAAGGGCTCACAACTTAGAGACTGACAGTCCACCAGGTCACATGACCTCCCCCCCTCCAGTCCTTTGTCAAATACTATACTAAACTACTATGGATTTGAGGTGGGGGGGGGATGACATAATCTCTTCTATAATAATATCTTGTTCAGACCTGGCCTGCAGCAAGGGGGGTGGGGGGAGTGCAACATCCCCCAGCAACTTATATTATTAATATATCACTGTGCATCATATATACTCTATATATCTTTGACAGTGGATATCTATGGTCATAACCCTTCCACATATGGGTTATGACACAATGGGTGGATGCATGCCCCTTATCTTATTGCTTTTCTTTGTGTCCACCATGTATTTGCTCTCTGCCCATTCTGTTCCTATTTTGTCTTTGCTGTACGTCCTTGAGAGGGCATTGCCCAGCATGTTCTGGGTCCCTTCTATGTATCTGATTGTAAAGTCAAACTCATGTATTCTTTCTAACCATCTCACTTGTTGTGCATGTATCTTCTTCTGGGATAGTAAAACTCTGGTGCCTTGTGATTGATGAATACCTCAAAATTCATGCTGTACAGTAGTGGTTGGAACTTGTCCAACAATACCACTATGGCCAGGGCCTCTTGTTCTGTCACTGTATAATTCTGTTGCACTGCTGTGAACTTAGCCAACCAAAAGGCTGCTACAGCAGCAGTCTGCCATTCCTTCCCTTGGCTCACCAGTTGTCACAACCAAGAATGAAATGACTGCTGTGAGATAATGAGACAATTCACACAGATGAGAGAGTGGGAAATTGACAAGGTGAATTGTTCTTGGGGTTTCCAAGCCAATTCACAGTCTTCTTTTATAACAAAAGTGAAAAGGGGTAGATACGAGGAGAAGGGACAGTGTCCGGGCTGCACAACTTGGAAGCAAGATAGAGAGAGCATATGGCTCAGAAGCTCGACACATTGAACCGGGCTGGTGCGCAGCAAGATAGAAGCACTTAGAGCAGAGTAAGTCCAGGCTAAGTGCAAGAAGGGAACAAGGAAGAGGGAAGAACATAAATAGGGAAGATAGGAACTATGCACACAGATGAGATGGATACAGATGAGCTCCCCAGACAAATACATTGGGGGGAGGAAGGGAGTGACAGGCAACACATAATCATGTTAGGAGGTAAGGCTCATGACATTGCCCCCCCTCAAAAGCCCTTAGGCAGTGACAAAGGGCTGCTTACATCCATTCAGAACAATCAATAGCTAGTAACTCCTCAAAACTAAACAGTTCCTCATTCTCCCTGCCTTCAAATGTTTCCACATTCCTTCTTATCTCCTCATTGCCCCATCCTAGGTAGCTCTGAGGCTCCCATTGTGTTTCTCTCACTGGAGACAAGTATCCTGGGGTCCAGCAAGTGTCTGGTGTGCTGGAGAACAGGGGGAAGGGTAAGGGTGCTGGTGCATGCGCCTCTGTTGGCCTGGGAGTGTCTGGGTGTGCTGAAGGGGTCACTGGCGTTGCTGGCCTGCTTATGTAGGCTGGTGGGTCTGCTGGGCAAAGCAGAATGAGTTTCTGCATTGCCTGGGTTAGCTCTCTTGCAGATGGAGGTGTGGAGACTGTAGGGGGTGGGGTAGCAAACCCATGGCAATGCCATTGTGCCAGATCCCTGAAAGCACCTAGATGGGAGGCAATGAAGTGACACCAGCAGTATACTTGCTTTCCATACAGTGTATCTGGCCCTTCTTCTCCCCTGGGGTTGAGTCAATAAAGAAATCCCCACTTGGGGTGCTTGTACACACTGCGCTTGAAGAACCTGACCTTGTTGTGACTGCTGGCGCTCATCAGAGTGTAAATTATGTTGGCAGAGCTGTCTAGGTGTGCTTTCATCTCCTCTGGGCCATTCATGATGTAGCAATTGATGTTGAGGCAGGGGTTGTAGGCCAAGGCATTGAAGGAGCTGAAGATGGGCATGCTGGGACAGAGGAGTGCGCAAGAAGAGCTTAGCAGGGCAAGTTTTGGCAGCAAGAGCTTGTAAAGTGACAAAGCAAGCAGTTTTGGACTTGCTGTGTTGCTTGACTATCTTCCCTCTTCTAACTTTGCGCGCATTTGCAGGGATGGCGTTGTTGGCTGCTGGAGCATCCGGGTAATTGGCAAAGAAGTTGCGCAATTTGTCCTTGCAATGCTGTAGATCCTTG
Organism: Rhizoctonia solani; assembly: GCF_016906535.1. Classification (NCBI taxonomy): domain Eukaryota; kingdom Fungi; phylum Basidiomycota; class Agaricomycetes; order Cantharellales; family Ceratobasidiaceae; genus Rhizoctonia; species Rhizoctonia solani. The sequence goes on from NC_057373.1 coordinate 3,720,773, forward strand.
GCTGGTTCCCATGTGTCCTCATGGGGCGCATATCCCTTCCATCTCATCCTGTACTTCCAGATTCTGTCTTCTGCTGCCCAATCTACAAATTTGTCTACTTTGTACTCTTCTTCTCCTTCTGCTGTGATCACAGGCGGCGGAGGGGTGAATGTGCAATCAAACTCTGTGTCTTGTTTGAAAGCAGACAATAAGCTGACATGGAACACGTCATGGATTCTCATGGTCTCAGGGAGAGCCAGGCAATAGGCGTGAGAGCCCACTCTTTCTATGACAGGGAAAGGGCCATACTGCTTATGGTCTAGCTTTTTGTTGGGATGCTACAACGTGATATTGGAAGCCAGAAGCCAAACTTTGTCTCCTGGTTGAAACTCAGGAGGTGGTTTCCCTGTGTCTGCCTGTTTGTAACGCTCCTGAGCCCATTTGATTGATGCCTGTACTTCCTGAATTGTCTCAGCCAGTTGCTTGGCTCTGTCATCAGCAATGGGCAATCCAGTGGGTTCCAGGAGTGGTGAAATGACAGGAGAACGTCCATACACAATCTCAAAGGGCAATTTGCCTGTTGCTTTGCTTCTGGCGTTGTTGTGAGCAAATTCAGCCAGTGGGAGCCAATCAACACAATCAGACTGTCTATGATTAATGAAGGGACGTAGGTAAGCCTCTAGCCATTGGTTCTTGATCTGAGTTTGCCCATCAGATTGTGGGTGGTCAGCAGTAGAGAAACTAGGAGTGATTTGCAGAGATCTGTAGAGTGCCTTGAGGAACTTGGAGTTGAATGTAGTCCCTCTGTCAGACACAGTGCGCTTGGGAGTCCCATGTAGCTTCCAGACATGCTCCAGGAACATCTGAGCAACATCCTCAGCAGTAGCAGTTTCTTTGCAGGGAATCAGGTGCATCATCTTTGAGAAGCGGTCTACAACCACCAGGATGCTGTCATAACCCTTACACTTAAACTTGACAATGAAATCATATGAGATGTCTTCCCAGGGACCTGCAGGGACAGAAAGCAGGTTGAGAGCATAGTTGTGTGCATGGCCCTTGCTTCTTTGGCAGATTTCACAAGACTCCACATAGCAATTGACTTGGAATTTCATTGCTGGCCAGTAGTAGTGACAACTGATTAACTCTAGAGTTTGTGCTCTTCCTTGGTGACCAGAAGCAGGAGAATCATGGAAGTGAGATAAGAGCTGCTGTTTGATCTCAGGTTCATCTGGCACAACTACTCTTCCTTGATACAATAGTAGACCCTCCTGAATTGTATAGTCCTTGAACCTTTGTGCAATGTTGTGGGGCATGGATTTAGGGTCTGATACAGCTAGCTGTCAGAGCCAACAACTACCACAGGGTAAACCTAACTAGCTAACAGCCCAGAGGGACTTAAGTATGGGCTAGTAGGTAACAGAGCTCAAGGCAACTGCCAGATAAGGGGTTGGACAAGACCAATGTAGTAAGAGTGCACTATGCTGTTAAGACAGCTGGGCAAGGGACCTTTGACAGGGACTGGTATGCTCTCAGGCAATCTTAGGTGTATGTCTTAGGGTAGTAGGTGTGGAAGGGATAAAAGGTCTGAGGCTTAAGGCTCTCAGAACCCTCCTTATATATTCAACAGAGAAGGGGAAGAGTAATTACATGTACAAACATAACAACAGAGATAAGGTCACATGACCAGAGATAAGAAAGACATGATCACATGACTAAAGGTAATGTGATTTGATTACATAATAAACGCTCAGCGCTTAAATAGCATAAAGATGCATATATCCATAAATCTTCATGAAAATAGCGCGTATATTCACTATTTCTTCAACTTAGTGGATTCTAAGGTGATCACGCCTCTAGAGCATGACACTAGCAAGATTGTGTCAAGACTAGGATCTTCCTGAGTAGCTTCCTTGATTTGATCCAGCAAGGATGAATTCATGTGTGCTGAAAATGCCTCAAAATGAGATTCTGGAATCATAACTTGTGGAGATGGTTCTAAGTCTGTGTGATCTGGTTGTCTTGACAGGGGGTCAGGTTTCTGTGACTGTTTCCTGGGTCTATAAACAATAACAAAGTTGTAGGACGCCCACATGAGATGCCAGCGCGCATGATGCCTGTTGAAGGTTCTAGCTAATTTCCAGCACTCCAGATTCTTGTGGTCAGTAAACACAGTGATTGGCTGCTCAGTTCCTTCCAGGAAGATTCTCCAGTGCTCAAATGCACAAATGATGGCAAGTAGCTCTGTCATGAGCCTCACCTGCTGACATGATTATGTGCTGCCTGTCACCTCCCTCCCCCCAGTGTATTTGTCTGGGGGACTCATCTGCATCCATCTCATCTGTTTGCATAGTTCCTATCTTCCCTGTTTATGTTCTTCCCTCTTCCTTGTTCCCTTCTTGCACTTAGCCCGGACTTACTCCGCTCTAAGTGCTTCTATCTCGCTTATCTTGCTGCGCACCAACCCGGTTCAATGTGTAGAGCTTCTGAGCCATATGCTCCATCTTGCTTCCAAGTTGTGCGGCCCAAACACCGTCCCTCCTCCTTGTATTTACCCCCTTTCACTTTTGTTATAAAAAGAAGACTGTGAATTGCCTCGGAAACCCCAAGAACAATTCACCTTGTTGATTTCCCACTCTCTCATCTGTGTGAATTGTCTCATCATCTCACAGCAGTCATTTCATTTTTGGTTGTGACATTGTGAATTGTTCTTTCCTGGCTGTAGCCAATTTATCAACCTGGACATCACTCAGGTCCTCATCCCCACTGTTACTTCTTACAATTCTCTTTTCCCTTGCCACAGAGCGCACTGGGTTATTGCACACCGCCAACTAGGCTATCCTCACATTGACTCAGAAAGACCTGAACTCTTTTACCTCAATACACCCCTCAGATTGCGTGTAGTTTGCATCAGACGCTATGGCAGATGCCAGATCACGCAAATCATCAATGGCCTCACTTGCATTGAGGCAGGCATCCCCTCTTATCACTCCAGCCACACTAGAAAGACCTTCTGACGCACCTATAAGTTGCACAAGGGTTGAACTCCGTTCAGAAATCCTCTGGCAGCAAGAGGATGCTACAAAACTTGATCACCTGCACAGATATCTCATAGGCAACAATGCCAGCAGCAGATCTCAACCCCCAGCGCTCCACAGACTACTGGAGAAGAACACAGGGCACCTTTTCAGCCATCTAGATGCTTGGAAACAAGCCATGTTGCAGGATGTTACACAAGCAGTAGAGAGCGCAATTCAGCGCCTGCTGACTGTCCCCAGCAGCACAAATCCACACACACCTCCCAGAATAGTCTTCACAGTCATAGACAACACCCCCAAGGCCCCTTCTGGCTCAGACAGCTCAGGCAACAAGGACTTCTTAGTCCCTATCATGGATGAGCTTGACCCAAAAGGAAAAAGGGTCAAACTGGAGTCACCAGATCCACCTAAAACCTGTTAAGAGTTTTAAGGTGACTTAGGATGCATCCTAACACATCCTAGGTGACTTACATAAGCCACAAGTGCATAAGATTCCCCCTTTCCTCATCACACAGGTGACTGAACTTACATGAGACATGACTTAGATGGTTTTAAGGTGACTTAGGATGCATCCTAACACATCCTAGGTGACTTACATAAGCCACAAGTGCATAAGATTCCCCCTTTCCTCATCACACAGGTGACTGAACTTACATGAGACATGACTTAGATGGTTGGATATACTGGGTTAGGAAGTTAATTTAACCACTTGTATTTGAGCAGAAGTTTCCATGGCGTACCAGGTACGCCAGTCCCCAGACCAGTGTTGTAATGCTGCTACATGATCTTGCTTGAGGAGCAGCGTATTCAGTATGCTACGCCCTGGCATAGCCCTTTCACTTTTCTCAGATGGTCTGCCCTCCTGTGCAGCGTACCTGGTACGCTACGCGCCAACACAGCTCTTTGCCATTTGTCACACTAGTCTCCTCTCTGAAGCGCAACGTAATGTGTACGCGTTTTGCCGTCAACCACTGCTCACATGTCATTAGATCTTATTGTATGTATTTTGTATTCTATGTGCTTGTCATTCATACCACTTATGCATGTGCGGATTTGCATCTTTTGACAGGTCTCAATAATCGTTGCTGGAGATTTCATGCTTAAAAGATTGAACGTCCCACCACAATTAGTATCAGTCAATAGCCGCAGAGGAGTAGATAATGATAGAACTTTCAATTATATCAAACGGAGTTGTTCTGACAGAGTAATAAATAAAACAAGAAAATACCAGCCAGAGCTCTTGAATATACTGGCGTACCAGGTACGCCAACTACAAGCATGGATAAAACCAAGCATGTGAGTCTGTATATAACATTTTCACTTCAGGCAAAATCAACATATTTCTACTTTAGCACATTGCAATTTACTGGCAATTATCTTTGATGGCGTACCAGGTACGCCAGCCCCGACGTACTGGGCTTTCATGTCACGTGACCATTGTAAGTAGTGTAACAGGCCAATATCTGGCGTACCTGGTACGCCATCCCTAGACCCATGACCTATAGAGTGACCTGTATGTAAAATGATTACAAGCGCTGACCCCCCTTTGATTGTGTTCAAGTAAAATGTCTCTTTACACTTTCCGCCTCAATGTATAGCTTTGTAACTGTAAGGAATGTACAATATTGTTATATTAACACTATTATATGCGAACCCCTTACATAATCAAGTCGACTGTCCCGAGCACCACCATCCAGTGATGTTGGATTGTAACTTTGCTGTGGCTGCCAGGCTTGCTGCCTCGCAAGAGGGGCCGTTCGGTTAGCTTGGCGCTAGTTATGTCCAAGCATGTTATTGTTGTTACCGCTGGTTCGTGCAGCATCCCATATATCCCCACACCCGGCACCCCCTTCCCCTATCAAATCGATCCCCTTGCCGCGCGCACGCTTAGTCTCGCATTTCAGTGCGTAGTCAATATTGGAGTACGCGGCTCAGAACATATCCGACGCCGCGTTGTCCAGGCTGGTGCCCTCGGAGTCGTTAGTTGCATCCTCGCCGTCTGGCTCAAGGGCAAAGGATTCGCAATTGGTAAGCATATCGGTCTCACTGCCCGCGACGATGCGATTCGTCATGCATCCCCTGAACTCTTACGAACTCTTACTTATCTACATTACAGGCCCATCGGCCACTGGTTCCGGTGCTCCTCGAGAGTCCCGTGAAGTCCGCGTGCGCAGGCAAGAAGAAGCCCTCGAACGCCAGCGCGCCCTCGAGCTTCCCCGCGCCCTCGAGCACGCAACCTCATCTGACAACCTGCGGGCGCGTGCGATTGCACAACCACAACCTCGCATCGCCACCACCACTGCTCCCCCTCCGGCCCTCCCCCTGTACGATCCAATACATACCCCAAGCCCAGTTCGGAAGAAGCCGACAAGGAAATGAGCGGTGCAAGCAATATGGGCCCCTCACCAACTCCTCCACCTCCCGCTATCGGACGAAGCATGTCCAATGACTCGGATGGAGGTTATGTGGGAGTCCCATCGCTCCCCGCACCAAGCGGTCCTTCGGGTGCGTTTGCAGTCTCTAGCGGCTCCCATGCGCGCTCATTCGATATCCGCACTGCATCTCCCATCCCATTGCCTCCACCTCTCCCGTTATGGGCCGTGCCATCTCACCCAACACGGCCCAATCATCCGACGCCTCGGCCAATGCCACCCCTGTTGGCTCGGGCACGCCTACTGGGAGTGTAGTCGTACCTGGGCGCGATCGCAGCGGGACCGTCGTCGGGAGGCCCATCTGGGATAATGAAGGCGGGCCGAGGCAGGTCGCTCAACCGGTCGCAAGGCCAACTTGGTCCGATGCGGACGAAACACCCACGCGAGAGGTTACAACCACGGGCAGACGAGGGACGATAACGCGCAGGCCTCGTCGAGAACGAGATACGGATGGGGATGACACCGAAGCTGATGGGGACGACCAAACGGCTCAGCAAGGCGAGCGCCGTACGATTGGCATTGTCGACGCTGCGGATGGAGACGGTGCAATGGCGATGGATATGATGGGCGAGGGTGTCGGCGTTGGTGTCGTCGCACTCGACCAAAATGACGACTTGGCGATGGGTGCTCCGCCCGGGGCTCCAGGTGCCATCGGAACTCCAAGGGCTCGGGTCGCTCCTGGTACGGAGCTTACGCCCCGAGCGGGCATTGCCACCCTTGGTGCTCAGATAGAGCAAACCGCGCAAGAAACTCGTCGGTCCGTCCCTGTCAACCCTGGACCGTATGGCGACGAGGAGGTCTTGTTCAGCCTCCAGCTACTCGCTTACCTTAGCAAATATCCACACGTCTGACAAGCCTTTTACGAAACTCCCGCGACCCTCCGTGCGCTCGTCGACGCGAGTAACGAGCCCAAACCTTCGGCCCAACCGCTCTCCAGTACTGCCCAGTCGCCCAATGTTTTCTCCCTGGTCGAGCGATTCACTTTCCGCCCCTCCCCCTCCGAAACCACTCTCCCCCGGCTCCCCCACGAAATACAATACTGGGCCGGCGTAATCATGCGCAACGCATGCCGAAAAGACGATCAACGGGGCGGTATTCGACAGTGAGGCAACATGTTATGTGGGCGATCGGAAGAGTTCCCTCGAGAGTTTGCCAAGTGCTGACGGTGTCGCAAGGCCAAGTACTGCGGCAAAGAGTACCAGAGCAAGGCCTGGGCGGAAGGACATCGATTCTGGTGTAGGTGAGTGACCGTTTTACCGAAACTTATTTATTTCTCATTCACTTGGGACTAACTTGTCTATTTACAGCGCCTGTAAAGAAGAGGACTCCCAGACCGTGGTTGCTCGCACGGGTTCTTCCGCCAACACCGTTCCCCCCGCCGCCGTCGCAACCGAAGTCGAGGTCCCAACCCGACGCGGCCTTACCAACACTGTCACACGTGCATTGGTCAATATCGCAGGCGGGATGACAGGAAGAACGAACACCACGGTGCAGCAACCGCAAGCACAGCCAGTGCCTACAAACTCGCCGACAGTCGGGCCAGGTGCGGGGTTTAGGTTCGGTGCAGCGGCGGCAGAACACACACAAGGGGGTGGGCCGACGCGGGCGCAAGGGTTAGCTGGTGGGGTTCAGGCACGACCAGGGAATTTCCAGGCGCAGCTACTGAGGTACGCTAGGATGGCCGCAGCTGCCAGAGGTGTTCGGCCGGTGAGTCTAGTCCCTTGTGTTTTTTGAGTATCGCTTACCCCAAGTTGGTAGCTGGCCCTGCCTGCGCGAGCAGCGAATCCACCCTCAGCAAGTTGGGCTGGTCCACCGCGAGGAGGAGTTGCGTTCTTCAATGAACCTGCTCAGGCGGCCGATGCAGGCCTGTCTCGACGAACTCGAGGACCAGAGACAGCTCGGCGAAGTAGTGGGACAATGCCCAGTCAAGGGGTTGGCTCGAACCAGGGCGTGGAGCCAAACGACCCGTGGAACGTTGTCCCCGTACAGCGAGTCTCGCCCGTTCCAAGCGCCCCTCATACGACACCTCAGCACGCAAATCGACCATTGGACGTAGATGGAGACGATGACATGGTTCTCGGGTGAATAATAGCTGAGGTGGGAAATATCTGTCGTGTCTTTGCTCCCCCCCGTCAAACGGGTTGTATAATAATGTAGTGAACCCTTTTTTTTTTTTGCTTTTGTCATTCCTTGCTATTGGTATACGGGCTCTGCACAATTCTACTACAATATATACACTTCTCATCAATAACTAGCAAAACATAAACTTAGAGCATGCCGTGTAGGGAGATGGGCGGCATCTTGTCCCGGAAATTGTAGGTCAACAGTACCCAATTTGGGAGCTTGCAGATCGCGAGATTTTTGGTCCCAGACGAGCAACCTTCCTTCCACCCTCGGCTGGTTGCAACGTGTGTGCTCTTCGAGTCCAGGCCTTATTTTGTTACTAGATCTCAATGAGAGCCCTTGCATATTCTGGTTTGGGTGGGGTAATTGTGGTTAAGCAGGAAGTTTGCTGCGCTTTTTTGAACTTTTGACAGTCAGTATTGTGCTGGGTTCCATACCAACAGACCAATGGGTATTTTACCTTGCTTGCAAGGTCTCTACAACCCCATAATGAAACTCTCAGAAATGTGATTGAATTTATATTTGTTGACTTGCAGTTGGGTCAATTGGGGACAGTTGGGACCAATTCCATAAACTTGGATGGCTCTACCTATATACGTCAATATTCCAGCCGTGTGACTATTGCTAGGACTCCTTATACAGTCACCGTTTGTGTAACGTATAGCTCACGTGTTGAATCTAGATCAATAACAATATATTGGTGTGAGAAAGGAATGATGGTTAGAAGTGCATATAGGCATATATTTTGTATACCTTAAGGAATTTAAACAAAGCGCGGACGCTGAGATATCTATGTTGCAGTTGGTCATTGACAGCTACCCAAATGAAGGCAGTTCTAGGTTATTACAAAGTAGTAGGTTGGTGGTAGGTTGAACCAAGCTACACTGCAGGGTGATCCAAGCTACACTGCAGGGTGGCCCAAGCTACACTGCAGGGTGAACTGTGATATGGCACAGGGTGGGAACCAGGTGGACACAACCCACATATGGTGTTAGGGTGGATTATAGGGAAAGCATCAGCCCTCCTACAAAAAGTTGCATACTTTACACACAGCAATACCACCATCCCCTAAGTTAGGGTGAGTCATGTGACAACTGACCACCCACCCCACATAGAATTGCATACAACATGCAGAAGTATAGCACCATGGTCAATGTTAGGGTGAGTCACATGATCAATGATTACTCCTTGTACTCACAGTTGCGTACCAAGTATGCAGCTATATGACCCACAATCATGTTAGGGTGAGTCACATGACCACCCAGCGCTCTACTCATGCAGAGTTGCATACCAAGTACGCAACTATACCACCCACAGTTGTGTTAGGGTGAATCACGTGACCATCCACCACTCTACTCATGCAGAGTTGCGTACCAAGTACGCAACCATACCACCCACAGTCATGTTAGGGTGAGTCACGTGACCACCCACCACTCTACTCATGCAGAGTTGCGTACTTGGTACACAACTATATCACACACAATTGTGTTAGGGTGAGTCACATGACCACCCACTGCCCTACTCATGCAGAGTTGCATACCAAGTACGCAATTATATCACCCACAGTCATGTTAATCAGAGAAACTAGGTTGCTAGGTAGGCTTGGTCCCAACCTGGGTCAGGAAGGAATGAAGCTAGCCCCGGCCAAAGGTTGGGGCGTCACCTTGGCTAAACATAACCAACCACAATATACTGCCTAATTCCAAACTTAAACTACTTACTTGTTGTAAACGGCTTAAGTTTTGTTTGATATGTCAAACTCTTCAGTGGATCACTCTCTTATATACCCCTGCCAAGGCAGTGTGGCAGGGAAGCTATTGTGTGAACAGGCGGAGTAACTTGCCCAGCAATCAAACCTTGTTGGAGATTGCATCCTTACCATTGGTCAATATTCACGGCTTATCTAGGGTTGTGAGAATGCCAAGCCCAATGAGCGTTTGGGCTTATTCATTACAACTTACTAAGGCTGGAGTATTTGCGGGCTTACTAAGATGCTTATTGATCAATACCTTAAGCACTGAAATTACATAATCACACAGCCACTTATCACAACTTATCTAAGCAACATAAATCATGCACAGCCACACTATTACTTAATCACACAGCCTGAGTCCTGAACAGTGGTTAGCTGTTAGGCTATAGTATGAAAAATTGCTTGAATTTTGGAGAATAATGAGATTCCTGCTTTTGTCTGTGATTCAAATTGCATGAGACTTTGTCATTATGGTCTCCTATACCATGCGCACCTATTATAGGGGTCTGGCTCAAGGGGGGGTTGAGCAGAGCCTTAAATCAAATCGCAGTTTTCCACCCAAACCCATTAGATAACCTGCCCTGAAAATGAAATTTCACTAGTAAACCACGTGATTCCGCATTTATCCATATACTTATCAAGGCAATTTGAAATCATTTGTTCCAATTCATCTCTTCAATATTTCACATAAAATTGCAGTTATGTGCAAGGACCTATTAGCTAAGGGACCCTGAAAATGAAATTCTACTAATAAACCACGTGATTCTGCGTCGATCCATATACATATCATGCCAGTTTGAAAACATTGATCAAATTTGTGTACTAATGGCCAAACAGAGCATGCACCTTCCATTTTTGGAAGTCGAGACTACCATAAATGGAAAGAGGGGGTTTGATTACCCCATCTAGTGCAGTTTCAAGGATAGATATAGCATGTGGGAGGAGAAAATGAGAAATGAAGTAAATTTAGTGCATTTTGGTGAAGTGGGCCAGTTTTGAAAAATGGACTAAATTTAGTCCATTTTTTGTTTGGTTGCTCTCTGCAGCCATGGCATGTACAAACAAAAAATGGACTAAATTTAGTCTATTTTTCAAAACTGGCCCACTTCACCAAAATCCACTAAATTTACTTCATTTCTCATTTTCTCCTCCCACATGCTATATCTATCCTTGAAACTGCACTAGATGGGGTAATCAAACCCCCTCTTTCCATTTATGGTAGTCTCGACTTCCAAAAATGGAAGGTGCATGCTGTGTTTGGCCATTAGTACACAAATTTGATCAATGTTTTCAAACTGGCATGATATGTATATGGATTGACGCAGAATCACGTGGTTTATTGGTAGAATTTCATTTTCAGGGTTCCTTAGCTAATAGCCAAGAAATCACAACCTGTCAGAATCACGTGATAGATATACCAATTGATAGCAAATGCATTGGTTTCCTATCAGAATTTCAATTTCAGGGTTGATTAGTCATCAGCATTCTCTCTGATGGTGCCATTACTGCTGGTGTCTGCAAAACTTGTTATAAAATGAGGAAAATATGTCACAACCCTTTCCATTCTTTCCATGAGTCCTGACCTTGTCAAGCCTCCAACACACTCATGTTGCACACCAACATGACCGCAAGCACGCATATACTAGCACATATGCACTCAGAACCTCCGGGTTCCCTCATATAAGAGACTTATGGTTGACATGGCTGGACTTAGTGATATTCTCTAAGTCCAGGTCACATGACCTCCCCCCCTCCAGTCCTTTATCAGATACTATACTAAACTGCTATGGATTTGAGGTGGGGGGGGGATGACATAATCTCTTGTATAATAATATATTATTCAGACCTTGCCTGCAGGCATTAACATTGGCCCGCAGCTAGGGGGGCAGGGGGAGTGCAATGTCCCCCAGCAACTTATATTATTGATATATCACTGTGCATCATATGTACTATATATATCTTTGACAGTGGATATATATGGTAATAACCCCTCCAGATATGGGTTATGACAAAATACAACCAGCTGGTGTTATGGAACAGGATAAAATAGTAAAGAACAGCAAAGCAAACATGATTTGGCCTTGAAATTAGTGTAGACAAACACTTGTAAAGTACATAGAAATATTCCTTCAATTTTCTGTTATTTCTACTATTTTTAATCATGTAAATACTTGAGGTATTAAGGGAGAAACAGTTCCTTGAAGGGAAGACTTAATAACTTGAGTCTAACTAACTATTCTTAAGTAAGCACTCTGCTTTCCAGAAGCTACTAACCCAAGTAGCTAAGAGGAAGGTCTGGGCCTCACTAAGAGCACAGCTTGTTTCAGCCTTTTCCTAGAGTGTCTTAGTGAGGGGAAGGATATTCTTAGAACTGGAGGCTAACTCTTATAAGGCATGGCTTTATGAGACAGGCTCTCACTTAACATCTCATCTCTTTTCATCTTGTCATGTATCTTACCCTACTGTATATAGTAATCACAGGCCTCTAAGGGTATAAATAGCCCCTTGAACTGGCCTTTTGAATGCATCACATTTTACCATCCTCTCTCAGCCTGTGTGACTCTTAAAAACTTCTATTGATCTCTTTAAGTATCATACATAGTAAATTAGCCTAAAAGCTCTTAAGTTTGGCGCATATAGCCTCTAGGACGGTCCCAACCTATACAGGGAACCTAGAACCAGCTTAAGTGCAACACTGCCAAGACTTCCTGGCTGTCTGCTAAGTGTTTGGTGCTTCCACAACGCCTTTACCCCCTTGTCTACCGTTGGAGACAAGAAAATAAATTTCTATAATTCTCAATTAAATTACAGTGAGTTCCAGAGACTGACATTTAGGTTTTATACTACTTTGCTTGTACCTTGCGTTGCCTGCTGAACAGTAATACGCTCATTACTGGTTATTGGTAGGGATCACCCTGATACTAACCACCTTACTCTTCTAGCAAGATAACTAGCCACTCTAATATACTCTAATTTCACTAGCATAGATTTCTCTTATTACTTATCTTCCTAAATTTTCTACCTTTTGTAGTTAGGCAGTTACCTTATTTGTTATTTCTCCTCTTTTGGTCTCTTTCTTTCTTCTTTAGAGTATTTTGTTTTATTACCTTTTTTTTTTCCCTATCTATAACAGCTGGGACCAAACCTGCTTGACCACTGAGCCATAGAGCCCTAAGAATCCTCTACAGACAACCCATGATCACACCTTCAGCCCCCAATTTGGGCTTTGGCCAGCATGTAACCACTTGTACCAGGTTTAGACCATGTGTCATCACTCATGATGTGTTCTCTGTTACACAACAGAATACTATAGTAAGGAAGGGCACAGTAAGCAAACAGGAATTGACATTAAAACATAGTTAATGAGTACTTATAAATTATGTAGTAAGATTTGCTGAATCTTTCTGTACATTCAACTATTTTTGGTTAGGTTAATAACAGTAAGCAGGTCCACCTAGGTCCAGTTCAAGTTGCAGAAAAAAAGTGTTTTGATCTGTTGTATGCATAACAAGTACACACAAAGCACAACCACAATCAATACTTGATATAACAGTGTGCAAAGGTTAGTGCATACCCAGTACACACACAAATTCAGCTGCATTAAGAACATATGACTAATTTACAGAGCCAATTAAGTTTGTAAGATACTACAGCCATAGCAATCACTGTGCATACCATGTATGCACAAGAAACCAACTGTATCAAGGTCATGTGACCAGGGTACTGTTGTAAATTGGGGGAAAAGAGGTTGAGACTCTGGTGCTGAGCAGAGTCTGTGTTGGAAGATTTCCCAATTTCCAAGCTAAGTAAAGAAGTAGCTTCTTTAGGGTTCTCTGGGTCTAGCTATCTTGAATATAATCAACTACACATATATCCTTTCTCAGTGTAAAGTGTCTTAGTAAGTATTTCTCTAAGAGCAAGAGTACTGGCTCAGGTTCCCTTTGGCAGAGATAGTTATGTAAGTTTCACTCCTAGTTGCAGGAACTAACTGGTTACTTAGTATATATCCTTCTTTAAGGATGATTGCCTTCTGTTCACTTAACCTAAGAACTCTGTATCAGGTCTACAACCTTTCCACACTATGGGTACTTGGGAGATCCACTTATACAAGTTTAAGTTATTTGAAATCTTGAGGCACAATATATCATACAATTGAGGGGGGGCAAGCCCAAACCCAAGAGTGACAGTCAACAGTAACAGTGAGTGAAGTGGTAGGAAGGGGGTGCCCTCCAAGGGTATGCAAGAGTCCCCTTTTATACCCTAGAGTGGCAAGGTTACTGAGTCATTCACCTAGTCAGAGTATGAGTATGATTTGCTTAGGACTGTGCTTCCTAAGACTTTGATTGGTGGGTGGGAAGGCACAGATATGACTAGGTTGGAATGTGACTGCTCTTGGGTTGAACTGAAATTAGTTAAAAACAGAAACATCTAAATACATGACTCAGTCTATCAAGAAATGCTTGGCAGCCAATGAGCACTTAGAGTGAGTCATTAGTGTGAGTCATTCTGGTGGCAAGCAGAATGACTCATAAGCAGGATTTGCAGTGCCACTAGAAATTACTAAATAAGGAGAACCTTAGTAATCTCATGAGTGGTATGACTCAACTAAGCTAGGAGTAAAGTTCATCTCCCAAGTTAGAGCTAGTCATGTGATGAGCTAGATGTAAAGATATAAATATAATGATCAGTAAGGTACTTGAGCCACATAGATAGAATCTTGTGAAGCTAATATCTCCATGAGATCTTATTGTATGAGCACGTGACAGGCGGCGTTAGAACGAGCAAAAGAAGCTCTATTGAACGATATGTAACACATACAGTCAATATGAGCATTACATAGAGTAACGACAGGAATAATGGAAAATAAGAGAGAAATGGCCATTAAATCAGAAAGTCAGATATATGCAGATTATTGTGGATGGTGAGCTGTGAATGCAATATTGTGTGATACATAACAGGTACTCATGCAGTCCACTATGGGTATACAGTATGCACAGAGGATAAGACATAGATTAGTTTTAAGGTGACTTAGGATGCATCCTAATACATCCTAGGTAACATACATAAGCCACAAGTGCATGAGATTCCCCCCCTTCCTCATCACACAGGTGACTGGACTTACATGAGACTTGACTTAGAAGGTTTAGATGGTTGGATATACTGGGTTAGGAAGTTAATTTAACCACTTGTATTTGAGCAGAAGTTTCCATGGCGTACCAGGTACACCAGTACCCAGACCAGTGTTGTAATGCTGCTACATGATCTTGCTTGAGGAGCAGCATATTCAGTATGCTACGCCCCGGCACAGCCCTTTGATTTTTGTCAGATGGTCTGCCCTCCTGTGCAGCGTACCTGGTATGCTACGCGCCAACACAGCTCTCTGCCATTTGTCACACCAGTCTCCTCTCTGAAGCACAATGTAATGTGTATGCATTTTGCCATCAACCACTGCTCACATGTCATTATATCTTCTTCCATGTATTTTGTATTCTATGTGCTTGTCATTCATACCACTTATTGTCATAACCCATATCTGGAAAGGTTATTACCATATATATCCACTGTCAAAGATATATATAGTATACGTGATGCACAGTGATATATGAATAATATATATTGCTGGGGGTTGTTGCACTCCCCCTGCCCCCCTAGCTGCAGACCAATGTTAAGGGAGTCTGTAGGCAAGGTCTGAATAATATATTATTATAGAAGAGATTATGTCATCCCCCCCCACCTCAAATCCATAGTAGTTTAGTATAGTATTTGATAAAGGACTGGAGGGGGGGGGAGGTCATGTGACCCTGGTGGACTGTCAGTCTCTAAGTCATGAGCGCTTAGAGTAATGACAGTTCTGACTGCATATATGTGAGTATATGCGGCTTTCTAAAGACTGTGGAATATTCTATTAGTAGGTGGCTTGGTCAGGAGACATGCCAGCAAAGGCATGGGTCATGACACTTATGCATATGTGGATTTGCATCTTTTGACAAGTTTCAATAATTGTTGCTGGAGATTTCATGCTTAAAAGATTGAATGTACCACCACAATTAGTATCAATTGATAGTTGCAGAGGAGTAGATAATGATAGAGCTTTCAAGTATATCAAACAGAGTTGTTCTGACAGAGTAATAAATAAAACAAGAAAATACCAGCCAGAGCTCTTGAATATACTGGCATACCAGGTATGCCACCTACAAGCATGGATAAAACCAAGCATGTGAGTCTGTATATAACATTTTCACTTCAGGCAAAATCAACATATTTCTACTTTAGCATATTGCAATTTACTGGCAATTATCTTTGACAGTGTACCAGGTACACCAGCCCCAACATACTTGGCTTTCATGTCATGTGACCATTGTAAGTGACAGGCCAATATCTGGCATACCTGGTATGCCATCCCTGGACCCATGACCTATAGAGTGACCTGTATGTTAAATGATTACAAGCACTGGCCCCCCTTTGATTGTGTTCAAGTAAAATGTCTCTTTACACTTTCTGCCTCAATGTATAGCTTTGTAACTGTAAGGAATGTACAATATTGTTATATTAACACTATTATATGCCAACCCCTTACATAATCAAGTTGGCAACACTCACCCAACTTAACATCTTGGTGTAACAAATAGCTAACTGTCTTCATTATTGTTATCTTACGTCTGTTTGTTACTTGTTACATACATAAGCCACTTGATTGTTGGTTATATTATTGGTCATGTATAGTACTTGCTTTGTTTTAAGAGGCTTGTACCCAAAAGATTCTGTATCTACTTTGTTTCAAACTACAAATACAAGTGACTTACGGATTGTCATTCAGCTTGATTAAAGTTGTCTGATCAATCTCTATATTACATTGTATTCACAAAGCTAACATTTTTTGACATACCAAAAAGCACTTACACTCTAGTGACATCAGCAAAAATTGGCTGAAACCCCTGCACCCTGCCTGTCAAAACTAGACAGGATTAGCTTCATACCCTTGACACCTACACTAAATGGCAATAACCACTTCTAGCCTGCGTTGATTTAGTATTCTGTTGACAGGAGGCAGGTTCTAGGATAGTGGCTCCTAAATGAGGGGGGATTAGAGCAGCCTGTGCCAATCCTGGTATATTTAGCACAAATAGTGCAATTAGCACAACTAGCATGGTTAGAGGAATTAGTGGGAAGTATGGCTCATACCACACAAATCCAAAAGTGTGAAAGACAGACAGTGATTGGCCATATAGATTCCTATCAAAGCCATTTTGAATCAACAAGCAGACACAACTGGCTAAAAATACAGGTGAATAATATTGCTATTGATACAATGTAATGCTACACAGACAACATTTGGAAAGTATGAAGATCAAAATAAGAGTTAATAAAGAAATTCTCAAAGAGTTCTAATGGATCAGCAGTAGGTGTATCAATCAATGGAGTATTTTTGGGTCTACCAAACTGAGGAATCAAATGGCAAGTTTGACAAATCAACGCAAGAGGGATAACTTCCTCAACATAGCATTTGTCATACTGTTGTGTGTGACATGTTTGTTTAACCCTATACATGTTTACTTCAACAAGCGGTGCTCTCCAGCTTGGCCTGTCAAATTGTTGGATGTATACAAGTGGATTGTGGATGTTGTAATGAGGCAGGAGCTTGAATATGAGGCAAACTTGACCAATACAATGAGCTACATGTAAAGAATACATTAATTCTCCATGCAGATATGTGCAAAGATTTTAATAAACTTACCAGGCATCCCATATGTAAGACGGCCAGGGAACTGACCTTGCCCTGGTTCAGCCTTTTTAATCAGAACCATATCAAAAGTTCCAGGAGAACCCAACACTGATGGTACTGGAGAAGCATGTATGCAATCAACAAGGGCTGTAGCAAATGCATTGTCAATTATCTGTGTTGCTTTTGGGAAAACTGTCAATCTGTTGTCAGGGGAGAACACCAATGGTATATTGTAATTGTCAAAAAATTTGTTCATATAAAACTCGAAATTGTGGATGCTGTACACTTGTGATAGGATGGAAATTGGAATGGGTGGAACTGGACTGATTTGAGCAAGTTGCCAACCTGGAGCCCTGAAAGCAAGGCAATTAACTCAGACAGAATGTGAGGATTTTTGGTACTTACGCAGGGTCCTTGTACACACCTTGTTGAGTTTGGAGATTGTTGGCATACTTGGGGATTGCCCAGTGAAGATATGCATCAAATTTTGCAATGTGTTTGCATTGCTCAAGGTAAACAGTCATCTGTGCAAAAAAATCATGCCAATTAGTTGCCTTATATGCCTGTTTGGCAAACTCAATATGGAGATGCTTGGGAGTTTTGGTGATATAGCCATCAGCAGCACCCATTTGCCAAATTGATTCCAAATAATGGATCATTGCATGAATCTTGTTGATATTGAAGTTTTTACAGATTCCTAATTCAACAAAGACATCTTTGAACTTGTGAAATTGATCAAGTGCTTCATCAAGTAGTTGGAGCGTTGCGTCAGTGTGTACAGGGAGTCAAGCATAATAAATAAAATCAATGACTGCAAGAACAGTTTTCAGGACGCAATCTGGGACTAAGCCATGCATGACACCAATAAAGACCTTCTGCATCTGCTGGTGTTGATCTGCAGTAGATTGCTTGAGAGCAGTAACCCCAGAAAGAAAGTGTCAGAGATTTGAATGTTGTGCCATAAGTTCAAAGCAATTGTTGATTTGGGTAGCGTCTCCAAGCAACTTAGTAACCAGTTTGATGCACCAATTCATAAGATGTTCTTGGAAAACACTTTTGTGCAGTTGGTGCAAGATATCCAGTGTCAGGCAAGTGAATATGTTTGTGTGAGGTAAATTGGCCCAAAACGGCTTGCCATAGGATTTCAATCCTTTGGTAACATAGAGTGAGGTTGTGTGGTCCAGTGCTTGAGCTTCAAGCGCATCTGCCATAGAGCATGGGTCACAAGGAGGGGGAGGATTTGTTATGAATATGACATTTCTCCAATAATCTGTACTTATTTTATTAATTTCACTAGTAATCTTACAGTAAACAAATGAGATAAAGATGCAAACTAAGGTTTTCAAGGTCCCTCTATCTAATAGTGACCTTTACAAAACCTACAAACCTTGGGAATACCCTCAATATGCAATGCCTTTTGCATATATGCTGTTTTCTCAATCATTTAAATATATATACACTCAGCTGAGTAGATAAACAGTAACAAGTAATATTTCTCTTCTTTGTAGTATTTATTATTCAAGATTCAATCTTGTGGCTACACACAGAAATATTCAGGGTCCCCCCTGTTGCATAGGCAAGTGCTCTGGCGCTTAATCAGCCCTTAAGCGCTGACGCACTAAATGCGCCTTTTCTCCATCACCCGGGCATCCCACACTGCCGAATCGCTTGCGCTTAGGTGCGCCTGTTTGTGCGCTCCAGAACGCTGGTTCAAACTCCCAAAACGGACAGCATTTGGGGGAGTTATGCCCTATTTACTGTAAGTACCCAGTACAGTGGTTTCCTACCTTTGGGACTATTTACTCCAAGGATGAAACACTTAGCCTTGGGACATCTAAGGACCCACACAGGTAAACACTGCCTTGGGGCAAACATTGCCTTGGGGCAAATATTAGGATCTGTTGTTTGTTTACTATGTACCAAAGTATTGGCTCCATCAAGTGTTTCAGTTGCCACATGTACCCCCTGTACCCCCTCTTGGTATCAATCATGTATATACTTGTTTGTGCATCTTCTCAGGGTATAAAAGGACCCTGTGGAGATGCTTCTAATGCATCCTACTATCCTACTTTTACTCTTATATATTGACATATACACACAAGCCTTTAACAGCTTATCTGCACATTTACTTTAGTGATTGACTCACTGTAAATAGCATAGGAGGTTATTTGGCACACTAAGACCATAGGCCAGTCCCAACAGACACAGGGTAACCTATTAGTGTACTTACTGCAACCCTGTGCCCCTTGACTGTCACAGTTGTTGAGTTCAACATTGAGTATAGTGCAACGGTACTGTAAGGATTGTTGTGATTGAGTGATAGTGTTTCAATCCACCATACCCCCCATATTGTAGATAGCTTTGTCTACAATATCTCATAAATCCTCAATATCTTTTAGATAAACCCCATAAGTCTTAAGTCTTACTTAAGCATCTATAAGTCCTGACAGCCCCTTGGCAGGGCATCCAGGTAGACAACAGACCCTAGAACTTGTATCCCAGAACTACTACTGGCCCAGCATTTGCACCAACACATACTGGCATGTGGACTCTTGCTAAATCTATCAACAAATTTGGAAGCCAAGATACACCTCAATTCCACCACTACCGCTTGAGCTCCCCACACAACCCTGGCAGCACATCTTGTACAATATGATTGTAGACCTACCCAAAGATGGCAGCCATGACTCTATACTTGTAATTGTGGACAGTTTCACCAAATACATCATTTTGGTGGAATGTTCCAAAAAACTCAAGGCACCAGAACTGGCAGATCTTTTCCTGCGCCACATTTGGAAGAAATACAGCATGCCAGAGAAAACTGTCTCAGACCAAGGACAAGTATTCAATAACAAGTTCCTGAAGGCCCTGTACCAACACCTTGGGATAGATCCTCACTACTTGTCCGCCTACCACCCACAGAGCAATGGACAGACAGAACATGTCAACCTGTTGGTAGAACACTTCCTAAGGGCATACTCTGGAGTCAATCAAAGGGACTGGGTCAAATGGCTTCCCATGGCAGAATTCACTTACAACAATGCAGTACACAGCGCAACTGGGAAGACCCCTTTCAAAGCCCTACATGGGTGGGAACCCACACTAACGCCAAGCAATGTGCCTATGGACGTACCCAAAGCAGATGATCTGGCCACCCAAATGGAGTCACAATGGAAGGAAATCAAATTGGCTCTCCAGCAATCCAAGTCACAAATGATAGCTGGAGAAGAAGGAAGCCCACTGGAGTTCAAGATTGGGGAAGAAGCGTGGCTAGATGCCAAGAACCTCAAACTCAAAACTCTGAGCCCCAAACTCACCAAACAAAGGGTGGGCCCCTTCAAAGTCATAGAGAAAATATCCAACCAAGCATACCAATTAGAACTCCTGCCATCTATGCAAGTACACAATGTCTTCTACATGGGACTACTCTCTAAGGTCAGGAGAGATGACAAAAGGGCCTTTGAAAATAGACCACTGCCAGTGACAATTGACATGGAGGAAGAATATGATGTAGAAGGGATAACAGACATGGAAAAACAAGACGGAAAATGGCTCTTCAGGGTAAAATGGAAAGGCTACAGATCAGAGGAGAATACCTGGGAACCAAGGGAAAACCTCAAAAACACCAAAAAAATCCTGAAAAAATTTGAGAAAGATATGAAAGAAAAGGCCCTTGGCACTGCCAAGGCCCTTAAAGGGGGGGCAGTGTTGTAGACACAATCAATACCACAGGATTTATTCCAATTTTCTCAAATTTGAACAAAGACTAACAGACAATATTTTCAATCACATGACTCTGGTGCTCATATCACATGCTAAGCGCCAAGCCATGTCCTCCTCTGCACTTATTCAGTACATGTAGCCACCTCCACCTATGATGTCATCACAACATGTCAGTGACATGTATACATGAGTAAGGCCAACCAAGGAGTGGGGTTATTATTACATATAGATAGCTTCATTTCCCACACTTTGTATTTGTAATTAGACACTCTCTGTAATATATAAGGAGGCCAACCAACCATGGTAAAACCCAGGTCAATTACCTCTTGTTGCACTCCATCATTGTACAAGGCCTTACAGCCAGATTACTAAGTAGCTACAACACCTTAAGCATCAACTCCACTGCACATACATAGCTAGCCATTGCCCCTAAGGCCTTGGCTGTTGTAGTTTAGTAGTTAGATGTTGTAGGGTAGAACCTTGTTGCCCTAAGCAGTACACCTGTATTAGTCACACAGCCACAAGCGCCTGCACCCTTGATGTCCTTACAGATGTCTAGGACACTCTGTATGGGTGGGATGGTAGGTGGTCATGTGACTCACCCTTACTTTGAGGCAAGTGATATAGCTGCATACAACGTACACAGCTTTGTTTGAAAGGGATGATACTTGTAAGTTGATACCCTCTAGCTTATTGGTACATGGTATATTCTGTTACATTCTTTTATCATGTTATCATGCTTTTATGTTCTTATTGCTGTTACATGGTGTGGTGGGAATGGTTGTGTACATGTGTTGTTGTTGTTGTTGTTGTTGTTGTTGTTGTTGTTGTTGTTTTATACAGCTTTGGGTTGGGGGGGTGTATATAGTCATGTGACTTACCATAGTTCTACAGAGGATGGTATGATAGCATACATTGTATGCAACCAACCAACCAACCCTGAGTAGGAGGGGTAGTAAGCAATCACATGACTCACCCTGACTTAGAGGTGCTTGGTATAGTTGTGTACATTGTGCTCAACATTATGTGAGAGGAGTGATGCTCACAATATTATTCACCCTGACTCTTGGATACATACTATACTATGTTATGTTATGTTGTTGTTATATTATGCTATTATGTTATTATTTTATTGTGTTATTGTGTTACATTATATTGCATAGTGTTTTGGGTGTGGTTGCATACATTGTGTGCAACTCTGCCTGAGTAGAGTGGTGGGTGGTCATGTGACTCACCCTAACATGATTGTGGGTGGTATGGTTGCATACCAAGTACACAACTCTGCATGAGTAGAGCAGTGGGTGGTCATATGACTCATGCTAACATGATTGTGGGTCATATAGTTGCATACTTGGTATGCAACTCTGAGTACAAGGAGTAATGATTGATCATGCAACTCACCCTAACATTGACCAGGGTGCTATACTTCTGCATGTTGTATGCAATTCTGTGTGGGATGGGTGGTTGGTCAGTTGTCACATGACTCACCCTAACTTAGGGGCTGGTGGTATTGCTGTGTGTAAAGCATGCAACTTTTTGTAGGAGGGTTGATGCTTTCCCTATAATCCACCCTAACACCATGTGTGGGTTGTGTCCACCTGGTTCCCACCCTGTGCCATATCACAGTTCACCCTGCAGTGTAGCTTGGGTCACCCTACACCAACCTACTACTTTGTAATAACCTGGCCTTGGTATTTGTCTGCATAGTAATATGCCTATTTCCTGCCAAGATATCAGCATTGGCACACCCCACTGACCTTTGGCGCTTATTTGCAATTACTAAGTGCTGGCACTTGCATACTTACTTGCACTTGTTCTATGGTCTGTAAGTACTGTTCCTACATATAAATGTAAAAGAAAAAAATACTATAAATCATAGAAATAATAGTATGACCACTTTGCATTATCAGACATGTATATATGTAAGCACAATGAGGAAATAAAGTATAAAAGGTCTTATAGCACTGCCAGTTTCCAAATATAGTAATGTTCATGCCCATATTTGGATAGAGCAAGTATGACTACTCCAGTTTGCACTATTCACTATTGGCAATTAGGGGTGCATATGTCTAAATTATTCATTCCATAACAAAGGTGGTTCTTTGGTTGCCAGCCCCAGTCAAACCCAAGGTATGTCTTAGTTCTTGGTCAAAATCAAGCTGATTGTGCCACCAGCCCAAGGAGCCCTGTCAAAGGAGCCATCAAAGCCAGCCGCCAACCCCAAAGAAACACAGCAACTGAAGTGCAAGGCCAAAAACAATGTTAGCTCATCATGCTACCAGAACAATCACTTACATTTCCTTGTAGCAAGATGAACCTGCCACAAAGAGGCAGCAGTCAAGCCACGTTGTGGAGCTGGCCGTGGACAAGGAGGCCAAGGAGCAGGGGCCATCAAAGCAAAAGATTTGTCCAAGAATGGTAAGCATATAGTCTCAGTTATTTGAGTATTAACATTGTTTCAAGCGCCCAAAATGCAATCCCACCCCCAAACCCAAACCTAAGTCCCAGCTCCCCCCCCCCACCCCTGCCCCAGCCCAAGGGAGGTAAGGAACATCCCAATGGTGGAGACGGTGCCCCATCCACCAAGTCCTTGGCCCCCAAGGCACGTGAACCAACGCCTGCTCCCGATTTGCCGCCCACTCCCAAGCAGACCAAGAGAGGGCAATCTGGGAATATACCCAATATAAGCGCCTCTATTTATCTTGAAAATTAGCTAATTCTTCCACCAGGAGGAGAGCCTAGTCGTCAAAGTGACAAAAATGACGATACGCACTCGCCATGATGGACTTCGCACCCGCAAGTGAGTGGATTATCGCTAAGCCAACTTGGCGGTGCTGGCGACAAGGCAATGAGCTCAACGGACTCATGATATCATATGCAATAGTACGACTTTTTTCGTGTGTGGCTGACCCGTGAATGTATGACCATTGAACCAATTAACGTGATTAATTTTAATTACCCAGTCTAAGCTACTAGCTACGTATACACGATCGTGTGACATTTAAGTGGTAAGGAGGTGTAATCCAATATGGAATTATAAGAGGGTGGAGTACTAAAAGGGTGACACTCCGATAAAGTTCGTCCCATACGTAAATTTAAGTACTTAATCTAGTAAAATTTTAAAGCAGTTACCACCTTTTATTTTAAGCCGGTTTCTTTTCACAGTGTTCTGCAGACAAGATACGTATTTTTAGGCGCGGGCACTCCGTATCTACGGGGCGTATAGTGATATTTACATGTAAGACCAAATTTCGCACAAAATGTAAAAAGCCGATCATCGAAATTTGTCCAGGTGGACGAGAAAACTTGCATTTATAACACACTTTAAGCTTAGCACCAGATAAAATTTAAAGCGCGCTTTCGCGTATTTGGTGGTTGGCAATTGCTGGTGTCAGTCTTGGGGTGCATACCGCAGTTGATACGCACGTCTACCCCAGGATAAGCAGGGGCCCTTTGGACCCAGTTGTTGATTTACAAGCGCCCATCTATTAGCCAGGCGCTTACTGAAAGTTGAGTAGATTCAACACGTGATGCAATTACTATTAAACAACCATGTCCCAGTCTCGTACTCCATCTAGATCACGTATCTCTGGCCAACTATCAGGCAGTGGAACAATTGCATCTGAGACGCCACTACTACGTGATGAATTTTATGGCCGTCGAACGCAGATATCGTTCACCGACTTCGGTAAGGCATTCTTGCAAATCGACGACTCAGACCCACTCGACGAGGCGGCAAAAAATCTACATGAGGCTACCAATATCAGGCAACTGTTAACCATCTGTATGGAAACCATTCGCTCTTCGACAACCGAACGTGCCGCAATATATGCCGCTTTGACCGATTTGATGAACGCGATTGTGGACTCCACCCAAGCTGGTTTCATAACTGCGGACGCCCACCCTCTCCGCTTTAGCTGCCTAACAAGCACACGTTCAGTCTCTGGGTCAAAAAGCCAACGTAAGCCGGACCTTGTGGGTGTCTCAAACGGGAATGTTATCACAATGGATACGTGCAATTGGAACAAGATTTCCGTTGTCTGCGAATACAAGATTGCTTCCCCACACGCTTGCTCCACGCAAACAACTCCTATAAACTCCAGATCAGGAACTCAGCCGCTACCTAGATTCTCAGCCTCACAATCTTTCACAGATCCTGGACTCTCCCTAGCTGAGCTACCTGACGAACACCCTATTAAAATCGAAATGAACGAATCTGATATACAGCTTGGGCGGTACATGCTAGAGATGCGATCTGCGCAACCAAGTCGGGCTGCAGGATACGGACTACAATTCATGAAGGATCAAGTGTCAATTTGGTATTCAGATGCCGATTCGACAATAACATCCGCCCCGATCCCACTGGACTCGCCCAGTTTTGTTTGGACGATCATGCATTTGGCGTGTGCATCGGCCGAAGAAATTGGATACCTACCTTACTTTCTGGACGATGCAAATAGGGCAACGACAGAGATCGTAGGGTCGCGACTTGTGATTCTTGATGTCATCTACCATATCACCGAAGTGATCTCGCTAGCCCGAGCGGTTCACGGCCGATGCACATGCGTGTTGGGTGTATTGGACCCTAGTGGTGTTGAACTAGCAATCAAGCTAAGTTGGCAAGTGGCAACACGGGTGAGCGAAGTAAACATGCTGCAGGTCGCCCACTCGAGGAACGTGCAGGGACTTGTTGACATAATTGCATCCACCGACCTACGAAAATTATCCCAGGGGCGGCGCTCTCGTTTACCGCCAGCAATTCAGCGTGCTCTGCAAATTGAGGACAGGGTTTTACGCGTCATTGTTCTTCCGTTATGCATACCGCTTTATAAAGTGCCCAACTTGAGTGACTTTATGAAAGCCTGTATTTCCCTTTTGGACAGTGAGTTGGCTAAGAACCACGTTAGTGTGTAAACTATACTGACGAAATAACCTTACTTAGCAATTCACCAGCTGTACACTCGGGCCAGAATTTTGCATCGCGACGTGTCAGTGAATAACCTGATGGTGAACAAAGTCAAGCCGTCAGAAGGTGTTCTCATTGACCTGGACCTTGGTCACGAGATTCCGGACGACGGCAAGCAATGTGGTCCTACATCGTCCCACAGAACAGGTACCCTACCATTCATGGCACTGGACCTGTTGCATGATGAATCCGAGTATCCGCACTACCATCGACACGATTTGGAGTCTTTCGTATACGTATTCTTGTGGATTGTTGGGAAATATGATGATGGCGTTGAAGTCAACCCACTACTTTTCCGATCCTGGTGCGAAGGCACTTGGGATTCTATTAGGACCGACAAACTGTCGTTTCTTGAGTTTGATCCAAAGTATTCCGTTTTCTCGCCCACATCGTTCTACGATCAAGCTCCCATGCGCGAACTCATTATACAACTCATGGATGTTATTCGCGACGCTCATGCAAAACATAGGCAGTATCTCGGGAGGAAGAGGCTCTCTACTGTACCTACAACGCGGGATTCAAGTGCGGGTAACGGTTATGCAAACGCACCGACCGGAAGAAAGCGCCAGCGGTTGGTCAAGCCGCCGGTTGACGTATATCCTGAAGAGCTTCCCGACTTAACCTATTCAACCATTCGAAATCTCATAGAAAATGCGTTGGACAGTATTGAATAGCGTTCTGAAGCGATTGTCTTTTCTATCATGATATCTGCGTGTAAGTAGCTTGTATAGCTCCCTATCAACGTTTGACACCTCCCCCGTGATGATAGATGTTTTAGTTCGAACTGTCGTGTATATAGACAAAGACATACTCTGTCAATAAATCTGTCCACGCGAGAGTGCTTATGACTGCCCTTAGCACCCTTGTCGCAAAATGCAGTGCATGCAGATGTATAACAAGCCGTTGAACCTAAAAATATAGAAAACCTCTATTCAGAGCTTTCAAACAAATCCGGCTCTAGCAGCACAGCATCCTTATTATGGGATGCATAGAGGGGTAAGCTGCGATGCCGAGTGACAAATGCTGGTCAAGGCCATTCTCAATATAACGTACAGTAGATAAGTGTATCAGGGGTAGGGCTCGTCTAGGATTGGACGAATGTGGATTCAGTTGAAATTTGGCAGTTCTGACGTGAGCAACGGAACTGGATCGAATTCACCCTCGCCTTCATATAGATTCGCGGCCAAACAAATGATGCCGTATATTTCGTGGGTAACCTCTTACCCTCGGAATTGGCCTGTGCATGCCATGGCCCGCTTGCTCCGTGCTCGCCTCGAATTGACCCGGACGCGTATCGAAGAAAAGAAAGGAGTCATTTGATAAGGCTAAGAAATTTATTCTGCGACTGAAATATCAAGGCACGGTTTCAGGATATGCATGTGGGTGCTGGAACAAGGTCATTGATTTCTAGCAAGACTGAACGCTATATTTTGCAATCTATCTGTTCCAGCTTTAGGCTACATGCGGGTGACCAATTACTTGACACCTGGCATCCATAAACAATGTCATCTGTCCAGAATCCCCTTATGAGTAAATTGGCATGCATTGAGGCGGCGGTCTGCGCGTTGTTTCTTTGCATGGCTGAGATAGGTGGGTCGTAAGTGCCGGTTTATTGAAATAAACTAGTACTACTTACCTTTAATGGGAGTTACGAACCGGTCAACGACTAGCGTGGACAGTGTTTCCTAATGCAACGCGTCGACAAGTACATTGAGCCACCACCTTATATCGTGTACCATCGGCTTTTGTTGTGGCTGCAGGGAGTCATTCAGTAACTCGCGATAGTAGACAACTACTGAAACGTACTTGCATATTCTGCCTTAATCATCCAAGATGTTCATTCAAGACCTCGAAAACAAACCTTTTCGATGCTAGGATATTTTCGATCCCTCGAGCTTCAGCAAGTTAGAATCGTCAATCGAGCCTATTTACAAATACTCACAATGTTTAAACGCCGTGGCCACAGCTCTGGCAGCCGGGGAAGTTGACGTTCCCATTTGAGGCGCTCCTCCCGCCGGTGGGGGGCGTGGGCCACTCTGGGGGATCCTAATCCGTGCCGGAGGGAGGTGGATGTGGATAGGACTGGCCTGGAGGAGGAGCATATGCACCACTCGGTGGTGGGGGAGGCACACCGGGGTTGACGCCAGGAGGTGGAGGTGCAGGAGCGTATGCACTCCCACCTTGTGATGGCGGGTGTGCGTACGCGCCGCTGTTTTGGGATGGACAAGGGGCATACTGTCCGGGGTCTGGGGGTGGTACAAAACTGGACGGCGGAGGGGGCGCATAGCCCCCATTGTGCGGATGAGGGAGCGGAGGAATAGTCGCACCGGCCCTGGGTGGACTGGTCTGGGGGAATGTACCTCTCGGTGGGCCCCCCGGCGGAGACATCGCCCTTGTAGCGTACCCACTCCTCTTGGTGGCCCAGAGGTGATCGGCAAGCCAGGCGCTGGGGAATTGGGGAATTGGGGAATTGGGGAATTGGGGAATCGGGGAATGGGCTCCTAATTGCAGCTGCAGGTCCCGCAGCAGGGGCAGGCGCACGTCTCTGAGGCACGGTAACGTTAGGAGCGTCGTTCCAGCCGGGAATGTCATGCCGTTGGGAAACAGTGATGATTCGTGGAGGGGGCGGGCCAGAGGGCTGATCAATAGTGGGAGGTGGAGGAGGGACCATTAGCCCTGGCGAGGGAGGAACCGGAACCATTGGGGCCCAGAACCAGGGCTATTATCTCTGATACGGTGTCTGACCATAGGACTGTTGGCCTAGAGCGCCGTAACCACCTGTTGCCCAAATGGAGGACCCGGTAGGTTGTATCCTGCTTGAGCCCCGTACGCGGTTGTTGCCGGTTTGATTCTTGACGGAGTTGTGGAGGGAGGAGGCGAGTATGGACCAGTGGTCGTAGGAGGGGCACCATAAGGTCCCGATGAAGAGGGTGGTACGGCATAGGGTCCCCACGTTGACGCTAGAGGAACAGTATAGGGAGAGGATGGTTGGGTAGATGGAGGATTATACCCAACGCCGCCATGGGGTCCCGGGGCAGCAATGTCGTAGGGTCCGGAAGGTACGGCACCATAAGGACCAGTCGCGGGGCACCATAAGTGCCCTTGGAAGTACTCGCCGTTCCATTAACCTTCTTCTCGAACGCACCCTGTAGCCATTGTACATCTCCACATCCAGTTGGAACTTGTTCCACATAAAGCACCGCCTCGGAGACCAAGCCCTGAGACTAGAATTTGAGCGTATTTGAGGAACTGGTCGGAGAGAGACACCAGCGGGCAAGTGTAATCCTCGCTGGCCAAATACAAAAGATCCAAATCGACGAACCCAACGGCAGTCGAGAACGCAACCGCCTTTTCGACGAATCCTTGGGCGGCCTTCGCCCGAATTCCATATTTTCCTCCTTGGCTCTCGCCCACCTGCTCCTCCTCACGCGCCTCTTCTTCCCAAATCCGAAACAGCTTGTCGAGCTTCTTTCCAGCCATGAAACATACTCGAGCAGCCTCACGCTTCTCCTCCTTGGCCATCTTGGGGATGGACCACACCCGCTCTCCAAGCTCTCCAACCAGACTTTCAAACGCGTCGCCCTCGGCCCATCGGCACAAAACAACTCACATCTTGCGCCATTCTCCGACTTCCGGCCCACGAACGAGCTTGGCGAGACCTTTTTTGCCTTAGACAACGCCCTTGAATACGCACGAACACCTGCCCGCGCTATCCCCGACCTGGTTGAAATATGCCATTCGGGTTCGCATCACAAGGCCCTTGCCTCGGGCAAGGGACAGAGCGTCAGCCCATCGACAGGCTTGGATACATAGTTCAACGGTGGCATTGAGATTACCGGCGTTTAGTGCGCAAGCGACGAGGGTAGAGGTCGTGTCCTCCTTTCTAGAATGCATTCAAAGAGATTTGGCAGGGATGAATGGAGTGGGTAGGGTATTGCCTGCGACGCTTGAACCGCAAGAGCCGATTGTGGCAGCTGCGCTGGATTCGCTGATATAGGATAGGTGAGGGACAAGGGTGGCGCAAAGGCGGGTCGGTAAAGTACTATTGTCTATAAACCCAACTTGTGAGATAATTATTCTTAACAACCTCAAATCAGACTCACCGCTTGACAGTTACAATCATAGGCAAGCAGGGTGGCCGTTGCTCAGTCATAGTTTGGGCGATTCATTTCCCCTCACCTACCTAGAGTTTCTGAACCAACACAAGCAGCGTTCTTGACTTAAGGTCAGTAGTTCAACGCACCTTAATCAATGTACTCACCAGCGACCCGTGTTGTTTGCGCTGACTTCTAATTTGCCTTTAACCAATAACAGCTAAGGCATTTTTTGTTTCGGTGTGGAAGTTTTGCTATCGACAGAAGTAATAACGAAGCGTAATGCTTGAGCTGTGAGCCGTGGTCGCGGTGAAGGTGGAGTGTGCACGTGGTGTGAGGTACTGGTAGACAGTGTTGGTTATTACAGGTGTAAAACGTAAGTAAATGGATCTTATGTAATCGCAACAACGGTTTTTACCGGTATTACGCCTGTAAATATCACGTGGCATGTTTATCTCAATTTAACTCAATGTATGCCAGTCTATCGAACCCGTAATGTATAAGAATGAATGTTAAATAAAAAAAATAGTTCTACATGGCTAGGTCATCCTTTACGACTGAACTTTTCATATCTCTTGTCAACAAGTCGTAAGCTTCAAGCTCTTTCTGTAGGTTCGAGAGCCCTGCCTGTCTGAAAATGTTGAGGCCTTGTCCTTCTAAGTGAGCAACATCGTAATTGAACAGATCCCTAAGTAATACGGGATACTGTGTTCCGAAAAAAAAATTGTACGCGTCTTGGCCAAGGCTCACTTTCACGGTGGACCCAAAAGTGCGGATTTTCTGAACGTGAAAAATTGCGCGTTATATGCGGAGTGTTGGCAAAATCCGACCATTTTTTCCATGAATCTGCATCCTCAACTCACCCCTGTGTGTCGTTGAGGTGCAAATTCTGCTATTTTAGGTGCGGATGTCTGGCAAAATCTGGACGTCATGCGGATTTTCCGCACTTTTGGGGTTCACCGTGTTTCAGTTGCCAATTTCAATCCGGAGAGTGGAACGTCGTTGGGGTTATCAACCTCAAGGCTATCCTTGGGCAAGTCTTTGTCATCCAGCACATCCTGAGCCAGCTTACTTGCTAGCTTCTTAAATCTGCTAGTGCCTGCCTCTTTGTCCAATGTGCCCAGTTCTGCAAGCTCCTTGGCTGTCTTGTCATGCTGGTCTTCTTTGTCTGCGTCCGGGAGCAATAACGCGGCCTCTCCTAATTGCTTTGAAGCTGAAAGACCAAACTGACAATGCAAGCAAGCACGTGTAAGACCTGCAGCAGCGTGCGCTCTCTTCAACTCCATTTGAACCACAGCCGTATCAAACGTCTTCTTGTTTGAGAGACAAGAGCGGCGCTTTGACTGAATATAGCCCATCTTGCTGAAAAGTTGCTTGCAGCCTGCTGAGTTAACAACAATCAAGAGAACATTGATTGCTAGATGCATGAGCTGCTGCCGCCCAACGTTTGCTGTGTTAGATGTAAGAAGACCCAACCAGATGCAAACTAAACCAACTGGTTTCCCCTATGCGGGCTTGTATCAGATTGTATAATAAGAGCCTAAATCAAACTTACAGATTGCTCATACAATGCTTGAAGCTCCTGAAAGTCCCACCTATCAGCATGAAACTGATTCTTGCCATCTAAGTAGTCCATAAATGCCTTGTGCATCTCCAAGTCATTATCCTTGCGGAAAAGACGCCGGAATACCCGCTTAGTGGCACCATACAAAGACAAACAATTGAGTAAGGCATTCTGTGGATGAAACACTCCTATGCGGATGTATGGGTTCAGTATAACACTAACAATATGCAGATCCTATTATAGGGGTCTGGCTCAAGGGGGGGTTGAGCAGAACCTTAAATCAAATCGGGTTTTTCCGCCCAAACCCATTAGATAACCTGCCCTGAAAATGAAATTTCACTAGTCAACCACGTGATTCCGCATTTATCCATATACCTATCAAGCCAGTTATAGTATGAAAAATTGCTTGAATTTTGGAGAATAATGAGATTCCTGCTTTTGTCTGTGATTCAAATTGCGTGAGACTTTGTCATTATGGTCTCCTATGCCATGCGCACCTACTGTCAAAATTTGGGGCAATTCTATTGAGGTCAAAAATAATCGATTTTTAACTAATTTTATCACTGCAGCCTTGAGGACCGGTCGCCAACCGGTCAATTGGAAATTTAACAAAAATCGTCAAAAATGCGGACCATGACGCACTTTCCAAAAATGGAAAGACATTTGAAATTGGTCAAGAACTCGTTGAGAAAACAACAAAATACATTTGTGGACGCGATTCAGAAACTTTTTTTATTGTCTCACAAGGTAGAGCTAGCTCATACAATCATTTTGACACCAGAACAATGTTAATTGGCTTAGTATTTGTGGAGATATAATGGAAACAATATACATGTAGAGCATGGGCGCCAGAGGGGACCAGTCGGCGACCGGTCCTCCCTCAGATAATTGACCATCCCAAATGTCACCACAATAAGGTCTGTAAGTGTTCAAAAAGTGCGCATAATTGCACAGAGTACCTCAGTACTAGAACGGCGTAGATTGGCTCAGTATTGAGTGAGATACACGCAAGACAAAGTTGATGGTCTGCTCAACACCAGAGGGGACCGGTCGGCAACCGGTCCTCAGGTTATTACAAAGTAGTAGGTTGGTGTAGGGTGAACCAAGCTACACTGCAGGGTGAGCCAAGCTACACTGCAGGGTGACCCAAGCTACACTGCAGGGTGAACTGTGATATGGCACAGGGTGGGAACCAGGTGGACACAACCCACATATGGTGTGAGGGTGGATTATAGGGGAAGCATCAGCCCTTCTACAAAAAGTTGCGTACTTTACACACAGCAATACCACCATCCCAAGTTAGGGTGAGTCATGTGACAACTGACCACCCATACCACACAGAAGTGCGTACAACATGCAGAAGCATAGCACCATGGCCAATGTTAGGGTGAATCACATGACCACCCACCACTCTACTCATGCAGAGTTGCGTACCAAGTACGCAACCATACCACCCATAGTCATGTTAGGGTGAGTCACATGACCATCCACCACTCTACTCATGCAGAGTTGCATACTTGGTACGCAACTATACCACCCATAGTCATGTCAGGGTGAGTCACATGACCATCCACCACTCTACTCATGCAGAGTTGCGTACTTGGTACGCAACCATACCACCCACAGTTACATTAGGGTGAGTCACATGACCACCCACCAGTCTACTCATGCAGAGTTGCGTACCAAGTACGCAACCATACCACCCACAGTTACATTAGGGTGAGTCACATGACCACCCACCAGTCTACTCATGCAGAGTTGCGTACCAAGTACGCAACCATACCACCCATAGTCATGTTAGGGTGAGTCACATGACCATCCACTGCTCTACTCATGCAGAGTTGCGTACTTGGTACGCAACTATACCACCCACAGTCATGTTAGGGTGAGTCACATGACCACCCACCACTCTACTCATGCAGAGTTGCGTGCCAAGTACGCAACCATACCACCCACAGTTACATTAGGGTGAGTCACATGACCACCCACCAGTCTACTCATGCAGAGTTGCGTACCAAGTACGCAACCATACCACCCACAGTTATATTAGGGTGAATCACATGACCACCCACCACTCTACTCATGCAGAGTTGCGTACCAAGTACGCAACCATACCACCCATAGTCATGTTAGGGTGAGTCACATGACCATCCACCGCTCTACTCATGCAGAGTTGCGTACTTGGTACGCAACTATACCACCCACAGTCATGTTAGGGTGAGTCACATGACCACCCACCACTCTACTAATGCAGAGTTGCGTACTTGGTACGCAACCATACCACCCACAGTTACATTAGGGTGAGTCACATGACCACCCACCAGTCTACTCATGCAGAGTTGCGTACCAAGTACGCAACCATACCACCCACAGTTATATTAGGGTGAATCACATGACCACCCACCACTCTACTCATGCAGAGTTGCGTACCAAGTACGCAACCATACCACCCATAGTCATGTCAGGGTGAGTCACATGACCATCCACCACTCTACTCATGCAGAGTTGCGTACTTGGTACGCAACCATACCACCCACAGTTACATTAGGGTGAGTCACATGACCACCCACCACTCTACTCAGGCAGAGTTGCACACAATGTACACTACCACACCTACCACACCACATAAACATGATAATGTAACAACATAATAAAATCTTAAAATAATTTAGCACATATTCCATAGTCAGGGTGAACATACTATAAGCTTCACTCCTCACTCAATACTGTGTACAGTGCATGCAACTATACCAATCACCTCTAGGTTAGAGTGAGTTGCATAATCACTTACTACCCCTCTTACTCATAGTTGCGTACAATGTACACTATCATACCACCCTCTGTAGAACTATGGTAAGTCACATGACTATATACACCCTGCCAACCCAAAGTTGTATAAAACAACAACAACAACAACAACAATAACAATAACAATAACAATAACAACAACATTTACACAACCATTCCCACCACACCATGTAACAGCAATAAGAACATAAAAGCATGATAACATGATCAAAGAATGTAACAGAATATACCATGTACCAATAAGCTAGAGAGTATCAACTTACAGGTATCATCCCTCTCAAACAAAGCTGCATACATTGTATGCAACTATATCACTTGCCTCAAAGTAAGGGTGAGTCACATGACCACCTACCATCCCACCCATACAGAGCTGCATGCATTGTATGCTATCATACCACCCATTATAAAGTAGGACTCAAATGACCACTTGCCACCCCTCCCACACAGAGTTGCATACAATGTACCAATCACACTCACCACACCATGTAAAATGATAGCATGATGACTGTTAAAGAATAGGGCATTTGGACTATCTAATGATATACAGAATATAGTAAAGCAATGGGTAGATTAAGTATATATGGATATAAATGGTAAGAAGTCAGCTATATAAAGGTAGACAATATTATTAATCAGGGTGAGCCCTACACTCAACAAGTAACAAGTAATCTAGCAAATACTTGCAGATGCAGGTGGTTGGTGGTACCAATACCTATAGCATGAAATATAATAATGAGTCTCAGTCACTTACTGTTATCTATCTGAATTTATCAGCAATTTGTTTGACCAATATTGCACTTAACTAGAGTGGATATGCTGCTTTCAATGCCTTAAACTCTCCCCACTGAATTACTCAAGTGGTGCAGGGTTACACTAAAGCCTTTCCAAGCCACCCAGTGTCTGTTAGGACCTTACTGAAAGCCATATGTGCCACAATACTCTACAGGCTAAGCTAAGTGAGCTAAAGAGGCTAAGAAAGTAAAATAAAGCACTCTGAACTAAGAGAAGAGAAGATCTAATGGTCTTTAGGTTTACAAGAGGGATAAAAGTTGATGAAAGTGGGTGAAAGATGGGATGCATTCAAGAGTCTCCCTCAGGGGCTTTATATACCCCAAAGGGAGCACAAATAACTATATACATGATGTACAAAAAGGGAAGTTACATGAGAGGTACCCTCTGAACTATTTGATACATAGGAACCTTGCCAAGACCATTTAAGGACAATAAGTCCCAGTGAGAGAGGCCTAGAGTTATTTATAGAATGTTCTAGTACATTTATGACTAAAATCCATTAGTCTGAATGCTAAGAATTGCCTTTGGGCATGTTAGGAACTCATAGAAAGCACCAGAAACTTAAATCATTAGTTGCTCCATCAGTTTGGCTCAGAATCAGACAACTGCTTTCAGGAGGTGAGATGCCAGCATAGCCAACATAGTGGTAATTGTCCCCATGCTAATATACCTATTTACCACCAAGATATTGGCATTGGTGCACCCTGCCAACCTTTGGTGCTTATTTGTAATTACTAAATGCTGGCACTTCCATGCTTATTCCTAGTACTTGTCCTATGCTCTGTAAGCACTGCTCCTACATATAAATATATGGTACAAAAAATACCACAATTTTTAGAAATGATAGTAAGCCTAGTTTGCATAGATTGACATGTATTTGCAAGCACAATAAGGAAGTAAGGTATAAAATGTCCTATAGCACAGCCAGTTTTTAAATGTAGTAACTTTCACTCCCATATCTGGATAGAGTAGATAAAATTACCCTATTTTCCACTAGTTACTATTGTCAATAAGGGGTACATAGGTTAGGTTAGGTTAGGTTAGGTTAGGTTAGGTTAGGTTAGGTTAGGTTAGGTTAGGTTAGGTTAGGTTAGGT